>NC_041809.1:28727004-29935337 GCF_900964775.1 Scleropages formosus | reverse complement strand
AGCCTGGCAGGTTATTGCAGAAAGGTAGGCCAGACACTTGCTATTTCAAGCACATGGACAAAAACAGCCAAATTAGAGAGCCAGAGAAGGCCATCCATCTGCTGGTGTACTGTAGTGCTGCAGAACTGGGAAAAGAGATAACCTTTAAAAAGTAACTCTGGAGAGGATGATTCCTTGCACCCCCACTCAAAAATTAGAAAACCTCTTTCCCTGGTCAGCAGTAAAGATAAATATTTCCATTATAAATCCAAAATTAAATGAGTTTGGAGCTTGAAACTGGAATTAATGGAAGATGAAAAGTTACACTATACTACAATGCAACCTGATGTGTGGTGGATTGTTTTGGTTGTGCATAAAACATTGATTGGCTCATTTAGAACCAGAACAGAGAACACAACCTCTAAATCTTCACTTGACATACCTACCAACAGAGCCCCACTAACACACACAGAAATACACCAATATGTTGTAATTACATTCATTTTTCCTTCTATATGCACATTTAATGGACTATGAATGCTTCTCGGTAAAGGGAAATTTAGACCACCACTCTGACCCTAACCTCAAAAAAAAAAAGAGCAGAATTATTGTGACAGACTAAGCGGTCCCAGTATGACCACTTGAAGACCCTTCTAAAAAAACACACAACTGCTCTCACCACATTGGCAACACAAACATGCCGTTGTATTTGTAGGTAAGTTACCAAACATCAAACACAGTGTGCGACCATATTGCTACTATCAACAGAACAAACATTCCATTATTTGTATATTCATGTAAAAGCTGAATTGTTTCAGTAATCATGTACATGTGTAGTACTAAACACTTACCTTTACTTGATTGTTTACACTAATTTAATAAACAACCCTTTAGACCAATTATGTGTTGTTATCTCTTTACCAAACAGAAACAGGTCTTTGGAGTGGCTTTATAGGGCATCATGTGACATACCGCCTTCCTTGGGACCATACCATCATGGCAGGGGTGTTCACATGTGCTGGAAGTTGTTGAGAGCAATTGAGAGAGTGTGAAATGTATATTTATTGATCTGTTTTTGAATATATGTGTCAAATGAATGTCTACATTTTTTTTTTTTTTTTTTTTAAATTCTGTTTTATGTTATTCTGTGTGCCATAATATGTAGTCTTGTTTCAAACATGGTATAGTCTACGAGGGGGTGGGGTTTGTGGCATATAAGGTGGCCCTGAGCATAAGTGAGGGAGACAGGTGGGTAGTTGTATAGTATCTATTTGACTTATAAATAACTTTTCTTTTGTACAAGAATGTTGAAACCTTTAATTTGTACTGCTTTTCTGTGACTTTGCCATCAAAGTAATCTGTAGCCCCAATACTCTCTTTAGCAACACCTTTCTCACTGAGGAATGTTTGGTGTGCCAATGAGGCATACGAAGATCTCCTTTTGAAGCATAATGCTAGATATTCATTCCATCCATTGTCAACAACTGTTTGTCCTGAGTTCATTACTGCTGTGTTTACATTTTGTCCCCTTACTGAGATCGTCCTTCCCCCGATCCCACCCTCTCTAAATGTAGTTTGTTACACTTAATTATTGTGCTATATGCATATATTAACTGCTTTAAACCCCACCCCATGCCTTCTGTGTTAAAGCTGAATGCTTTAATGATACTCTGTAGTTAGAGAAACATTACATAGGACTCCTGTGCTATTCAGAGCAATAAAGAAGTGAATATATTAGTGTGGCCCATACACACAAGGCTCTTTCAGCAGAAAAATGCAGTCCCCAAAATGTGATTGCAATAAGAATTTAGTCAGTGCTTTTAAGGACTGACTGATTAGCGTCTCTTCAGGATAAGTAAGTCATCATTAGATGCCAAATAGGCAGGCAAGTGCAAAATGAAAATGCAATGCATTACACTGACTTTCAATTGGACATCCATGATTAAACTAAAGTATAAATGCATTTAAGCTGGTATTCAGCATTCTTTTTTTATTATTCCAATATCCATTTTGAGCTCACTCTTTATTTTTTTCCAAACAGAACCCACCCACAGACTACCACTGAAAGCAAGTCTCTGTGTACTCAATGGGACCAAAGGCAAGCATCTCAAGTGCATTTTCATTTGTACAATGAAGCAACAATCAAAACTCAACAAACTATTTTGAGATAAATTCATACCTTTTCAGGAAAAAATGACCAGAGTAGTTCAAACTGCTCACTCACTTTTTTATCTGCAGATTTTGGTGAAGGTGAATATGGTAATTAAAATTCCAGCAAATGTCTTAATTACCAAAGTCTGATTTCCTTTTTTACAATGAATGCCTATTATAAATTGTAGTTGTGCCATTGTTAGCTATCAAAAATTTCACTTTTAAATGCACATTTAAATTTCAAATATCCAAACCTTAGTAAATTTTTCTTAAAAATGATGAAACATTATTTTAGGTTTTAATTCAGTCACACACTTCAATTGTTACTACACAAAGAAAATTTGCAAGTTGTTTAGCAGAGCCATATTTCAGTTATGTGGACTTAAAAACAATTTTGTATCATAGTGACAGTGGAGAAATATATCAACCAGTTTTCACAGTTATATCATGTAAATGCTGTAAAACAAATCAAAATTGGCAGATGATCAAACTGATACTTTATGGAAAAATCCTTTTTTTCATTTAATGTTTTATACAATGAAAGCATGGAACCATGTTTTCATTGTATAAAACATTAAATGAAGGAATGAAATAGGTCAGTAATAACCTGCAAAAGAAAGGTCATACAAAATGGGTACAAACTTAACTGTCCCTACCTGCTATGAAAAACATTTTAAGAATTGATAAATGTAGTAAAGGATGTTTAATGCAACATAGGAGACAGTCTTGCCACACTTCTATCTTTGAATCAGAAAACAGAGAAAACCCTGATGTTAATAAAGCAACAGAACATTTTTGTGAGCTATTTCCAAATCAATGACTTATTTCTCAAGCACATTTATGGAGCAGATGCTTTTCTCCAAAGTGACTTCCAACAAACTATGTAGTGTTATCAGCCCACACACCTTATTTACCAAGGTGACTTACACTGCTAGAGACACTACTTACACTGGGTCACTCCTCCATACATCAGTGGAACACACACTCTCTCTCTATCACTCACACACTATGGGTGGCTTAGAGTCACTTATCTAGCTGAACAGCATGTCTTTGGACTGTGGGAGGAAACCCACACAGACACAGGGAGAGCATGCAAACTCTACACAGATTGAGTAGGGATCAAACTCATGTCCTTCTCACACCACCCCAACGCTGTGAGACAGCAGCACTACTCACTGTGCCACCATGCCATATATGCAATTAATGCATTGAACACAAATTGGTGTTAAACGCATAACATATCTGGTTGTAGATACAGCATTGTCACAACAGTACTATAATAATATACAAGGGGGTTCAGGGGCTTAAAAAACTTTCCAAATCCAAAAACTTTCCTCTGTGCAGAGAGAGAAAATATTTTTTTACAGTGTTCAAAAATGAATTTTCTTTCTGACATACAAACAATTCAAATATGATTTAAACCTTTAAAACATCTTTTTTAGGAAAATTGGTTTCTAAGATTTTTCTCATTCAGGAAGCCCTCTCTTGTTATCTCAGCACTTTACATTTGTTAAAACTATTGTACTTTTAATGAAGGCAATGCAGACTCAGGGCATTTAAACTGTAAGCCTTAATTAATCTTGAAAGAGGTTTAACCAACTGAATATGGCATTAAAGTAACAAATGCAGGGCGTATGAGAACTGAAACTGTGTAGTTAATTATGTGGGTGTTAATCACAGAACCACAAAATTTGTTAAACTTCACCTAAGAAACATTTTTTTAACAAATGTTTCATACTCTTTCTGAATTCTTAGAATTATGAACCACTGCACTGATTTAAACTGAACGGATGCAGGCCTCTGTCCAGAAACGTGGGTATCCAAGTTGAGCAAAAACTCAGTAAGATACAGGCAATAGAAAATAGAAAGATGTCAAACAAGTGATGTTTTCTGCTTCATGATTTGTTCAACTACTTTTGAACAATGGATATAGTATTATGATCTAAATATGAAATTAAGCAGACTGTAACAGAAGCCAACAAAGCATACATATATCACAATGTCATTTCATTTTGGTTGATCCATTGCTCATGGGATGTCTTAAATATCTGACAATGTCTTCCGTTCACAAGACATCATTTTTTTCCCATGTGCGCTTAGGGGCTGTGTAATAATGAAGAAATATAACATGCAAAAGAACTTCTTTGCTATGACGTTTCAGAGTTAATGTGTCGTTTTGGTACATGGAAGGAACCTTTTCGTGGTGCGTACTCACTTTTTCCCAGCACTGTATATTCAGGTTTTTCAAATAATTGTTCAGAGCTCAAAACCTGTCTCTGGTTCCTATGTTCAGGCTGTGATTACTTTATCGGCTGCACCTCGAGCTCATTTCCCTCTAACTAGCCATCCCCCGGGGCAACTGTCAGATTGAACAGTTGGCTGTCCAAAAGTTGATTGATTATTTATGTGTGCCTGCAGCACAATGGCACAGCGGGTAATATGGGTGCATCAGAGTGCCTGTGCTGCATGACTGGATGTAGGTTTGATCCCCACCCAATTTTTGTGAAGTCTGCATGATCTCCCTTTGCTCACATGGGTTTCCTCCCACAGTCCAAAAGCAAGCATTTCAGGAGCATGTGACTCTAAATTGCCTCCAGTGTGAGTGAGTGAGTCAAATCCTCTGATGGAGTCCTGATGTCCTGACCAAGGTGCACTTGACTAGTCTACTCCTGTGTGCTTCCGAGACTGCAGCCCTGCCTTAGAATAAGGTGTTATCTTTAGTTATTGAGTGAGCATAAGGTCAAATTGCAAAAGCGCCTTAGAAATGTATGTAAATCAGCTTTATAGTGAAGGATTTTTTGCACCAGATCTGGTGCAAAAATATTTGCTAAAGTTATAACTGCTCTGCTTTTTAGAATGCTGCTGTAAAGGTAACCCTGATGTACCACCAAGCTCTAAAAATAAAACGTAACTTAACCTGTACATTCTTATTCGATTGTTTCCATGGAGCATGTTGACTCCAGCAGAGAAAATATTATAACATTCATTATTTTAGAATACTTAGAGAACTGTGCATCGTTCAGGATTTGTTGAACTAGGTTCTTGTGCGTGGAGATAAAGTCTGTTCCCATGAAAACAGGTATTAATATTTCACTATTTGCTGTACTTATATAGCCCTGCTTGCAATATGTGTCACACCATATTTTGGAAACTGCTAGCCATGTGACAGGTTTTATATCTTCTATTGTCCTTTGGGGTATTCCACAGGACTATGATTACTTTTGGGTTGTCCCATGTTTTCCACAGCGGAAAACAAGGAGCTAATGAAAGTGCAAATTTAATTGGAAATCTGAGAGCTTTTCTTGCTTCTAAGAGGTTTCTAATCCCTCATTTCTTCATAATTGTCCAATCTGATTGAACAACAGTGAATTAAATTTCTGAAAGGGGCTTACATTCTAGGTACATTGCTGGGCAAATGAGATCTCTCACATAGCCTTCTATTCACATCCTTACAGTTACCTTACCGGATTTTGTAAGCCACGCTATGTTCACTTATCACTTTTGGAGAGACACATGTCACCGACGTTCAGCAGCAACTGGTTCCTGTCTGTATTACTATGTCTGGGTATGAAGTAAACTGGGATGCGAAATGGAGAAATACCAGAAATAAATGAGAAATAGTTCTGCTGAGATTTGTAAACTGCTGCCATATGGTATTGGCTGGGGAACAATTTCTGCAGCATGCAGGCTGAGTGTGACTAGTCCTCGCAGTTTAATAAGAGCCAGGACACTGGGCAGACAGAATGCACGCTTGCCCCCTACTCAAATGGGCCATCTGCTCCAATCCTGCCTTTTAAGGAGCTCCCTGACTGCCTCCTAAGGCAGCGGCACCTTAGTGTAGTAAAGTATGGGTGTGTAGCTGGCAGTCATGCTGGTAACCATGCTGGATGTGAAACCTGCGCTAAATTATTTGTCAATTTCTCCCCTAGGGTCGTTCACACAGCAGCCCAAAATGTGGACAACACACGGTTCAGCTTCTTGAGTAGAGGTGGAATGTGTCACTGAGAGAACGGAATGGTGGTTACTGCCGGTTTGTGGATACAGAGAAGGAGAAATGATTGAGTGAGTGAGCTTTGGTGTGAAATCTGTAAATTTGTCAGTTTGTAGATGCAAGAAATTAGCAAAGAAAACACTGAAAAAAGTGAGAGGTGGAGAATAATCCGTTCAGGGAAGTTCAAGGGGCTTAACCTATTTAAAAGGAGAAATGCATTATCACACACTTTAAACTCAATGCCATTGCGATTTCCTGCTCATTGGGCTCCAGGTGGAATTTTAATGTTATAATTAAATTTAACACTTGAATCCGCTTAAAATGGCACACAACTGAATACTTTTTTATTCTGTGCAAGTAGGGAAAACAACATTTTGGGAACATTTAATACCATCTGTTTTGCACTGTTATGGCTAAACCCTAAAAGTTGCCATGTATATATCCTAGTTTTTTCTGTTTTTATTCCAGCTGTTCCCATAATTAATTTAGTAAGATTTGTTCATTTCTGAGGTGGCATGGTGGTGCAGCAGGTAATGCTGCCGTTTCCCAGAACGTGGGCCATTCTGGAGTAGGTTCAAATCCGTCTGTTTGGAGTTTGCACATCCTGTGTGTGTTCCCTATTGGTGCTCTGGTTTCCCCCCACAATACAAAGATGTACAGTTAGATTGATTGGCGATGCTGATGAGCATGAATAGGTGAGTGAGTGTTACTGCCCTGGCATTTTGTCCACCAATCAGCAATTTCATTTTCACTTTGTGCTGCTGTTCATGTTACTTTAAAGTTTGCAAGAATAAATTTAGATAGTTTACTAAAAGCAAGATTAGCTGTTCGTGTAATGAGGTAATCCACACTGATATGTTTTAATCACAGTAAAATATGGCTAAAATAGCTGAACTAACCAATAAAGCATGAAAACAAAATATCTTTTAGAAGACTAATGCTTTTAAAAATCAAATTCTACCATTATGCAAAGTGTGACACAATAGCAAATGTGGTGTCATTCATGAGAAATTAATTTAGATTTAATGATTTTCCCATGCTGAAGTAACATCTCCGTGTCTTTCAAACCTTTTGCAACTTTTTTCAATAAGAACACAGAGAGAATCCAATCTTTGATCAGGCAGGGAAGCACGTATTACTTTGTGGATCAGTCAAAAAATATTTTCATTCCTTTTCAATGTTTGTAAAAACAACCAGTGTGCGAAGTTAAGAAAAAAAGCACACCGGAAAAACAAACATTTCTGAAGGTCTTCTCGCTTGCCATTAATTCAGTTTAACTGTCACCATTAAGTGTCGATATCACACATACATTTTCAGAACCGCTCGTCCCATACAGGGTTGCAGGGAACCGGAGCCTACCCGGTAACACAGGGCATGAGGCCGGAGGGGGAGGGGAAACACCCAGGACGGGACGCCAGTCCATCGCAAGGCACCCCAAGCGGGACTTGAACCCCAGACCCACCGGAAAGCAGGACCGTGGCCCAACCCACTGCGCCACCGCACCCCCTGTGTTGATATCAAGAATCAGTAAAATCACAGAGCTCTTTTGCCCACTGTAGCATGTTCATTGCCATCATATAAACTGAAGCGACAAGTACGGCTCCTGGAGAGGCAGACGTTGCATCAAGAATGTAATGACAGTCTGGCTGCTCAGGATGTAAGGAATCAGTAGGGACAGACGAGAGGTCTCCGAGTCCTAAGGTTTTGGGCAAAATAGCATGGGGCATGTAAGCATGTACACCTGCAATGTGATGTCCCATCCTGGATTCTCCATGCTTCTGGCAAAAATCCTAGAATAGCAACAAATATTGTGCAGGTGCATTTCTAACTATAGCTCACATACAGCAACTACTAGGAACTAGACTAACACTTTCCATACCTAACTAAACCTATGACTGGACATATACTGTATATAACAATCATTTTGAAGAAGTTAATTAAAAAAAAAATCAAAACAGACACTGTTATGTGACGCTCTGCATGTTTTTACATATTTTTATTTGTTTATTTTAAATCAGTGCTAAGACATTCCTTAAAGGAGCAGGTTGACACAGGGTTGGAAGAGTGGAATGAATATGGGTTCTTAAGCTACTTAGTTCTGGCAGAATTCTAAGAAAACTGTAAGACTTGTTTCAAATATTTTCTAAGCAATATTTGTATACAAGAAATAGGGACAGGTGAGAGCTTAGTGGTTAGAGCTGCTGCTTTTGGATCCAAAGGCTCCAGGTTTGATTCCCACCTCTGGCTGTATTACCCTTGTGTAAGGTACTTATTGTAAAATTTCTCTAGTAAAAAAATACCCAGCTGTCAGTACCTTAACATTGTAAGTTGCTTTGGAGAAAAGCATCAGCTAAATTAATAAATATGTTGCCGTCTGGTTTTTATCAACAATTAACCATGAATATTCAACCCCAGAATCATTTCATGGCAGCTTTATAAAATTAGTGATAATAGGTGATCCAAGGCTTTTCAGTGTGTAAACTGAGCTGCTCTGCCTTGTGTTTTTGTGTTCCCCAGGCCTGCGATGTTGCACAGCTACGATGGTATGGACAGTGATAGAGTGATCCCTGGCTCAGCACGACAGGTCTGCATTCAGCGCCACCGTAGCCACGGATTTGGCTTCGTTGCAGCCGGAGAGAGACCCGTGGTTGTGCGTTCAGTATTCACAGGTCAGGTCGTGATGAGGCCAGTTTAGTATCGCTGTGATTTCTATATCTGTCATGTAGGTGAATCTGTCTCATCTATGTGTGGGTGTCTGATGCTGACATCCATAACTTTGGATTCTCTTTTGCGTTATTTATATCAGAAATGTTGAAAGTTTCAGAAATACTTAGCATTATGACTTTGAATATCACTCTTCCAGATGGTCCCTCTAATGAAAAGCTTCACCCAGGGGACCAGATCTTGGCCATTAATGAAATTCCTGTACGTGACATTGCCAGGGAGAAAGTCATAGACCTTGTAAGGTAACATCCTTTATTGTACCCTGAGTAACTGGGCTGGAAAAAATTACTTGTTAACTTATATTAGCTTATATATGGAATTACTTGTCATTGCACGTTCTGTATATTTGTCAAAGGAAAAGTACGAGCACATGGGTAACGAGACCAAAAATAAAAATTGGAGGAGATTTATAAAATAAGTTTCTTTCATTCCTCTGTGAGATATTTCCATGCCTAAGTTTTACTTTCTTTTTTTTTGTTTTGTTTTTGCTGCGCTGACGTCTTACAGGAGTTGTAAGGAATCCATTGTTCTCACCGTGCAACAACCTCTGCAGGTGGTATGAGTTTAACCTAAAAAAAGTTGCCTATTTAAATGCATGCAGTATGAAGTATGTACGTATGTATTAGTACATTTGTGTTAGTGACATTTGGGAAAATATTTCCTTTCTTTAAACAACAAAGATTTACAGTGTGATTTGAAAAGCAGGAATATTTTTAATCTAAAATGCGTGCAAATTTTTATACCTGGATATGATTGGCTTGTTTGTGGTGTGAGACACACTTCTGTAATTTAACCAGTCGCCTTGTTTTTCCCCGCTTTATTCATTATTTCAGTCTCACAAGTCTGCCTTTATAAGCGCTGCGAAGAAAGCACATCTAAGGACAAATCCAATTAAAGTGCGCTTCTCTGAGCAAGTGTACTCCAGTGACCCTGAATCAGTACGTTCTGCCGCCAATCCCAACACCCATTCTTATTCTTAAACATGGTCGCATGATCCACCCCACACTCCTTGTGTCTTACCAATTGCCCTGATGGTCTTTGAGGCATCGCGTGTCATGCAGCCTTAGTATACCCAGCTTAATGAAGTCCATGGAGTATTTAAAAAGGTTTCATTTCAAAATTTTCTGTCATTTGTCTCTTCCAGCTGCTCCATGTTTATGCTTTAAGCGACAATCACAAAGCAGTAGTAACTGGCACAGCATCTTTAAAGTTATTTTAAATGTCAGGAGTTTTATTGCACGACCTTTAATCCTTCAGTGTGCATTTATTCTCAAAGAACTCGTTAAAACAGCAACTTACCCCTGGTCAGTGTGTAAAAAATAGTGAAGCTGTAGTTTTTTTCCTTGTGTTATTTTTACAGCACTGGGGACAGCAGAAAATTAAAGTAGTTTAGGTAGAAAATTAGTTGTAAAAAACTCTAAAATGTAGTTTGTTTACTCCACGGTTTGGAGATGACTGGCTTATTTTCTGATAAGATCATTTTCAGCAATGGACCCATAACCCTCTTAAAATTGGGAAAAAAAGCGTGACTCTCGCTTTGCTCCATTCCCTTGCAAGTAACCATCTTTCACACAAGGCAGTGCAACCCTTGGTGATCAATAAAACTTCAACACAAGATTGAACACATGCATTTGCAAATTAGGTTCCATTTCAATTTGTCAGGCTTTTACAGGTGGATCTATCGGTGATACTGGAAAAGACAGATTTAAAGGGAACAGTGAAATGATTTCATTCCAACAAAAGAATCAGAACAGATCAGGCCCCCAATAGGGAAGGTAGCTCATATCAAACGATTCTCTTGAAGGCAGTTAACGGCTGATGCTCTCTCAATCAAATCAATTGATCAAGCCGATGTGAGCAGCCAGTACACTAATCTCTGAATCAAACTCTGTAAACAATGCAGCTTATCAGTCCAACAGCACACCCTTGAGAAAAAGGACTCAAATCCTCCATTTAAAGTTATTATTATTTATTAACTGAGGCCATGCATTTTTCCAAAACATCTTTCAAAGCGAGATATGTATAATAAACCTCTTAAAATGATTTATTCATTACAGGTATGTCATTAAGCTAAATTGCTCCAGCAGAAAATCTTGTAAAATCTGAAGTTGGTTGAAATTTATTCAGTATTTATTAAGCATTGGAATAATTTCCTTATTACTCCTGAAAACATTGTCGGTAATTGACCTTTATTGACCTTTAAAACATGCTGTCATATAAAACATTTAATGTACTTTTCCCTCCTGAAAGTTCCAGTGCAGCGTCAGCCTGCGACATCCCGGCACACTCCGCTGACACATTCTAGAGATGTTAGTCATGTTAATGACAATTTAACGGTCACTTATATCCTCCTTTCCTTTCGCTGAAGGAACCTGTTGAGCGACAATGAGCCGGTAGACATTTCGATAGCCGATGGCTAGTCTGTTATATACAGCACCAAAATAGCATAGTATTGTACACTACATGTAGTGTTAAATTATTCTTCAAGCTGGGCATGAAAAAAAGCTCAGAATACACCCAAAAGACTCTTTACCTTAAAATAATCTGAAAGAACATTTCACTCCTCTACTAGCGTAACGACATAACCCTTTTGTGTAAAGAGAAATTAAACTAATTCTAATGTTTTTCACGGGGCTACTAAATTATTCTCATTTGTAAAATTAGACTGGATTTATATTAAATAGTAACACTGATGGAAAATCTGATTAAACTGATTAGATTACAGCAGATATTAAACATGAGCAGAGCTGTTTCCTTTATCTTACATTAGCACTCAATATGAGCTCAATGGCTCTCGCCTCAGGATTTCATTGTTTCCAACCCTAAAGTTCATCTAAACAACTTTGTCATTACACATTTTCTTTTACCTTTCAAATATGGGTCATTCACTTAATGCAGTTTTTATATAATCGTCTACGACTTTATTCAGATTTTCTTTTCTGCTCCTCGTGCCGTGCATCCTCAGACAATGCTGAAAGACGACTCTCTCCTCCTCATCCCAAACATACTGAAGGTGTTCCTGGAGAACGGGCAAATCAAGTCCTTTACATTTGACAGCCGCACAACCGTCAGGGTGAGTGTAGGATATGGATGTTGTCTGTGGAATGAGGGTCTTGCAAATGCTAAAAAAGGTTTCCATGCATAAATCACGTAAGCACAAATGTATGCGGAGTGTTCTGTGTTCGGAAATGCATGCAGCTGAGGGCTGTTTGGCAGAAGCAATTTTTCTCAACATCAGACTTTATTTTCCATACTGATTGATGTGAAATCCACATGGGTATTCACTACCGGATGAACCAGGATGCCAGATCAAGAGAGCTCACGTATTTACCGCAACTTCACCTAGACACATATAAGTTCTTTTCAACACAAAGATGAGTTTTAGAAATTTTTACAAAAGAACTATGTACATTCTTAATTATTTCAAAGAAGTCTCATTCAAACTCCAGTATTGTTTGAATGCAAATGAAAAAATAGTCTTGAAGCTATGCATTTATTAATGTTTGATGGAAACTAAATCGGTTGTCGTATTAGTCAGCAAAGCTTTTTCTCATTTATCTGTTTTACTGCTTGCACTGTGAATTTACAAGAAATAATATTAAAGATTGACGTGTGGTTCAGCACTATAAATTCGAGTTTTCCTTTTGAGACTGGAAGATGTACTTTTTTCCTTTGGGTTAATAAATATCACATATTCTTCCACCGGTAGAACAATAGCTGTCTCTAACACAATAAAAAAAGTTTTGACATCGCTGATAAAAAAGCACTTGAGCTGCTTATTTTCTGCTAATTTGAAATAACGATGAATATAAACAAGGCACCTGGTACCACAGCAGTTAAGGATATGGGTTTGCAACCTTTGGGTTGCCATTCAAGCTGTACTGCAGTGACCTGAACAAGGTACTTATTCTGAATTGCTCTAGTAAAAATACCCAGCTGTTTACAATGATCAAATATATAACTATATCCATCTATCAAGCAGTGAATTAGCCAACAATATGCTGGACATAGACACTATTTTATGTTGACCCTTGATTCTCATTTAAAAGCCAGAGATCCTCATATCATTGTTTGTTTATAACGTTATTTTCATGGGCAATAGCAATTTTCAGAAGATGGCTACTTATAAAATTTCACACAGAATGTGAGAGTTTATAGACCTCTTCTCATGCTATAGCTGTATTATTTGACCACACTTGTTGTTTGTATTTACATACTCCATATTCTGCATGCTGGTGGATAGTCAGTGGAAATATGGCTTTAAACCAGAATTAAACGAAAATGGGTCTGTTGGTTGATTTGAGTTTTTTGGACCAGTTATGATATTGTTATTTTAATTGTTAAAGTCGCTTCAGTATTATGAGAAAAAGATGTTGGTGAGCAACACGAAAAAAAAAACAAGAACATTTACATGATCCATACCTTTGTTGTCTCTGCAATTGTTCTGTCCCCTAGGATGTTATATCCTCCCTACAGGACCGACTGTCTTTGCGCTACATAGAGCATTTCGCTCTGGTTCTAGAGTCTGGTGGTTTGGAACAGAAGCATGAGTTTTACTTACTCCAGGAAACTCAGCCACTGTCACATGTAAGAGTTTTGCTCACCATGTTGATCTTTCAGTCACCATGGAGACCTTCATTGCGGAGACAAATTATGCCACTTAAACGTTTCCCAGCTTACACATGTAATTAGATAATTCACTGTGCTCATAGGTCAGTATAAATTAATGTGTCTGTACGTTAATCAGAATATTTATGACCTGGTCATTGTGTCTGTTCACTAGTCTGCATGCCAAGAAAATAACCCTCACTTTCTGTAAATTCTCATCCCGTTATCATTTACAGTACATATCTTCAGTAGAGCTGTTTGTGTTGAAAGCTGTATCAGGTGTGATGGGGTTGGGGATGGTGACTATATTACTTGTGTCCTCAGGTTGTAGAGAGGACCTACTTCCAGGGTATGAAGTGTCTGTTCCGCATCTGCTTCTTTCCCAAGGACCCTGCAGACCTTCTAAGGAGAGACCCAGCAGCGTTTGAGTACCTCTACATCCAGGTACTGCTGCCGTCTCACATTCCGTGGGGCTCAGGGAATTGCACAAAGGTGTGTGTCTTTACTCTACGCTTTAAAAAAGTGCTACACCACTAAAAGAAAGTGTCTTCAAACTCTGATAGTTGTCGCAACTATCGTAAATATCATCAGTTACTTTTTTGGAACGAACGCATATGAAAAAAATCTTCACAAATTATCCAGAATGTTCTGGTGACCACAGAAAAAGAAGCTCTCTTAGGAGCTATTCAAAATATCCTTCAGTGTCGACATTTTTATGGGTTTTTCACAAAATATGTTCTTGTACTTGTGTCACCTGTTGTAAAGCATTACTGTGTAGAAGGTATCGATTTTAATCCAACTGGCTGTACTGTATATTTCCAACCTGATAAGATAGTGATGCTGGATTTATGGGTGACACATTTTTTTCTTGTAGGATGAAAATAGAAAAGGCTATGGTCTAACAGTGTTTTTCAACTTTTGGAAAAAAAAAAAAAAAACCTTTTCACCAAATAACCAGTCATTTCCATATAAAAGATCAAGCAAGACAAAATGTGAGACCATGAATTATACATGTAATTCTTTTGGACCACTGGTCAATAGCTAGCTAATATTTTTTGTGCAATAAAAATTAATATTAATATTATATTTAATCTCGTCTTACTGAGACCTTTGTGTAATATCTTAAGGTAAATTGAGTGAAAAGATTAGTTTCGTCTCTTCTCATCCACAGAGTCGCAATGACGTCATCAAGGAACGCTGTGGCGCTGACTGGAAGCTGGACGTTGTACTCAAACTGGCAGCCCTTCACATATACATCACTGTATCATCTGCCAGGCCTAACCAGAAGATTTCCCTCAAACATGTAGAGTAGGTACCAAGACCCACAGTGACCAGTTCACAGTTACCGGTTCACCTACAATAAATTAATTACTGTGGTCCTGGTACTGGAGCATTATTGTTTAACTGGGTTTCTCCTGTTTTTCTACAAAAAATTAAAAACATTTGCAAGTATAAAACAGGCTGGCTGATATTCAGACGTGACTGGGGAGGGCATGCCACTTTTTCTTGGTGCTCTTCGAAGCATACTGGAATCCACTGAAGAGTGTTGGGGATTTCATCATAAGGGATCATGAGTCCATAGCAAGGGGGTGCGGTGGCGCAGTGGGTTGGACCACAGTCCTGTTGTCCGGTGGGTCTGGGGTTCGAGTCCCACTTGGGGTGCCTTGCGACGGACTGGCGTCCCGTCCTGGGTGTGTCCCCTCCCTCTCCAGCCTTATGCCCTGTGTTGCCGGGTAGGCTCCGGTTCCCCGTGACCCTGTATGGGACGAGCGGTTCTGAAAATGTGTGTGTGTGTGTGTGTGAGAGAGTCCATAGTGAGGACATTCTTCACCGTATTCCTTGGCTGTAATTAAGCCACGAAGAACAATCATCCAAACTAATGACTCTCCTGAAATGGCTGACCCCATCCGTATGGTTTCATGTGCAGAGTTAATAGTTTGCAATAGAAAACGTAGGTTAAACTAATATTTTGGTTCTCTCCATATGGAAGCTCTTCCAGATTTCATGAAAATAAAACAGCTCATATCATACTACTTTGTTTTTGATAAGTTAAGGGTTCAGGTTTTTTTTTTTTAACCTGATTTCAATACAAGCCATACTTAAAAAGACACCTTTGAGAAGTTTAGCTCTTATAGTTGCATGAGACTTTTTCACAAATACCCTGTTAAGTGTCCATCTAATATTGTCAGTATGCTTTGAATTACAACCACCATTCTTATTTTTCCTTCTTGGTATACAGTATGTGGTCATGAATTCTAACACTGCTACATTAAATATTTCATTCCATCCATTTTATCCATGGGCAGTTCCTTACACAATAAACAGACAAGCGTTGAATGTTTTGAATAATCTGTGGATTTTCATATTTTGTTAGAAAATCTGCCACCGGGCATTTACCAAATGTACCTTGGCGACAAACATTATCATATACGTAGTTCTGTTTATATTTGATTCCTTCAGGTGTTTTAAGTAGAGAGATAAATATTATCTTTGACAGCAAGTACAAGGTGATTTGCATTACAATGCTGCTCTTAACTTATTATTTTTACTGAAAAAAAATTTGCTTATCCCTGAAAATTAGGCATTGCAATATAAAATAATTTAATTTCATGTAGGAAACGTTGAAATCACTGCATGTAGTTTTCCCTTTCCTAATCAGTTCTCTTTTTCTCATTTCTACATCTTTTAACATAGAAGTCTGATGTTAATAAGCACTGTTGATTTGTGGTGATTTGCATTACAATGCTGCTCTTATTATTTTTACTGAAAAAAATTTGCTTATTCCTGACAATTAGGCATTGCAATATAAAATAATTTAATTTCATGTAGGAAAGAATGAAATCACTGCGTGTAGTTTTCCCATTTCTACATCTTTTAACATAGAAGTCTGACATTAATAAGCACTGTTGATTTGTTTTCAGGTTCTTTAGTTAGGTTCATATTCACTGTGGTCATTTCACTTGTTATTAGGTTCATCTAACAAACATATATTACATACTCCTGGATGCAGCATCAGTGTGTTTTTCAGTTCTTTCAGCATCACACACGCAGTTAATCAGACCCAGCCTGCAGCCTCTCAGAATCCATAGCCATCCTAATGAATTTCCATAACCTGCTTCAGCAACTCTGATGGCCTTACTCTTTCCAGTGTAGCCCTTATTCAGGGATTCCAGTGCAAAGCTCCTGTTTCCTACTTTCTGCTTCAACAAGTATGTACCTTTCCCTCCAGCTGTTGAGTTTTATGATCCTATTAATATTAAGATATAAAATAATATGAGAGAATGCAATATTTCAGCATTCTGCAGTGGAAAGAGCTAAAGTTTATGTCATACAGATATACGCTTTATGGAGATATGCTTAGTAAAAACTGCTCTTGCTCTATGTGCTTGTGTCATCATTTAACTACAGTATAACAGCTTCACAATGATCAGTACGATAAATCGTTCAGATTGCTCTTTTTGCACAAAAAAAAATTTGGTCTAAGCCTTTATTTTTAGACTTCTTCAATTCTAAGTCCCACTTTGTTCTCTGTCTAAGCAATACTTGCAGCCGGGGACATACGTCTGCAGCTATAGACAGTTATACATCTGTAAGATAATGCTACAGATCTCTACTCTGGGAAACTGAGTTTCACGGACAGCGTCCTGCATTCTCAAGAAGAACGGCTCCATGAATTGTAATCTTTCTCCTTGAGGTGGCTGCAGAATAAAACCGCTGTACTTAAGCTGATGAGGAATCACAACGGATGGTCAATGGCATGTCCACAGACAAATCAGAGGAGCTGTGAGCCCTTTGAAGAAAAAAAGATTTTTCTTAGTTTCGCCATTTTCTGATTACTAACTGTTCTTACTACATCTCTATTTCCGCTGCCAAGAAAGCAGTGGGGTCTAGAGCCATTCCTGCCCCTCAACCTGCTCCCCTCGGTCAAGGAGAAGAATGTCTGCAAGTCTCTTGCACAGCTGCTTAAGACGTATCAGCATCCTCCTCCCTCCGGCAGCAAGGTTTGTACACAGGTGCCATACAGCAGATAACTACATTGTGACTATCATAAAGTGCTTCCGTGGAGACATGCATGTTGTGCTCATTAATAACGAATAGGTAGCACAGTTTCACACTCAATATGTGTCATTTTCTGGCAAAGTAATGTGTAAATCAATTGGGTATTGCACTGAAGAGCGAGATGAATCAAAATAAGTTTTTGGAGCGCGCACGCTGTATACTAACCAGATTTTGTTTTCACGCTTCAACTTAAACTTTACAACCATTTTCTGGGTTCACTTGCTGAGGTCAGCTGGGAAAATAAAATGTCACAACAGTCTTTATTGTAATTCATTAAAGGGTGCTAGTTTTGGGGTCACGGTGGTGCAGCAGGCTTGGCCTGGGTCCTCCTCTCCAGTGGGTTTGGGGTTTGAGTCCCGCTTGGGGTGCCTTGTGACGGACTGGCATCCCGTCCTGGGTCCGTCCCCTCCCCCTCCGTCCTTGTGCCCTGTGTTGCCGGGTTAGGCTCCGGTTCGCCGCAAGCTCGTTTGGGACAAGCAGCTTCCACACGTGTGTGTGTGTGTCCAAAAAAAAAAAAATAACCATAGAGTTGATTTGTTGAAAGTGAATAACGTCCTCCTTTCAAAACGCTTGCAACACATTGAATATGCAGAGCTGGCTGTAACAAAAAAATTGTACTTGAATTTAGTCAGTTTGATTTTCTGTTGCTACTTTAAATTTAAATTACACACAAAATGCTCAGTTTAGCTCCACTTAAATATGTGGAGTAGGTTTTTCATTTTGCTTTTGCTGAGGTCAACCAAGTGTGCATGCGTGTGTAATCTGTGTAATGTAGGGGCCATCACATTATTTTTCTTCACAGGTTCCCCCTCTGCAAGGGAAATTGCAATATTTGCGCGTCCTCAATGACCTCCCACCCTTTGGATGCTTCATCTTCCACTCTGTGGGACTGGTAATGTAGATTGCATGTTCTTTATTCATTTTCATTGCTTGAGGTTGAAGAGTATTTTACCTGACCAGTGCAAACCTTTTTAATCTCAGTCCCAGAAGTCTGATGTTATCATTCTGAAATATCGTATGACAATGCATAACAGTGCAGAATTTATTTTAAAGTAGTATACAATAAGAAATCACATCTAATGCTTCAATAGATTTATGTACTTAGATACATTTTTATATAATTTTCATGTATACATTTATTGATTTTACAGCGAAAATACATAAATTACATTGAATGTATACATGTATTTTTTCCCATTAATAGCACAATATGTAAATTAACCCTATATTTGAGCTCAGTAGTGCTGCCAAAATATGTGTTTACGAAAATCCCAAGATGTTACAAAGCCTGGGAATTTGGCAACATTATATAATAAACTCCAATGATAAAACTTATCTGGAACAGTCATGAATGCACAAAACCAAGTGTGCACACACACACACACACACACACACACACAAACACACAGTCTGAAACTGCTTGTCCCGAGTGGGTTCGTGGCAAGCCGGAGCCTAACCGGGCAACACAGGGTGCAAGGCTGGAGGGGCAGGGGACACACCCAGGACAGGATGCCAGTCCACCACAAGGCACCCCAAGCAGACTCAAACCCCAGACCCACCAGAGAGCAGGCACAGGCCAAACCCACTGCACTGCTATGTCACCATGCCCCCCTTAAAACCAAGCGTTTTTAATTCAAATAAAAAGAACTTGAATGAAAACATTCAATAATTACGTTCATATCATTAAAAGTACAGTGCCATTTCTATCATCGCATTCAGATAAGATTGATACCTATCGATAGACTCCTTGCTGGTCTGTTTGAACAGCCCTGAACATAACTATATTAAGCTTATATGGATGCTATGTTATATGCAATTATTTTATTTTCATCACTATTTCAATAGTCTTTTTATGTTGTATCAGTAAAGTAATCAGTGTATAAAACTCTATTTTTTATCATTCTGCAACCCATGAAAACAGTCATGCCCCTTATTTGGGTGGTAACCATAGGTTTACGGTGTGCAGTAGTTTAAGACTAAAGTATCAGTAAATATTTTAGGAGCAGAAGTATTCAATTTATTGGCTGCTTTAACTGCCTTGTATGATTCCTCTGCTTTTGAATGAATAGGATGGAAAACAGACAGCCATGGACTTGCTAGTTGGGCCACGGCATGGAATCAGTCATGTCGTTGATCTGAAGAATAACCTCACTACAGTTCTGGTCGAGTTCCGCAGAGTTGCCAAGGTGCAGCTGTTCCACAAGAGTCAAAGCATGGCCCGTGTTGAGGTGACAGTTGTAGATGTCAAGGTATGGTATAACATTTGGAAACTCAAAAAAAAAAAACAAAAACTCATGATAGCTTTCTCATGTCATCTTATTTCTAATCATTGATCAGTAAAAGCCAGCTGCATGTATTACATTGGATTTTTTGAGGCTTTTGGGTCAAGAACTTATTTCATTTAATGTTTCACTGGAAGAATAATTTTTTACATGTTGAAATATGTAAAAGAAAAAAAGTTATGTCTTACTCTCTGTATGAGCCCAGCTGTACAGAAATATTTGCTGAATTTAAAACCTTGGATTGCTTGCCTTCAGTTTTCTTTATTTTTATGTTTACTGCCTGAAATTGAGTTTTGACTGTTCAATCTGTCTATTAATTCTTCAGCCCTTGGTCTTGTTAATGGAATGGCCAGATGCATCCAATTTTGCCTGCCTTATTGCTGGATATTACAAACTCTATGTGGACCCCAAGAAAATAATCTACTGCCAGTCATCAGGTCACTCATGTATGGCCAAGCCAGGTATGTTGGAAAGCACCTCACCTAAAAAAGAAAAATTGCGTATTATAAGTACTCTCGGGTCTCATATAACAGGGTCCCATAAAACGAAAAACAATATATCGTGTTTATGATAATATATACTATTGTTTCATACAATGTGCTTATTATTCATAGTATTTTGCCTGTTACATAGTCATGTTACTTTCATTACAGGTACAGGGGGTTCTCAATTCAGAAAGCTGCATTAAGGAAATGCACATATTTCAAATTTCGTGATATTTTAATTTTTTTTTCTGTTAAAAATAACCCAAGTATTCACCCGACAGGCACACACCACAAAACAAAAGTACCATTGGCAATAAAAACAACTAGACGTGTACCTTTTGGTGTGAACATCCAAGTTATGAATTTTTGAAGACAAAACATTTCCAAGTTAATCAGTTTTTTCCTTTCTATTTTCTGAAAAATCTCCTATGCAGAAGCAAATGGTCTGCAATTCTGCTTTCAGCCACTGACAGTAAATCACACACAGAAGAGGGAATGGAGAGGGGAAATGGGGACGAGTGAGCATGAGGAGAGGGTGGTTTTCAGCATCTTACATATTTTTAATTATATTAGGTACATCCAGAGCTTTTATAGGATTTACCTAGCCAATAAATAGACATGTCCCATAAGTCAAAGTAGGGGTATTAAATGAAACTCCTCGTAAATTCAAATTCTCGTAAATCAAATGGATGACTGTACCTTTGTTGAATTAAGTTCATAAGGAGTGTAATTGTTAATAAATCAAATGCCTAATGAAACCTTTTTAGAAATGTACAGTGCTTCCATCTCAGTCTTCTTTCGATATACATAAGATATGTAATCAGCAGGTCATATAGAGTTCATCTTAACCATTAGTGTCTAAAATATTATTAATCCTGCCTTAATCAGTTATACAGTATAAAATATTAAAAGATCACACTCATGACCAGCTCTGTGTATTCTGCTTTATAATACCTGAACTGTATTACACTAACAAAGTCAGTCAGTATGTATAAAATATTGTTTATACTTTGTTTTGCTGTTTCTTCGGCATGAACAAGTGGCACCTAATCTGTTTTTTTGTTTTTTTTTAAAGATAAAAAATCACAGTTTTGTAGAAACCGAGTTAAATCTTTCTATTGGATTGTTCTGCCACAAATCCAATAGCATTTTAGGACAGTACATCAACCATGCAGTTCCCCTTGCGCAGTCTTTGAGCTCTTGTAATTCATCTGTCTTCAGATTACAGAAGGGACCATATGAACCCATGGCCCGTGTCCTTATCACCGGGCAGCAACAAAAAAGAGGAGGCTGCTGTCAGAGAAAAGCAACTCAAGGACTGGGCGCAGTGTTTTCCCCACGGGTCCCCAGGCCTGTGCCATCACTTCTTAAATGAGAAGCAACAGCTTCAAGAGTTCAAGCACCAGGGTCAGGGTCCAGCGGACGTCGGTGAGAACAATACTGATGAGCAACAGGGACGTCCATGCACCAAGTCAGATCCTACGTTCAAGTGCCATGAACCCATCACAATGGATGGAAGACAGAATTTGGATGCAGAGTTCAGAGACGGAGCAAAAACAGCGGACCCCTGTCAGCAGCCAGAGTGCTTCTACTGTGACTCTTGCAAAGGCAAGATGAAGGCAGCTGTTGAAGTACACTGCAGTCAGCGGTCAACTCTGAGGCAAAGCTCTGCCTCCTGTGAGTCTTGTTATGCAAGTGCAGTGGACCTCATGTCCCTCCCCCTCCCTGGTAGGAAGGAGGGGGAGGAAGAGGATGAGGATGGGGGAAAGATGTTAATGCCAGCACCTCCCACCATTGCAGCTCCCCCTCCTGGCTTTCGGGACAACAGTTCTGATGAAGATGACCTCAAGAAGGAGTGTAAAGCACCTGATGGAGTGGTTTCTACAGAGCCAGTTCCAGTGACGCTGATTGATGCTGTGACCACAAGGACAGTGAGAGATCGTGCCAAGGAGCTAGATGATGCTCTTTTGTCTACCCTGCAGGCTTTAGAGGCCCTGTCTGCATCCGAAGATTGTCCCCATCATTTCCAGCAGCCATCACATGCCACAGGTGGACACAGTCATCCCAATCTGCACTGCAGCAACAGGGGATATCAAGGGTCTTCAAGGGTCCTATTTGTAATACCAATAAGTCAATCACTAGTAACATTTACAGTTCCAAAACCCACATTTTAACTTTTTTGCCGTTGTTTCAAATGTATTAGATTTTCCTCTCTTTAAACTGCAGAAAATTACATTTATTCAGAGTTCCTAAAAAACTGGGTGAGAATATACAATGTTTTTATTGTAAAGTGATAGTACGGTATTCGCTACTCAGTACGACTGAAGTTTATATGTGTTAATTTCTTTGGAAGTCACTAAGAACTCGTTTCACTAGGTGTATAGCTACTGAAAGTGTATGCGCCGTCTTTCCATCTAACTGTAGGAAATGCAATTAACAAGAATATCTTTACAGTAAAATTAATATGCATGCATTAATATGCCTTGCAAGTGACTTTTTGTTTTGGTACAGAATATATGCTTATGTCATAGTCCGTCTATGACCCTATGCTTCCTCTATACAGGACTGATTGTGCTGGCAGCCATCACTCCTGAATCCTCGCATGACCCAAGTCATGACAGCAACTCTTCAGAGCTGACAGATGTTTCTGAGATGATGTTAGCTATGAAGCAAAACCAAAATCCAGCCTACCTCTTGGCTCACCACATCAACACGGACTGTATCTTCCGTCACAATGACTTCCCCTTATGTATCCCTAGCTGCAACAAGCAGAACTTAGAGAGAGGTATAAGCTGTGAAATTTGTACAGCGCCCCATCCAAAGCATCTTGTATTCAGTAAATCTGTCACTCCAAGGCTCACTAGCAAAGAGGAGAGTTCTATGCTAACCTCTCCAAGAAAAGGTTTTAATCGGAGAAATTCCAAGCACGGAATAGCTTCTCATACCACCGTGGAACTGAAAGTAAATGATCCAAGTGACTGGACCCAACACTCTACAGACCTGAAGGGTCTTAGCTCTAGCCTTTCAACAAATATAAAAGAAAAGGCAAAAGATGTAAAAGGAAACATCTCTAGTCCTTCAACAGATACAACAAAAAATTGTGAATATGAAAAGCAAAGAACTTCTGTGTCTCCTAGTCAAGAAATAACCAGCAAAGCCTCACCCATGCATTCATTTGTGGAAACTGATAATGATAACATTCACCCAACAGGCACAACCCAAGAGGCAAAAACTACCAGTGGTAGTCCAAATAATACCTATGGTACCAAGGGTCTCTTTTCTGAGGATGTATTCTGCACATGCTCATTTCATTCTAATCATGGGTTTTCACAGACAAAAGAAATGATGGTGTTCCACTCTTCATCTCCAACTGATGATGAGCGCTTGCATGCTAAAGCCAAGGGCATACAGGCAGACTGCAGTAGAAAGTATCAAATTCAAGGCCCTGGCTTTAACATTACCAAGAATAGCCTTCTTCCCCCACCTAAATCTTCCCCAGTAATTCCTGCGAAGGCAACATATATTGGAAAATCTGAGGTGAAAAGCAAAGACTTTAGTGAGCCACAAAGATGTCCTAAATCACTTCATGGTCAGGTAGAGATGGCCAAGGCTGTTAACTGTGCAGACACCATTCCTGCATCAGGGAGCAGAACAAAATTCAACAATAAAACTAAGTCTCAACACAGTGGTCCTCTTTTAAGCTTCCGAAACTTTTTCTCTGCTACATTTCCTGCTCGTCAACGACATGAAACAGGTCAAAAGCAAGATCGTCTCCAGAAGGTAAGAGAGTATGAATCCGAGTTCCTGGAGGAACTTCTAAAGCCAGGGACTGCAAGTACGGAGTCTCAGTCCCAAGAAGTATCTACAGTGCCCTTTGATACTCCATACCTCTGTCGAGCACATACCAACCACCTGAAGAAGACCCCTGGCTTCTCTAGGGAAGAGAAAAAGAATTGTGACTGCAAAAACCTAGGCTATGGGTACCCCCTGCCTGATACCCAAGTGGGTTTTGCTATGGAATGTAAAGAACAAGAGAGGACTGTCAGCAAGACTCCACCATTACTCACCAAAAATTCCTGCTTTCATGGGGGGTCAAGCATATCCCAGGCTTTTGAAATTAAAACCACGAGAATCCGTTCCACTAGCCTGGAGTCTTCAGAGCACCATGGAGAGTCATTATCCTGCATGCCTACTTGCACCTCCCACTCTTCGTGCATTGGAAATCCATATTACAAAAAACTAATGTGCAGCAACAAAGTTGATGACAATGAACAGATGCCAGTTTATGCAGAGGTGAGGACTGTCAGAAATAAAAAAGCAGAAAAGGAGAAGGAGCAAGTCAGTGCAACAAGGGTCTCTGCTGCTACTGAGCCTACATATGCTCAAGTTGGATATGGAAAAAGGAAAGGGGTATTTTCGATCCTACGTAAAGACAGGGTCAGAGAGGGTCTGGTAGAGACTGGCAAGGTAATGTTGGAATTGCATAGTGAAGAAGATGATGACTATTGCTCTTTTTGTTTCTGTTATCGCAAGTGTGAGGAATCATACAAGAGCAGTGAAAAAGTGGAGCTTTCCTATTCTGTCCCTTTAGAAGCAATGCAGCTGGATGTTCATGCCCTGTCTGTAGTCAGCAATGCTCTTCAAGTGCTGGAAGCTGAGGACTGCTGCAAGGAAGATGCAAAGAAGGAAGAGAAGGCCCAGAGTCCTGAGATTGACCTTCGTGGAAGCACTACTCTGGAAGGCAGTTTGAAGAGAGTTGAGGCTTTGCAGCAAAAGACATTCTCCTTGCCCAGTGCATTCCTTGATGCACAACTGGATGCCAATGAGCTTCTGGGCATTTTGCGGCAGTTTGCTCATAACCTGCAGGCAGAGAACAAGCCACAGCCTCAGGCTCGCAGGCTAAGGGAATTCAAAGTGCAGCTTACGCGTTGTTTCAAGGAGTTTCGTGTTTCTTGTCAACGCATGGCAGCGGTGGAGAAGAGCCCAATAGTAATGCTGAGTGCTATCTCTGCCAGTTTCCAGGTGTTGTGCAGCTTGATGCAAACCTTTATCTGGCTGTTACAGGCCATGCATTCAGAAGGCCAACGTCTACAGCTACTCTACAAAGTGGAGGAGGTGGCACTCAACTACACTTTGCTCCTACGAGCAGCTGAAGAGTCCATGACCCACTCCAGTTGTACCCCAGAAAATCTTAATTGTGACAGCCCCCTCTGCATCTCTGCTAACGTGGACTTATTTTAACTCCTGAAGACCCAGGTTCCCAGGTGAACGGACACGTTCCTCCTATACAGACAAGGAATTGCCCTCTTCCCTTTCAAATCTAATGTTCAGCAAGATTCAAGGCTCAAGCTGAAAATAGATGGAGATGGGACAGACTCAGACTAATCAATTACATGAAGTTGTGAAGGCAAGTATCATTACCTGACTCTGTCCTTGCCAGAACTTTTTGTAATTTTGCAGCTCATGAGTAAGAGGACCAGAGAACGTGCATCCTCTACCACCACAACACTAGAAGGTATTGAGTACAAGAAAAATGTGGTGGTTCAATGGGCGGAAATATTCCGAAAAACCCCAAATTCCTTATTTAAAATGTTTAAATAGTCTGAGAGCTATGTTTTCATTTTTATTATATATTTATATTTTGCATTTTGTCAAAAATATTTTCTACACTGGCAGGTGACAGTTACATTGTATTGGCATTATACTGGTCATGGTTTATATGATTTTTGTTTCAGCTTTCATTAAATTCATAATCTTTTTTGAGTGCCATAAAACAAATAAGACAGTGCAAAAATAAGTTATTTGTATATAGTTACTTAACCATCAACTCAGCTGACCTCAAGATAAATATTAAGAGATGTGCTTTCTTGATGGGCATTGATGACAGGTTTCATAAAGTGAGCCTACTTTAAAAGCACAAGAGAACACATATACTACAAAATTTTGGGTTATAGTAACTATTAAGACACCATGTAATCTAGTAAAAACTCAGAATTAGCAACAGGGTGTCACAGGACCAAATCCTAAAATTAATTTGTTGGAAATGGCATTGTATTCTTTTTTAAATGCTTTGCTCACAACATATACCTTGCATTTAATCAGTGTCTGAACTATTACAATTTTTATTTAATTTTTCTCATATTTCTATCATTGGCAAATATTAATTAATTAAGGTATTACTTGATGACAATACAACCACAGTCCATGCAAGGCCCTCGTGGCAGCAAATGTAGCAAAATGAAGACATTATTTTAGTAAACAGGTTGCTTTTCTTTTGTAAAAAAAGCCCCAACGTTTTACAGAAAACTTCAAGTTCAGTAGTTAATTTGGTATATTAAAGATGTAGTGTTTTTCAAACTATTACATTTGAAATTTAATGGGACTTCTTATGTTTTCGAGTGAATTACAGTGTTTAATTGCTTCATTCACACCTCTGAAAATGCACCTCTGAACATGACTGTTCTGTATGTCGTTGTATGTGACATGTATAGCTCTGTCATAGGTAACTGACGAAAATAAAGGAAATGCTAACATACAAGTGTCTTAAGAGTGGGCTGGGCCACCATGGGCCACCAGAGGGGTGTCATTGAACCCTGGCATTGATTCTTTGATTGGAACTATATTGTTGGGATTCAAGACCATCCTTCAAAGAAACACTCCATCATTAAGTCTTCTCATGATAGTAGTTAGTAGGAACACTAGCTCAGTAATCTTCCATATGTCATTAACTGAGTCGTGATGGGTAACTAGTCAAGGTATGGTATATGGTTCACATCTTTGTCAGGGTCTTGAAACTACTCCTTGGCAATTTTTGCCTTTTGATTTAGAGCATTGTCATCCTGGTATAGGTGTATATATAGGCATTTATGTTGCCATCTAAGGAATCGTTACATTCTACATTACATTCATTTATTTAGCAAGAGCTTTTCTACAAAGTGACTTCCAATGGATGCTATGTAATGTTATCAGTCCCCAGAAACCTTATTCACCATGGTGACTTACACTGCTAGATACACTATTTACACTGGGTCACTCATTCATACATCAGTGGAACACACTCTCTCTCTCTCTCTCTCTCTCTCTCTCTCTCTCTGTCACTCACACACCATGGGGGAACCTGAACAACATGTTTCTGGACTGTGAGAGGAAACCAGAGCACCAGGAGGAAACCCACACAGACACGGGGAGAACATGCAAACCCCACACAGACCGAGTAGGGATCGAACCCCTGTCCTCTCGCACCACCCAGGCACTGTGAGACAGGAGCGCTACTTGCTGTGCCACCGTGGTGGTAAAAATGTAACCCAAACCATAACAGAAACACCTGAACCTGTGGGAAACAAACATTCAGGCCTTTTTAATTCTCAGCTGGTTGGGTTGTGTATGCACTCGTGGACTAGCCGAGAACAATGAGAAAGGGTGACTCATCTGACCATCTGTTTTTTTTCTGACTACTCAGTGGACCACTTATTGTGTTCTTTGAGTAGCACAGTAATACAAGGGGAGGCACTGTTGCTTCACAACACTTGGGCCGGGCATTTGGATACGGGTTCGAATCTGGGAAAGTTTGGCTTCCTCCACACAGTGCACACATGTGTGGTTCAGGTCACTTGGCAACTGCAAATTGCCTGTAATGGTGTGTGTGTGTGTGTGTGTGTGTGTGTGTGTGTGTGTGTGTGTGTTTCAGTGCTCTTTGTACCACTTCACCTGTAAAAGTGCCTTTTAGGTGTAATAAGAGGATCTGATGCGCAACAATGTGGTTATAGTATCTCGTGCTCAAATTCTCAAACTGTTTTTCATTAAAGCTCCTGCTCCCACCTTAGTCTAACATCTACAATCACATAATTCAGAATTGCTTGCATTTTTCACTTTACCCTGGAATCTGTGTACGTACATCACAGTAGGGGAGTTTATCCTTTCAGAAATAGTTTCCCCAACCTAATGATATCTTTTCCTCTGACTTCTATGCCAACATCTCCTTGACACTGTAGCACCTGCGACATATTCCTGAACAGTCAGCTGTGCCTAACATCTGTTCTTCAAGCCCAGGTGGTCAAAGTAAAGGGTCTTTTCAGCACTTTTACACCTTAACCTTAAGAATGATGAGATGTTGTTTCTTGACCTCAAGGATCACATATAGTCAAAGTATCTGTTTTCAGTGTAATCAGAATCCCTCATTTACTTGTTTCCTCCATTTTTGGGTTTCAGTGATTCTCAACAGTGCAGATAAAACATTTCATGTTTATCAGACTTCATCTGACACATGTGAATATGAATTTGCATGTCTTGTCATTTGTACCAGTATATCTTAGCTTAATCCCAAAAAGTACAAACCCACTGCGATATTTAAAAATACAGATGTTTTAATATTAAAATATTTCAGCTTCAACACGACGACAAGAAACGTGGCAACGCTCACTTCAAAGAGCAAATGAACCCTGTTGATATCTATTAATGAATTTCAAAAGTTTAAAATAAATACAAAATTTTGGAAAATGTAGGGTAAAATAACTGTTTTCTAGACAAAATTTAAAATGTTCAAGTTCCAGCACTGACTTGATTTTAAAACACCGGGCCTAATTTAAATCCTTGCCATTTGAAACACTAAGACTGGTCCAAGTCTTTGATACCTATTATACAAACTGTACTGCATATTGACATGCAAATTACATACACAAACCAGACTGAAACGTGCAGCCCTCGAGCTCCAAGGGAACAAATTACCAACTGATCCACTGTGACAGCTCCGTTTAAGCCATTGAAAATAAAATGTATTTTTATGCACCTAGCTGAAAGAGTTTGTTAAATTAATTATTTAATATGCAGTATATTTTAGAAAATTAAACTTGTTTTCTTCCCTATCCAGCAGATAGTCTATAATTCTTATTTTCAGATTGTTCGGCGGACATTTGATGAACGTATTATTTCACACGTTATTCATACCGATAAAATATTTTGAAAAGTCAGCCCAAAAGATTCTCACAGAACATCAACTTGCTAATAACTGTTTAAATTACCCACTTTGGGATCATAGGGATTTTCTTTTTTTCTGATGAAATTCTTTCTATTTTTGTTCTATTCTCTCTTTTCCTCCATCTATTAATATCCACTTCTCTCTAACTTAACCTGTCATTCATTCATTCATTAATTCATTCACTCACTCACTCACTCACTCACTCACTCACAGTGCCATAACTTCAAAAAAGAGATATTGTGAGACACACTGCATTGCGAGAATTGCATTACCATGTTCTCAGTGGTAATCTGGCTCTGTGCAGTCTCATTTGCATTACTCATGTGTGTAATGTTACTACTTTTTCCCTCTAATATTAAGTATCATTTAGGGTAAACCTGAGACATCCTTGGAATAAACCGGAAATTCATAAGTCTGTTTTTGGTCTTCAGTCAGCCTTCAAAAACAAAACAGGACCAGTTAATGGGGAATAAGTGTACAGCCTTATCATGCATCAGGAAAGCGTTTTATCTAATCCTTTATTTAACGTTACCTTCTGTTCTTTGTCCCTTAAGATACCGCAATCACTTTAGCAATTGCCCATATGCTGTACATCTGGACCCCTGTCTAAAATCACAGTTATGAGGAAACTCTGATAAATTTTGTAAGGGATCTAATACACTGATACATACCTCAGATTTACCCCACCACACTTCATATGGGTGTTAGCAAATTATTATATAATTATACTGTACAATACCCTTGCATCTTACAAAGGTGGTCACTCTACAGCAGGGCCAGTTGACAAATACAGTCACTGTCGCCCCCTGCTGGTAGAAAAGTAGATGAACATGCGGCAGTGATTCCTGGCTGCACCTCGACCAGTGCTGTTGTCCCTTAGGGCCTGAGGGCTGTGAAAGGACGTGGGTTCGATCCCTGCTCAGTCTGTGAGAGTTTTCATGTTCTCCCTGTGCTCGCATGGCTTTTCCCCTGGGTGCTCTAGGTTCCTCCCACACTCCAAAGACATGTACTGTATTTCATGTGAATGGGTGACACTGTAACTACCCTTGTGTGAGTGTGTGCCACTTATCTAACGCAAGTCTCCTTGAGTAAAGACGTCTGGACTACATACAACTCAGCATTCATTGGAACTTACTTTGGATGAGAGATGTTGCTAAATAAAGACAGTCCCCGGATTACGAACGAGTTCCGTGTCCTCAGTCTGTCTTTAAGTCGGATTTTGACGTAAGTCGGAACGGTTAAGTATGGCGGGTATCTAATGTCAGTTTGTCAAATGTTTGTCTTAGTATATCATACATCATGTACCTTTCTATGCATAAAAAAATATTAAAGAAACACCTGCGGATACACTAAAACATCTTTCATATAACAATAGTAATAATAATAATACAATGTAATGATAATAATGATAACAACAACAGTAATAATAATAATAATAATAAATGTAACTACCATATTTATAATAGAGAGAAAGATAGAAAGAGATAATAATAAATGTTACTACTGTCATGATGAACAGAGGACACGGAGGAGGCTGGACCCAAGCGCAGGATCGTTTACTCAGAATCAAAGGACTAGACGTGTTCTCGTGGTCGGGGACGGGCGAATGGTCGGTCGATCGGCGAACTGAAACGAGGCGAGGATCCGAAGTCGTGGTTGAGGGACAAGGCAGGCGGTCGTTATCAAAGAGACGTGGAATGGGACTGGGGAAGGATGAGGGACAGGACTTGGAAGAGCAAAGCGAGGGAGGTTTGAGAACGCGGAGGGGGGGGTTTATGTCTGGAATGAGATTCCACAACTGGGAAGGAGTTGAGAAGTGTTTTATAATTCGGAAGCTGGGGACTGCGTGTATCTCCAGAACTGCGATGATCATCTTTTTCTTCACTTCTCCCAACTTTAATGCTCGCTTCTCCAATGTTCGTTGGCATGTCACCTTTTTCCAGTCGCCTTATTATTTCCACTTTAGTTTCACTCGTGATCGTTTTCCCTTTCTTTGATCCATCACCCTCACTTAGGCCACATTTACGCTTTGGTGCCATGGTTAGGAGGGTAAAAACAAAAAAAATTAAAGTCAAATACAGTAACACACGAGACACTCTTAACAGCAAGGTGGTCCGACTGAAAAGAAGGAAAACTGTCCTACCGCAGGCCCACATGCCCCACCCACAAGCCGCTGTAGATGTGCAATGTTTGGATGCGGGTCGCAAAGTAGCGCTCATTTATTATTATGAATCATTGTAAGTAACTCACACGCACATTTTCCAAACCGCATGTCCCATTCGGGGTCACGGAGCCAACCCAGCAACACAAGGCGTAAGGCCGGAGGGGGAGGGGACACACCCAGGACAGGACGCCACTCCATCGCAAGGCACCCCAAGCGGGACTTGAACCCCAGACCCACTGGAGAGCAGGAGCTGGTCCAACCCACTGCGCCACCACGCCCCCCTGTAAGTAACTCAAAGTTTGAATATAATAGGCTTAATTATGAAGTTTTTATTTGATTGTTACTTTAGGGTGACAAAAAAATTTACTTACAGTCAGTAAGGGGGTGGTTCATAACTATGGGTTGTATGTAAGTTGGACGTTCACAACTCGGGGACTGCTTGTAAATCAGTGTACTATTTACCATCCCCATCTCTCAGTGAATTGGAGGAAGCTTTTGCCCATAATTTTGATTGTATGCTACCTTCATTTATGAAAAATAAATACTACACACACTGGTATTCCATGCATTGTGCCCTCCTCCCAATGCTTGTGGGATAAATTCCCATTCGCAGCAATTATTTAAACTAGATGGATGGATGGATGGATGGATGGATGGATGGATGGATGGAAATACTAAAACACTTAAAATTTTTTCCGGTTAAAAGTTCGTTACTTGAAAGTTTGTAAGTCGAGTACCTACTGAAATATCACATAGCCTTTTTAAGCCAATATCTCTTTCAATATTCAGCTCCCATTTTTCATATGATAAGCTTATTATACAATGGCATACTTACCCTTGACAATTTTTTTTTTCTTTCTTTCCACAGTAGGTATTTTATTCTGCACAACAGCCTGTATCACATGGGCAGAGATACACACCTGGTGTGTAAAATCCAAAAAAGATTTTTGTCCCTTGGTGGTGCCACTCTGGCTATATTTTTGGATAAAATATTTGTGTTCTAACCTCTAAATTATCCTGGAAACAATGATTGCTAAGGCACACGTAGGGTTTGAATTGTGATGGTTTGACTCCTGTCTGTTAATATAGGCCGTGAATAGAGACAGAATTATCCAAGCAGTCTATTAAGTACTGCACATTTACATTTATTCACTTAGCACACGCTTTTCTCCAAAACAACGTACAACTCTTTGAAAATATAATTTGTGCATTCCATTAGCAGAAAGAGAGACTTAGACGCGTGATTCTTAAGTACAGGTAGTGTGTTTCTTTCCACCAAATGAACCAATGTTTATCATATGAGTAGCTGCATAAAACTTTATCAGAATATCCGCGATACACATGGTTCCTAAGTACTATCGCACCAACAGTCTCAACTAGTCACAGCTATTGAAAAAGGTAAGTTTAATGTCACAACTGTTATATCGCATTTGGTACTCTACAGTACTATTCGGTACTACACTTAGCAAAAGTGACCAAGTGGGTGTTAATAATTCTTTTAGCAGACACTTTTCTCCAAAGTAAAACAAAATAATAAGACACTTACATACAGTATATATACCAATTTATACAAGGCTGGGTAATTTGTACTGGAACAATTCAGGGTAGGTACTCTGCTCAATGGGGGGTGCAATGGCGCAGCAGGTGTGGCCAAGGCCCATTCTCTGGTGGGTCTGGGGTTCGAGTACCGCTTGGGGTGCCTTGCAACACCTTGCAACAGACTGGCATCCCGTCCAGGGTGTGTCCTCTCCTCCTCTAGCCTTGCTCCCTGCGTTGCCAGGTTAGGCTTCGGTTTGCCGCGACCCTGCTTAGGACGACCGCTTTCAGTCAATGTGTGCGTATGGAGATTAAACATTTTTCAGTAACACTTCACGGCACCTCTAATAGCATAGCATTTATGTGCTTTGCACAATGAAAGACACAGGCAGTGATCTGGTAAACTGTTTCTTTATATCACAAACATCTCTATGCAGGGTGTATGTTCTGCCTTGCAAAGTAGGTTTCCTCAGTAGACTGAACCTCTGCAACACTGCATTGGACAAGCAGTTATTGATAATGAAGGGATGAACAAAAATGCACTCATTCCATTATCCAGCCATAATTTCTTACAGAAAACAGATGGAATGAGATTATTTATTCCACAGAAGAAATGTGCCTCCTTCATAGACCAGTACTCTGGCTCTGTGACTTACACACACAGCTGGGACCAGAGATCTGTGCGCAAGTTATTTTGTTGGTAACTCCAACATCATTTTACCCTCTTTTTTTCAAATTTTAATCAAAGCTCAATATTACAGACGGTCCCCAATGTATATTTTTTGTAAAAATCTCAGATGCAGCTATAATAACTTTTAGAAAATCATCTACTAACTTTGCGCTGCATGAAAATTAAAACTATTTTAAACTTGAAACACGTCACCTCCTCAAACAGTTATTCCTTCTTGATTGTTATGTGCAGGGTGCAATGTTCCTCACCTTTCTGCCAGCTCAGGTTTGTTTATTATACGCACTTTGATCTCCATGGTAACAGCACTCTTCTTACTGGTGCTGTTACAATCAGCAACAACCAGAAACAGCAAAGATGAGCTGTAAACACTATGAAAGTGAATTAAAGTGGCCCCACACTCTTGTTCCCTCAAAGTACCTTTTACTGACATGTATTGACTCAGCAGGTAAATAACTTGGATTTGCTATAATTAGAAAAATAAATGCCTTACTGAATAAACGAACAAATGAATAGATAAATAAATAAATGTGGTTTATCTGCATTTTTTTAGAAAAACCTTGTATCTTTAAAAATTGTAACTCAGTTATTTGTAACTTGAGGAGTAAGTGCTCATTAATAAAGAGGGTGCGGTGGTGCAGTGGGTTGGGCCGGGTCCTGCTCTCTGGTGGGTCTGGGGTTCAAGTCCCGCTTGGGGTGCCTTGCGATGGACTGGTGTCCCGTCCTAGGTGTGTCCCCTCCCCCCTTTGGCCTTACGCCCTGTGTTGCCAGGTAGGCACCGGTTCCCCGCGACCCCGTATGGGACAAGTGGTTTGGAAAGTGTGTGTGTGTCTGTGTGTTCATTAATAGACACCTTTAAGACTGGGTTTCATTTTAAAATTGTCTGTACTAACTATGAAACACCCCACCCCCTCCCCAAAAAAAAAACGAATGAATGAATGAATTAATTGATTGATTAACCAATCTATTTATTTATTTAAACAAATGAACAAACAAATAAGTCTCAATACATGATTAATGTATTTACTTATTCAGCTGACATGTTGTTCAAAGCAAAATCCCTTCTATGGTCACAAGACACAATGTGATGGTAAAATACTAGAAATACTAGGGTGCAGCTAATACAAGATCCATGTTAGACTAGAACAGGCACAAATTTGGGGATTACAGGACAGAAAACTGTCAAGGATCAGAACTTCCCTCAAGTCCCCAGATCTATTTACTGGAAAAGAAACCCGGAGAAATACCTGCTGCATGACTTTCCACATCATCATGCCTGGTAACAGGGTTTGGAAAGCCGCAAAAAAAAAAAAAAAGTTACAAAGTGAAAGTCAGGTAAAGGAGCCTTGGACAGACTCAAGAGTTTAGAGAGTAAACATGTTTGACGGTAAACTCACTACTCAGGCATCGCAACACTTCCAGTATAAAAAGTCATCGTCGAACGGTGGTTGAGTGACTGTGTGAGTGAGTCGAACGGCGGGACAGGCGAGAACATCACCTGTCACCCGTCCTTCGTGGCCCATTGTCATGGTAACGCAAACAGAAAAAAAATCTTTGCTGAAAGATTTAAATAGTTCAAATAGTTTTAAACTGTTTTTAATTAGTTAAATCAATGAATATGTCGTGAGAGACTCGGAACACCGGACTGATTATATTATTATTATTATTATTATTATTATTATTATTATTATTGGTGATTATTATTAATATTGTTGGTGATTACTAGGAGATTAAAAAACGTGACGAACCCCCAAGGCACGTCACTGCCACCCACGTGTAGTGGACGCTCTTTCATATTCAAGGCAAATATCGTATAATATTCTTCTAACTATAAGTATAACTATTCTTCTCTGCTTCGGCGCTTGGAGAAATATTTCCAGCAGGTACACATTTTCGTGTTCCCTATATAAACACATTTAGTTAGTGCTTTTTGGGTAAGGCGACATTTCTACACATAAACCATTTTGTTCTGTCGTCGTTTATAAGTACGTACACGTATGCAGACGTGTAAAACGAGCGCAAAATTCCCACGGCGGCGAATTCTCGCTCCAAGATAATCTGAAAACACTGGGCAGTTCGGGGAAATTCTCAATTGTCCAATCCGAAACGAGGAGAGGAGGTGCGGAGAGGTGGCGGCTTTAGTTTCAGCCAATCACAGGGAAGGAAATGGCAACGACTACGTCACACGTTATTTGTAGAATTGAAAGGCGATCACGCGCATTTAGAACGCGCGCAGGTTACGATGGTGGAGAGGTAGCCAGAGTCAGTCGTTTTATCGGTGTGACAACCTATAGCTACAATAATATATATTTTATGTAATATATATAAAATTAAAAATAATTACTCAAAACCAATTTCTTTTATTACAATAGTTTTCCTTAAACCGACGCCCTGGACAGTCCAAGAATGCCAAATATCAAGATTTTCAGCGGTAGCTCTCACCCGGATCTGTCTCAGAAGATTGCTGATCGCTTGGGACTCGAACTGGGAAAGGTCGTCACTAAAAAATTTAGCAATCAGGAGACATGGTGGGTATGGCAGCATGATTCGCTGTGTTTAAGATGGTATTGTGTATTATTTCGGTTTCTTTATAGTCTTTTTGGAGGATGTTGCGTTACCACATGGGTTATGTATGTGGAGCGTCTTAGAAGCGGCGTTGCACGTGGGAACTACTTTGAACACTGGGAATTGTAGTTCTGTTTGCGAACTGCTCGTCCTGACGCGATGCAAGTCTAAAGGTGTCAGTACTCAAATTCCCAGAATCCACATGGACCGTTGACTTTACCCGTTACTGCCGTTACTCTCTGCCTTACAATATATATACAATGTTACGCATGCCCTCCCAGCCGTTCCTTTTTGTCTTATCAGTTGTGATGCATATGCATCGTGGCCTGGTTTTAAACTATACATTTTGTTCTTTGTTTTTACGCTACCGTTGTGTAGATTTATAAAAAATTATCTAAGCTAATGTAAACCCTGCCTACCCTCAAATTTTGTATTTGGTTAGGATAGGAGTATGTGTGTGACATTTAGTCTTTTATTGTGTTTAAAAACATTTTTTGTTATCATAGTAGCAATTTGCGTCCCCCAGAACCAGTTTATGAAATTAACATGCTTGAGTAATTTAATAATTTTCATCCCCTGGTCATGTGACAAGCATCTATTTTAGGCAGCCAACAAACCCCCAGCCTGCAGAATATTATATTTATGTGCCTTCAGTGTTCAGAAAACAACCAAAATTGCTACGATAAACAAGATATGCAATGAAACAAGATGTATATTATCATTTTACTGAAACAACAGGATGTATTTCATAGAGATGCCATGTAATTTCATTAATAAGTGGGTATTTAGTATAGCTTTTGATTTTCTGTGTACTATTTAACATTTACTTGAGGCAACACATTAGCAGTTAAAATATGGAACTTTTTCCAGTATCATCTGTATATTACCTTTTAAATTTCAATACTTGCTCAGAGTAGTAAAACTGGACAACCTGATTCCCAGTGCAGGTGGGGCTGTGAAAATGTGTATAATCGCACATTGTGTCTGTAAAATATGTATAATCATTATAATGTTGTGAGTTTTGAAATCCAGCGCTTGTCTGTACAGCCACTGCATTTGACATTTTAGTTTTTACATTAAAGGGAGGTGGCAGTAAAGGGGGGGTAATAGCACAGTGTTTGTGTGTATTAGTGATGGGTATGCGTATGAAAATTTGCTCAGAGTCAGTTTTATTGCATTCTTACAATCTAATGCAGGGTTGCATATAGAGTTTTTTTTTTTTTTTTTTTTTTTTTTTTTCTCCCCCCCCTCTCTCCTTCCCCCACCCCCTGTTCCCTCCCTTTACATATTTTCGATATAAATAGTGAATGCTCTGCCTCTCAAGTAAACACCTATTCCTGCCGGTTTGGCTCCTCTGCTTTGATGGGGAAAACATCTGTGTCACAATCTGTTTTAGGCAGTTAACTTCTCTGGCTGGCAACTCAAGGTCACAAGGAAAATCTGCTTTAAGGAATGTAAATAATAATTATTCCTTTGGACTACACTTTTTCTTAAAAAAAAAAAAAAAAAAAAAAATCACCTGTGTTACAAACATTAGTCACACATTCCTTATTCCGTACATACTACATTTATTTACGTTTACATTTATTCACTTAGCAGACGTTTTTCTCCAAAGCGACTTCCAATGAACTCCACACACCTTATTCACCGCGGTGACTTACACTGCTAGATACACTGCTTACACTGGGTCACTCATCCATACTAGAGCTGATTGGTTGTTTTGACTGTTAACACTTTTCATTGGTGAGAAAGTGACCTTTTAACTGCATCATGCAAAAGTTTGCCTTGTTAAAAGCACCTTTTCATAGTAACGTGCGTCACTTGTGGCCCTCGGTGCGAACAGGTAATTGTTTGCTGAGCTGCACGTTCTTATTAAACAGCTCAAAGTGTTCCTGAGCAGTTTAATCAGTGATTGAGGGAGATGCATTATGCCCATAGCAACTAGACCTGGGAGATTATTCGGCTCATAACGGTTAAGGTTCACGTGAGGGGCGGCGAATTCGTCCTGGGAGCGGAGGTGAACGAGAGCAGGTTGGAGAGAAGTAAATCGTGGGAGTTTCGGGTTGCATCATCTCTCACCGCTATTTATATTCACGCTAGAATTGTTTGCTGAATTAGAAGCAAAACACTCAAACCAAACAAGTGTGGGAGTGCCTTAGTTTGTCCCTTCAGTGTCTGGTGTGTTTTTTTTTTTTTTTTTTTCTCCCCCCCCCTTCTTTTTTTGACTGTCCCAATGAAGAACGTTGTGCATGTTTCTGCGAATAATTGGTCAAAATCAGAGATTGTGGAGAGAAGGTATTTTTATTTTCAGTAATTTTAAAAATTAATTTCAGTGTGGTTTGAAATGAAAACTACACTTTGAAATTTACACTTTGAAATCGTCTTCTTTCCTGATACCCGCACAGCTCCGCTAACGGGCTTCACGTCATCTTTCATCACCGCCTTTATATTTCATATAAGTTCAGTAGGGAGTAACTCATGCAATGTGAATGGGTGAAAATGATGGTACTGAACAGGGTAATTGTGCTTCTGCAATTGCATGGCTGTCTCTAAAGTGCTTCGCCTCTTCTGTGAAATGCACTATTGTTTACTCTCTCAAACAGATTCTGAGGCACAGGTGGTAGCTTAGTGGTTAGAGCTACTGCCTCTGGACCCGAAGGTTGCGGGTTCAATTCCCACCCCTGGCTGTAGTACCCTTGAGCAAGGTACTTACTCTCAAATTGCTCCAATAAAAATTACCCAGCTGTATAAATGGGTAAATAATTGTCAATACTGGAACATCCTGAGTTGCTTTGGGTAAAACCATCAGCTAAATATTCATGTTGCATTTACTTTATGCTGGAGTTTTAAAGTTGATGTTTTATAGGATGCTTTAAGATTGCTGTTTTCCCCCACAGCACACAAGAAGCTAGTGTCTTTCTGTACTGAACATACTTTTATTAAGAAAAAATGCAGAGCTTATTACTGTTTTATCCATTTTTCTGGTGTCTCAGTGTTGTGCATAGTTTTGCATTGATTTATTTGGAGTTAGCAGTTGATGTGGTTTTACGAAGAAGGTGAAAAAACTAGTCTTTAAACCTAAAGGTTGCAGGTTCAAATACCAGCTTGGAAATTTTATCTGCGAGACCGTTAATCAACAGTGTAAAAAAGCAGCATAAACAGGTTAGTGGCTTCACCACTGACTTCAAAATATTGAGCAGTCTGTAGAACTTTCTGGTGAGCTTGGTCATTCTACTGGTGTAATTTGTGGCAAAACGCAAGTACCCTTTAGAAATTATACAATTCTGAAATATAAATATGTAATAGGGATATTATATGACATAGGGGGTGCGGTGGCGCAGTGGGTTGGACCGCAGTCCCGCTCTCCGGTGGGTCTGGGGTTCGAGTCCCGCTTGGGGTGCCTTGCGACGGACTGGCGTCCCGTCCTGGGTGTGTCCCCTGCCCCTCCGGCCTTACGCCCTCTGTTACCGGGTAGGCTCCGGTTCCCCCGTGACCCCGTATGGGATGAGCGGTTCTGAAAATGTGTGTGTGTGTGTATATGACATTGCTGTGGTTTGAATGTTAGTGCTGTGGTTGGACTTGTTTGGTCTTTGGGCTATAATCGGTGTTTCGGTGCTACGTGGAGAATTTTAATTTTTGCTGACATTTTAGATAATTAAACGTTATTGTTGGGGGGTATTCAATTAATTTAATCGCCTCAATTTCCTCAGCGTCTTCGTAGGTCACCTTCAAGATATACCGCCAACGTAATGTAATATAATGGAAGAGTGCAAAGTACTGGCATGCAGTGGTACGGGGAGTAATTTTTGTTGCTTCGTCATCCTGTTTGGATGATATACTTTGTCCTTTCTGCATAAGACAATAGAATGATGACCCATCTTGTCACACTAGTTTCCTCCTTTCCTTCCTTTCCATCTGCTACAGAACCACAACAGGAAATAAGTCTAAAAATTGAAATTCTCATATTTGGGGAAAGTCACTTTTGCCAGATCGCGGTAACAACGTAGCGTGAAATTTGCGTAAACTTCCACAAAGTATGTACGTGAAATCAGGGTCCTCTATTAACCTAACACATAGGATAGTGGTAAAAGACATTACACTGGGGGCGATGCTCTACTACCCACTGCCAGGACACTCAACTCAGACTCACACACAGAAGCTGCTTGTCCCACGCGGGGTCGCGGCGAACTGGAGCCTAACCCGGCAACGCGGGGGGATGACACACCCAGGACAGGACGCCAGTCCATCACAAGGCACCTCAAGTGGGACTCGAACCCCAGACCTCCCAGAGAGCAGGACCCAGCCAAGCCCGCTGCACCACCGCCTCCCCCCTCAACGTTGACTGCTGTTGTGAAATATTCACTCGTACAAATGGGCGAAGTTGTAAGGCCCTTTGGATAAAAGCATCATTTTAGTGTAGTAGTAATAACAGTGAGGCTTCTGCCTCAAATGTGAAGGGCAGTCTGGTCTGATGTCATTTCTTAGAAATAAGACCAGGGCCATTATTTTTTTGCTGATTTATTATAAATACATTTGGTCAACATATCTGTTCTGTAAGTCCCTCTTCAAACCTCTTATGTTGTGGATAGCTGGTAGTGTAGTGGTGAGCCCTACTGCCTTTGGCCCTCAGAGGTTTGCAGGTTCCATCCCCACTTGCAGCTGTAATACTCTTAAGCATGGTACTTACCATGAAAAAATGCTCCAGTAAAAATGATGCAGCTGTATAAAAGGGTAAAGAATTGTAAGCTTGTAATAATCGTAACCTTAATATTGTATGTCACTTTGGAGAAAAGCATCAGCTAAATGTAGAGTCATGTTTTTGATTCCCAGCAGTGCCAGTCGTTCTACTTGGCACCGTGGGAGCTGTGGTTCGTGCTGAAAGCAGCTGCTCTATCAGAGAGCTCTTGAAGAGCGTCAAACCTGCCTTTGGGCCACATGTGGTTTGGGGGGGGGGTGTTGTTGGCAGCTGAGTCCTGCACAAAATTAGATATGATAAAACTGGTCTGCGAGAAGTGGAAGAACACTTATATTTACATTTATTCATTTAGCAGGCGCTTTTCTCCAAAGCGACGTACATCTCAGAGAAATACAGTTTGTACATTACATTAGAAGAAAGAGACATAGTTGCAGACATGTGATTAAGTAAACTTTTTCTTTATTTTTTTTTTTAATCCCCCCCACTTTATGCACCGATGTTCATCGCATGAGTAGGTGCACAAAACTAAGGATAGACTAATCCTGATCACCTTCCTAATTTTTTTTTTTTTTTAACATACACAAACATTTACATAAGACAGAAGTAGCGGCTGTGTAAAGGCTTAAACTTGGGATGATCATAAAGTTACCGTGCACAAACATTTATACCATACGTGAGCTGGAGAGATCTTAAGCAAACGTGAGCCCGGAAAAGGTGAGTTTTCAGACACTTCTTGAATCTGGACAGGGTTTCAGCAGCTCTGAGTGGCAGGGGAAGGTCGTTCCACCACAACGGAGCCAGAATCGAGAACCTCCGTGCTTTACCTTTCGTTTTACATATAGCGTACGGCTGTACGTGGGCTTCCGGTGCTCATGTGTTTGAGGTGGTGAACTTCAAGTAGGGATACCGCTGACGTGACGGAACAAACCTGAACTTCCCCTGTAAATATTCCACTATATTGAAGAGTGTGAAATGAAGCGGTGTGTTTTACTGTGTTGGAGGATACACAAAAGGAAATGCTTTTCTCTCTATGTAACGGGAACATTTGAAAAAGTAATTCTAGAGGTCCTGTGGCAAATTAAAACAATTTAAATCATGTGGGCACTCAGCTGCTGGTACTCATGGCATGAATAGGGCCCTGTGTCTTAAGTACTCAGTACGCACACACACACACACACACACACGCACACGCATTTATCAGTAAGAGTGAACCTCTGGTAAAACATGGCTTTTGTAGGATGGGGATAGAGCAGCGTTTGAGTGCACAGTATGCGGGGGTTAAGTGTGAGCAGTAGTGAAAGTTGATGCATCGCTGGAACAGGTCACTGCACAGTTCAGTGCTTCCCTTCAGCGCACTCGTTCGGTGTAACGCGCTTCTTATGGTTGTTAATACAGACGCGCACAATGTCCGCAACCACTTGTTCCGAGCGACGAGCCGGAGCCTGACCCAGCAACGGGGGAGACGCACCCGGGATGGGAAACCAGTCCGTCACAGCGCGCCCCAAGGAGAACTCGAACCCAAGACCCACCGGCCTTGTACTCAAGCCTTTCCGAAAGTTCAAATGGGCAGATTCTTCATCGGTCTCACTTTGAGGGTTTAGGTCATGCCTAAGAGGAGTGGTTTGCTGTGTAAAAAAAAAAAAAAAAGTGTATTTCAGCTTCGATGCTGCATGAGAAAAGGAATATTGAGGGTGAATGTACATTCTCTACGGGTTGCTTTGGGAGGTTCGATCAGAGTCGACATCACGGCATTTGGAAACTCCATGTTTCTGATGAATGGAACAGAGCAGGTGAAGCATCTGCTCAAAAATTTATTGACAAATGTAATAAGCTAGTGGTGGAGCACAATGTGACTGCTGAGTATCTTTACAGTGCTGATGAGATGGGTTTATTGTAGCAGGGTCTTCTGGTGACGCAAGGATTAACTGAGAATTTCTCAGTGTTACTCAGAGTAACTCAGTATTTCTAAGTCAACCAGTGAAGATCCTTGTCTGATATTGGTCTGTCCCCAGTGTTGCTGGATAAGAGAGTTTGCACTGTACATTATATATCCTTTAAAACACACATTTTTTCCCCCAGGTTTGCCCGGGTTCCGCTCTCTGGCGGGTCTGGGGTTCGAGTCCTGCTTGGGGTGCCTTGCGAGAGACTGGCGTCCCGTCCTGGGTGTGTCCCCTCCCCCTCCAGCTTTGCGCCCTGTGTTGCCGGGTTAGGCTCCAGTTCGTCGCGACCCCACTTGGGACAAGCAGTTATAGCCATTGTGTGTGTGATTTTATTTTTTTATTTATCCCCCCCCAATTTTCACACACTCCCTGTCTAATACAGGGTTGCAAAGTCTATCCCAGAAACACATGGTGCGAGGCGTGTAATACCCTGGCTTTGGACTGTGGGTGGAAACCAGAGCTCTTGGGAAAAACATACACAAGCATGGGGAGAACATGCAAACTCAATACAGAGCGAGTCAGATTCAAACCCACTTCCAAATGCACAGCCAAGGAGGGGAAAAGCCCCATCGCTATATCCTGCACCACTGTGCCACTCACAAAGCAAATAGTTTTATTAAAGCAATGTCTGCATTGGGGGGAATTGATGAAATTTGTTTTATTCTTGGCAGGGCTTAATCTTTTATGGCAAATGTGATTTTTAGAGTGCTTAATATTCAATTTGAATCTTTTTATAACCAGTTGTCTCCTAGCCTCAGAATGAAAAGTTGCTTTGCTGTGCTGATGGCCACAGCTGGGAACTGCATGGTGTCATGTGGACAAGCCAACCGCGGTATTTTTGCGGGTGGAGTGCTCTGCAGTATCTCTGAGCAGTAAGGGAGAGGAGTTTATTTTAGGTACTCTGAAGGTTTCACGTTACTTTGATATCCAGTCCCTTGTGTGAATGTTTATTGCAGAAAGTTTTTTTTTTCCTTTTTTTTTCTTTTCTTTTCTCCTCTTCTCTGTCCTCTCCTTTCATTGCTGGCATCTAGACAAGTTCCAGTAGTGTCGTGTTGTCTATTTTTAAAAATATCCTTCACTGTGGGGTGGGGGTGCAAAGATCAGTGTTAGTGTCAAGAAAGTATATTGGCCATGGGCACTTTTTTTGGCAGTGTCACCGAACGCTGGCAGATCTGATTTCGAACTGTACTGTTCCTATTGTCACAGTCAATAGATTATTGTTAACCAGCGATGTTGTCCTTGTGCTTCAGTTCTCTGATGTCCTCTAATAGAGGACAAGGAATGATTACGTCCAGTCTTCATTAAATCATGTGGCCACCGATGCAAAGTGGAGTCTGTCTAGCCAAGGATGCCATCTGAAAAATGAGTGGCACGGTGGCCCAACAGCTAGGGCTGCCGTCTCACAGCGCCCGGATGCTGTTAGAGAGCACGGGTTGGATCGCCACTCGGCCCGTGTGGAGTTTGTCGTGTTCTTTCCCCGGTTCACGTTGGTTTCCCATGGGTGCTCTGGTTTCCTCCCACAGTCCGAAAGACACTTTTCAAGTGAATTGGTGATTCTGAATTGCCCAGTGTGTGTGTGAGTGAATGACTCTGCTGTATAGATGAGTGACTGTAGTGTGTCTAGTGTTGCAAATCACGTTTGATAAAAAGTTCAGCTAAATGCAACATAGCAATCATTGTAAGTCCCGTTAGAGAAAAACATCTGCTTCAATGATTAAGTGTAACTGGAAAAATAGACTATTGAATTTGAAAATACATCAACTAGAGAGAAACATGCTGAAAAGCTCAAAGCTATATGTATATAGTTTTTTTTCCATTATTTTTTTTACTGGAAGACCAGTGATGTTACATTAACTTTTTACGTCAGCCATCTGTCCGTCCACACCTGCCTTGTTCTCATCTACTAACCTTTTCTCATCCCTTCCAGGTGAAATCTTCCAGTGTGACAATGGCAGCTGCTCGCTTCTGAGAACCATTGTTATTTTCCATCCCCGATTTGTACTTGCAGTTCTTTTCAACGTTACATTTATTTTGTGCCGTTGCCTTGGTGTGTAATAGCGACCCAGCATTTCTGTCTAATAACAAAGGAAATTTTCCAGTTTGCTCTTAGCTTCATGCATTTCTATTTTACTTTCCTGTAAACCAGGTCCTCTCCAGTATTTTGGGTAGGTTTGTCGAGGATAATGCTGATACATACTTATTGGACTCTTGTCATTCCTTGTCAAGTTCATACCGATGCGATCAATATAGTGCCCATGATAAAGTACCTGGTAAAGTGGTGTACAGTTTTAAACTCCAAAGTGCTTTTTGCCTTGTTTTCAGCATGTCTGCAAATAAAGTCATTTCCTATCTATATACATTTATTCATTTAGCTTATGCCTTTTTCCCAAAGCAACTTAATGTTCAGTCCCTTAGTTTTTTTTTACCCATTTATACACCCAGGTAATTGCACTGGAGCAATTTATGGTAAGTACCTGGCTTAAGGGTACTATAGCTGGAGGTGGGAATGAAACCTGCAACCTTTGGGCCCAAAGGCAGTAGCTTTAAGCACTACTCTACCAGCTGATTCTTTTTTTTTATACTCATTATACAAGTAAATCCATTATGTGTGTAGGTTTGTTTTACTGAACATGAAATAACTGGAATTTTCTTAACAATTCAAATGTTTGTCCTGTGCCCTGCTTTCTCCCAGTGGAAAACGCCACAGAATGGATTGACGCTAAAATGTGCATGTTAAAAATAAAAGCGGTATTTTCTAATTCTGTCCGAACGCTGCTCTCTGCAACACCCCGTCATTCCGGCCCGGGTGTCTTGGCGACGGTGTACGCTCCTCCGGTGCTCCTCTCTGCCGAAGCAGTTGCTTTTGTGATATGGTGGGGGCCTCGGGGGGCCACGCGGGGGATTTGGTCACAATTAGGTAAGCAGCACATTACCCATCACAGGGATCTGGCGGCTGGCATGGCAACATGGGACGGGCCTTCAGGGGACAAGCACCTGTCTCGCGATTGGCCGCGTTGCTCACTTTGCCCTGAGCTGTGGAAAAGGAATGGTGCAAGTGTGTTTCCCACCGTTAGTCGTGTCCGTGCAAATCTATTTATTCGTTTCGCTGACGCTTTTCCCCGGAGCGACTGGTAATGTTAATTCACTTAGTTATTTACCCATTTGTAGAGCTGGGTAATTTTACTGGAGCAATTTAGGGGAAGTACTTTGCTCAAGGGTGCTACAGGTGGAGGTGGGATATGAACCTGCAGCCTTCGCGGCCTTTGGCCAGTAGCTCTAACCACTGCGGTGCCACCTAGAACAGGTGAAATCTTTAACCCAACATTTTTTACAAACCGCAGATCAGATATGTAGGACTCCACGGTGCTTTTTAAAAAATAAATATAAAAAATGTCATTGTCAACAACCACTTGTCCTGAGCAGGGTTGCGGTGAGGGTGCAAGGCTGGACGGGGAGGGGACACACCCTGGACGGGACGCCAGTCCATCGCAAGGCACCCCAAGCAGGGCTTGAACTCCAACAAAGCGGTCAAGCGGTTTCAGACAGTGTATGTGTGTTACAACATTTCAACTCTCTTAGTTTTAATCTAAATTGAGGAAACCTTTGAGCATTTGTGTTTCTTTTAGAATTAACACCCTTTTTTTGTCCTTTACCCCATGCAAGCTGTCCTTGTAACTCTTTCTCCGGTTTTACCCAAAGCTTCGAGAGCGCACCCTCCCTCTTACGTGAGCTCCATTATAGATGAAGTAATGAATGAACGCGCAGAGGAAAAAACCCTGGGGTCCAGTGGCTCAGCAGCAGGAGCTTTTTCTCAACAATCACTCTCTTCCTGCTTATTATACGCATGAGAATGACAGAGGTGCAAACATGGTATTGTATGGGTAGTGTGTTGCCTGCCTGGGTTAGAGGGGTTTCTTCTGCTCTCAAAACAAAACCTGTTGCCCCAAAAGTTTTTATTTGGAATGGTAGCAGTACATGGGGTGCTACTGCCCATCTTTGCTGTGTATGTAGGACCACAGTTGGCTCTGCCGAGAAATGGGAAGATGTGGTAAAAGCAACAGTTGGGTGTTTGTGTGTATATATTTTATTATAAATATGTATCTGTGTGTGTGTAGGTGGTCCCCAGCTTACGATGGGGTTATATTCCGCAAAACCTATCGTAAGTTGAAAATGTATTTAATATATCTAATACACACCTCTGCATGACAGACTGGGAGATGCGGATCGCGTGTCTGAGGTGCCTTGCGATGGACTGGCGTCCTGTCCAGGGTGTGTCCCCTCCCTCTTCAGGCTCGTGCCCTGTGTTGCCGGGTTAGGCTCCGGTTCGCCGCGACCCCGCTTGGGACAAGTGGTTTCAGACTCTCTGTGTGTGTGTGTGTGTGTGTGTGTGTGTGTGTGTGTGTGTGTGTGTGTGTGTCCTTCAGATAGGGTGAGAGGAATATTATGGTTGCATATACACTTTCACCCCAAGCAATTTCCATATCTTACAGTTGAACTCGAGGTATTTATATGAATATATTCAACTCGACAAATTATAGTTCTTAATGGTATGGCAAAAAGGGCTACATCTTATTTCTAAAACCTGCCACGTTCCACATTATCAGGTTAGTCCTCACAATTTGTAAAAGGTAGGTTTGCGTTATCAACAACCCATTATTTCCATCTTTACAGTCTTGCACAATTTGTATTTTAAGGCACATGACACTTGCCCCAAGAATGGTGAAGTATTTTCAGTATGCATAGAATTAACACAAATTTACATTGTAGTTGCTTTACTTGTTGTCAATATCTCTCTCTCTCTCTCACACACACACACACACACACACACACACACACACACACACACACACAGAGTCTGAAAACGCCTGTCCCAAGCAGGGTTGCTGCGAGCCAGAGCCTAACCCAGCAACACAGAGTGCAAGGTTGGAGGGGGAGGGGACGCACCCAGGATGGGACATCAGTCCATCACAAGGCACCCCAAGCAGGACTGGAACCCCAGACCCGCCAAAGAGCAAAGCCCAGCCAAACTCGCTGTGCCACCGCACCCCCCTAGTCAATACTAAGAATACTTTATCATTCTTAGACCAAGTGTCATGTGGAAGCTATGCTGGTACTCTGAAACAGTGTGACTTTGTACCATTGCTTTCTCAGAGTGTAAAAACAGTGTGCTGACATCATCATTCACCGCCGGTATCCTTGCAGCGTGGAGATCGGCGAGAGCGTGAGGGGCGAGGACGTGTACATCGTGCAGAGCGGCTGTGGGGAGATCAACGACAACCTGATGGAGCTGCTCATCATGATCAACGCCTGCAAGATTGCATCGGCATCGCGCGTCACCGCTGTGATCCCCTGCTTCCCCTACGCGCGCCAAGACAAGAAGGACAAGGTGGGGGTGAGGGAGACCGGTCTAGCATCTCTAGCATCCGCACACCGCAGTGGCGGCCAGCTGGACTCTCCCGCTGAGCTGCACGGACTGTCGTAATAGGAACTAGTCCCTTAGGAGACTTGTGAGAGCTGGGAGGTAAAAAATAAGTGCCGTCATTTACCTGTAAGGTCGGTGTTTTCATTTGAAACATACAGTTCAATACTTTTCTTTTTTCTCCCCTCTCCCTCCAGTGGAAACTTTGCACATCACGTGCAGAAATTTTGATTTCTTCTTTGTTCATATTTTTGTATCGGTGGTTTCCTTTGCAGAAGGACCTTTTTTTTTTCTTCTTCTTCTTCTTTCTTTCTTAAATGTGTTCACTATAAGAGGTCACTGAAATGTTGGAGGTGGGCACTTGCCTTTCTCAAAGAGGTTTCCCCCCCCCCCCCCCCCCAGAGTCGTGCACCCATCTCTGCCAAGCTGGTGGCGAACATGCTGTCGGTGTCTGGTGCCGACCACATCATTACTATGGATCTCCATGCCTCGCAGATACAGGTAACAATCTTTCGGATAGTCCTTCCATCACTGTGAACATCCCGTTAAAAATCTGTGGCTGCATTTATATTTATTGGATAGGTGGAAACGGGGGGGTGAGTTTTCCTTCAGTAAGATGAGCTGAATTCCGATTAAACTGATGGTGGTCTCTTGGATTGGAAAGTTGTAAGAACCATATGCTGCAGAAGTTATAAAGCAGCTCCTTTCCCATACTGAGGACGTGCTCCCAGTAGTGTCCTGCTGTGGTTTTTCTAGGGTTTCTTCGACATCCCTGTGGACAATTTGTATGCTGAACCTGCCGTGCTCAAATGGATCAAGGAGAACATCAACGAATGGAAGAATTGCATCATTGTCTCTCCAGATGCTGGTGGAGCCAAGAGGTGAGTGGCTGTGTCATCTATAGAAAGGCTGCCAACTGTTGTGCACCTATTTATACTGCAGATGTTTACGGGAGAAATTCACAGTAACGGGGATAGCCATTACGCTTATGAGATTCAAAGGTCACGTATTCGGTCCTCTACAGAATCTGAACGTAAATCTGAATTCTCCGGCAGGGTCACCTCCATCGCAGACAGACTGAACGTGGATTTTGCGCTCATCCACAAGGAGAGAAAGAAGGCCAACGAGGTTGACCGAATGGTCCTCGTTGGAGATGTGAAGGACAGAGTGGCCATTTTGGTGGACGATATGGCAGACACCTGCGGTACCATCTGCCATGCAGCTGACAAGTATGCCTGCGTGCCTCTGAGGGCCAGTCCAAGCACACATGGAGATGGATTTCAATTAAAGTGGAAACTTTTTTCTCATTAAATTTTGAGGAAAAAAAAAAAATAATATATATATATATATATATATATATATACACACACACACACACACACACACACACATATACGGAGTGGAAACGAATAATGAATAAATTGACAACTGAAAAAATGCAGTACAGTGTTCAGTTACTGATTTGTGGACTTAATATCCTTCCTACTACATATGATGGATTAGAAGCTGTTCTGTCTCGTTTCATTGTCTGCCAATTAATAGTTCATTTAAAGAATACTTTGAAGCTTACAGCAAACAAGTTTTATGTTTTCAGAAGTACTCTCCTGTGCATTAAATATCCTGGAACGTCCTTATTGTTTGTGGTTGTTAACAGTTACCTTATCATGGAATGAGTCTGATCTCATTATGTCTGAATTTGCAGGCTGGTGTCAGCTGGAGCCACAAAGGTATACGCCATTCTGACCCATGGAATATTCTCCGGTCCAGCCATTTCCCGCATTAACAATGCCAGTTTCGAAGCTGTGGTCGTCACCAACACAATCCCGCAGGAGGACAAAATGAAACACTGCTCTAAAATACAGGTACGAGCTTTGCCTCAGCCCCGAGTTTATATATTGCGTTTTACTTGGTATAAACCTAAAATTGCAAGTAGAATAATAATTATTTGATAATGGCATCTGCACAGATTGTGGAATTTAAATTTTGGAATTAGTGAAATGGAATTCTGCAATTAACATTGATTTCTTGTGGACTGATGAACAGCTTTTCATTGTATATTCATCTTCCTCCCCCAATTAGGTAATTGACATCTCCATGATCCTGGCTGAAGCGATCCGCAGGACACACAATGGCGAATCAGTCTCCTATCTGTTCAGCCATGTTCCGTTGTAACACACTCCATCCTCGGACCCTCGGTGATACCCAGTGGATGAAGTGCCGCCAAAGTACCAGAGGAGGGAGAAAGTGTGTGTATAGCTTCTGTCTCCCACTCTGCCCACCCTCCTTCCAAAGAGAATCGGCCAAAAAGGGATAGCATTGTGCCACTCTTCTCTAGTGGCAGGGCCACCATGGTTTGTAAAGGGGCTCCTCCCTGTCTCCCTTACAGAACCATCCTGCCGGGAAACAGTCCCTTTACGTCTTCTGGAAACTAGTTACAAACACCTTAACTTGGGTTGCGTACGTCACTTTTGCCTGTGTTTTCAGAGAAGCGGCATTCAGCAGCTAATGAAATAATAATGAAGTCTAGTTTACATTGTAGCTGGAGCCTTATGTGGAGGATCCCTCACTCCTTGCTACTAGAAGAGGTTTTGTTTTATCAGGTTCTGCGCATATTTTCTTTTAGTAGAAATGCTTTGCTTTGCTGTAAAAACAAATGTTTAACTGCTGTTTTTTTTTTTTTTTTTTTTTTTGAAGTTTTAAGGAAGTGTGATGATATGAAATGTTTTAGATATTGTTTCTAAGCCATGTGTCGGCACTTGCATTTCTGTGTACTCGTCTGTGTTCATCTATAATTCTGAAATGTGGAAGGTTGGTTTCCTAATATCTGTTGAACCAAACTTGAGGAAGGCAATAGCAGTTGTGACTTTTCCAAGTGTCCTTAATCCTGTGGTTTGTGACACCATATGGGATTAAAGTAAATTGCATGATTGTACTTAATCACATATTCAGTACTACTTACTAAATGGCCATTACTTTCTAGTAACATGTTTAAGCTGTTGTGTGGCAACGTTGAATTATGTTTATTCAGTCGAAAAGGAGGCTTCTCTAATGCATGCAGACTTCAAGCAACTAAAAAGATCCATGATCAGAATAACACGCATAGGTTTTCCTAACCTATACAGTGTGCTTTCAGGATGGAGATCCCTCAGGTGAGAGAACTGAAACACATGGGTGCTACAAAGCTCCATGACGTTGCCTTTCATTTACTTCGTTTACCTTTCCTTTACTATCATCCTTGTATGTATGTTTATGTGTATATGGCTACCTGTTATCTGAAATAGCAGTCCTTTGCGAACCAGATTGCAATTGCCTTTAAGTTGAAAAGTGTACAGGAATGAAGGCTACCTAGACTTGTTGTCCTGCTGATTCTGTGTATTTCTGCCTCCCTGCATCAAAGCCTTATGGAATATGCTGGGTTATAAAGCTGAACAGTAAAGTCATCTCTGGTTTCAAATTGGCATTGTGTGTTGTTTTCAAGTGTGACTTTGCTAAGAGGAAAAAAAAATTGCAAAAATTCTTTGTACGAAAGTGGAATGAAAACCAGTTTATTTAACGTAACACTTTGCGTCTACACCACGCTAAACACTATGTGAGGTGAATTAATATTCAGTGACACAAATGACCACACTCTTTTGCCCTTCGAGACTCGAAATGACCCAAGCTGACCAACAAAGCCATGTTTAATGTGTGTTGATAATAATTCACCAGATTTTGTGTTTACCATATTTGATCAAGTGCAGACATGTCAACTAGATGGGCAAAAGGCGGTGAGGTGTGTTAACTGGTATAGGAGACTATTTATTAATCCTCAGCTTGTGCTGTCCCTCTTGTGTACGACTGGACCAAAACTAATCTATTATTTAAAAACCATTTGCTTGTACAGAGTGTCACTTCACCTGAACAACATGTTTTACAGGGCAGCTAGCCAACACCAGGAAGGCTGTATAAACACTGGAAAACAAGCAAACTTCATGCATGGTGGGAGCTGGGAGCCAGAAAGCCAGTCAGCGGGCATCTAGCATAGCCCTCAAAAAATTTTGCAAGCCACCACCCTACAAAATACACTCGCTGCATCCCAGTACTGTACTGGAAAAATTTCTCAAAATTTAATGGTTTGAACAAAATAAAAGTCAAGTCATACTGGCGATAAGCAGTATGCATTTATACGATCTTTATAGATCCTGGCTGAACTACTTTGCAGTATTTAAGTGTGACGTATCTAAAGTAGACTCGCATATTTGAATTATGGAGGAGAAATGGTATCATCACATATAGCACACTATATAGACCATCAGCAGCTTAGTTGGCCACTGGTTCAAGAGATCTCCATGGCTATATGGATGGATGGATGGATGCACTATTAATCCCCAGAGGGAAACATCAGGTTGAAGCAGCATACATCCATACAGTGCTGAATCATGAAGAAAAGTATAAAGTAAAATATATAATAAATATAGAAAGCCAGGGAGTTACAACGTACAGTGGGTGGTAGTAATAATGTATAAGAAATGATTAGGAAATCAAAAATTGAATTACCACAGCTGCCTCATTTTGTTAGCGGCAGAGACTTAACAAAGAAATGCCTTACAGTTAAATTTTAAAAAGTAAATGACTAAGTAAACTAAAACGGTTTGCTTACAAATATTACAGGTTAACCTGAAGGTAAATGAATAAGCAGCGGACGCGGCTAGTTAGCTACCTAGCTAGCCTTGCTAAACCAGAGGCTTACTACAAATGCACCATTTTTACATATATTATTCCTTCCGGGGAGCTGTGAATATTAGGGGCAACCGTTGATTTTATCCTGAGGCTTTTTTGTAATAATTTTGCCTAAAAAGTTGGTGGACATGAGTGACGAGTGATTAAATTCTCTGCGAGATGCTAAGGAAGTGACTACGATATTCGTTCAGGGCGATATAGTACTAGTGATATAGTTAGCGCGACGTTTTATTGGAGCACCTTTCTCAACGTAAAGAGCAGAAAACTGCTGTAGCTGTGCCAAAAGTTACGTTTTTAGATTTGCTTAAGTTTTCACAATCTTGTCGTAGTGGTTAAGTTAGGGACATGAACTTATAACCTTTCAGTCCCCGTCCCCGCATCTGCTTTAGCAGCCTTGAACAACGCACATTACCCCGAATTTTCCGTATGAAAATTCCCTCTTACATAATTGTGCAAAATACTATAAACAGCTTTGGGTTTGTTTGTTTGTTTGTTTTTAACGCACGCGCTAAAAGACACAGCGACGCGTCACGTGACTGTTCACGTGCGTAAACAGCGGCGCCATTGACTTCGCTTCTGCGTACAACATTCAGACGAGCCTCTTTTCAGTTACACCTCTCTCTTTGATTTTCTAAATAGCTTCGTCTTTTTCCTTGTAGTTTTAAATCCTCCCCTCGACCTTTTCGAACCACTTCTAATCGGTGCTTCTTATTTCCGAACGTAATATGCCGTCCCAGTTGAAACGCCTTTGGCGCTCCAGGTCGTTTCAATTTCTTTACAGCAGATGGCGCCAGTGTTTTATATTAGTGGGACGCGCGCTTTATCTATGTCTCAAAATAAAGAAAATTGCGTAACTTTGGTTAGTTAAATAATTTTTTACTCCCGTAAAAAATTAAATGGCTAACAGAGACAGCTATAACTTGTTTTACCATCTACGTCGTATTTCTATATTCCCTTAGTGAAGACGTGGGAAGTCCTAATTTTTGACTCTCCGACTAATTGAAAGGATAGAGCTTTATACCTTTGAAACTTGGCTTTTGATTTATTTGTTTTATTTAAACGCATGTTTTTTAAAATAAATATCTACTAGCTAATAGCTGTGCGTTTTTTTTAAATTTACGATAGAAGTGAAATGCATCTTAGTTGCCTATTGTGCCTATTGTCCTGTTTTAGTAAATTGTTGGAATGTTTAGTAATTGTTAAGTCTTGCACGCGTGCACTTTATGTAGTCTGTGTTAGGCAACTGTGTTGTTTTATGTAGCACCATGGGCCTGGAGGAACGTTGTTTCGTTTCCACTGAGTGCTGTACCAGTTGAAATGATAATAACGCCTCTCTTGTCTTGTCTTGTCTTGTCTTGTCTTGGATTTATTAAGCAGTCATTCTTCTTGGCTTCATCATTGTACAACCACTCCCGAGATACGCCCATTCGAGTTACGAATTCGACTTCAGGAGGAGTTTCATGTCATACTCATACCACTACTTCAGTTTACTAGGTACAAGAACTGAATTTGGATTTCGCTTGTCTCCAGACAGCTAAGAAGCGCCAACAATTTTTTTTTTCATTTTATGGAAACGCTTCTCCAAATGAACATAGAGTGATTTTTAAGTACTTTTAGCTGACACTTTTATCCAAGGTGACTTACAGCGCTATATACACGCTCCCTAGTCATTCACACATTTATAAAGCAGAATATAACACACAAACATACTACTGGCAGTTTGGAGTCATCAGTCCACACGAAACAGGCCTTTGAAGGAAAACTCGCGCCCGAGGAAAAATGCGAATTCCACACAGACTGAGTAGGGATCGAACCCAGGTCCAATCGCACAGCGCGGGTGCTGTGAGTCACCATGACATCTTTTTCAGTGAGTGCCAAGTCTTTTTCATTGTGTCATACATTTCTTTTCTCTTAACTCTGTTTCATTTCTGGATTAAATGCAGATCCATCAGCAAATGTATGTTTTAGTTTGTTCAGTGTCTCCTACGCAATAACTACGGAAGCGCTGAAGGAGCGCGGGCAGACACACACATAAAGTCCTAATTCATGAATGGAAGTAATTTATGCTTTCCAGATAATTCATTTTAACTATTCTAGGCAACGGTGATCACTTTAATGTGATTTGGTGATATTTTGAGTAGATCATGAATAGATCTTTCTCTGCTTTCGAAACTTAGGAACCCATAAAATGTGCTCTTAACCCTTGAAACTCATGGTAATCACGTTTTCCAGTTTTATGTGTTTCGCGTTACCTTCCTAAGGTGGGGAAAACAGTAGTGACACAGAGCATTGCCAGTCTCAAATGGGCATTTTTTTTAATGTGTCCAAGGGTGGTGACATTTACGAACATTACTTTAAAAACTCTACGCTGTCCAGGGTGTGGATCTATCAAATGACAAAACTTGTATTTTGCACAGTTGAAGTACCTTCAAGATGTACGTGTGCACCAAAGCTGGCCTTAAATTTTGATTGACAGCAGTTTTACCCAATGATACACACGATTATCTGTGACTAGACCAATCAATGATAGCGGGGTGGTTTCTGGGTTAAGGTAGAGTTGGGCGGTGCTGCCCTATTTAAACTGTTTTCCCCTCGCTGATGTGTTAGAGGTGATCTTACGTTGAGTTTACAACACGCGTGAGAATATCAGGTATGGATTTTTTTGGGCCTAGAATAAGGAAAAAAAAAGTGTTCTTAATTGGAAGTTGTATAATGTTGTCAATTAGCCATACAGTATTTACTGTGTAGTATTATTTTGAGTTGTAACTGAACAGAGTAACGGCGTGGTGCCGCGGCAGTACGTACCGAAGTTCTTAATCGTAACCGTAATGCACTGTTACATAACAAGACATCTGCAGTATTTGTGTAAAAATGTTTTTCGTATGGGACATTGTCCGCTACATTAATAAGAGGAACAGTAAAAGCAGTCGCACGATTCGCGTAGTTCGTTTTTTAGTCTCGACGTCGTGCAGAATTTAACAAGCAACGGGATTAAATCTTATTTTTAAAAACTATGGCGTAGCATGATTATTTATTTTGAAACGGCACGCTGTTATGCCTGTTTGAGAGAAATGCGTAATGTAAGACTTTGGTAACTGAAGCTCGCCGATTTGTGTAAGGTTTCAATGTTTCGCAGATTTCGCCGAGCGCGGGAGGGGGGTGGGGTCGCTTGCGCGCGGCCGTCCTCGCTGTGGCACCTGCGCGCGGTGCCGATCCGCCTGTAACCCTGTTTCTGTCCGCGTGCAAAAGGGAGCGATGCGATCTGAAAACCTCGAGACTGGCTTCTCCTTGGCGTGCGTTTTCTGTCGTTTCGTCTACCGTTTAGTTCCTCCTTCGAGCGCTCGTGTATTTCGGGGCGCGTGTGTGGAAAACCGCGCGTGGTGGGCGGTAACTTCTTCATATTTTTGAACAAGTCTGGAATAAGACTGAACAACGACTTCAACATCAAGGGTTATTTATTACCACCTCCCCCCCCTCGGGAACGTTGGTGTGGGAGCGGCTGGTGACGAGATCTTCTCGCACCACACTCACTGAATGTTCTCGCAAAAGTCAGCTCGGCCGTAACCGTCCTCTTCGTCTTTACCACGGTACAGCGGTTACGGCCGAGCTGACTTTTGCGAGAACATTCATTGTGTTCAGTGCCCTCGTGCCCGGTCACGCGGGCTCGACGTGGGTGAGGCTGAGGCGTTCAGCGAAGTTCACATCCAGCTCAGTGCCAACAGCAGACGGTGCAACTGAGGACGTCAGTTTTCAGTGAAGACACATTGCGCAATTCCCCCCCCCCAAAAAAAAAAAAAAATTAACAGCTAAAAAAGATAAATTAAGGGGGATTAATTGGAGTCAGAATTGCACCACCAGCTGAGCAGTTAGTAATGTGTAGCTCACACTGGAGGATTCCTGTATTAGAAAGTAGCTTAAACTGTTGCTTCTTCAGCATCTTCATCTGCCAGTAATGTTCATCGTGAAAAGGTTCTGTGGCTCGGTGCCCGTTTTGAAGGGAGGGGAGTAAAATAGGGTGTTTTACTGTGGAGTCCAGCATTGTAAAAGCAGATTGTGAGCTGCATCTTGCCTCGAAACAATGGTGAAAGCTGGACTAGGACTAGGAGGAGATATCTGACCTTGAGTGTGTTTGTTTGCACAGGTGGCGCCTTGCAAAACTGGGTTGTGCCTGAAAGATTAGATGGGTTCGCAGCCAATTTCCCCTTTTTACTTCGATCAAGGCTATCTTGTACGGAACAGTTAAAATCCAGCCTATGTTTATAGCTGGAATGTTGAGATCTTAAGGACTGGAGTTTCTCAAAATAAACTGTGATAATTACTAAATTAAGACTTCACTTCAGGTTAATTTAAGGTAAAAATTTATGATTGCTGGTTGCAATCATAGGTTGTGATCAGATCAAAGCATGTATATTCTGCTGATCACTGTTTACAAATGACATACCTTTTAAAGAAGGCAAACGGGTATGTTTATTGCTTATTTAATATAGAGTATTATATGGGGAGGATTATGCTTTGAGTCTTGGCTTTTCCTTGATTTATTTTATTTAACCATGTCCCCATGACAGACGCCATCCAAGATGAGTGACAGCAATCCCGTCAATCAGGAAGTGGAGAACTTTGACAAGAAATGTCTAAAGAAGACAAATACAGCAGAGAAGAATACCCTGCCAACCAAAGACGGTGAGCTGAATTTCAGTTTCACACATGACACTGATTCTGGGTGTACTCTTGCTGCTTTTCTGCAGATACTCTTAGTCTATTTTGAGCGCATTGGTAGAAAATGGCATTCAGCTGTAAAAAAAAAAAAAAAAAAACTTGTAAAGAGAGTAGCATTATTATGGCCTTAGCAGTACTGAACAAATGTTGTAGTTACACTGCAAGAAACAAATGTTTGGATGTGAATATTCTTCCTTCTCAGACTCAGGGAAGGAAGCTGCCTTTCGGGGAGTAGTTAGAACTTGCAAGACATGTTCTGAAATCAAATGGGACACTTTGCCTAATGGTGATAGAGAAACAATCTGGCCAAGAAATGCAAATGAGGGCCAAGTCAATGGAAGTTTAGTTTCTGCATTGGCAGGGTCTGGCATTCAGGCCTGAGGAATTTTCTGCATTTCACTTGACTCCCACTGTGTTTTGCTTATAAGGGATGCATTTTCCCTCCCTTAGCTTCCAAGTCTGGACAACCCAAGGCAGTTCTTTAGTCCCCATTTCGTAACTTAGTGCCACTGTTCTTTTGATCTTTGAACTTCCTACTCCTATGGCAGTGGAAATTTAGTCCATCTGAAATCTGTTCTGCCCATTGAATTGCTGTGGGGTGGTCTTCGGAAGCCTACCCATATCACTTTTACTCAGTAGTAGCATGTTTACTGAATCCTTAACAGCAGGCTTTAGTAGCAAGTTTTCACTGTGCTGCAGCACACAGGAGCTGGGAAGGAGTTTAATGGTTAGATCTGTTCAACACAATACGATGTTTACATTTATGATTCCATTATTTTGTTGCATACCCAAATCAACTGGCAATATAAGAACGGGCAAATAGTCAAGGTGAACAGTCTTGCCCAAGACACAGCAACCCCATGATCTTTTGCTTAGGAATCCCACAATCTAATGGCTGTTTACTGTCACAGGCCTACTTTTGACCATCTGAATGTGTGCAGTGAACCTCAGTGCTTTGCATCTGAGGACAGTGTACATCAAACATTCAGTACTAGTCCTACTACTACTAAGTTTAACAAAAGAGCTGACTTCATTTTACTTTGTTTTCAGATATCGAGCAGGAGAAGAAGGCATGCGGTGGACAGGGCCCCAAGTGAACAGCTGGGGTTCCTCCCTTCCCTTTCCAGGCCCCTTTTCCACCTCCCTGTTGCCAGGATGCTCTCTGTCCAGCTGCTCTTGGCCTCTTCATTCTACCCCAGCATGTTCACCTTAATGGCACTGAAACACTGGGATGGATCGGTTGATTGGGGGGGGTGGAGTTCTCGGAAGGGCGAAAGGAGGAGAGGCAGTGTTCCAGCACTTGGAGCATGTAAAATTGCAGCTGTGTAAATTTTAAATTTTGCTTTAAAAAATTATGCATTCCCTTGAGAGGAGAGAGAAGGCAGAAGATGTGAGAAGGTTTTGATGGCTGTAGAAGTGCTTGCACTATAATCAGATGTTAACACCACTATAACTCTCTGAATCTGATGCCATTTTTGGATTTGTTCTTTAAATAACATGAAAGATTTTAAAATAAATTCAGTATTTTAAACCTGTCTTTGCATGTTTTTTCCTGTTAATCCAAAACCTTTTTCATTTTCTTGACTAGATTTAGTCATATTTTGTTTATAGTTTTAATCATAATGCATTTCTAATTACATTTTGTGTAAAGTCTTTCAGAGGGTATTTGTCAAACTGTGATTTCAGTTTACACATGCCAAATGTGACAAACATCCTTAAAGTGCTTTTATTTTTTTATTGCAATATTAGAATTCTCTGCTTTATAGCTCAGCCAAAATGAACTTAGAATTTTCTAACCTGTGCTTAAGAGCTCTAGTAACTTCTATGGTGAAGTTGAGATTTTCTTCAGGTCTGTGGTTGATACTGCAAATAATGTATCTTAAAGTGGAAATAAAACAAATCTTTTTCTGTCATCACAGAAATATGTATTAATTCATGAAACCAAAATACTACATGCTGAGCACATAAGAGAATTCTGGAACATTTGACAACCCTATACAGTCTTGTGCATTCATATATTCATAATGCTAGGAGTAAGTGAGCAGACAATTACTCCGGTGCAATGCCTGTTCAAGCAAATCCAAAACCAATGTGTGACAAAACCTATAGTCTAAATTTGTAGTCTTAGTGCCTGAAACACTTGGGATGAACATTCTACACAGTAATACAGAGCAACAAGGAAATTTGAATTTTTAAGCATGTCTCAGCAAGCTCTTAAATATGTAAAAGGAGTTTTTCATGTGTAAAGTGCTCTCTGTCTTCAGCATTGTGTAGTATGTAAGAATAGACTAACTGTATAAGTGACAAATAAGGGTTTTTTTATATTATACGTATAAAGATGTCACAATGCCTAACCCCCACTGAAACCAGATCATCAATGTGGCATAGCAAACCAGTTATGAAGCTTAGACATGTTACATTATAAACTAATACAGAAACAGCTAACAGATGGTGAATTGGTCCTGTGTTTTAAAGGCTAAGAATGAAGACTTAGAAAGGATTTATGTATCACCATTCTTTTTCAGAGTATAACGCAAGCAGGGTGTGTCCTTCGGTTAGTCTAATTGCTTATACCGCTAAAAACAGCTTCACACATAAAAACATAAATATTACTATCATATGGTATGACATATTATTTGCTTAAATGATTGATTTATATGAATTTGATGCTGCCATGATAAGAAAATACTAGTTACATTATCTCAACCATTTCTTTCTGAATGCACACAAAAATTTGATTTATAAAAATATGGAATAGGTCTTACAACAGCTGGTAGTGTAGTGGATAGCTGCTGCTTCCTTTGGACCCAAAGGTTGCAGGCTCAAATCATACCTCTGACTGTAGTACCCTCATGCAAGGTATTTACCCTAAATTGTTCCAGTAAAGTGGGGGGTGCGGTGGCGCAGTGGCGCAGTGGGTTGGACCGCAGTCCTGCTCTCCGGTGGGTCTGGGGTTTGAGTCCCGCTTAGGGTGCCTTGTGACGGACTGGCGTCCCATCCTGGGTGTGTCCCCTCCCCCTCCGGCCTTACGCCCTGTGTTCCTGGGTTGGCTCCGTGACCCCGTATGGGACGAGTGGTTCTGAAAATGTGTGTGTGTGTGTGTGTGTGTGTGTGTGTGTGTGTTTCGGTAAAATTATCCAGCTGTGTAAATAACTGTAAAGTAGTTTAACATTGTAAGTCACTTTGGAGAAAACCATCAGCTAAATGAATAACCATAGGTCTGTGTTTGAAATGTTGTGATGTGTATTTTGTGAAGCATGGTGGTGGCAGTGTGATGATCCGGGGATGTTTTCCTGCCACAGGACCTGTGCACCTTGTTATCTGCAGAAATACAAAGTTGTGTAATGGCCTTTTCAAAGTCTTAACCAAAATCTGACTGAGATGTTCTGGCAACACCTGAAAAGCTCTGTTCCAGCACAAAAACCTATACACATTGCTGAGCTAAAGCAGTTCTGCATGTTGGAGTCCACCAAAATTTCTCCATAGCGATGGAATAAGTGGGAACGTGTCAACTACTGCTGTCACACAGTTTTCAACACATGCAGGCAAAGGTGGTGAGCCTCAAAATGTTGCAAGGACGGCAGAGTTAGAGATCAGTACAACAAAGACCATGACCATGCAAATAAACTCCATATAGGAAGTTCTCATCACTACTGATGGGCAGACCATTGAGAGAGACTGTTGATCACTTCACCTACCTTGGAAGTGTTATCAAGAAGACAGGAGGGATGGGCGAAGGTGTCAAAAGCCAGGATCAACAAAACATGCCACACCTTTGTTTCCCTCAGACCAGCATGGAGGAACAGGAGCCTCAGTCTGCGCTCCAAGCTGAGAGTGTTCAACACGAATGTGAAGTCAGTGTTGCTATACGAGGCCGAGGTCTGGAGACACACAAAGAGCCTGGGCCATAAGCTGCAAGTTTTTCTAAACAATTGTCTTCGCCATATCCTGCACATCAAGTGGCCAGAACAAATTTCTAACCAGGAGCTCTGGCAGGGGACAAAGCAACAGCCCATTGTTAATACAATCCAGAGAAGGAAATGGAAATGGGACAGGCACACCTTGCACAGACAAGAGACCAGCATTCCAAGGCAAGTCTTGGATTGGAACCCACAGGGTAAACGAAGAAGAGGAAAGCCCCTCCTCACATGGAGAGGAAACCTACAGCCAGAGCTACAGAAGATCAAGACGTCCTGGGGAGAGGCAAAGCGGGCAGCCCAAGACAGAGATTGATGGAGACATGCAGTGAAGGCCCTATGCTCTGACTGGAGCGAAGAGGATTGAAGAAGAAGAAGAAAACAGACAAAAACTCTGATCAAATTATTTTCAAAAATCCACAAAAAAAACGTGAACATTTGAAAGGGGGCCTTTTTCACAGCACCATTTGGATGTGACATGAAATTATCAAGAGCCATAATATTGTCTACTTTAGAACATTTATACATGTCTTTTTTTTCCCACTGTAACATAATAACCTTTTTTAACTGAAGAATGCAAGCATGGAAAACCATGTGACACGTTTCGTCGTAGAGACATAAAGCTATGAAGCAATCGTTTTAATCTTTGTCTAGGAAATTAAAAGACATCAGGATACTAAAAAGATAAGTGTTGGACCAATAGCACAGAAATATATCAATTATTCAGCACTATTTGTAGGGCAATGAAACTGCGTAGTATGTGTCACTCTGCAGAGTTTGCTTTATAGGTGGCTCTGTTTTAGTTAGTACCCATTTAAGATAAAGAGAATAATATAGGTTTAGAACATTTCAGGGTATGAATGTAGGTCTGTGTTGATTGTCTGGGTGGGGTCAGTGTGTGCAGGAAGTTCTAGTGCGCTGTTTAGAGACAATACAGGTTTGTGAAAGGTATGTGTCACTGGGTCACAGGTTTTTTAGCACAGGGTAACTCCTTCACAGTTCAGTTTCAAGCTAAAAACAAGGACCGTTTGTGTAAAATAACAAAAATGTCAACTATTCGTTGGCTCACACTGTCATCTGGTAGCATTTCATTCTCATTTATCATCTCTCCAAAGCCTTCAGAAGTGCGAAACCAAATCGATACCAGTGTACCCCAAACTAGCAGCAGGAATAAAGTGTAACTGTAAAAATACACAATTGTATAGGGAGGTATAAAGCAACCAGAAGTCACTCATTCCTTCCCAGAGGGTGTGTGTTTTGCAGTGAACTTGAAAAGTAAATGACATAGCATGCCATCACATCTATAACATTTATTTTTGTAGGTGGACAGACTCGTCCGGTTTCCCATCCTACGACAAAAGCTCAATGCAGCCGTGTTAGAAAGAGACTGAGGGATGTAAGGTCTTTCTTTCATGTTGTTCCAAGAGAACATGCAACACACACACACACTGTCTGAAGCCACTTGTCCCAAGTTGGGTCATGGCAAGTCAGAGCCTGGCCTGGCAACACAGGGTACAAGGCTGGCAAGGGAGGGGACACACCCCAGATAGGATGCCGGTCTGTCACAAGGCACCTCAAGCAGGACTTGAACCCCTGACCCACTAGACAGAAGACCCTGGCTAAACCTGCTGTGTCACCACACCCCCCGGAACATGCAACACTTCTACATTTATTCATGTAGCTGATGCTTGTCTCCAAAGCAACTTACAGTGGTAAGGTTAGGGTTATTTTCTCCAATTACAGAGCTAGGTAATTTTACAGGAGCAACTGAGGGTAAGTACCTTGCTCAAGGGTACTACAGCTAGAGGTGGGGATCAAACCTACAACTTTTGGATCCAGAAGCAGTAGCTCTAAGCACTACACTATTGGCTGCCCCCTTCTGAGTTTATGAGTCTCATATTCCAGAACTAATCAGTCTAGCAACCCCCATAGAGGCTTTCCTTGCCAAGGAGATCAGTCAAACTCCAGGCTTTCTTTGCTTGAAATTCACACACACTGTCTGAAATGGGGGGGGGGGCAGCAAACTGGAGCTTAACCCAGCAAGGCAAGGTGCAAGGCTGGAGGGGGAGGGGAACACACCCAGGACAGGGCACCAGTCCACCACAAGGCACCCCACCCCCAGTAGGTCTCGAACACCAGACCAACGAGAGAGCAGGACCCAGCAGGACTCAGCCAAACCCGCTGCACCACCTCACCACCACACCGCTGCTTAAAATTCATTCCCCCAAAAATATATTCAGTTAAGGCAGGTGGCTCCTCTAACCAGCTGACCTGTGGTTTTCGGAAGGATAGTCGCTTGATCATATTCACTTAGCATATTACAAAAGACAAAATTCAAGCCTTTCTGTGACCATTTTGAAGGCCATGACATTTTCATATCTTTCTCCTTTTCCTTGTTTGATTCTCTGTCAGTATAGGCAGTTTATCAAAACTCTAATGAGATTAATAAAGTGTTTTATCAACTGCGCGTCACGCGCTTTCATTTCGAAGGCCGTGCCTCGGAGCTCCACCGGTCCTGCCTTGGCAGAGTCATTCATGGCCAACTTTGGGGAAAAAAAAAAAACATTTTAGCCACCAGTCATACAGACTGAGCATGCGGAGAGGACGGTAAAGGAGCAGGCACTTTTTACGTACTGTAATTATTAATAAGTGAAATGTTCCTCAAGAGCTGGGAAGACAAGTCGGCTGATTTGTTGATCAAATTTAACCGAATGCCTTATGAAAAAAAAAAAATAACTTCCAGCAAATGAACTCAAGCTTTTCACTGGTACTGCCGTTCTACACCGATATTTTTGCGTTTCAGCAAACGCTGCACGGCATATTTTATGTTCTGGCACGTTTATAGCAGCAATGGGTGTAAGGCTGAAAAAAGCTGAGGTTTGCACATTCTGGGTGTGAAAGTCACTGCTTACAAATATGTTTCTCAGCCCAGATTCCATTTTGCTGTACTCCTGTTGGTGCAGGTCCGCACTTAAGCGCCGCAACATGCCTGTACGACGTAGTGTTCAAGCGAACAGAAGGTATGCACGATGATACTGGACACTGTTAATGATGGGGAAGGTGGCAGAGAGAAGGTGTCTTGGAAAAAGTTCTCTTTGTTGTTGCGGATCTCCTTCTTCGAACGGAGACCCAAAACGTTCTTGCTCTTTTCTCTTTTATGATATTTTTTGGAGGCTGAATCAAAGAAAGAACCAAGGCTGCTGACAAGTGACACGCGTGAACAAAAGAATAAGTGTGCAATTTTTTTGCCGATGGTGTTTTGCAGAAAGCACATTAACCGCCCTGCAGAGCAGCATGGAACTGCGCCAAGGACGGTCCCAATCCCGGCTGCAAAAGGAGGAGGATTGGGCGTGGGGATAGCAACCCCACCCTGTAAAAATTTTATCGCTACAGAAAAGAGCACTGCAAGAACTCCATTTCCGAAAGAGACATGCAGTGGAGGCCCTTTGCTCCAACTGGAGCGAATAGGGTTAAAGAAAGAAAGAAAGAAAGAAAGAAAGAGCAGCACGGACATCAATGGAGACGTTGCACAGTTCTTAGGTTGCTTGACATTGCACGTTCTGGAAAGTTTGAAGCTGGATAATAGAGCTCTAGCTGGCCTGTTTCAACACGACAGGGCGTAACAAGTCAGGGGAACACCGCAGGGCACAGACCAGGAAAACTTCAAACTTTTGGCTACGATGAGATCCTCACACAGATTGACATGATTCGCATACACTGTATGACTCTTCTCCAAGGTACAAAATTTCTCTTCTACAAATAATCAGGCCAAGGGGGTGCGGTGGGTTGGACCGGGTCCTGCTCTCCAGTGGGTTTGGGGTTTGAGTCCCACTTGAGGTGCCTTGTGATGGACTGGCATCCCGTCCTGGGTGTGTCCCCTCCCCCTCCAGCCCTACATGTTGTGTGCTGCTGGGTTAAGCTCTGGCTCCCTGCAACCCCTGTATGGGACAAGTGGTTTCAGACTGTGTGTGTGTGTGTGTTCAGACAAATAATCGTGCAAAAGTGACAGCATGAGTCAAGGTGGTTGAAGGTGTCAAAGCCTAGGAAACAAAAAAACTAACTTAATAACAGCAATAAACTCTTTCCTTTGCAATTGGTACAATTTCAGCATCGAGCAGTAAACCGTCTTTTGCAAAGCCAGGTGAGATACCCATGTGCACCTTTTAAAGCATCAGGTTGATTTAGCAAAGCTTATGTTTATGTAGGTGTCTACACATTTTCAACTCGCTGTGTGCAGGATGACGGTCATCATATAAACACGTGCATCAATCCCTTCATGTGTAAAACTGATAATAACTTGCTTCACGCGAGTCCACGGAAATACATGGTAACTCCATCTGTGCTCATTAGCACCTGAAATAAATAGTGTGTCACGGACAAAAGCCTCTGTCCTTCTCTGAGTCTTTTATAAACAGCACACTGAAGATAGCGCTGACACAGGAAGCGTGTGGGAGAGATGAACTCAGCGCATGGGTCCAGCGCGATCGGGGAAGTGTGGTATATTTAAGGCATTAAACGTTCTTACGGGCACCTGTCTCAGAAGTACACTTGGCATTCATTTGCAACAGCTTTCTTAGCGACAGGAAGAGTACAGCACCATTCGCAACTATTTAAAGACATGCACAACAAATTTTAATAGGAGAAATGGCATCAACTATGGTCAAGTTCACTGACGTCTTCGTAAAGTACCTACCGCAGAGGAAACAGTTATACCGGTAGTAACGTGGTCAGTATGGCGGCACAGTGAGTAGCGCTGCTGTCTCACAATGCCTAGGTGGTCTGAGGAAACGTGGGTTTGATACCCGCTCGGTCTGCGTGGAGTTTGCATGTTCTCCCCGTGTCTGTGTGGGTTTCCTCCAGGAGCTCTGGTTTCCTCCCACACTCCAAAGACATGCTGGTTCCCCCATAGTGTGTGAGTGACAGAGAGAGAGAGAGTGTGTTCCGCTGATGTATGGATGAGTGACCCATTGTAAGTAGTGCATCTAGCAGTGTAAGTCACCGTGGTGAATAAGGTGTGTTGGTTGATAACACATAGGGTTCATTGGAAGTCGCTTTGGAGAAAAGTGTCTGCTAAATAAGTAAATGGTGGTATGAGTGAAACAATTCTGCATGAGAGGTTTGGACTTTAAGCAACTACATATTAAGCATTGTACAAAGCTTTAACGGATAACAGTTAAGTCTTTTCTTATGTTACTGACAGGAGGGACGGCAGGAATGCGTTTAAGGTGAGGCAGTGTAAAGGGCAGATCCTAACGTGAAGAAAGAATAATGAAACCGAAGGGAAGGGGAGGCAAGGAATGGGCGCAGAGAGGCTGAAATACGGTTTTGTGCTCCAGCGCAGATGCACGGAACACGCCTGAACCTGTTTCCTTCAGTGACTTCCCGAATGTCTGAATGCGCTGGAGATAAGCTCTCACGTTCAGGCACATTTCACGTTTGTCAACGTGCGAAGTCGGCCTTGTGTGGGTGTGACGGTTAGTTTTTAAGCCTCTCCGCTAATTGGGCTTGAAGGTCTGATCTGAAACCGCTTGTCCCATGTGGGGTCACGGGGAGCCGGAGCCTAACCCGGCAGCACAGGCCGTAAGGCTGGAAGGGGAGGGGACGCACCCAGGACGGGACGCCAGTCCATCACAAGGCACCCCAAGTGGGACCGGAACCCCAGACCCACCAAAGAGCAAGACCCGGTCCAACCCACTGCGCCACCGCGCCACCGCGCCACCGCACCCCCTGGGCTTGAAGGTTTATTCCGCTAATAAATGCCGCAAGTTTAAATCCGCGGTTTATCGTTACGTTTAAAACGACAGCGGTGCGGACACACGATTTTTTTAAAATTTATTAACGGTGGAGTGATGCGCGAAATTCAGCAAAGTCGAAACTAAATCTTAAGCATCCGAGGAGCACCGGTAGTCGCTGCAAGTCGGCACGGACACGGAGGTCAATAAGCGTCGTGATTTTAAACTGATGTAAGACAAACAGACACAAATCCTTCGCAAATGTTAAGCAATTGTTTGCACTTGGAAGTTGTGAAACGAGGCACCTTCTTCGAAAAAAAAGAAAAAAACGTTTACTATCTCCTGCCTGGTCTCTCCTCGTCTTTGAGTAACTCGAACCTGTCCCGGCCTGTTCCCTTGTTCTTTTCCACTGTCTATTCAAACCGTATGTTGCTGCAGAAAGTTGCGTGAGGAGGTGTCAGTCAAGCGTCGTATTACATGACTATAATTTTGGCTGAAGGGAGAAAAATTGCGCAATATCCAGGCCCATTCGGCCTTGCGTTCGAGCGCGTTCGAGAATTGTTGCAATTCCTGCCTGCGTTTTCATGCTTGCAGTGCTTGCCTGTGCAGGAGGGAGACTGGAAAGATTTCGAGCGGAAAACACCTTCATACCAATAAAAGAGGGGGATTAGCATTGGACCCGTCCAGGGTGTGTCCCTCCCCCTCCAGCCTTGCGCCCTGTATTGCCGGGTTAGACTATGGTTCGCCGTGACCCTGCTCGGGACAAGCGGTTTCAGACTCTGTGTGTGTGATTAGGATTGGAACACTATATCACTTTTATCCTTACTTTCTTGATAAGCCACTGCTTTCATATTTCAGTTCAGAAAAAATATCTCGCAAGGGCGCAGGAACAGAAACCCTCCTTGGACTTGAACCAGCAGCCTTCTGGTTCGAATTCCGCGTCCTCATCCGCCGCTCCCCCTGCCGCCCGCGTTTCCTACAGCAACGTATTTCCATCGGGCACCTCGGCGAAGGAGCGGGAAAAAAAACCGTCCCGTCGGCCCTGCCGGAAACGCGCGCGAGGACGGCTGTAGGCGTGAGGTTCGATGAACCTGCGGCTCGGCCCACGTCTCCGCTGGTGATCTAGAGGGCTGACGGACCGTGCTGGCCTGGAAGTCTCGTTCAGTCCTCCTTACTGGAAAACAGACTTTCTTTATTTCATCATCTCTCCTCCCCCATTTCCCCGTGGACACACAAAAAAAAAAAAAAAAAGTTTCCAAAACATTGTGTTACAATCTGGTCAGGCATCAAGGCAGGAAATTCCCACAGTGCTCTGCTCTGCTCTCCCGGTGTGTTTACCAGTGATGCTTAAAGACACAGGCTCTTGTGCAAGAGCCCCGCGCGCATCAGAAACACCGCTCAGCGGGCTTTCGTCACGCTAAGCGCCTGGCACTTCGCGGGTTAATCTCCCGCTATTTAAATGCAAGGCAAAACATACACAAAATAAAGTATGTCACTGGGACATCAATAGAAAACCTATTGCGCAACCGGAGTTGAAAGTACGTGAACCCAATATGGTCATTATTCTTGTATGCAATATTAAAATAAGCTTACAAAATTTACATCTTAAACTTGCAAAATGAACAAGTCATTACATTTACATTTATTTACTTAGCAGATGCTTTTCTCCAAAGTGACTTCCAACGAACTCTATGTAGCGTTATCAGCCCACACACCTTATTCACTGTGGTGACTTACACTGCTAGATACACTACTTGCACTGGGTCACTCATCCATACATCAGTGGAACACACTCTCTCAGTCACTCACACTGGGTGAATCTGAACAGCATGTCTTTGGACTGTGGGAGGAAACCAGAGCACCCGGAGTAAGCCCACGCAGACACGGGGAGAACACGCAAACTCCACACAGACTGAGCGGGAATCGAACCCATGTCTTTATCCGATTTGCACACTGATTTACACGCCTGATTGTACTTATCTACTTGGTTTAGCAAATGCAATTTGGGGTTCACTTTTTTTGCGCCTGCACTACTTCTGTTTTTCTACTACACACGATTTCCTCTAGAGCAACATATGGAATTGGTCATTACACACCTATTATGTTGGATGAGAAGGAATGCTTCTCGTTAAATCACAATTTTGTGGTGAAACAAAGGGACACGAGGGGTTCTCGCACTTTCAGCAGCACTGTATTAAATCAATGCATTCTGCAGTCACATCAGAATTTACACTGAATATTTATATGGAAGAAGCAGATCAGAACTGCAAGAGAGGCTGGAATAGGTTGCAGGATCATCATGAAAACAATTTTTTGTGCCATGAGGACTAACCCTGGTGTATATCGGATCTTACCCTGTAACCCAGCAACATACGCCAGTTAGTCAAAACATTAAAACCACATGCCTAATATTGTGTAGGTCCACCTCGTGCTGCTAAAACAGCTCTGACCCATCGAGGAATGGACTCCACAAGACCTTTTAAGGTGCCCTGCGGTTTCTGACACCAAGACATTAGCAGCAGGTTCTTTAAGTCCTGTAAATTGCAAGGTGGGGCCTCCATGGATCGGACTTGTTTTTCCAACACATCCCACAGATGCTCGATCGGATTGAGATCTGGGGAATCTGGAGTCCAAGTCAACACCTTGAAGTCTTTGTCACGTTCCTCAAGCCATTCCTGAAGTTGAACAATTTTTGCACTGTGGCAGGAAGCATTATCCTGCTGAAAGAGGTCACTGCCTTCAGGGAATACCGTAACCATGAAGGGGTGTACGTGGTCTGCAACAATCTTTAGGTAGGGGGTACGCGTCAAAATAACATCCCCATGAACGCCAGGACCCAAGGTTTCCCAGCAGAACATTGCCCAGAGCCTTCACCCGTCACTGGTTTTAATGCTGCGGCTGATCGGTGTATGTTAAAGCACAATGCATAAATTTAAGTTTTCCTAGTTAACGCTTAAAGTTCTAAATCCGATTTACAGATGTATCATTGTATACTTATTAGCTACATTTTCATGCATTCTTACAGTATAATTCCCATTAAATGCAATTTTACTCCTTCTAATTCCTCACGTACATATAAGATGACTCCCTTTAATTCACTCATCATGAAGTGTGCTTGGTGCTGAAAAGAGCTTCGCTGGATGCAGCCTGTCCTTGGTTAAGGCCATATTCTCTGTTGTCAATGAATTTACCAGTGACTCATGAGTGCAAAGCCCAACGTTTCCAGCTTCTTCCACCTGCTCTGCTCTTGCCAAATGATCGCCTTCATTGTTGCGACATGAGACCTCCGCATTACAGAGAAGTTGACACCGATCGTCTTCCAAGTCATATGACTGCGCGTTCATCTTTTTTTTTAATCTCGGAGCAGGAGCGAAAAATTGCACTGCGAATACGTTTTAATTAGCACATGATTTACATCTGTCAAATTATTATATCACAAATGAGAAAACACAAAAATGAGCCAGAGAACAAAGCAGATATGAGCTGATAATGAAAACCAAGGACCTCTGGGGTGTCGCTTACGCCCTGAACCCCTGGAATGGGACTCTTATTTCACGCACATCTGCCTCCAAGGAAACTGTGAACACACTCATAGTTGTGGCACTCTTGCACAAGTGCCCGTTTCCCCTTTAAGTTACACTGTTTTCTCTTACACAAACGTTTCATGAATGCCAGTTTAGTAGCGCTTGCCGTAAAGAGGTCTGTGGTTATATTTCACAAGGTTTCGCTGCAAAAGACACGGCCGTGCTCTCGACACGGTGAGACTCGGCGCTAATCTGCGGCATTTTGGTTTTCGATAAGCGTCTCTGCTTGCATATTTTCACAAAAATGCAGGCTTTTCAGGAGACACATGCACATGGAGTAGGGTGTTTACCCCCCCACTGGTTGTACTAACAGTCCCAGTGACATTCCTCATGTGCAGATAAAGTGTAAAACAAGTTTAAGTCTTATTATATTCACTCATTCTACTGATCCCTTCCTCCAAAGCACCTTACAATTACATACCCACTTGCACAACTCAGTAGCTTTTACTGGAGCACTTGAGGACAATTACATTACCAAAGAGTACTAGTGCTGGAGGTGGGATTTGAACCTATAACCTTTGCACCCCCACACAGGAACTGTAACTACTACACTATCAGCCACTCCCTTTGCAAGCATTGTTATGGGCACTCAGGGATTTTCCTGCCTGACCTGAAGTTTATTATGTCACCAAAAGCACTCATACTTAAAGGGCAATCTAAGTAAATTATTCCTTTGAGCTTTTAAAAGTGCCCTTTAAAAATATAATTTTAGTTGAGGATTAAACTGCGAAATTATTATCCAGTTGGCAAGTAGATAAGTCTGTATGCAGGAAACTATGTCGCAATGTGTTCCTGCAAACAAAACACGTCGAGAAAAGTGATGTGGACTTACTGTACATATTTTATTTAAATTATACTAAATAATACATGCCTCGTCGTTAACTAGACATTTTTCGACGTCATTTTTACACATTTCTTTTGAAAGAAAAAGCGAACACTGCGGTATTTCAACTAAAAAAAAAAATACTCACGTTTCAGTGAATTACACTTACAGCATTGAGCAATAAAAATGTATTTTCCATGTTATTATTTACGGTTATGCGCCGCGCCATGGGACAATGCTGCCGCCTGCTGGCAAAATACCACTATTACACATGGTAAAGATCAGCGAATACTTTTACCTGTTTAGTAATGTAAAGATTTAAGATTTACTCACAAGGGAGCCTTGCTATAATAATAAAAAACGACTCCCCCTTAATAATTTACCCTTAATAATTTGCACACCTTATGAATTCCAAATCTAAATTCTTAATAGAGGTCTTATAATAACATAGTTGCATATTCAATAGCTGCCGCACAGAATTAACTATTTAACATTACTTAGCTAATTTTAAGCCTTTTGTTTAAAAAAAAAAAAAAAAATTAAAAGGACCGAGGGTTCGAAGGAAAGCACCTCGTCCAAAAGCGTCCACTCACTAGCGCCCCCTACTGGCGAGCGAGACCTGCGTTATCACGGAGTTCCCACGTCTGCTTCTCTCTCAGTTTTTGCGTTGTTCATGAATATCATCCACCAGTAGGTATGACTGCGACAAAATGCGTAACTGTTTCGTTTCCTTTGCGTTTTCTATCAGTTCGTTTTAAATGTCGCGCAAACTTCATCAAAATGTCGCTGTCATTGATTTGTAGCCGGTTTTGTACATCACACACTCGACTCGTCGGTGCTCGGTTTTTTATCCTTCTCGCGGCGCCGCCGCCGCACACTGAGCGCCGAAGAACGGAGGAGACGAGGCTGGTTTACTGATGCTTTTTTATGTCGGGGACGGATATTCCGCACCCCCCCGTGACGCATCAGTCTGCGGACGCGGAGCCCCCGCGTGGACGGGACGGAGGGAAACGGACGGGACGGGCAGTCAGTGCGGACAAGATCGGCAAAACCGGAGAGAGGGGACGGACGGGTCGCCGGGACGGACAGACAGAGCGCGGACAGACAGAGGTTCCGGACGGACGGGGTCGCAGCCGGAGCCGCAGCGCATCCCGCGAGTGGTGCGGCGCTCTTCATCCATTCAATCATTCCGCTTCAGATCCACCAGGCGATAAAATACACACCATCGCCAGTGCCTGAAAAAGGCTTTCTGTCATCTCAGCATCTCCCCCCCCCCCCCCAATTTTCACACAGCCGGTTTTAGTTTTTCGAAACACGCGAGATTTGAAGGTAAGTTACATTTGCGCTCACTCGGGTGACACACACACACACACACACACACATATATTTGTGCGATATTTCACTGACGCGGCAGCGCTGGAAAACCGGTCCGGTATCTGTTCCGCGCACTTATTTCTTCTGCTCCACATCATCATGAACTCCGGCGCTGTGCCGCGAAGCGCGGCTCTGCGAAACTGCTTGAATATTATATTTCAGCTATAATTCCGTTATTTACTCTCCGCTTCAGCCCCCGCATAATTGTAGGAAAGATGAATTATTCGCAAACGCGAATGTTTCTTGTTGATTTCAAGTTATCAGTCTTTTCTCGCAACTATATAGTTGGCGAAAGTTCCCTGGGGATATTAGTTAAATAAAACTGCATAATATAAGTTCATCTTTGGTTTCTGATTATAAATAGTGTTTTGTTTCTTTAGAACTAAATGTAAGGGCGTGGAAAATAAGTCAGTAACACCCTTAATGATAATTATAATAAGTTAGGGGAGAGTGCGGTTGAATAATAAGTTTTGTAACTTAAAAAAATTTTTAAATTCCACTTTTTGTACATTGCCTGGTATGAGAGGCACGGTATGTTTTACAAGGCATCAGAATTTCATGTTTCAGCTGCACAGAAAATATGGAACATCACCACCTCAGATCTTAGCATTGGAGAGATTTCTGCTGTTTTCTTTCTATTAAATTAAACGTTTATCCTGTAACCTATACCTTCTATCGTATTTAATATATATATATATCTATATATACACACAAACACAGTATATACATATGTACAGGTTACAGGATAAATGTTTCAGTTAATTAATTCATTGTATTTCATTGGAGGGGGGAGCAACAGGTTTGGCAGATCTGGGGTTCAAGTCCTGCTTGGGGTGCCTTGCAATGGACTGGCGTCCCATCCTGGGTGTGTCCCCTCCCCCTCCAGCCTTGCACCCTGTTTTGCCGGGTTAGGCTATGGTTCACCGCAACCCTGCTTGGGACAAGCAGTTTCAGAGTGTGTGTGTGTGTGTGTGTCTGTCTGTGCGTGCGCGCGCTTCATTGATACTTAATGTTCACTTTCATTGTCAGTATGTACTGCATGTTTTTTTTTTTTTTTTTTTAATAGGGTCAAATATTTAAAAGCCATTCCTTAAAATATTGGCCTTCTGAGTGCAGTCCACTTAAAACTGCTGTTTGAAACATGTTTTCTAGGTGCTTCACTGTGACTGATTTGGTATGTAGGTTAAATAGTTTCAATGGCAAACTGTTCTTATTTCTGGAAGGAAGAAATTTGTCAATGGTAAGAGACACAAATAATTAATTTATTAAGTTATTAAGCCAGTAATGTTAGATAAGGAACTATATGGCACAGTCAGTAAGTTCCATGAATGGCCACTGTGTGATGCTGCTGAGCTCTAATTACTGATATCTTGCAACAACATCACATAGAAAAGCAAACAGGTGAATTATTCTAGTGCTACATAAGCAATCTTACAGTGATTTATCAGTTTATACAGCAGGGTATTCTTACAGGAGCAATTCAGGCCTTCATTACCATGACCCCCCCCCCGTTAATCATTTACAGAATTTGTCCTGTTTTCACCATGCTACCATTGTCATTTGTATCAGCTGTTATAACTAGAGTTTCATTATTCAAAAAGCTGAGGTTGTTCTACACCAGCTTGTTTGCAGACAGAATCCTTGTGAATCCCCCCTAAGACCCCAGTGTGAGCCACTTAACCAGGTCAGCTGACCAAACGTACAATCTGTTGATGCTCCTTTTGTTGTTTGTGCAAGACAACCCCCCCAGACTACTACACTGCCCGAAGCCATTTTGATAATTAACACAATTTGTCCTGCAACAGACCTCCTACCATGTCAATAAATGAAATATAACTTTTTTCCTGACTATATCAAAATACTGTATTTTCTTAAAATACTTTAATTTTATGTAGATATAGGTATGTGGGGGGTACGGTGGTGCAGTGGGTTTGGCCGGGTCCTGCTCTCCGGTGGGTCTGGGGTTCAAGTCCTGCTTGGGGTGCTTTGCGATGGACTGGCGTCCCGTCCTAGGTGTGTCCCCTCCCCCTCCGGCCTTGCGCCCTGTGCTGCCGGACTAGGCTCCAGCTTGCTGTGACCCCGCTCAGGGCAAGCAGTTTCAGACTCTGTGTGTGTGTGTGTGTGTGTGTGTGTGTGTGTGTGTGTGTGTGTGTGTGTATAAGGTATTTGTCAACAATCCTCATTTTTTTCCAACACTGGGTAAGACAAACTGATGTTTTCTCTGCTTCTCATATAGAGATCTAATATGCATTTCATGGTAAAATGTGTAAATTAGATGTTGTCTGTACTATGAAAAGGTAATTATATCACTGTGGATGCTCTTTGTGAATGTTTGTTCTGGTTTTTTTTTTTTTCTTTTGGTTAGTAGCCCACAGCCAATCTCTGTCTCTTTCAGTTAGTGTGAAGATGGTGGTTCCAGGGAGTGGAGCCTTTGTCCAGTCCGTGGACAACGATGGCACGGGGACCGCGTTGGACAGCCCTGGTGCAGCTTGTCAGGTGGAACCGGATGCAAACGAGACAGAACTTGAAGAGGTCCACAAGCTTCAGGAACTGGTGCGGAGGCTTGAGGTCCAGAACCAGGGGAGCCAGGCTTTGTTTGAGGAGGCTAACAGCAACATTGCTACAGCTGTCAACATCAGCAAAACGGCCCTCTCCAAAGGGGTGACAAATACAACAGTAAGACCAGACCGCAACGTGAACCTTATCGGCAGTGACCCGAAACCTTCTCCTGAAAGCAGCAGCAGCAGTGAGGATGGGTCTCATTTCCAGGAGATCGTGGAGAATGAGCAGGAGACAGGGACAAACGAGGAGTTTTGGTTGGCCAGGCATCGTGGTCACTATCTGAACTTCATGTGCGGTAAGGACTCGGAGCACTTCTGTAGCTCAAACCAGAGAAGCCTTCCTCCGAACAGCCCAGGGTCAGAAACGCACAGCGGAGAGGTGGACCAGTCAGCCTTGGATGCCGTGGAGGTCCTGGACCTGGAACAGTGTGATCAGATGGAGGGTGAGGACAGCTGGTAGGTGCAAACAAGTTGATTTTAAAAGATCATCTTTCTGCAATTGTGCCAAATCTGTGCCAGTACCTATTGTGACCTTGTTGCTTTGTTTGTGATCATTCATTGAAAAGCTTGCTAATAGTACTGTGAGGTCCAGGTATGTGAGACAGACAGACCATCATACCTGTTGAATCCCAAGAACACCCTACGGAATTTAAATATGCTGTGTATTTTTACATAGTATACAGTTTGGTTTATTTTTAATAAGGTGTTCTTCTTAACAGTGTGATACAGACAACAAAACGATGTAGCGCAGGTGACACAAAGCGAAAAAAGTATCCAAAAAACAGAGATCGCGGTATGCAAACAGAAACCGAGTAAGACAAGTTGCGGTGGAGGAGAGGAAAACAAAAAAGTCCCCAAAAAAAATATGTGGGGGTCCAGGTGCCAGTGACTGTGCAACTCTCCTGTGCATCAGGGTACAATATAACATTAATATTAATATTAATATTGGGTTTGTAAGCCTCAGCCTTTCAGGTGATGCCTTTACTACATTTAACAATATGTGACCCCTGTATGAGGAGACTGTAGGAGTTTGTAGGAATATTTTGGTTGTTGACTGCAGTCTCACATGAATGTTGCAGCCCAGCTGAATGCAGCTGAAGTAAACAGCAATGAAAGTAACATGTTGTCTCTGGAGTGCTAGAAATTGTTCAAACAGCCACCGGGATAAAGCTGAAGCGTCAAACCATTTTCAGAAATATGTTTCTAATTTCTTCAGTACAGTGCTTGGTGAAACCTAGTGGTCTTTATGTATAAGAGAAACCTGTCCCTTTATAAATTCCTCTAAATATTTCAGTGAATGCTCATGCTTTTACTTCCATAAAAGTCTGTTTTTATCTAGGCCAGGCTGTTTGTGCCTCTACCTGCAACATTTATGCGGGTGGATAGCATTGCCTGTAGTAACTCTGTGTCCTCTACAGTACTGTGCAAAAGTTTTAGGCGCTTGGTTGGGGGAAAAAAGCTGGAAAGTGAGAATGCTTGCAAAAATAATGCTCTTAACTAATAAACTTCCTAAAAAGCTTGGTAACCATCCATCGTCAACAGCCGCTTGTCCCGAGGGGGGTCGCGGCGGGTTTGGCCAGGTCCTGCTCTCTGGCGGGTTTGGGGGTCGAATCCTGCTTGGGGTGCCTTGCGATGGACTGGCGCCCCATCCTGGGTGTGTCCCCCTCCTCCAGCCTTGTGCCCTGTATTGCTGGATTAGGCTCCGGTTCGCCATGACCCCGCTTGGGATGAGAGGTCTCAGACAGTGTGTGTACTTTCATTAACGACATACAAAACCTTACTGTAATACTGTAACTTTTTGCAAAAGGAATGCTTGGAAATCTAAAATATGCTCTTTCCCATTGACACTAATGCAGAAGACATTAAATAACCATCTAAAACAAGTATTTTTGTGAAACATCTAAGTGCTTAATACTTTTGCACAGTACTGTATATCTGCAGTAAAGTACTCTAATGCTTGTTTGCTTGGGGAGTGATCCACCTTTATAGTTAACATTGTGCATTGAAAACATTTTACCTTTGGCATGTAAATCAATTCAGGGCACAGTGATACATCATGTTCTACTGGTTCTCTGATCAAGTGGTCTATCTCACCTAGATTTCTCCTCGGTGCTGCTCCAAAAGTGTCCGCTCTGCAATGTACTGGCAGTGTTGCCGTTGCCAAACGCCTAACCAACAGTACATCGGTAAATTGGTGTGGACCCTACAGTAGGGACCTGGGTTCGAGCCCCCCCGTGCAAAAAAATCCATTTTCAAATAGCTTTTCCTATGCTCCCCCGTGTGGGTAAAATAACTGTGGTTGTAGTGGAACCTGCAGTCCGTTACACCTACAGGGCTGTGTATCACCATCTAAAAAGTCTCATGTGCTTCAGTGAACCTCTGGTGTGGTGTTGCAGCTAATGATGTGCTGTTCCTTCATACCTGGCCATGGGGAGAGCATTGCAAATACATTTTCATACCAATGTGCCTCAGGTGGTCTTGCTGCGGTCGTATGCGGTTTGTCATGGCTTTGCTGAGAACAGATGCTGCTCTGTGCTCTTGGGTACAAAATGGAAATGTGCAGTCAGTGTTATTGATCACTGGTTCGCATGAGCAAATATCCTTATTGTGCTGAGCGCAGAGGTTTTCCAGTGTAAAATTATCCTACATACCCAGTGCAGGAAAATCCTTTTGAAATACTCTTGAGTATTAAAAAGACAACATATAGTATGGACTGAACTTACAGCATTTACTGCATTATTTAATGTACATATTTTATTGTTAATTGTTTGATTGACACTTTAAAAAAAATCACATTCACTATAATATAACCCAAGTTTCTCGCAATGCTGTTTTTTACATTTATTAGCACTGCTGACCACCTGACGTCTTTGGAGCTGTGAAGCCTGGCGTGGGCCAACTACACCCAGTGAAGTACTTATCCCCTGTTGTCAAGACCACGGGATTTTTAAACCTCCCTCCATCAGGACCCTCACTTGGGGGTTTGGGGACATTTGCATACACATCATCTGAACTGCTTGTCCCATAGAGGGTTACGAGGAGCTGGAGCCCAACCCAGCAACACAGGGCATAAGGCTGGAGGGGGAGGGGACACACCCAGGACAGGACACCAGTCCATCACAAAGCACCCCAAGCAGGACTCAAACCCCAGACCCACCAGAGAGCAGGACCAGGTCCAACCCACTGCGCCACCACCCCTTGGGGAGGTTTAGCTATCCAAAAAAATTAATGTGAAACTTGCAGTCCTATGGGCATGTTCTCCCCCATGCTGGATCTTTATGAGTTATGAGCTTCCCATCCAACATTTTATTACAGAGTTCAAAGCACAATATTGCACAGAAATGTCAAAAATAAATTAGAATTTTTAATATGCAGTAATTAGAAGACAAAGTGGTACCTACTGTATGTTCAAGTGGGTCTTGTGCTTTCCTGGATCACTCTGGTGGGCTGGAGTGAAAGGAGGTGTTAATCTTTGACACGGCACAATGTGAAACGACCATTTTTTATCAGGTTACTTTCAAAATGTATCTTTAGCCCCACAATGTCCCAAAATGATTAATAGGATATCAGATATAAACCTGTATTTCACAAATGCTCACAGCTTTTCCACAAGGAGATTTTGTTACTCAATGAGAACGCTATAATTTTATTATTTATATATTGATATAATTTGTTACTGCTGTACTCTGGCACCATGTGGGAAACCAGGCTCTGGAAGGTGATTTTCATTTCTTGTTGTTGGGAGAAGTGAAGGAATAGGTGATCATCGCAGTCCCCAGGTTACGAACGTCCGACTTACCTTCAGCTCGTAGTTACAAACCACCCCCATACTGAACGGAAGTAAATTTTTTTGTCACCCTTAAGGAACAATCAAATAAAAACTTCATAATTAAGCCTATTATATTCAAATTTCGAGTTACTTACAATGATTCGTAATAATGAACGGGCGCTACTTTGCGACCCGTGCATCCGAACATTGCACGTCTACGGCGGCTTGTGGGCTCGTGGGCCCGCGGTAGGACAGTTTTCCTTCTTTTCAGTCGGACCACCTTGCTGTTAAGAGTGTCTCGTGTGTTACTGTATTTGGCTTTAATTTTTTTTGTTTTTACCCTTCTAACCATGGCACCAAAGCATAAATGTGGCCTAAGTGAGGGTGATGGATCAAAGAAAGGGAAAACGATCACGAGTGAAACTAAAGTGGAAATAATAAGGCGACTGGAAAAAGGTGACATGCCAACGAACATTGGAAAAGCGAGCATTAAAGTTGGGAGAAGTGAAGAAAAAGATGATCATCGCAGTTCTGGAGATACACGCAGTCCCCAGCTTCCGAATTATAAAACACTTCTCAACTCCTTCCCAGTTGTGGAATCTCATTCCAGACACAAACCCCCCCCTCCGCGTTCTCAAACCTCCCTCGCTTTGCTCTTCCAAGTCCTGTCCCTCATCCTTCCCCAGTCCCGTTCCACGTCTCTTTGATAACGACCGCCTGCCTTGTCCCTCAACCACGACTTCGGATCCTCGCCTCGTTTCAGTTCGCCGATCGACCGACCATTCGCCTGTCCCCGACCACGAGAACACGTCTAGTCCTTTGATTCTGAGTAAACGATCCTGCGCTTGGGTCCAGCCTCATCCGTGTCCTCTGTTCATCATGACAGTAGTAACATTTATTATTATCTCTTTCTATCCTTCTCTCTATTATAAATATGGTAGTTAAATTTATTATTATTATTATTATTATTGTAGGTTATGTTAAACATGTTTTAGTGTGTCCGGAAGTGTTTCTTTAATATTTTTTTTTATGCATAGAAAGGTATACGAGATACTAAGACAAACATTTGACAAACTGACATTAGATACCCACCATACCTAACTGTTCCTACTTACGTCAAAATCCGACTTAAAGACAGACTGAGGAACGGAACTCGTTCGTAATCTGGGGACTGCCTGTAATTCGGTCGTAGACATTGGCTTGGGGAGTTCCAGTGAAGAAACCTTTGGCCTGCACATCATCTACAGGTCATCTTTGGATATTAATATATTATGATGGCTTATCACAGAGTAACTTATGAACTGGAGAGAGAAAAATTTTTATGTGGTGCTGATTTTTGCCCTTCTTCAGCTTCCTTACCTGAAGTAGCCGTTAGATGTTTGAATAGTATGCCACCTTAATTTTTTTTATAGTTATAAAGTATTTTCTAATGAAAATGTTGTTTGAAACTTCTAAAAGTGGCACATTAGTTGTGAAAGGAGGTAAAAAAAGAAAAACCTGAAGTAACTGAAAAAACAAGGAGGGTTCATTATTTTCATCGTTTCAAAACACTTTTGCAGGAGGACTGCAGCTCTCAAGACCGAAGTTGATGACGCTAGACTCGGAAGTTGCGATAGCCTGGCTACTGAACGGCTCTCTCCTCCTCGTTTGCCCACAGGCTGTACGTGTCTCCAAAGAAACGAGTGGCAGCTGATGAAGGTCCAGAGTCTCCTCTGAAATGGTGTCGCCAAGTGCTGGATCATCCCAGCCCGGAAACCGAGGCTGCCTGTCGCACGCTCCTCAACCGCCTAGACCAGGGTATGCCAAGGTGGTCCTGTAGCCCCCACCGCATCCACCTCATTCCAGCACAGGAGCGTCCTTCTGAACTGGGCCAAAAGCCACTGCAGATTCATTCTTGCCGTGTCCGAGTGCAGGATGGCAGAAGAGATGAGAGCAGTGACTCTTGATGAGCGACAAGAAGGGTCAAGGGTTCAAATTCTGGACAGCAAACTGCATTAGTTGTCTTATGAAGTCATTGGGAATGACTACTCCCTGAGGAAATGAAAAAAAAAACGCAGTGGGTTTGAGGACACTGAGTTCTCACATGCCTTTAAAATACTGTAGCAAATTTTTGACTTTAAAAGTCATGAGCACTTAAAGATAAAGAGAAAAAATAAAGAGAAAAGGCAAAGGTTTTTGGTTAAAGTCAAGCTGTAGACTGGATGTTGGAGGGAGAACTATTACATATTGTATTTCTTTGAGTTTGAAATGACACGTTCATTAGTATGGATTATTAGCGGTTTGCTTGTCGCACCTTAAGTCTTATGTTCTTCTTGTTGTCTTATGTTCTTCTCGTCGAGAGTTGTTACAGCTGTGGGGGAAAATACGAAAATTCGAAATCAACCATGCTTGGCATAACATTTTGATTAGGCTGTGGTCCTCACTCAGACAGTCACTTCTTTAATATATTAGCTGTCAGATTTATAGAATTTTTATTTCACCTCCAAAAAACTGGGCCAGAAGAATTTTTCCAACGTGTAGAGAGACAAAGGCAGAAAATAATGAAAATCAATCCAAAGTCAATAACGTCTTGTCCCAAGCAGGGTCTTGGTGAATCAAAGCCTATCCTAGAAGCACTGGGGGGATCCACCCTGGATGGACTATAGTCACTCACCTAGACTGTAGTCATTCACACACCAAAGCCCATTTAGTGTCAACAGTTCACCTGAACTTCATGTCTTTGGACTGTAGGAGGAAACCCACAGGGGGAGTATGCAGCTTGCACACAGACTGCGTGGGGATCGAACTCATGTCATCTCGCACCAACCAAGTGCTGTGAGGTGGCAGCACTAGAAAATAATAGAAATTATTCTAATAATACACTGCTGTAGAGCTTTTGTTTGAGTAATTCAATTGCACACAGTGAAAAACTCATCCTATTCTCTCCCCAATCAGTAAAAACACTGCAGTCATTTATTTACTGCTGGAATTGGCAGGTGCTCTTTGCTTCCGGAAAAAGTGCTGTGTGGACAGCGCTGCCCCAGATACGTTTCCAGCAGCTTCACTATGTCAAAAAGCTGCCTGCTCAAGTTAGTCCCACAAATGCATTATTCATCCTGAAGTCTGCTTAGATTCTCCCAAATCCCTAAGTGCAGTGATGCAGCTAGTCAAGCCTATTGTTCAGATGACCTCATCTGGCAGTTGGGACTGCCTCGTTCTAGCATCCCTGATGATAATTCCTAGTAACAGTTGGACTGAAATGTTTAGGTTAAATAACTGTGTGTGCTGAGTTTCCCTGTTTTACACTTTGTATGTCAGAAACAATAACTCTTATGTCCCGGCGATGGTACTTCGGTACAGTGTTATTTTGCATTCGGTGTATGTCTAAAACACGGGCAAGGAGATTTACTGTGCAAATAATTACTTTAAAAAAGCAACTGAGAATTAAAATGAAAACAGGCATGAGAGCTATAGCTGACAGTTCTGTAAGTGAACTATTCATTTATAACGTTGGATGCCTGAGGCTGTTGGTCTTCCCTGTTGTTTTCTTCAGCCAACCGATGGAGAAATACCTATGGCATGTCCTCTCAAAGCTTCCATGGAGTTACCCCAGAGCCAAGCTCATCAACCGCAGTGTCGCTCTCTCCTAGTTACCAGAAACCAACCAGCAAAACAGTACTAACCAGTAGCAGCCCAGGTATGGCCCGGCAGTAACATTTACATTACATTTACGTTTATTCGTATACCAGAGCAGGAAGGAACATACCAGTCAGAGTAAACAAAAGTGCTTTTCACAGCAGGTGAAACATCATCCATCCTCCATCCTCAAAGTACTGTACATTGTGCTTATTGCATACCACTGTTTTGCCTGTGCATATTGCTTGAATGGTTGCCTATAGAAGGGAAAGTAGATACAAGGGTGACCATGACATTATGTAATGCCAGATTGAATAGAGCAGTTAGGAGATCAGGAGAGAAGTATGTCTGAAAGAGATGTGTTTTGAGACCCTTCTTGAATATTAGTGTTTTTGAGAGAGAGCAGAAGCTCTTTGTCTGTCTGCTTTCACATCTGCAAGCTGTTTCTGAGGCTCTCAGTAACCTGCCCTATAAACACACACACACACACACACAGTCCAAAACCACTTGTCACAAGCACGGTCGCGGCACACTGGAGCCAAACCTGGCAGCACAGGGAGGGGATACACCAAGGACAGGACACCAATCTTTCGCAAATCACCCCAAATAGAACTCGAACCCCAAACCGACCAGAGTGCAGACCATGCCCCCTGCCCTATAGACACACATACACATTGACTGAAACCACTTGTCCCATCTGGGGTCACGGCGAGCCAGAGTTTAACCCGGCAACACAGGGCATAAGGCCAGAGAGGGAAGGGACACACCCAGGACGGGACACCAGTCCATCGCAAGGCACCCCAAGCGGGACTCGAACCCCAGACACACCAGAGAGCAGGCACAGGCCAAATCAGCTGTGCCGCCGCACCCCCTCTGCCCTGTAGACAGGTATTATCAAAAATAACCTAATATTCTGCTTTGACTCAATTGACGTTTTCCTGCATTGACTAAGAATGACTAACAAAGAATGACCTGTCAACTCACAGTGATCACATGCCTCGTTGAGTGTCTGAAAATGTTCCAGAATTGAACGGCCCAGGAGCCGTTCTGTTTCTGCCTTTCTGTGAGCTTCGAGGATTTCCTTCAAGGATATTCAAACAGCCTTTCAGTAAAAATCTGCTTCTAAAATAAAAACCCAGAGCTAAGTTGTCAGGGCCTTGAGAAGCTGGAAATGTTGTTTTGTATGTGTGATTGCAGGTTACTTGGGTGTACGCTCTGCCCTGAGTTCACAGTCCTCCATAGACAGTGAGCTGAGCACCTCAGATGACTCAATCTCTTTGGGGTACAAGCTGCAGGACCTTACCGATGTGCAAATAATGGCACGACTTCAGGAGGAGAGTAAGTACAAAGTCACCTGTTATCCCACGAAGGTGCCGTGAAGTCACTGCACAAAATCCTAAAGAAAACTGGAAGGTATCGGTCAGTAGTGACATTGTAGCTGTGTGGCTTGACATTCGTTGAACGCCACACCTGAGGGTCGCTGAAGCATGAGACTTTTTGGATGGCGATACCATCAAAACACCGGAGAGCCTATTTTCATTGGGGAGTTTTATTTGAATCCTTGGTTCATCCTGCTTGAAGCCTGCTGAGACAAAGGTCAGTGTACATGGATGTAATTATTGAACGGAACTGGTTACACAATGAAGGCATTTATGTGATCACAATGCTAAAGCTGAGGGATATACACTCATCCGTCACGAAAGGGGGTCCTGTACCATGAAAAACCACTACAAGAGTGAGTTTGCATGTTCTCCCTGTGTCTGCATGGGTTTCCTTCGGGTGCTCTGATTTCCTCCTACAGTCAGAAGACATACTGTTCCAACCATAGTGTGTAAGTGACAGAGTGTGTTCTACTGATGTATGGATGAGTGACCCAGTGTAAGTAGTGTCTCTAGCAGTGTAAGTCACCGCGGCGAATAAGGTGTGTGGGCTGGTAACACTACATAGAGTTCATTGGAAGTCACTTTGGAGAAAAGCATCTGCTAAGTAAATAAATGTAATGCAAATGTAAATAACGGTTTATGGAAATATTTACCATTTTCCAAGAAAGGGTTCAACTCAAGACACACCCTGTTGATGCAGTGCACACAGCCTGTGGCTGTTTCAGTGTAGAAACGCAACTCTCATGTAGTTTTCAGTTGTAGAGGTCTCCTGCTATAGCACTGGCCTTATGCGTGCAGGCCTTCGGCAGGACTATGCCTCCAGTTCTGCATCCGCGTCGCGCCGCAGCTCCACTGCCTCCCTGCAGTCCCTACGCCGTGGAACCTACAGCGACCAGGAGTTTGATGCCTGCGGCCTGGAAGCGGAGGATGAGGACAAAGACTGCCACTCGCTGCCTCGCCGTCTATATGGCTACTCATCGTCCAAGGGTGATTCGCCACATCGCCAGTCCCCCAGCTCCTTGGCAGACTACCGCCGGTTTGGTGGTCGTATGTCCCGCATCGCCCGTCGCTCTGTGCAAGGACCAAGTCCGGAGCTGCTGAAGTTTGCGAAGAGGGAAGGTATGCAAAGGACCACGCTTGACACAAATCGTATTCCACTCCATCTACCCTTTCAGCTGTTAACTGGAAACGATACTGTATGGAATAATTAAAATCTCAGCCCAAACACAAAGGCATAAGGAAGCAATATGTAAAGTTATTCTAAGAAATTTGTTGAAATTTTCCAGTTATTCTAATTAGTTGATGCACTGCACGCTGGTTGCTCAAACAAGGAGAACCATCGAGTCCTCCTCTCCTTAAAAACGTGAGAAAGTGCCATGACCGGCCTAAATGATGCACTGACATCCCATATGAGGACGCTCAGAAGATGACATTATCTCAAAATTTGGGGGGAAAAAAAAAAAAAACTGCCAGTAAATAGCTGAAACCCAGGTGTAAAGTGCTCAAATAAGAATATGACCTAGGCTGACAGTGTCGCTTGTGTGGTTCCAGAGAAACTGAGACGCAGCATGCCCGACCTGGCCCCCCGCACCAGCCTACGCACCCTGGAGGCTCTGAGAAGCAGTCGCAGCATGGAGACCAACATGCAAGGTCCTTCCAGCCTTATGTCCAACTTGCCCTGCTCCACTATAGGTCTGTACCCCACAACACCTGACGCCCTACCAACATACATAAAGTTATATATTTATGCTCTCTAACACCGTAGGTCCAAACCCCACCATAGTGTTCCTGTAGCTTTACATACCTCCACCTGAATGTATTCCTGTTTTACTGCTGTCTTGGTGTCTCCGTGCCTACTGCCATACACACCTCCACCGCAGTGTCTTTCGTAACTGGTTTGTACCTTACTGGTCCAGCCTCGCCCACTGTAGCCACTCCTCTCTTAACCCACCAGTGTGTTTTTGACATTTTCATCATAAAAATAAGAGATTGAATACAATTATAGAGCACTGACCTGTAATGCTTGTTGTATGAATGTAAGAACATGATGACAACCGTCTAATGTTGACCGTTTCAAAGCAGTTGCGCATGGTATGATGAAATACGCTATAAATTATTCTCTTTGAGCTTCCACACCTCTAAAGACTAGCAGAAGGAACAAGGAGAAAGCAGGAGAGAGAAGCCGGTTGATATGGATAAAATGCACTGTTGCCTTTTATCTGAACATTAAAAATAAACCAAAATTTTAGGTCACCATCCTTACCGGTAAATAGAGTGTTTTCCCCAGCATTCATCAAACATGGCAGGATTGCAGTGTTTACACTGTATAACTCGAGTTTTTTTTTTTTTTTTTTTTTTTTTTTTCAAAAGCAAAAATAACAAAGTTGAATAACGGATGAGTCCCATCTTGTCTTCTTGCTCAACGGTACACGAAAGGTAGTAGCTTATATTGAATTTACAATTACCCCACGCCAGCTCAAAAGTCTAAGAGATATTCTAGGTAAGTTTGCAGTTCATGGTTTACTGCTATTCTTGAACAATGAAAAAAGCCAAAGCATTCGTTTTAGATTACATCACAAAAAACCTAATAACATATCAGTCTAGCTGTCTATATCGGGCACAGTCAGACCTATTTTCTTCCTGCTAACTTCAGTTTCGCATACAATGAAAGGGAAGGGTAAATGTTCTGCCCAAATTTGATCTTCCCCTAGATAATAAGACTGCAAACAAGATGAAGTTCCTTGTGTCAGACATTTTTCTCTTGATGTATTGGGTGTCATTCATCACTCCATTGGTTCCTGGTTTTTCTTCACCAAAGAGAACCTGGATATTGATCTTTCATCAGTATGGTATATTGTACATTTAAAGAGTGCTTTACAAAGCCAGACAGTGATTAGTGAAGGATTAGGAAGTTCTCATTTGGCATACATTCAAGAAAATCTCATCTGAGACATAGATAGAAAAAGTCACTGTCCATAGTCCAAACATACCTAAAAATCACTTCAAATAATATTTCAGATTCTATTTATGAGATAAATCTGTCTTTCTCTGATTTATTTTTGATTTACCATCATGTAATCTTTTTTTTTTTTTTTGCTCTCTAGGAGTAAAATATCTCAGCTTCTCAGTTTTAATAACTTGATCCACTTGTCTTCAGTAATTTATTTTGAGAAAATCAAGTAAACATTCGTATATAGAGCAAACCAATGTGTTATAGAATGCCCTGAGCATTTTAAGTGCAATTTTCTGCATTCTCAATCCCCATTCAGTTCAATTTGGTGTTGATTCTGTCTTTCTTCCACTGTTGTCCTCAGTAAAAGCATCTAATTTCTCCAGGCAGCCAGTCGCTCCTCTCGCTTCATGCCCCTGTGATGAGGTCCATGTCAGGCGTGCTTCAGCCTCATAGGAGACCCTCCACTTCAACTGGGGCCTCCTCTGTTAACATGCAGAGGGTCCAGCCTCTGGGCCATTCTCGCAGCAGGGCTTTCTCTACAGACAGGGCTACGGCAGCAGAGGGCAAATCAACTCTGGAGCATCTTCACTCCTCCCAGGTGGGGGCAGGATCATTTCACCGTGCCAGACGGGTCCAGCCAGTCAGGAGGTAAAGCACTAAACACAGAACCATGTGACAACATTATTTGTACTTTTAACACTTTATACAGAATTTGAGTTTGTTCAGTGGCATAAAAGTAATGTGTTGAAAGGCCTGCAAAGAGTACCATATATTACTGTGTTCTGTTTGAATTCTTCAGCAGTATTTTATTTTGTAATCACTGAGCCACAAGCCGAAGGTCTTACAGGTGACAATTTTCAGCATTAGTCAAATGTTTTCCACAGTGAATGTTAGCGGATCTTCAACCAAAATGTAGAAAGGGAACCTGAACAAAGAAGTATTTAGTGCCTCTTATTGCTTCCTTGATCTCAGTAATAAGATCCTGCCTTGGTTCTCTATTATGGATCCAATTTTTGTCCAGTGACTTTTTTTTTTTTTTTTTTTTTTTTTTTTTTACAGTGGAGCTATGCTAACCTTAGTAGAGGTGGATTTTGTTATATGTTTCCATGTTATTTTCTGGGCAATTTCACATCTTGCTCTAGTTGAGATTTTAACAGAACAGCCACTTTATGGGAAAGTCACTGTTGTCCCAGACTTACTTCATTTGGCTCTCACTGTGAGTCAGTAGAGCCCCAGAGCCTTAATCATATCTTTCTAACCCTCTCTAGAGTGGTCAACATCAACACTGTGCATCTACAAGTTTTCAGGAACTTCTTCTCATTATTACATTTATTCATCTAGCTGACATTTTTCTCCAAAGTAACTTACAGTGTTAAGGTACCTACAACTGTTAACCCATTTATACATCTAAGTAACTTGGTGTAAGTACCTTACTCACAGATACTGCAGCAGTAGGGGAGATTTAAACCAGCAACCTTCAGATCCAAAGTCAGCAGAGCTACCCCTGCGCTATCAGCTGCTCTGCTGCATTGCGTGATCCTCATGCATCATTGCAAGACACGCCTATATTCTGGTCACCATCAACTTTACTTTGATGGTTGATGTCAAAGTTAGATTTATTTTGAACAAGGCTAACATAAATCTGGCCTCATTATTAGCCGCATTATTCATACAGCTTACTCTTATGTTGTATTTATAGCAACATAAACTTATTCAATTTATCGATTACCCAAAAAAGAATCAATAAATTTTAATGACTACCATATTCACTTTGAAAAATGTGCAAAGTTGGAAATGTCTATCCATTTACACCTTCAAGGCCATGATGGAAATGCAGTTTAATTTATTTATCCTACATTAAATGTCTGGAAAACACCTCAAAGTACTTTTGGATGTAAGGAATGTTGAGAGGAAAGTATTGTGTATCTATACGTAATGATGCGTGGTTTTTTAAAGACTTTTAGGACTTTTCTAACAAGGTGTAGAAAAAATGATGGTACAGAATGCAGTTTGTTGTGTCTTCTTTCTCAGCACAAACACGTGGGGTCTGCAGTCATTTTTAGTGATTACTGAATTTAAGTTATAATGAAATCAGTTCCTATAACTGCAACTTCATAGCTTTTTAAACAAGGCTGCAAATAAAATTCTGCCAACTTTCCCTGTTTTCTTTTATATTGCCAGGTCACTGGGGTTAACAAAACCATGCAGCCCTTTTGCTGATGAGTCATGGAAGGAAGGATGTTACTGAAGCTCCGTATTCCTTGACCCCTGAATCCCCAATACTCAGCATATCACCACCAACAAACAGCCTTGTGACAGTATCTGCCCAGCAAACTGGGATGCTGACTGCACTGCAACCGGCCAAGGACAGCCTGCACTTTGACAGAACCTAAATTGCACGAACACTGCCCAGGGCTCAGGAAGATGCTGCACACCATGTATCATAATAAGGCAGACACTTCACAGATGGACCTCTGTCTTTATTTTAATTGTGATGGTAGGTGTGTTTATATGTATTCTGTCAAGACACTGGATTAGTGTGGACAGTAATTTTAAAGATAAACATTACTTTGTTTCCTCCGTAATGGGTATCGTGTCATCACTAGTTTGGTTATTGTGCTTTCCCTTCATTTGCATACTGTATGCAACTCAAAAATAACCCTCCTCATCTTTCAAGAGCAAAGTTTAGCTGCAGCACCATGTAGGAAATTGGGAACAATAACACAATATTAGTTTTGGTCTTTTGTCGTGGATGCCTGACTTGATCATGGATTAAGATATTAAGCAATAAGCGTACTTAAAGAACTATGCACTAAAGTTTTGTACTCGGATGTGCTATCTTGCAAAGCTGATATTAATTTGGATACATATGTTTTACGCTGTAGCTTACAGTTAGTGGAAATAACTGCTACGTTACAATTGGGATCACAAAATTCTATTAAATGTTCATTATATTATGTTTTATTAGCGTGGTGCATTTTTTCACCAAACTTAAAAGGACTCGATTAAAACTTGTTTGCTTAAACAACATCTACTGTATCCAAAACTACTGAATACTGGGTGTTAAGTGCAACCAAGTTGTCACTGACTCTTGGCAATCAGTGTCTCCCGAATGTTCTGTCCTCCACTTGTGTCCTTAGTGCTCAAAGAGGTGTGTCCACTGCCACTGTGATTGAGGCAATCCGGTTACTCGCTGCTTGTCCTTGTCTGCTTTTTTCTTCAACTTTCCCAAACATTACAGCCCTTTGGAGAGAGTTTGACCTTTGCATATGTCCAAAGACAACATCTCCAGTCTCATCATGAGAATACTGTTCTCATTTAATTCCATGTCCATCTGAAGCAATGAGGGCACATGGTCACTGTGAATGAGGCAGAGGGAACACTGTCACTGTGAGTGAAGTAATGAGGAAACACTTGTCACTGGGAGTGAGGCTATGAGGGAACACTGCCACTGATGCCACTGTGAGCAAAGTAATGAGGGAACACGGTCGCTGATGCCACTGTGAGTGAAGCAATGAGGGAACACTGACTGTGAGTGAGGCCATGAGGGAACGCTGCTACTGATGCCACTGTGAGTGAAGCAATGAGGGAACACTGACTGTGAGTGAGGCCATGAGGGAACATTGCCACTGATGCCACTGTGAGTGAGGCCATGAGGGAACGCTGCCACTGATGCCACTGTGAGTGAAGCAATGAAGGAATGCTGCTACTGATGCCACTGTGAGTGAAGCAATGAGGGAACACTGACACTGATGCCACTGTGAGTGAGGCCATGAGAGAACACTAACACTGATGCCACTGTGAGTGAGGCCATGAGGGAACGCTGCCACTGATGCCACTGTGAGTGAAGCAATGAAGGAATGCTGCTACTGATGCCACTGTGAGTGAAGCAATGAGGGAACACTGACTGTGAGTGAGGCCATGAGGGAACATTGCCACTGATGCCACTGTGAGTGAAGCAATGAGGGAACACTGACACTGATGCCACTGTGAGTGAGGCCATGAGGGAACACTGCCACTGATGCCACTGTGAGTGAAGCAATGAAGGAATGCTGCTACTGATGCCACTGTGAGTGAAGCAATGAGGGAACACTGACTGTGAGTGAGGCCATGAGGGAACACTGCCACTGATGCCACTGTTATTGAAGTAATGAGGGAACACTGATACTGCGAGAGAAGCAAATGCACTGCGCCACAATGAGATCTCCTTGGGGACAGGAGAACAAACCCAGTGGCTTCTTCACAGTGTGTTACCTCTACAGACCACCTTCCACAGGACAACCAATACATGTAACACACATATTAAATCTCATTTTGCAAATCGTTAAACCTCCATTTTTGTTAACATTTTAAATGTCTCTACTCGGGTTACAATTACAAATAATTTACGAAATGCAGACGCAAGACACTAAGGAAAAATCAAAAACATCAATTTTTACGCAACGAATATGGTTCCAACATGTGTTTAATAATATATCCAGTTCAGGACGTAGCAGTCTAACAGTAACAGTATGCTGCTTAGCTAGTATGCTAGCTATGTCTAAACCGAACCTAGAAGGATGTGCGGTATGCTACATCAAGTATCTGTTACGCTCACAATCCCAGAAAGATATCGATGACAGCTAACAGTTACTTCGCTAAATATTGCTGTCGATCAGTGAGGTTTATTTAGCAGTGTGGCTAATATTTCGTGTGCCTCAAGTTACCGGTCTACCGTCTCTAGCTGCGGAGTACCATCCACCGCGTAGCTCGCTTAAAATAAGACTATTTAGCCACAAAAGCACTGCTAGCTAAGCGAAAGTAAAGCGTCGTCAAAACAGGGTATCACCCAGGTAAGTTAATTAGTTTAAACGGGGAATTAAATCGTTTGCTTCGACAAGGCGCAACGCTCTAGCCGCTGTGTGCTGCCCTGCAGCATCTAACCCAGACAGAGCGCTCGGGTGGCGGAGCGCTCCACTCGAGTGACGTAAAGCGAGAGCTCGGTAACGGAGGAGGCCGCGTGCGCTCGCTCTCCCCCTTCTCCTCCCGCCCTCGCTGAAGCAGTGAGCGAGGCGCCTGATTGGTCCGGGCCTGGGAAAGGAGCGCTCGCGATCCAGAATGTGCAGGCCGCGGTGTCTGCGGTGTGAGAAAAAAATAGCAAAAGAAGACTATTGAAAGCAAGATAGGGTAAAGCCTTTCCCGAGGCAGAGACGGGATTTTCGGCGGCTACAAAAGTCACCCGACTCGGTAAGAATTTGACCCAAAAACGGCTGCGTAGAAAACAAGGGCCCAGTTCGCTGGGCCTGGGGCCTTATCATAGCTCCTCGTAAACACGACAAAGGAAGAAATTTGGCCTTTGTGTACGTATCTTCCAGTACTTTATTTTAAAACAATATTTTGAAGCCTGGTTGATGGGGGAAATGTATAATATATGCACGGAACTGGATCTAGGGAGTCCTGGAAATAAGATGCAATCCAATTATAACTGCAGAAATGTTTTTTTTTTTTTTTTTTAAAAAAAAAAAAAAAAGGTATGTACAAAATGGCGGAAGACAAGATGTCGGCTGCGTCTGTCGCAGTGTTTGTAGCTTTGTCTGCATGCATGGAAATCCCTGTCTCCCAGTTCATGTTAACGTCTTGTATCTTTACGGCCGGTTTTATGTCGGAATTAATGGGCTGTTTTGCTGAAGGAGCGCCGTTGGTTGCGCGGCACCCCGCGTCTAGTGTGCCGTGGGATGTTGCTGCGCTGCAGACGCGGATTCTGCGGCCGGGAAAGGAGGGAAGCGGCCATCTTGGCTGAGTGTTGAGCGGCCACGGAGGGGCCTGGTGCGTGGGAGAGTGACACTGTCACAATACACGTACACACCAACACCGTAACGCTACCCATTTTGACAAGTCACTTCTAACAGTGCAGTGATTGAGGAAGCCCCAGCTTATAAACATCAGAAGGACAGTTTCTCCTTCTAAATTTAAAAATGCAGCATAGTGCATTGATTGCCAAGCAAGGTCCACATGTGGTATTTTGCATGTACTTAAGCTCATTTATACACTTTGCAGCCTAAGTACTAGAGGGAACGCAGGAAATGAAATTGAGTTGTTCCGTTACCTGACAGTGCTGACGGTTGTACTATGCACGTTGTTTAGTTTAAGATCATGCTTGTGTAAAATCTGGGTATTTTGAATGCACACCTGCATGTTGAAGGACTTTCCAACCTTGCAACACCTGTGTCGCGACCATCCCTTGTGTAACTGTCAGGTTAAACTGTCAGTGTTTCTGTTGCGACTTCCAGGTGTATTAGCAAATGGAGGTAACATTTCTCCGCTCAAAAGTTGGACGTGTCATCTTCACCTTAATCGTAATGATCAGATCTCTAGGTTTGTAACACGGGAAAACATTTACAGTGTTTTATGTCGTTGCTTTGATAATACTATACCCAAGCCCACTTAGAAAATAATCCTTTTATACATTTCCAATTTCAGTTTACTGGCTTGTGTCTTTCACTGCTATACTGTCTGCTGCTTATTTTGAGATAATTATCCTGATTAGGCTCCGAAAGTGTGTGTGTATCCAGATTATATCTGACACTTTTGGGGGTGTGACTCTTACCCCCCCCCCCCCCCCCCCCCAATTTTCAGTTTTGTCTGCTCCACATTTGCATTTGTACTGAATAACTGAATAAATGAGTGAATGATTACAACTTCACTGAGTACTATTGCTAATATGTCTTGGTCCTGCCAAAACCTGGCAAGTTATACCTCTACATTTGTGCATGACAGCTTAGTGTTAAATCTATACTACAGGTTACCTACATTTAAATGCTAAAATTCTGAGTAAATTTTTCAAGTTCAGCACATTTGTATGAGTGGAAGTTTTTCCTAGGTATGAATGTGGAAGGAGGATGAAACTGAAGTTTTTGTTTTTCCTGGACTAACTGATAAGTCTGCAGTTTTGCAACCAGTTTTACTTGTTACTGAATAGGATCTGTAGTCACTGACTAACAATTAATTTCAGTTTTTGTATAGTACTCTTCACAGAAGAGCACTCATCATGTGCAAGAAACTGAAAAACATGCAACAAGTAGCATTATAGTAACAGCAGTAATGACCATCAGTTAAAAGTGTATAAAAAACCACAACAAAGCCAAAGACAGAACTACTGCTGTCAGATGGAAATGGGATGCCGAAACTAATGCCTGAAGACATACAGTGGGCTGCAAGACTTAAAGAATTTAATTAAAATTTTAACACAAATACTCCCACCCTTTTAGGTTACTATCCTCCTTGATGGAACTTAAAGAGGAACTCTGTGTGGTCTGGGTTTGTTTGAGGACTTTGCATCAAATGTGAAGGTTTGTTAGCTTTTGTATCTTATTTTATGATCAGCTTTACTGTTGCATAATAATGAGTTGAAAAATATTCACTGTGCAACAAAATGCTATATATTTTACTAGTTACCTGTACTTTTCAGTCCTGTATACAACTTATACAGTGGCCTATGCAGTAATAATCAGTTATCTTGGATTGTTCACATTTGAGTTCAGTTTTTTTTTTTTGGTTTCAGATGGATTATAGATTTAAAAGTATATCACTTGTGAAGATGTTTTTTATTCTCTATAGCTTCCAGGAAGGAAAACAAAATGGACCAATGTGGAGGGGTATTGGAGTTTCAGCTGCAAGATTCTAAAATGCCTCATACAATGATAATGCAGGACTTTGGTAAGTACTGTTGTCAAAGGCAAATACATGGGGATAATTATCAGAAAATCATTTAAAAACATCTTTTTAGCTGGAATAATTTTAAAACCTATACATAAAATTGCAAATGATGTACCAGAAAAAAAAAAATTTGCCAGTTTAGAGATCGTATGCCTAATGTAAATATTATGTAATTGTGCTGCTTGCTGTTATATTGTTAATATATTATTTATTTTGACAGTGGCTGGCATGGGGGGCATGGCCCATATCGACGGAGACCACATCGTTGTGTCAGTACCTGAGGCAGTGCTTGTGTCAGATGTGGTGACCGATGAAGGCATTACTCTGGAGCATGGTCTGGAGGCAGAGGTAGTCGATGGGGCGGACATTGTCTCCGATGACATGGTGACAACAGAAGGTGTAATCGTTTCTGAGTCTGCTCTTGGAGCAGAGGTAGCCATTGAGGAAGCTTTGGATTCTGACCACCACATGCTAACTGCTGACCTGATTGACGAGTCAGTGCGTGTTCCTGACCAAGTCTTTGAGATGGTGTCTGAGGAGGTGATGGTCTCCAACTGTGACTCTGAGACAGTCATCCAATCTCACGAGGCCATGCCAGCCTCTACAGTCACTCTCAAGACAGACGATGATGAAGATGGCAAGAGCACCTCAGAAGACTATCTAATGATCTCCTGTGAGTTTCCGTCCTTGTTTTAGATTGCTGGTTCCCATGTGCACATTTTTAAAATAACATTTAAGGAATCATAACAACTGTGTCCTCAGAAAATCTGAAATTTATGTCTGATGAAGACCTGTTGATTATCTCTTCCACAGTGGATGAGGTTGGGGAAAAACTTGATATTGGGAACACTCCTCTGAAGATAAGCACTGAGGTGGCACAAGATGAAGGCCCCAAAGAAGGTGACTTCGGCTCTGAGGTCATCAAGGTGTACATCTTTAAAGCCGAAGCTGACGACGACGTTGAAATTGGTAAGCAGTTACTGTACACAAGTCATTTCGCAACTTCTGTTAAAATTTTTTTTTATCCTTTTTACTGTGTTAATTTTATGTCCTTTTGAATTGCATAGTGAAATATTTGGATAGATGCATGAATTGTGTATGTATAAATATAGCATGCCTCTAAATTGTACAGTATTTGCAAGAAGACTGCTAGCTGGACCTGGCCTATATACTTCTAATCCATTGTGATCTCAACCCTTAATTAAGAGGTGCAACAGTTGTCATAGGCATGTATGTTCTCACAACTAAGCATTTTACTTACAGAAGTGCAGGTTTTTTTTTTTTTTTTTTAGAAATTCCCTGTATTTTAAACTGAACATGATTTTAAAATGAAATAATTTTGGTGTATTGCAGTATTCAGTAGAACATACTCTATATTAGTAGTTAATGATAGATGTGCTTTTTTTGTTCAAAACATTTAAAATATTTATTGAAAAATAGATTATTCTTAGACTGGTTTCTGTCATCCTGTGTATTACACTTCTATTCTGAAGAAGTTCCACATATTAAGTACTTGTCTTCTGCCTGTTTGTAAAAACTGTGCAGGTGGTACAGAGGTAGTGACAGAGAGTGACTTTCCCAATGGTCATGCGGTTTTGGAGCAAGGGCCTGTTGGTAGACTATCAAGGGAGAAGATGGTCTACATGGCAGTTAAGGACTCTTCCCAAGGAGCTGAGGACATGAGTGAGTCTTGTTTCTCAAGTTCTGTCACTTAAATTGCAGCTTATCATTTAAATCTCCTCGCTACAATTTAATATCTGCCAAACAGAGGCAGCTGAAAGATAAATACAAATCTAAAAAAAGTACAGGTGTTTTCCTACCCTGTACAGTGCTCTTTTGTTATACCACTATTAGACTAGAATAAAATCCACAATGTTAGTCAAGTTTAGAGGCAGAACATTCTCAGCTCTCTAATAGCCACTTTCTTTGTTTATACTTACTCAGCCAGTGAAAATGAGTAGACAGTTTGAACAGAGCCAGTTAGGGCTCGCCTCCTTCAGGGTAATTATTTCCGGGTGCCTCCCATGTCGTCTCCCAGTGCCGCAGCGATGCGACCGTATTTGGTGAGTGTAGTACCCATGGTTACATTTGATTTTGTAATCCACCTGCAATAGAGAAATGAGACTATGGGCACACAAAAATAACTCTAGTTTGAGGTAACTGATTTCATTATTGTTTAGGGGTTTTATTTATTTATTTTAAATTTGAAGTTTAAAAATCTTACTAGTAACTGGGCATATGCCATTGTCAAAACACAGTTCCACTTGTGGTTCTGTTTCACATATGAAAAATTGCACTTGTGCAATTCTAATTTTGACAATTTTAAAGAGTAAAAGTTTTTTCCTAAAATTATACATGAAATACTTAAATGAACCTCCTTTTCTTAATCTTGTGGAATTGCTTTCTTTGTTGCTTGTGGATCCTTGCATATTTTAGATTTATGCATGTTTCATAGTCACTGAACTGAAACGCACTCTTTCTTGAGCTCATATATGTATGATTTTGGCACATTTGTCTAGGCCAGTTAATTATCATTAATTGAAAACTATAATTGAACTCCTGCTGAGCATGTTTCAGGATTGCAAGGTTTGCTTTGTCTTCGACCTAAATTTCCAGCAGGATGGTTACATCATTATCGTACAGTTAATATTGTAAACAGGAGCTGTACTATTCAGCTGGTCCAAATAGATTGTTTGTTAATTTCATCCAAAATAAAAACAAGCATTTGCTTTTATCAGATGAAGTATTGCGATGAAAAACTCTACAAAAATTTTAAATATTTCCTGAAAACATTGTCTATAATTATTTGGTACTCAGGCAAATGTTTTAAGGAGCTCATTAGCCAATATTTTGGATTTCTAAATACCATAAGAGTGAAGAACAATTTAGGTCCACTGCAATTAATACAGGAAAGCAGTGTATAATTAGTGGCGCTATAATACATTTGCATGATTTAGATACAAACAATGAGAAAATGGATCACAATTTACATAACACAAAGTTTTGAGAGAGCAATTGGGGTAGAATTGCATTACAAAAATTGAAACTTGTGCTCAATGGAGGAATATATGGCTATGCCAATGAAAGTCAGTGTCTGAAACATGGGATGCTCAGTCCCTAAAATGCAATTGGTTTTAGAAGGGGTTGTTTGAAGCACTCAGGTTTTTTTTTCATTTTGTATTTAGTTTTGAGGAAGGAAGAATTCTTGTGTTCCAAGAGATAGTAAAAGAAAAGCAAAGTAGCATAGTAGTTGCACAGACAGTGTCGCGTGTTCATTGGCCACCGTTGGAGATAATGCACAAACCTGAGAACTGGTAACACTGCAGTACCTTCAAATTTCACTTTTTTGTAGTAAGTAATGATTACTGTATTTTATGCACTGTGCCTATCATCCTGTCCCTCCATTGGAACTTTATTATGCAAATCAGGAATGTGGAGAAAACATAATGAAGAAAGGAAAAATCATCTATGGAATTACATTTATTCATTTAGCTGACGCTTTTCTCCAAAGTGACTTACAATGTTAAGGTCACAATTATTACATGCTTACAATCATTTACCCATTTATACAGCTTGGTAATTTTACTGGAGCAATTTAGGCTAGGTACATTGCTCATGGGTACTACAGTCAGGGGTGGGGATCGAACCTGCAGCCTTTGGGTCGAAAGGCAGAAGCTCTAACCACTACGCTACCAGCTGTCCCATTATTTTTAAATTGGCCAGCTAACACAAAACGACAACATCCCAGCAACTGGCTTTTTGATTTCAAGGTTCATGTAGGAGAAAAATTCACTCTTATAAAATCGGTTAATGTATTTATTCATTCAGCTGATGTTTTCTACAAAGTGACTTATGTTAAGCTGCTTACACTTATTTTTGCATTTGTATAGCTCGGTAGTTTTTATTGGCGCAATTCTGAGTAAGTACCTTGCCCTGGTGTGCTACAGGAGGACGTGGAATATGAACCTTGGTCTTTCAAGTTGAAAGTGACTGCTCTAACCACTGCAAAACTGGAGCTGACCAGCTGTTCTGGTTTTCAAAAACAGAATGAAAACCAAGTTTACTTTAAAGAATAGTTTTTTTTTTTTTTTTTTTTTTTTTTTTTTTGGTTTGGGACAAATGGACTTAATTAGAAAACACCCAAACACACGTTTATTCGTCGCAATGCTTCAAATATAATTTACTGGGGTTTTGCATCCACAGGCGCAACAGACAGGAAGATTTGAGTTATGAAGTCATTGGTACATCTGTGCTTGGATTTTTACTAATTGAGCTTTAGTAATGTTTTAACTTCCCCAGAATCCAAGCATTGTGTATCAGTCCAAACCAAAACTTAAAATTATTCATTTAGCGGATGCTTTTTTCCAAAGTGACATACATCTCTCAGAAAATAAAATTCGTGCATTATTAACAGAGAGACTTGGATACAGATGCGTAATTCTGAAGTATACAGCTGGTTTGTTACTCTCCATCATATGAACCAATGTGTATCACAGAAGTAGCTGCATAGAGGTTTATCCAAATAATCAACAATTATAGAACTTAATAGAGTTATCCCTCCTTGAGATGCAGATGTCTTTGCCCAGATTGTGCAGAGATTGCGGATGAGGTGTACATGGAGGTGATTGTTGGGGAAGACGAGGCCCCTGCCATCCAGGAGGTGTTAGAGGAGCCAGCTGTCAACAAAACTTTTGTCCCGGTGGCCTGGGCTGCTGCCTATGGTAAATTTAATACAAAACATTTATCAGACATTGCTGTAGTTTTTATTGTACCAAGATTCAAAGAGATGTTCTGACTTAAGTCATGGAGTGTGAAGTGCTATACTTCACAGTTTAAAAGGAGCTTAGAATTGTTATGTCATGGGCTTTTCATTTTTGTTGTTTAATATGAAAGCAACACAAAATTGGTTTGTTTCAAAGGTCACTTTGGTCCCCCCCCAGGTAATAACTTAGAAACAAGGCTGGAGAACAAGAATGGAGCAGCCACCCAATATCTACAGATCAGTGACAGCCTCAGCACCAGCAGAGCTCTCAAGCAGAGGGTCAAGAAAAAGAGGAAAGGAGAAACACGGCAATGCCAAACAGGTGTGGGGTTGTAGTGTACCTTTCCTTTAAAGGTTTAGTTGAAGGAAATCGCTAGTTACGTTGGATAGCTCCATAGAAGCCCTCAGACTTTTTGGCTGTACTCTCCAAAAAAATCTTGCTTTGGTCATTACACCAGCTACTAAAAAGTTCTTACTGATTCCTTACTGATCTCAATTTTCAGCTACTTCTTGTCATTGCCAGCAGAACCTGCCCCCAGCTCACCACTCATTTTTTAATGATATTTAAGGAGGTCATTTGTGCTCCTTGGTGTGTTTTTAGAAGCAAGACATGGGGTAGAAGAATAATTTCAGCTCTTTGGGTGTCCTGAATTTTAAATTTAATGAGTTAAAGAGTTTTAGTTGCAGCTCAGAAAGCAATGAGCTAGGGTCATTGATAGTTACTCAACTTTACATGAGTCTCCAACATCCCATGTATTTTTTTTCCCCCTAGCTGTGATCATCGGTCCAGATGGACAACCCCTGACAGTATACCCCTGTCACATCTGTGGGAAGAAGTTCAAGTCACGGGGTTTCCTAAAGCGCCACATGAAGAACCATCCTGACCACATGTTTAAGAAGAAATATCAGTGCACAGACTGTGACTTTACCACCAACAAGAAAGTCAGCTTCCACAACCACCTTGAGAGTCACAAATTAATCATTAAGAGCGAAAAGGTTCCAGAGTATACAGAATACACTCGACGATATTGTGAGGCCAGTCCCCTAAGCTCCAACAAGCTCATTCTGCGTGACAAGGAGCCCAAGCTGCACAAGTGCAAGTACTGTGATTACGAGACAGCTGAGCAGGGTTTGCTCAACCGGCACCTGCTAGCTGTGCACAGTAAGAACTTTGCTCATGTGTGCGTAGAGTGCGCCAAAGGTTTCCGGCACCCATCGGAGCTCAAGAAGCACATGCGGACCCACACAGGTGAGAAACCCTATCAGTGTCCACACTGTGAATTCCGTTGTGCAGACCAGTCCAACCTAAAGACTCACATCAAGAGCAAGCATGGCACTGAACTCCCTTATAAGTGCGGCCAGTGCCCTCAGGCCTTTGCTGACGACAAGGAGTTACAGAGGCACAATGAGATCTTCCAGGGGCACAAGGCACACCAGTGTCCGCACTGTGACCACAAGAGCACTAATTCCAGTGACCTAAAGAGGCACATCATTTCAGTACACACCAAGGACTTCCCGCACAAGTGTGAAGTGTGTGACAAAGGGTTCCACCGGCCCTCTGAGCTCAAGAAACACTCAGAGATTCATAAGGGTAGCAAGGTGCACCAATGTCGGCATTGCGACTTCAAGATCTCCGATCCGTTCACACTCAGCCGACACATCCTGTCAGTGCACACCAAGGACTTGCCCTTCAAGTGCAAGCGCTGCAAGCGGGGCTTCCGCCACCAGAACGAACTGAAGAAGCACATGAAAACACACAGCGGCCGTAAGGTCTACCAGTGCCAGTACTGCGAGTACAACACTACGGACGCCTCTGGGTTTAAGCGGCATGTCATATCAATTCACACCAAAGACTATCCCCATCGGTGTGACTATTGCAAGAAGGGCTTCCGCAGGCCCTCTGAAAAAAACCAGCATATAATGCGGCACCACAAAGACGTGTTAATGTAATGTTAGGCATCCCCTTCCCCACTCTAAAGTGAACTGAGTCGGGCGGGGGGGGGGGGGGGGGGGAACATGTATTTATATGTTAAATGATAATTGTAATTACTTTCCCTTATCAGTCATGATTGACACCATGTTCAAGTTGTCATAAAAACAGGTCTTAAAGAATAGCAACAGACTTGGGCAGAGTTTGTGGGGCATTTGTTGTTGGAAGGGAACAGGTTCATAAAATAAAAGGGAGTGGTCCAGTTTTAATCATACTTCAGTGTTTCACTCATTTGTATCAATTGGCTCTATAAGAATCACTTGTCAAGAATTCGGGGTTCAGTTTATTTTTTAATAATATACCATCTTCTGAAGAATAATCTGTATACCACTGATATCTTCTCTATGTTGAGAATTGTGGTTAAAGGCTTTTTTTTTTAATTGAAATACTGAATCAGTGTTTGTTAATGTCAAATTTGTTTGCTGCTTTTGCTGTCCTCTGTCAAAAAAAAGTGATTTGGTCTTCACTAGCATCTTTACCTCATTATTTACTTTAAAGTCAGTTTTGATATTAATATCAAAATCAAACATTAATTGATTAAAAAGTATCCCTGAGAAAAACATGACAACTGGATGTATTCAGGCTGCAACCCAAAGAGACCCATCTTTTAAGTTCATTAACAAGTTCTGACGTTTTCACCTCTGAGCAGAATCAACCGATCTTGCAGAGTTCGGGGTCGTGGAGTCTCTATATCCCTTAGAACATCCAGGCTTGAAGAGATTACACTGATAACCTTGAGTCATATGGAACGTCCTTCATATTAAGTCTCCATTTGGTATCGGTACATGTAACCTACTGCTACCGAGACCCACTTTTGCTTATTGGCATACATATGTTTTAAGATCACAACTCACATGTAGTTTCTAAATGCATTATATTTGGTAAATGATAATGAGGTACTCCTTTCTGGGTTAATCTTGATTGTGATGTGTTAGTAAATTATGTTCTGAGCTTTGTGAATAGAAATTTCAGGTTGCTTTTAATGCAGATCTGCAATAGATGTACTATTCAGAATTGCATAACCAGGAGGTGTGGTAAGTGACCAAAAAAGGATACGTGGCTCAGTTTAGATTTTTTTCACTGATTTCCTCCCCATAGTGATCTGTATATCAGTGTAGGGTTCTCCCTCCTTTGGGATATAATACCCTTATCGTGTTATCTCCAGTTCCACGTGCAACCGTTCAAAATCTGACAGGATAATGCTGCTCAGCTCATATCTATTGCTTTGCTGCCTACACCTGTAAAATATATGTACCTGTGTGTCTGTCTTCAGCATTATGCAGCTTTTTTGTTTTAAGTGGACTGACTCAAGAATGTTCCTGCTGTCTCTTCCTTGTCTCCTTAGTAAGCATTGTGGTATATGGGGAAAAATGTGTAAACCTTCAGCTTGAACCCCTGGAGTATGAACCACAAATCCACCATTTGTGAGAAAAAGCTCCCTTTTTGTCCCTTGTTCTGAACCTTTAATTTCTACAAAAGTACAGACAATGTATTTGTGGCACTGGCCAGTCAAGTTGATCTGTTGACTCATTGACTTAATCATTTTTTGTTTTATGGTAAGTTATAGATGACCACATTTATACAATATTAATATTTCATGTTGTTCAAAATGTTTTTGTTTCTTGGTTAGTTTCCTGTTGGGGGAACCTAAATAAATGTATCTTTTTGTTTTAAGAAAGGTACTTCCTGTCCATGCGTAGAAATATAAGCAGTGACTACTATTGATTTGTTTAGAACTTTCTTTTGTGTTAAGAGGATGGGATAGACTATCGCTGGTAAACATGATATGACTGAGTTAGGTGAAAAATATCCAAGAAAATACAATGCCATGTTTCTCCATATTTTTCTCATACCTTCCTGCATTTCAGATTTGAGTTGTATGAAGAGGTGGGCAGTGTATGTAAATGCATTATACACATAAGACAGACCATTTTTTTTAATGTGTAAAAATTACTACAGACCATCTTTTTAAAAGAATTAATTGATTTTAAATATTTTTAAACATTTTAAGTATTGTGTACTGGTGGGGGGGGGAGTCCGTAAAGTTCAGTGGTTGGACTGTTCCTTTGCAGCTTAAAGGTTACGGGTTTGTCAACTGCAGCAGTTTCCATGGGCTTAGAGCACTTGGATCCTTAAAGGCAATTTTCTGCATCTTTTACAAAACCTGTTCACTAGGTGGCACAGTTTTAACAGCGAGTTTTCAACTACTTCCACAGGGCCTTCGCAGGTCATAGTACAAGACAAGAATGAATTATGACCAGCTGTGGAAACAATGGTTGACAAATGCATTGTGCAGTCTTGTGACAGAATGTAATGCAGATGTTTTCATGATTTTGAATGTAAACTGACTACATAGGATATATTAAAAGTGTCACATTTCTGACCCCATGACAAATACTTATGACAAAAAGTTCCTTTAGTGGTCAGATGCAATTATGTGGGAGTACATTAAAAAACCATCTTGAATATAATGCAACTTTTTTGGCTGAAACATCTTCAGATTACTGTAGATTTTTAGCTTGAAGCAAAGTTGTGGCACATGAAATTCATTTGAAAATGTGAATACAGTTAAATATATGGGTTACGTTACATGGCATTTTACTCTGAGTAAGTGCTCAAAGGTGACTGTGTTAATGTAAGGAGGTAGTAGAAAGAAATTAGGCATTTCCTAGCCTTGCCCTATGATTTCCAAAGGCAGGGAATCAAACTTTGTAGTGGGCTGTTAATTCTTCCCCTCCAGGAGCTCCTCTCAGTAGTGTCTTCCCATCTGGGCACGAGGAAGCTGAGACCTGGTGTCGTAGTCTGGGGCTGAGTATGACGGAGAACTCAAACTTGCCTGTTGAAACCCTCTCTGGAAAAAGTAATTATTAATCCATTGCTTAGTATATATGTCAGTTGAAAGTTTAAGTACTTTGCTCAGTAGTATTACAATAGCTGTGAGGTGGGAACATAACTAGTAACCTTGCTACAAGTAACACGTTCTTAATTTCAACACAAGTCTTGAGGGGAAAGAACACCTCCAGCATGTGATCTATATGAAACACACATCCCAGTTGGATGGGTGGGCATAAGGCTGACAGTGTAGTGCAGATGACAGATTACCGTAATGCCATTTTGTGTAGATCTTCTGTTGTCACTAAATCCATTTGCTTCCTCATATGGATTCCTGGTCACCTTGGCATATGGATTGTTGTAGGTCTGGCTAGTTGCTGAAGGCTGGCTAGAATAGCTGAAACAAAAGCCCACAATCAGCACTAGACTGAGGACACCATAGACTAACTAAGAAGCCGAGGGAAACAATAGGAAATCTGTTTAACCAGCCAGAATACAGGAGACAAGATCTCCAGGAATCCAAAAGATATCCCCTCCCACCACCGCCTTATGTGGGTTTGACTGAACATTTGAGAATTAGCAAGATGTGCTTTTGCATTTTTGGTATTAAGAACTCAGTGAATGTAGGAACAGGGCTCTGCCAAGGGTGTGTCTTATCTTCTATTTGTGGCATTCATGGACAAGATAATCAAAGTGCAGTCAGCCCTTGGAGAATATTCAGGATGGGAGTTGCAAGGCTTCCTCATTGCTGTTTGTGAATGATGCTGACCTGTTTGCCTCGCTCAAATGTGATGCTCAGTATGCACTACAGCGGTGTGCAGCCGAGTGTGATGCAGCTGGGATGAAGGGATGGTGATGGTTTGCAACAAGGGTAAGACTGCTGCATGGAGCTTCCCCAGCTTGAGTGATTTAACAACATCTAGGTTTTTTTGATGGCAGGCTTGCAAATGGTTAACAGAAATGCAGTAGTGAATCAAGAGTTGAGTCCTCAGTTAAGTGGTCTGGGCATCTAGACAGAATTCCGCCCCATTTCACATGTGTGTGGTCTAGCAGGCATGCACCACTTGGAGGAGACTCTGGGGCAGATGGAATGGAACGCTGCAGATATGTCTTAGGGTTGGCCTGGAGACTCTTAGGGATTTGCTCTGTTCTATTCAGCCTGTTGCAATCGGTGGCTAGATGGAAGGAAAGACCTATATCTTCTCTGAAGTTGATTATTCCCTGAGTCAGAAGTAACGTCACTAAAATGTCTTACCTAAATGGCCGACTCATCATAGAAATATCCTCTTGTGCTGTTTTGGGTGACTCAGACCTCCTGTTGTTCTAAAACCCAAAGAAAAGAACAGAAATAGAGCAGAGGCAGCACAAAATTAACAGTTATTTATGCATCTATATCAGCACTTTATTTTTTACCCTTGTTATTGGTAGTTTTCTGGAATGACTGAAGTTCCTCCATTTGTACCCATTTGTTTATTTTGAAACATTAGGTATATCACATTTTCTATTGCCACTTTTTCAATTGCCATATCATACTTTGGATTAATTTTTGTTTTTGTTGCATTACCTTGGATAAGTCCTATATCTGCTCTGAGTGAAAAATTTTGGAATTACAGCCACTGCCTTGTGAAATAGTTGAGGGAATGGTTCACGCTGCCAGTAAATGCACATCTGATTGCTTTATTCTGGTGAATTTAGATTTCAGTGATGTGAAAAAATTCCAAACAGCTGTTGTTAATGAAGTGAAAAGTCACTTACCGCCACGTCAGAAGCAAACACTGGGTTTGCATACATATTCCCGGGTCTGCTGTGTCCGAAGCTTGTGCTTGGGGTCTGTCTTGCTGTCTTGGGACTGAAAAGCAAGTGGAAAAACACAAATGAGCGAAGATTCACATTGCAACTGCAGCCAATGGCTGTTTCAGTTCCATACAGCTGCTGCTGCCCCCAGTTGTTACCACTTACCTTTCCACATCTGCATGACCCTTTGGCTTCCTGAAGAAATGCACAAGGTATACGATGACGCCCACAATCACAGCAAGGCCCAGTCCTGGCAGCGAGGCCACCAGGGCGAACTGGACCAAGGACCATTTCTGGCTGCAGTCATTGCCTAAGAACCATTCATTGTTGAAGTTGTTGCATCTGTGGAAAAATTTTACATTTATCTGACATTGTTCTTCAAAGTGACTTACAACATTAGTCTACTTACAATTTTTTTACCCATTTATAGAACTGGGTAATGATACTGAAGCAATTTTAGAATAAGTACCTTGCTCAGGGGTACTATAGCCAGAGATCGGAATGAAACCAGTGACTTTTGAGTCCAAAGGCAGTAGCTCTAACCACTCCACCACCAGATGTGCCCAGTGATCAAAATGATCATATACCTCAATGGCTGAAAATGTTTTTTTTTTTTTTCCCTAAAACTAAATATTCTGGAAAAATTCATCTTCATAGTATACAAATTAGAAAAAGCAAATCAGTGGTAATTATATATTTATATATATTTTTTACACGTGTGTGTGTGTATATATTTTTTAAATTTAAATGGAGTTTTGCAGAACAAATCAGTCTGCACCATTTCTTGCTTATAACACTTTCAATTCATCAGCTATTTCAGCCTTCTCATGTTTATACAGATAAAAAAAGGCACAACATTTTTTTTCAGCTATGCAGATGCTGTTACATATTTTTATTACATCACAAGCATGGACTTTAGATGTGTGAAATATAAAAAAATCCAAATGTTTTGCAGAGGTATTGCAGTACATTTAGGAAGCTGAAGCATGACGTGAAAACTCAGTGGACATTTGTCTTAATTATGGATACAGGCCAAAAAAAAAGGTGAGGTTTTTTTGGGTGTAATGTATACCAAGTAAGGGAGATGCGGTGGCGCAGCAGGCTGGGTGGGGTCCTACTCTCTGGTGGGTCTGGGGTTCAAATCCTGCTTGGGGTGCCTTGTGAGGGACTGGTGTCCCATCCTGGGTGCATCCCCCCTCCAGCCTTACACCGTGTTCCCGGGTTAGGTTCCGGTTTGCTGCGAGCCCGCTCGCAACAAGCGGCTTCAGACTACGTGTGCCTACAAATTATGAGGCAACAATCACATGAGCAGCTTTTGGTAATACAAATCTGTGCTCAGCAATTGTGAGATGAACTGACTGCAACTGGAGACCAGTGGGGGGATGCACCTTCAGGCTGGAGCATCAGCTTTATGGGGCGGGGGGCAAAAATATTAACAACTTTACTTAGTAGAGTTATACAGAAATACTGGAGGGGACATCTGCAGAGCTCATGAGAGTAATACGGACAGACCAATTAGCCATTTCCTTGTCCCTTACATTTAAATTTATCTGACACTTTTCTCCATAGCAGCTTAGAATTATTTACCTACATATAAATTTTTACCGGGGCATGCACCTTTCTCAAGATTTTTTTTTTTTCTCTCTCTATGGATCAGAATAGATCACCAGCCCACCAAGGGTGTCTGGTTCCACACATTGTCCAACTCGACAGGTAAAAATGTCTCCTTTCATCATTTCTGATGATTGAAATCTTTATTCAATAAAAAAATGAATCCTAAAAACTGTCATACCAGTAATAAAATTTCTTTTCTGCTCATTCGCTCATTGCTACAGAGGTAAATATTTGAATTCTTCTGACACTGCATTGATGGTGTGCAATCGTACTCTTTATGCTGGATTTTCATTTTGTTTACCTATAATTTTCTGCAAACTCACCCTGAATAGTACTCTAATAAGGGAAAATGAAGTTAGATGTTACCTGCAAAATGGTTCTTTCCCCTTACAGTAGCACCTTCCAAATGCGCAGTTATAACCTGATGTTCTGCATGGTTCGAAGTCATTTATATCACCACAGTACACTGTAAAGACAAAAAAAATTATGTTCAAAAAAATGTTGTGTGATTTTACATTTATTTATTTAGCAGACGCTTTTCTCCAAAGCGACTTCCAACGAACTCTATGTAGTGTTACGAGCCCACACACCTTAGTCACCAAGGTGACTTACACTGCTAGATACACTACTTACAATGGACCACTCATCCATACATCAGTGGAACACACACACTCTCTGTCACTCACACACTATGGGTGAACCTGAACAGCATGTCTTTGGACTGTGGGAGGAAACCGGAGCGCCCGGAGGAAACCCACGCAGACACAGGGAGAACACGCAAACTCCACACAGCATGCAAACTCCACACAGATATCTATTAAAACAAAGTGCTACATACTACAATATGTTCAGGTTATTAAGAATCAGTGTTATGTTCAACATTTATGTAATATGCTAAAGTGGGATTATTCTGAGAGTTTATTAAGGTTTTATTTCTACTTAAGATATTGTGTTGAGTAATAATAATAAGACAGGTGCTGTCGAATTGAATTTGATTCCTGGCTACCACTTTCCTGGTTTTCATGGTAAAGAAGGGTACAAAAGTGGTTTACTATTTCCTTCTTCCATACATGTCTTTGGGGTACACACACCGAGAATATGAAACCTTTACTCACATTGAGGATGGTCTGAACGTATACCCGAGCGAGCAGCGAAAGGACCTCTGTCCAAGACCCAGAGACAGTTATCAAGCTCAGGAGGAAATTTTGTTTGAGACGTTTATCTCTTTCTTAAATTGGTCACCGCATATACTGAAAATCTTGATTTTACTAGCAATCAAATCATTATGATTCCTCGGGGGTAGCAAAGATATAACATGGCATAACATGAACCACAGGAAAAGCTATTTATACAAGTCTAACAGTGTGGAAGAAAATACTGCCAATACCATTTGACATTTTACTTGAAAAACTCTTGTGAAATTAAACACATCAGTACTAACCAGAAAGAATCACAAAAATAAATATGAAAATACCGTTAGAAGTAGTTGTGTCCTCAGGGGCTGTGCTTGTAGTCAATGATGTTGACTGTGAACTTGATGATGAAGGTATCACTGTTTGTGATGATACATCTCCAGTCTGCGTTCCAGAAGTCATAGATCCAGTTATTATTTCAGGAGCAACGTCATTAAGTCTTTCTTCATTCAGGTTATTCACATAAAGCAAAATATCCTCTTGCACAGAAGACAAAGGTAAGTTGCTCGCTGTAAGAGCAGAACAAGCAGCGGTGATGAAAAGCAGGGAAAATACCAGTATGATCCAAAGTTTCATTGTGACCTGCTGCCCTGCACACAGTCTGCTCCGTGTGTGAGCGGAGAACAGCACTACTCCGGTATTTATATGGCACACGTACCTGCACACACTGACTTTTACCACCCTTAAGGAAAGCACACACAATATTTCTATAACTGCAGAAAATATGCTTCAAACTTTTATTTAAAGTAGAAGTTTATTGCTTGTTAATACCAATTTCCCCATTTACCTAAAAAGGATCAAAGTATAATTATTATTTCAGCAATGATAAAGGAAAATGTACATTTGTTTTATATAATTTTTAACATTCTAGAAATACATTTAGATGTAATTAAAAATGTTCAGTAAAATTCACTAAGTTCTTGGTAGAAAATTGAGGAAAATGTTCTTATTTTTATGACAGAAAACAATGTCAAGCGTTAGACAATGTCGCCTTTCACTGAAATTAAACTCACACACACACACACACATTTTCAGAACCGCTTGTCCCATACGGGGTCGCGGGGAACCGGAGCCCAACCCGGCAACACAGGGCGTAAGGCCGGAGGGGGAGGGGACACACCCAGGACGGGACGCCAGTCCGTCGCAAGGCACCCCAAGCGGGATTCGAACCTCTTATAATATAATCTTAATAATCAAATGAATTATTCATGTCCATTGGTCATACAGAACAAACTGAAATATTTTTCAGATAGTCCACTGTATATGTAATGCAAGTGTGCCATACACTGCGTGTCCATTTTTACACAAGCTGACGTACTTTTCTGAAAAGGTAACCACAGAGACTCCGAAGAGTACGGAAATACGACCTTGTCTCACGTCAGCAGCTCATGAGCATGATGTACATGTTACACTTCCAGTACCAGGTATGACGATTGCATTATTGCAAAATAACATGTTTTTGAGAAATTTTTGAGTTGACTTATTAAAGTGGAACGTGTGTTCAAATCATGTAGAAGTGCCGAACTTGTAGAATCCACATCAAATTTCTGCTTTGTTTAAAGAGAGACCTTCGTGTACCTGTTGAGTCCATTAATAAAAACCTCACAATTCATTGGGGTGCAAAGGGCATATTGAGACTTCTGGGAAATTAACACTCACTTTATCAGTGTTGTGCAGTTTTACTGCGCTGTGGCTGGGAATGAATTACTGATGACATCTTTGAATTGAATTCTGAACATGTTCCTCATGGGATCTGATTAGCTCTTGCACTGTTATGGACAAAATAATAAACCATTTGCTGATTCTTTTGTTGCACAAAATATTGGATGAAATATATAACTAGTTATTGAAGAAGTACAGTATACAGACTCCTAATCTCATTACTGATATAAGTATATACAAGAAAATAATTTTTGGATTTTCAGCTTTTCTCTTTTTAGAGATTTTGAAACAAAGTATTAGTCTTACCAGTGAAGAAAATCTTCAGGGGACATGAAATTATTTTATAGCACAGTAATCTAGCAAGATAAATGAGTACTTCTGAAGGACTTTGTTCACTGAAAGGTTGTTTTATTCTCTGAACTCAAATTCATGCCATAAAATGTTCCTTAGACACTGCGTTGGTTACAGACGTTCTACAAAGTTAGTGCCATTGCATTGTCAATTTTTAAAAGATCACGTAACCACAGAAACATAATGCCTCATTGTTCTCCATATTTGTAGAAAACCAGATAGTAGCTACATCTGTAAATAATTAGAATGTTTAGAATGTTTTTTTTTTTATGTAATTCAATGGTACTGTCAGTATTTTCTTTGATATAAAAACATAACAAACAATAACAATAAATAAAAATAACGTGTGTAAGGTGTTTAACTGAACTACATTTATTACTTTGGAATGTGTGTGCTCCTGAATTTCAAAATGGTCATCAAGTAATTTTCTGCTATAAAACTATATTAGCTTAACCTTAAATTTGTGTAAATCTGCATTTACGAAGTTTACTCGGGCTGCTTTTAAAAAACACAAGATATTTAAATACCATAAATGATATGCATATTAGATGGTATGCACGCACACATAGACTTGCTAAAACCGCTTGTCCCAAGCGGGGGTTGCGGCAAACCGGAGCCTAACCCAGTAACACAGGGCGTAAGGCTGGAGGGGGAGGGGACACACCCAGGACAGGACATCAATCTGTCACAAGGTACCCCAAGCGGGACTTGAACCCCAGACCCACCGGAGAGCAGGACCCAGCCAACCCTGCCGTTCCACCGCGCCCCTCCAATAAATAACGTTGTTTAAGTCTTTAAGTTGGTGTTCTTTAAAAAAATACCTCTATTCTTTACTGCCAAACTATATAAGGTGTTTACAGTGATTTCAGACATAATGGTTGCTGACCCACAACTGTGGAGTTTTCTTAAGCAAAGCAAAAACTTTAATTCCTTCACTGAAAACCTTATGAATTTATTGCCCAGTTGTAAACCTGTACGGCTGTGGACTTCATGAATGACGTTTTTTAATGTACTCTAAGAGTCACATGTCCAGCTCATAAGGACAAAGAGTAAACAGTTGTGCAATAACAGAAAGGATGCGTGAGCGTGTAAGAAACAGCCATAGACACAATGTTCAGCAGTGAATCTAAGGAGGAACTATAATTACAGCACTGGGGAAAATTTAACATAAAACATTAATTAAAAAAGTCAATTTGTCTATGTAAATATAAAGATCACTCAGCATCATAGATGGCAATATATTCACTTTTATGTTCTGTTCGAAAGTGCATCACTTCAGCTGTTTAGTTTTCCTGTTAATGATTACAGTTATCATAAATATTTCAGTTATTGCCTATTTGCAGCTTCATTTAACTATGACCCTGCCAATACATCTAGGTTTTTATAGTTTCTCTCTGCATTTGGAAATGCGAAAAAGGGATTTATGGTTAGAATACTCTGAACTTACTCCTCATAATATCCTTAGTTCTACCCTGACCCTGGAATTTCAATTTGCATTTGATTTATTTTTGTATAGCCTTCTTCTACACAAGATAGTGTGGAGTACTGAATGTGACAATCCATATGGTTAACATAAAAATAACACAAAAGACAAAGTAACCAAAGTCAACAGTGGGACATTAGTGGCAACTAAAGAAAAGAGAAACAAAGGATTTGCTTCTCATGTATTTTAGAGTAAAATTAACCTGTAGGGGTCTTAGTACCAGTGGCTGTGCTCACCTTCTGGGCATTCTACGCTATCACACTGGCCCCCTGTGGGGTCTCTCACCATTAAAGTGGACGGAAGCCACAACCCAAGTGTCACAAACACATTCAGTAAGCATCAGAGTCAAAGATCCTCCAAATTAATCAAGTTGTCACAATCCCAAGGGCAAAATCCCTGATGTCCACCAGATGCATTGCATTACATCAGTCTAATTGCATCAACACACCTGGCCCCAACTGACCAGCCCACACCCCTGCAAAAAGGCTGAAGTCATGTCCCTGCTTTGTAGATTTCTGATCAGTGCTTTACTTCAATTTCCTTGGTGATCTGTGTTCGCTGACCTGTTTCCAGAGCTCCGTTTCAATCCGCTTGCTCTTGTCCTGTCTGCGCCTGTCTTTTGTGGTTCCGTCCAGATCCCATTTTCCATCTCCGTCCACACCTTGTCTCTGTGTATTTGCCTCATTTCACTTACTTTCAAAACATTTTGTATATCTTTGTTCTCTGTTCATTGTGTCACCATTACACTTTATTTCCTGCTTTGCACTGTGCACTTGTATGTACTGTACACTCTGCTACTGAGATCATTGCACCCTACGTCCGTGTTTGGGAGTTACAGCAGTAAAATAGCTCTGTGTCCATTTCATGTGCGAGCATTACACAAGGCATAGAACAGAAAGGATTCCCAGCTCCACTAAGGTCCAACCCGAAGAATATTACTGACCCTAATCCAATCCATAGTCCTAACCCTAATCTGTAACCCAGTGCCTTACCCAGCTTCGGTCTCTTAAGGCCAGTCACTAACAATGAGTTTGACCTCAACTCGGAACACACACTCCAGGCTAACCTTATTTCAACTCCAAACACTGAGCATAAAATCTTCCTAAACACTTACAGTAACCTTAAGCCTGTGAGAAAAGTTAAATTATGATAAACTAGTCCTGTACTCTATCAAAAATGAGGCTATAGGAAGCACTCAGTTGCAAGGGTAAAAAAAAAAAATGTTTCAACAGTGAGGGAATCATATTTAAATAAATTCAGAAAAGCATGCACATCGCAAATTTAGACATTCACAGCTGGGACTGGAATTGCAAATTTGTTCAAAAAGAACCCTTCATAACAGATGGAAACGTGCTGATTTTACATTCAGATTTTCCTGTGCAAACAGAGAGAAGAAAATAACTGTGTGATTTGAAGGCAACCACACTGATAGTAGCATACAGCTACATATAAGTTCATAGTAGTGTACAGCTACATATATGTTCATATTGTCAACTAGTAGCATCGTGGTTAGAGCTGCTGCTTTTGGACCCCAAAGGCTGCAGGTGTGAATCTCACCCCTGGCTGTAGTATCCATGAAGAAGGTACTTAAACTAAATTGCTCTGGTAAACTTATCCAGCTATATAAATGGGTAAATAATTGAAAGTATGTTAACACTGTAAGTCACTTTGGAGGAAAGCATCAGCTAAATAAATGTAAAATGTAAGTTCATGGCAGTGTACAGCTAAATGTAAGTTTCTGTTCATACAGAACTTACTTTGTAATGAAAGTGACATAATTTGATTCTTAAATATTTTGACCATGCTGCCACTTTTTATACCACCACAGGACCTACTTTCCTATATTATCAACAGCAGAGACACATTATTTATTCTAAGTCCTTTGATTATTATGCTTTCCAAACCAGTGTCAAGGTGAATCACAGCAGGTCACTTCTTTAGGTTGCTGTCATGGGAACACAAAAAATGACCGAGAGTTCAATGAGAACACAGCCCTCCAGTGGAACGTTAAAGTTCCCACAGTGAAACTGCTACTTAGCTCTTCCTGTTGCCCAAAGCCTGCTGAGCAGAGAAGCTGTATGTCTGCGCAGAGACCAGGAAAAGGGGGTAAAACATCCTGTGGATTTCAGAATTTGGGAGAATGACTCTTTAGGAAGAGAAGTTATCCTGAGAAAAAGAGTTTGTTTGGAAACTGCAACAATGAGATGATGCTTTGAGGCCAACTACTGTAGACTACCGTAACTAATCCAACTAAAATGCTGATTATGCATCGCTTTATGTTACTGTCATTATAATGTGGTTTGTAGTCATTCTATTTTTTCCTTTTTCCATTCCCCTGGGCACCAATGTACTTGGGCTGAATTTCATCTGTGTGACACAGTTTTTTTTTTTCCCTCTTGTATCAATTTTAGACCAGCATTAGTAGTAGTCTTATTTCAGATGCATGGTTTTACCTCATGCATCTATTTAAGAAAATATCTTTAATTACTTGTGTATGCATCTGTACTCTCAACAACTTATATTACTTTAAGTGCTCTTAGGCAAATGTGCAGAAGGGCTCCAAATAAAAATTAACTGTACTGGATACAAGGAAATTATAAGAAGATAAAAAGCTACCCTGCGATGGACTGCTGTCCCTTCCAGGGTGTATCCCAACTCAGCCTTGTGCCCTATGATTCTGGGATAGGCTCCAGATCACCATGACCCTGCATACATTTATGCCTGTTTAATTCAGAACACCCAGTGTTCCCAGCATGTTTAACGTTTCATTTTTTATCAGGTATGTATACTGTGGATAATTTTACACATACTGTAGCTCAATACACAGCAAAATGCTACAGTGTGTCAGTAATAGATACAGAATAAACTGTAAAAGCCCACAGACAGAGGGTAGAAAGCTAAGGCACACAGATAGCATATATATATATATATATATATATAATCTTATAACTGAAGGACTCGGGTTCGAATCCCACACCCTGCAGTAGTAGGCCTACCCTTCAACAACGTACTCACCCTGAATAAAACTGACCCCCCCCAGCCATGTGAATTGTTACATTATTTCACGTATCTTAATTTCTACGTCCCAGTGTGTAAATGCAGTTGCTTTTTTGAAGTATTAATCTCACTTGTTCTTCAACCGCTTCACGGAGTCAAACTTACAGGTTTCACAGGGAAAGGAAGAAGAAATGCAGCAGCTAAAACACAAACCAGGTGACGTGTGATGGATGAAGCAGTAAACAAACAAACAAAATAATTTATATAAACGAAGAAAATGCTCGCCAGAGATTGAATGATGTGTTTTGTTTTTTTTTTTTTTCCGGAGAATTCAGTCAGGGGTTGACCGCGTTTACGTTGTACTAGAATGTGCCAAATACTTTAACCAAGCACTAGTGACTAGACCAGAAAGGCGTAACTTACAGTTGTCATAGCTCCTAAGCACTGCACAGCCATTATGATTTTTTTATTTTTTTTTAATGACTTCACTTATTTCTGAGGCGAATTATTGTCGCGACTTCCCACGGAACGCGGCTCGAGCTCACTGGCGCAGCTGCGAGGCGCGCGGCGGCGCGTCCACGCGGAGGGGGCGGGGTCGGCGGGGGGGCGTCAGCAGAGCGGAGCGGAGACGAGAGGAGAGAAGAGGAGCGAAGCGCTGCGCTGTCAGAGACAGCGGGAGCTGAGCGAACGGTTTCTTTGTTTCTGCTGAAATTTTCAGAGCGTTTTTTTGCGTCTTGATGATGGATATTCCCCTACTGAACGGTATCCTCCGGATTATAAGATTTTTTCCGAGTGTTTGAAAGTAGACACCGCAGAAGGTAACTTTTAAAATATATGCTTATAGCTTTTCGGTATTTTCTTTTAGTCTCTTTTGTACTGCTGTAGTCGGATGTTAGATCATAAAACAGCGCTCTATTTAGCCCAGAGCTGAGCTCTTCCCTGGAAGATTGTATGGCTGCGCTTCTCTCCAGCGCTCCTGGTTTCAGCGGCGGTTCTGCGCTGACAAGAATTCTGCAGAAAGGAGGGAATGAGTCTCAAGTGCCCACTGCTGTCGGAAACGGACTAAGAGGAGCTCCATGCAAGGATCTGGGGCAGGTGCTCAGATTTAACAAGCATATTTCCAGGATTTAATTCTAAGCATATCACCATTCACTGTGAACTATTACAGTGCATATGAAACAAGGTTCACAGTATAAGAAAATATAGGACAGTGAGAAGCACTGCTAAAATTGAACGCTTGGACTTGTTATTGTTGACTTTGATTAAAAAAAACAAAAAAAAAAAAAACTTGTCTTTTTTTCAGTAGAGCTCGGGCCATGGCTTTGTCTGATCATTCTTCCTGTGTCCCTGGGGATGAAATTCCCTTCCCAGAGATAGTGGAGCTCAACGTGGGTGGGCAGGTGTACATCACTCGCTATTCAACTCTCACCAGCCTCCCAGACTCCTTCCTCGGGGAGATGTTCACACAGAAGAACCCTAAGGGGCTTGCACGTGACACCAAAGGGCGCTTTTTTGTGGACCGCGATGGCTTTCTCTTTCGCTACATACTCGACTACATGCGAGACCAGCAGCTGGTGCTTCCAGACCACTTCCCAGAGCGTGGAAGGCTACAGCGGGAGGCAGAGTTCTTCAATCTGCCTGAGCTGGTGAAAATGCTGCAGCCCAAGATCAGCAAGCAGAACTCCCTTGGAGAGGAAGGTTGCCAGAGTGACCCAGAAGACTCTTCCCCCATCACTGATACTGCTCGTAATTTGGCCGGTATTGGTGGGAGCTCCGTCACCTGTGGCAATCTGGGACCGGGTGTGGGAAGCGATGGCCGGCGCTCCGGCTTCATCACCATTGGCTATCGAGGCTCGTATACGCTGGGTCGGGACAGTCAAACAGACGCCAAGTTCCGTCGTGTGGCACGAATAATGGTGTGTGGGAAGACCTCACTGGCGAAGGAGGTGTTTGGTGACACTCTCAATGAGAGTCGGGATCCAGATCGCCCACCAGAACGTTATACATCGCGATATTATCTAAAGTTCACCTTCCTGGAGCAGGCATTTGACAGGCTGGCTGATGCTGGGTTCAACATGATTGCTTGCAACTCAACAGGAACCTGCGCCTTTGCCCATGACCAGACAGATGACAAGATTTGGACCAACTACACAGAGTATGTATTCTACCGTGAGTGAGCTTCATCCATTCCTGCTCCGCTATTTTCCTCAAAGGAGAACTAGATGCGCCCAAATCGACCTTCTCTGGGATTAGCCATGAATGCAGACAGAACTTTGTATTTATCAACAGCTCCAGCCCCCCATTGCCTGTTAAAGACAACCACAGTGACACTGGTTTTGCGGTCATACAGACGGTTTCACCACTTTCGTGCTGTACTGTTTGTTTCTCATAGAACAGTGGCGAAAGTCTCCTGTGGCATCATCATATGTCAATCTATGTATGACCACTGCTTAAACATGTTGAATGTCGAAGGCAGCCTCATTTGCAAGTCCACTGAAACGCAACAGAACCAGAAGAAATTTGAACATATGATTAATTTATTTGTAGCATCCAGATGCCTGCCTGCTTTGTGTCAGCAAAATATCAGCAAACATGTCGACTTCGTCGAAGAATGTGTTGACTAGTGTTATTTCTGACGATGTAGAAAGTGGCTGAATTTTATTCAAATGTTTTTCAAGAATAAATGTTTTAAATGAAATGTTACTAGCTTTCTTTTTCTGGGCATGTTGCTGGATACCTTTCAGAGCGACTGTCCTAGGAAGAGATGAATACAGTACAACAGCTTTCAGTTCTTTAGCATATTATTAATAAGCACATTGAAGTTATTGTCTGTAGTCTTTGGCCCTTGAACATACCTGTCTGGACAGGATTAAACTCACAGGGAGAGTTTACATAATCAAAGTGTTATAATTAATGAGATTTATATGTGTTCATAAAAACAGATTTGTGAAGCTTGGATTCTATGAGGTTTCAGCATGATTATTACCATGAAGGGTTTTGTCTACAGGTGCTTTGAGTGAGAGGTTAGAAAATTGTATTAAATATGATCTCCCAATTTTAAATCTCTACTTTACAAAATGGTCATTCTTTGATCTGTTTGTGATTTCAGTGCATAAGCAAATATGAGTGAACAGCTGTAAGATATTTATTACAGGTCAAAAAAGACAGTTGGATAGCCTGTTCATTCCTTTCTTTTACAATATCATTTCCTTTGCTATTTCTTTACTGAACACTGAATGCTGGGGAAGAAGAAACTAAACATTTTTATTATTTTATTTACTCTAAAACTTATTTATCTGAAGCACAAATCAAAAACAGAATATTGTTTTTAATTCTAAGGGCTTTAATATGTCAAACTGCATTTCTTAACAGGCCTTGCCTGTATAATTACTATTGTGGTGCTTTACAGTGTAGAGCACAATACAAAATTAGTGTCAATATAATTTCTAACAGAACGAATGATGTAACAGAAGTGCCAGTATAATAAAAAAAGAACACTGTAGTTTCTGCACGATGGGCAGGACTAGAAAAAGGATTATTGAGGACTATCAACCTTGTGGGGAGACCTTAAGAGTTAATAATGGTTCTACTTTCCCACCATATTCCCCTTATTTAGAGAGGCAAGCCTCAGAAAGAGAGATCATCACAGTAAAAACAGATACACATACACATTTCTTCATTTGAACCCAAGCACTTGGGTACTGCTATGATGAGCGCAAAACTGTAATCCAAAGATGAAGAGAAAACAGGTGCCTCATGAAAAGGCTGCTTTTGGTGAACTGAGTGGAACGTGGCATTCACCGCAACTGAGATGTATGTCTGAAAAAGCTCCGGCAACAGAGCTGTTCAACAAAAAGGGACGGAATTAATCAGTACTTTTGAATTTAAAAAAAAAAAAAATTGTGGAAAAAAAATTCAAATAGAGCAAATAAGGAAGTCCTCTTGTGTGAGAGTTTTATTCTGAACGTGCATCTGGTACATGTGTTTTACGCCACTTTGTGAACTGCTGTTCATTTCACCAAAAATAATACGGTAGTTAAAATGGACCAGGTGCTCTGTAATGTCAGCGCTGTTATAAAACCCCAAACCATGCAGGCAATGCATAGCAAATTGTTCACGCAACTGTGTTAAAGTTGTCCAAATCTAAGCTAGAAAACAAAAATTACTGAGCAAAACTGGAAAACTATAGTTAATGGCACCAAATATTTGGAAGCAGGATTAAACTCGACATAAACTTGTCAGCTTTGTTCGCTGTAGATACGATTTTTCTACATCGCAGAAACAAAAATAAGTTGCATGATGCAGGGCAAATCGGAAGCAGGAACAGATGGGTTCTTGTGACTTTTTTTCTGCTTTTTAATATTAATGCATTCACAGTAGGAAAGAGAAAGTATTCCAGCTCTGGCTGAAGCTGCACTGCAGATCCTTGGCTGCTAAAAACTCGATGTAAAGGGAATATGCTGCATGAGAGTAAGATGTTTGTACCTTTTTGCCAGCTGTGGAGAGCTTTTAAGGGATTGAAGTCAGCTCAGTCCAACCTAAGAGTATACTGGGAAAGAACAGATTTTAAAAAGGCTGCACGGTTTCAAGCATATGTACATTCTTGCTATACATGTGTAATTAATGATGTTCTCCAGTCTTGTCTGCAGAGCAGTGATTGACATACGTAGGTCAGAGCAGAGCAGTGATTGACATACGTAGGGTATGGTAGGTTGGGGAGAAGTTAGACAACTACGTAAAATTTCTGGTTATGCTTTTCTGTACAACAGATCATTTTTACATGCATTAATGTGTGCCATATATGGGTCCAGACCTCTCTGAGGTGATGTATTCTAACACTGTTCTAGAGAAGAATGATATAATGTCATTCCTATTTATTCCTATTTTTTTGTGCTGTGTGATTGCTTTTGCATGGATTTTTAAATGGAAATTAATACAAATATATTTTGTTTATCAGGGCACCTTTGGTTGTGCTCGAAGGGATGATGTGTTTTCGACTAGATACGCTCTGACATCAGATAACTGAAAGGTACCCTAAATATTACATTTAACTTTCAGTTTTGGTAGTTTATCTGGAAAATTTTAATTTTACACAGTTAAAAAGGTTGAAAGAGGCAAGTGTGTGGTAATAACTGCTTTTATTTTTACATATGACTCTATGATAGTCTTAAGCAAGATGTTTATGTGACTATGTCTTTTAAAATGTTGCTGTGATCATAATATTTTTTAATTGAGTACTATACTAACTTTACCACCTGTGGACTTCATTTAAGATTTTGTTACTTTGTGAAAATACAACGATGACAGCTGTTAAATTATGAAACGTATAGTAGAGGTTACCGTAATATAAGGATGTAATTTACATTCTTCAGCATGAACAGTGAAATAAACTGCTAATAATTGCAAGTCATTCATTGTAAATATTCATGTCAGACTTTGACTGTGAATAAATAAATTGTAAGGCCAAACTATAATTATAACTGGTTCCAATAAAATGTTTGTCATGCATTATAAATCTCAGAAGATGTACTGTAGTGACACTGTTATTTAAAAACAGTAACAACAGTTGTGAATTACAGATGTCTTAAATTAACCTGTTTATTTCATTGAAAGGCAGTGATTAAAAGTCTCCCATCTGTTCAGGTGACTTCGGATGCGAGGTTGTCAAATCATTGCCTTCCATGCCTTTGGATGTTTCGTGGTGCGAAGAAGTTTCTCTTGGTCCCTGCAGTGTGCCTCCTGTGAGAGTTTGTCCAAGTGATATATTCAACTTGCATCTGTCTCTCTTTCCTTTTGTCTTGCCTTGCAGGAGTTATTTTCGGATTTCTTCATAATGTGGTCGCGGTCCTTGTTTTCTCTGTCCTCTAGTGTCTTGAGTAAGCTGTTTTTTGTTTTTTTTTTTAATAAATCTGTTATTTTAACTACCTCCTCATTTCAGACTCATTCAGTCCATGATAGTTTTAATACCCTTATAGCAGCACAATTCAAAAAGAGGATGTTCTCTTTTCATTCTCTTTTTACTAACCATGATTCACATCCTTGCAAGAAGACTGACCAAACATAACATTTGAGTTTTCTAAGTCTTCTTGAAATGTCTGATTTCTCATAGTCTTTTAACGCTATTAAAGTTTGGTTTTACCTGTGCTATCATTGACCTCGTCTTTTTTTTCTTACATCTGCCATGTTCAGTTGTTAAAACTCCCAAGTGCTTATTTTATTTGACATTTTCTGTGCTGGTTCCATCAGTTGTTATGAATTGTATTTTCTTAATATGTTTCCTATGTTTTGTTAATATGTTTCCTAATCATTTGCATTTTAGTTTTATTTGTTTTTGTTTTCATTGCATCGTTTGTCTTTGTATTTGTCATTTCTATTGTATCTTAAAAGCGTTAGTGATTAAAAAAGGCACAGTAGCAACTGAACTGTACAATGAAAAACTGTGATGAACAGTCCAAGTATCATGCTAGTTTGTGCTTTTTTTTTTCTTTTATCTCACTTTTATGCTTCTGGTTTTATGTAACGTATTCCTGTGTTTTCCGCTGTTTGGGAGTGTTGTGATGCAGGATTCCATAGCACCTCAGTTTCACGTTTTTTCCATTTCTGAAAGTCTCTACACCTGGTTATGAGATATAGAGAAACTTAATATGTTTCCTCGTTCCTGTCTTATTCTGGATGCAGTCAGCCCCAGAAGAGCTTATTCTTCAGCCTTGACTGTGAAGTATAATTTTGACAATAAATGGAATTAAACACAATGACATTTCGTGCCATGCTGAGTTTTAAATATATTTGTGCTCGTAGTTCTCCGAGTCGTTCTGTGTCAGCTACTTTCAAAAACGCGTCTGTACCTTTCACTTGGAGGGGATGTGCGGCAGCGCAGCCGTTGCAAATGGACAGTCCCGCTGAGCTAATCACACGTCAAACGGGCATCACCAATGTCAGACTGTGCATGTCTTCTCTGTCTGCGTTAAAATGCTGTTTTCTCCAAGCTGCCTGTCTCATGCTGTGATTACCTTGTCTTGAAGTTTGTGCCCAGCCTTTCAGAAGCAATTGTGAATTCTTACTGTATTTTTGCGCTTCTTGTTCAGCTTGGCATTGGCTACTAAAAAAACGCTCAATAAAGCTTCCTTTTGTTGAACAGCTGAAACGATATTCAGATGGTCGACCACATTTGTAAAAGAGGGAGGGAGAAGTCAGCCCGGTGTGGAAGTAAATCCTGATTGCTTCTGAATTACCGCAGCAGCGTGTCCAACAGAACTAATAACATTAATATCCTTAACTGTTATTTCGGATTAGCATTTTGTAATCTGTGTGTGAAATATTAGTATAAGTAATAAGTATTAGTGTGTGAATGACACAGAGAGAGTGTGTTCCACTGATGTACAGTATGTATGGGTGAGTGACCCATTGTAAGTAGGGTATCTAGCAGTGTAAGTCACCTTGGTCAATAAGGTGTGTGGGCTGGTAACACTACATAGAGTTCATTGGAAGTCACTTTGGAGAAAAGCGTCTGCTAAGTAAATAAACATAATGTAAATGTAAATGTAATCCTCACTGTACAGCTTACTGATACTGTTATGCAGAAAAAAAAAGACTCACTTACTAATGGTCTTTGTTTATATATCATCAGAAATTGCCCACCTCATCACTACAAAGCCTGGAGCCTTACAAATCACAATGCAGTTAATACTTTCAGTTTGAGTTCCAGCAATAGCAGTGCATAGAGTAGAAGTTACCTATGACGCAGAAACTTACGAACAAAAATGCAAATGAACAAAAACATTCTCCCTTTCTTTGAACCTTAGAGTACATAAAGCGAATTAGTTAAGATCAAATTTCTGGTCGAAGCAGCACAAAACACAGACGCACATATGAGAAGATCGGCAGGGTCATAATGATTGCAAACTGCAGTAGAGCCAAACCCTTGCGAAGGATTTCAAAGCACGCTGATGCTATTTGGAGACAAGTGACCGCAGAAGAGGCACAAGACACAGCTGGTATTAGCATTAGGGACCTGTGCTGCTTGCCCACTGTTGCACAACTGTGTCTTCTTTGGTACAATGTCATGGCATTGAGGCTCGAACGTCAGAGACACGTCTGTGGGTTGCGTGGGTTGAGCAGTGACAGCAAGGGGGCTTGTGTGTGCGAGATGTGAGCCGTCAGAAACGCTTGGTTTCAGGAGCTTATTACAGTGGCACCACCGCTAGAAATTCTATTTGTCATATTTGCCATGATTTTGGCCTGTGCCTGCTCTCTGGTGGGTCTGGGGTTCGAGTCCTGCTTGGGGTGCCTTGTGACAAACTGGCGTCCCGTCCGGGGTGCGTCCCCTCCCCCTCCGGCCTTGCGCCCTGTGTTGCCAGGTCAAGCTCTGATTTCAGACAGTGTGATGTGTGATATTTGCCATGATGGATCGAAACACACGTTAAGAAAACATTCAGGGTCATTTGAAACACACTCTTAAAGTGAATGGAGGCTTTAAGGTTTTCCTTGAGTGCATTCGACTTCGATAGGCTTCTGGTGTTTATTAGCACTGTGGTTTTTCTCAGTGGCTGTATACGTCATGCACTGGCAACAAATAGAGTGACGGGAATGACTGGAAAAAGCAGGGAAGGGTGACCGTTCAGTAATGACTGCATTACACAATGCGGTGCCCTTCACAGGTCAGTCTGGGAAGAAATGAAGTGCTTGAGAGCAACGGAAAATACGAAAACAGTTGGGCTCTTAGTTATTCACACTGGCTTCTCATCTGCTTGATCTGTTTTTTCAGAGAGTCTCTTATTTATCCAGGCTCATGAGTGCTTTGTAAACCGAGTAATTGTTAGTTAAGGGGGTGTGGTGGTGCAATGGGTTGGACCTGGTCCTGCTCTCCGGTGGGTCTGGGGTTCAAATCCCGCTTGGGGTGCCTTGTGATGGACTGGCATCCTGTCCTGGGTGTGTCACCTCCCCGTGACCCTGTATGGGACAAAGCAGTTCAGATGATGTGTGTGTAATTGTTAGTTATTCAGGCATGAGGGCCATATGTACCCTCTGCTGAGAGCAAGTCTTCATGGTCAAACATTGCTGACCAAGGCTTCCCCTTACCAAGTGAACCTTTGCTGCTCTCATAAATGTGAATTTTCTAGGATTTCAAAAAGAATATTGTCCTGCTGAAAGAAAAACTCGTTTCCAGTCTTGGAATCTAAAACTGATTTTGCATAGAATGACACTAAGGTTGGTGAAGGCACGCAATGACTGGAAAGCCGGGGCACTGCCATGTGCTAGAATACATTGTGCGTACTGGAATATATTGTAATGCCTGGCCTTTGCGAGGGAACCAGTTTGCCTAAATAGCCGTTACACTTGGATTTCATTTGTCATTCAATCTTATGTTATAAATACTGGTCCAACTGAACACCATGTTACCGTCTCTACATTTCTCAACATTAGTCCTGTGTTTTACAAGCACTGCTTTCTGACACCTGTGCTCCTGCATTGTGTCTTAAGTATTTCTGAATGACTGTGACATACTGCTAGTTTATTCCATTAGTTTATCGTAGAAATATTTGGTATATGTACACATACATTGGTACAAACACTTGATGGGATGATAATGGAGTGAGTGAATGAATGAATGAATGAATGAATAAATGATTCATGAATGAATGCTATATTACATTGTATATGTGTCATTATGAAATATTTTTCATCCAAAGTGACAGATTTTCATCGCAACTGGATATTAATACAAAAGCTGTGTTCCAGGGTATCAGAAAAGACTCCTCCTGAGATCTGAACAATGAAAATAATAAAAATACATAATAAGATGCAATTTTTAGGCATTTTTTAGGTCACCAGCCTGCATTTACAACAGCTGCATTACCTGCTGCAGCTGTGATGGCTGGTAGGACAAAGCTGGTGCTGTTGTGCCTATTTTAAGTAAAGCCTTCATCAGAAACGAAATAGAACTCAAACAGAGACTGTGACCATCAACCGGAGCCCTCAGGGATGTGTGTACCGCATATCTATTTATTAATCGAAGGTTCTTCAGGAGCTTTGACGGGGACTCATATCATAAACCTAGACTTCCAGTCTGTTTTTGTAAAACAAATCCACACAACTCAACCTAAAATCCTCGTAGTTAAATCAAACACACAGAAAATGACTCGTCCTAAAAGAAGAGCTTTGAGTAGGAAAGTAGCTGAACCAGATGCTCCTTTCCCCTCTAACAACCTGTCTACAGGTGCCATCTGCCATCTGGGAGTAGGGTTGCTGCCATGCTCCAGCCTGCCTCAGTGTGATTTAGCATTTTTCAACACATGAGAGCTTAGTCCTTAGGGTTAGTCTTAGTCTCTTAGTTTTTCTCACCAGAGTAGGACATTACGAAGTCCAGATGAGTCATTTGACTGTACTCCTCTAGAAATATTCTGTACATGTAGTCAGTCATTCGTCTGCAATGCTCTCCCAATAGTAAATCACAAATCACACAAGAGTTGAAGGGCCTCCTGAATAAGGTAAAGGAAACGTTTAGATCTGGAGGGAGAGCTTTGAGACTGTGTCTCTGATGTGATGGTGAGTAGCACTGGTGCCCCCAGGGAACAGTATTGCCCACATTTTTATTCACCCTCTACATCCACGACTGCTCTTTGTCACTTAAAAAAGTTCTCTGACGCCTGTACAATAGTGGGGTGTATAGAGGAAGGTGAAGAAATGCAGCAGTGACTTTGAAAGAATGCATCTAGTAAGCAACATTTAGGAACTTGCAGTACTTCATGGCAATGATGTTCGGCTGGTACACAAGAAATAGATGATATGTGATGTAATGATCATCATAATGCTACAGTGCTTTTGGGAAACTGACACTGGTTTACTAAACCCAGGGAGCTAAACAAAATTTCAATGAATGAGTAAAAAAAAAAAGGCAAAAGGAAATAAGAGTTGAAATTATGAATACTGCACTTCATAGGCATAGAGAATATCTATTGTTGTGTGATTTAAAATCAGCCTTCGCTCTCAACAGCACTGCAAGCGTAACAGGTGGCTAAGGTGTGGGAGCTGTGTAGACATGAAAAGAAAAATAAAAGTGGATACTAACGTGTGTGATCATTTCAAGGTGTGTGTCAGATTATTAGGCACACTGAGTATTTCACAAAGGGGAAACACATGTGCCGTCCGCTCTGCGGAAAGAGCTGAACAGTTTGAAACGCGACAAAACCGAAACAGAAAGAAAACGTATCGACACACAGACTACGTGAAATTATTTGTCATGTACAGAACGCATGAGAGGGACCTCCTGGATACTCTGTTTGAAACTGTTTATAAAGCATGGTTATTTTGCTAGTGAATCTTTTATGGAAAGAGCAAGCGAGCGCACACATATAGCATGATTTGAATTTCAAAGTACTGTCTGTATAAAGGACAGAGAAAGACAGCCCATTGCTTATTCTAAGGAATAAATTGTTCTATGTCCTTGCATGAAAAACGAGAAGAGGTCATCAGCTGTTGCTCTCAAGTTGAGAGACCTGGCTGGGGAAGGGTCAGCATCATGACCACCCAGGACATAAACATGCACTTTTTGAATTTTACAAAGCAGACCAGGTAGAATCAATGCATAATTCACAAGAACAAAATAAATTAGTCAAAGTATGGTGTTTATTTATTTTGGCATTCTCTGTTTCCGCCTTACTGTATGTATGTTGCCTGTGCAATTACTCTCAGGATCAGTAAAGCTCTGCCTGTCTGTCTGTCTGTCAGTCTGTCTTAATATTACATGCTTTGATCACCATAACTCTTTCCAAGACAAGGGTGAAAAATCTGATTCAATGACTAACATGCTTTTCTATTTACTGTCATTTAAAAGAAATTAACCATCAGTTGAGTCAGCTCGAAGATCTGTACTGCTCACATTAGCATTTAAATAAAATTTGTATTCTGCCACATGTCTGTCATTGTGTGTTATACAAAGATTAGTTTTTAAATGTAGAATATCTTGTCAAAGCTCTTAAATTCACCTATATTCAGGCATCCTGAACAGTACAGAAAGGCATGAGAGTTTATGTAATGATTTGGCTTTTCTGCTTTTTCGCTCTGCTCTCTTTCCGGTCTCAAGCAGATTTTACAGCTGGTTTTCCTCTCGCTAATGAAAGCAACAAGGGTACGAGGCCCAGCTGTGTTGCCATAGAGAAAAAGAGGAAAGGAGACACAGAGACAAGAATGGAATCATCAAAGGCAGACAGCCTATTACCTACTTGGTGGTATGAGTTCAATGCAATTTACTTTAAAGATGACGGAAAATTAGTTCGCTGTGTGTCTCCGATCTCCTGGCTAGTTGGCACTACGGTGCAGTGTGTACATAAATAAACATAACAAAGTGAAAGGTGTTCTTATTTTTAGTAATATTCCCTTTTAATAGTTTGCTGTCATAATTTTGGAACGTCATTTTTAAAAATCTTGTTTTATTGTATAGCCTATGTGCTGTATTGGACACTTTCTCGCACATTTTGGCTAACTGCTTGTCCTAGGGTAATAGGGGGTGTGGTGGCGTAGTGGGTTGGACCTGGTCCTGTTCTCCCGTGGGTCTGGGGTTCGAGTCCCGCTTGGGGTGCCTTGCGACGGACTGGCGTCCCGTCCTGGGTGTGTCCCCTCCCCCTCCGGCCTTACGCCCTGTGTTGCCGGGTAGGCTCCGGTTCCCCGCGACCCCGTATGGGACGAGCGGTTCCAAAAATGTGTGTGTGTGCTTGCCCTGGTCGGGGTAGCAATGATCCAGAACTGATCTCGGAGTCACTGGATGCAAGGCTGAGGGGGTTACCTACCAACCTACAGATACCTACTCATTTCCACACTATAGGGAAAACTGTTGCCAGTTGACATGAACTGCATGTCATTGGAGCGCAAGAAGAAACCAAAGAAGAACACACAAGCTTCACACAGACCGAGCCAGATTCAAGCCTTCACCCACAGTTCCCAGGTGCCAGAGGTAGTGGTGATGTCCATTGTGCCGCCATGCTGTCCACTGTATTAAATATTTATACATCACTTAAATAACTATGTTGCTGAAAATCTGCTTCTACCAAACATACCTCACATTCTTACTGACATCTGCCAAGGTTTCATTTACGTTTATTCAAATAACATACCTTTCTACATTTACATTTACATTTATTCATAGCGATGTACATCTCAGCAAAAGTACAATTTATGCATTACATTAAGAGAAGGAGACATAGCTGCAGACATGAAAGTCTCAAGCAAACCTAGTTTGTTCCCTACCGCTTGCTGCACCGAGGTTCATCGTTCGAGTAGGTGCATAAGACACAGGATAGACAAATCCCGATCCCGTTCAAGTAGGTAATTTCTAATATTTTACATTTTTCCTCATATTATGCTGCTTGCATTGATTAATCCATTTACACAGCTGTTCTTTGCTGGAGCAATTTCTGGTAAGTACTATGCTCAAGGGTAGCAGAGCAGGCAGTCGCTCTCACCGCACACTAGCTGGTGTCTCCTTGGTGTTAATCTCACAAGTCTGTCACCGTGCATGAGTTACGGAGTGCAGCCGTCCTTCTCAGTAGCAAGGAACTAGACATTTACAGATCAATACGATAATGCTTCTTGATTTAGATGTTAGAGAATTTCAAAATCCCTAGAGATCTGCAATAAGATCAACGTATAAACTGGAATTTATAAACTATTTCCTTATATAGCCATTTACGTTCTTCACTCAGCAAAGACATTTCTAGATACATCTAAGCCAAAATATTACTTCACATACAAGTGGAGATCAATATTTTATGAGTTGTGCTGCTGGTTTCTGAAACACTGTATCTGCTTGAAATTTGGAGTTATTTGTGGCAGTGTGAGGGGAGCTGAACAAGGCGAGACGGGGAGTTATTGCTCAACACCACCAAGCAAAACCAGTACCATGGACAGCAGCTCCCAGCACTCCAACTTGATCTGTTTCTTCTACAAAGACCTCTGTTTTAGAATCGTGGCTGTTTGTAGAATGGCAATGAGTTGAATGTCTTCTTTCATTATTGAGATTTTAGGATAAAATAATTATAATGTAAAAATGTATAATTACATTTACTTATTTAGTAGATGCTTTTTCTCCAAAGCAACTTCCAATGAACTCTATGTAGTGTTATCAGTCCACACACCTTATTCACCACAGTGACTTACACTGGTAGATACACTACTTACAATGGGTCACTCATCCATTCATCAGTGGAACACACTCTCTCAGTCACTCACACACTATGGGGAACCTGAACATCATGTCTGTGGAATGTGGGAGGAAACCAGAGCACCCAGAGGAAACCAACGCAGACATGGGGAGAACATACAAACCCCACACAGACTGAGCAGGGATTGAACCCATGCCCTCTCGCACCACCTAATTGCTGTGAGACAGCAGCACTAATTGATGTGCCACCCCAACAGCATGGAGAACGTCACAAAAGCAAACTTTTATTAAGGTTATTGACCGCGCACATTAATTTATGTATTTAAGTACCATAGGCTCAGCAGATAGCTCCCGTAAACATAACTGCATGGTTGCACACATCACTGTAAATACTTAAAGGACTTAATTAAGTGGCAGGAAGAAAAATGAGCAAAGGGATTATATTATCAACATAGAAACATTGGTTAAACACTTTCTGACAAGTTTTTTTTTGCTCAATATGGTTATAAGTGCTTCAGGGATGCTAGGCAACATCCCCTAAAAAGATTATGTCTCCGCTGGTTTTTAAAACGGATACGGAACATTTTTTTTTTCTTAAATCCACTTTATGTTCCCTTCTTCTTGGCTGACAAGTATCTACAGGTACGCTTAATAGCTTAACAGCTTAACATCAAAACTTGCAAAATGCAATTTAAATCCAGCAACAAAGCAAACAAAACTGGTACTGAGAGGCCTAGACACAGCTGACAGCTGAGGTTTTACACATTCCAAACCCTTTAAAGACTATATATTTTAAGACCGTAGCCCCTCAGTGCAATTTTTTAGACCTTCAGTGTTTCTGGGGCTCAGAATATACATGCAGCTCTATAGTTACATCATTTGCTTTTGGTGTTCATTGTTCTGCAAGTTTAATCTTGTTCTGCACTATTTTTATCTGTTCACAGTCTGTGTTATCCAAGGCTGCAATCTGTTCTAGTGTCTTCTCTAAAGAGGCCTCCAAGGTAACAATTACATCTGCACTGATTTGTGTTAACAAGGTTTAATGTCCTGCAAGTACTCTGTCATTCTGCTGCGAAGGCTTGTTCCTTCTGACTTTCTTCTTAATTTTTGATTGCAGAGCCTTGCTCAGATGCAAGAATGCAAACCACAAGTGACCAACAGAAAAATTCTGAATCCTGAAAAAATGGCCCAGCATGAAATTTTGCAGGGGTGTGGTGGTGCAGTGGGTTGGACCACAGTCCTGCTCTCCAGTGGGTCTGGGGTTCGAGTCCCGCTTGGGGTGCCTTGCGACGGACTGGCGTCCCATCCTGGGTGTGTCCCCTTCCCCTCCAGCCTTATGCCCTGTGTTACCGGGTAGGCTCCGTATGGGACAAGCGGTTCTGAAAATGTGTGTGTGTAGAAATCTTGCTCCTCACCCTTTTTCATGCCACCATTTTCCTTAATGTATCAGTACACTTAATATTTTATTAATTTATTATTACTAAAAAAATTTAGTAATTCATGATACATAAAAATCGTAGATGTATTACCTTTGTAATTAACATTCAGACTGAAATTTAAGGAAATACAAAAACTGCTCGCTTTTTCCCTCTGAAATATTGTGTATTATTGTATATTAATCCTCTCCTTTTGTAATTCTGTTCAAAGAAATGGACAATTTTCTGGTCGTATTAACTCAATGGAGATCAATCAGGACCACCACATTAGCCTGTTTACCTGGTGAGCTGCATCCCCAAAAGCTGTATTAGTCAGCTAGCAGAACTTGAATGATTACTTGGTGGTTTTGGACTTTTTTCAGATAATCTTGATTGTTACTGTAACAGAGGTATCTGACAGGGCAAAAGATAGCTGCAAAGGGGAAAAAAAATCCTTTTTTGGTTTTTCTATTGTGAAGCCCAAACCATGAATCTACCAGTACAAATCAGAATGATTTGCTTAATTACAACTGATGACCTGATGCAGGGAATGAGCAAGGCTTCTAATATCAATTAAATTTATTTTACCCCTGTGATTTTTAAGATGTTGAAACCATTAGTGCATAGCATTCCTGACAAAAGATGGTAATATTAAAGTTTGCTGTTAAAGCCGATTGGTAAATGTACATTTCCGGATAACAAGAGGTGATTACTGATATCAGGAAAACTGCAACATTAATTTTGCTATGTATTAGGGTGAGAATGTTGTTTGAATTATTAGCTGCAATTCCTTTTCCCGAAGGGCATCTTTAGCAAAAATGATCAGTAGCAAATAAGAGATTAAGCATATGAGATTAAACGGTGTAAATGAAAGCGCTCCTCAGGCAACATGATGTTGAAGGAAGTGTCCGATAAAGACTGAACTTCGGAGGATTAGAAAAAAGTAAAAGCAAGGAATTATTTTAAAAAAATAAAAAAAAAAAAAAATCTTTTTTTTTTTTTTTCTGGAGATGCATCAACAACAAATAACAGCAAAACTGAGACAGACACAAGGCCCTTTCTATCGGTCTCCATATTTGTGTAATGGAGAGAGGAAATTAAATATAGCAGCAAATTCCTCTCAGCTGCTAATTACATTTCAATAAAGGCCTGTGCTGTATGTTTTGACACTGAGTGTGCTGGGCAAATCTTCATCACTGGAACCCACCGATATCCAAGTCTGTGTCCCGTGTTTGTGTATTTACAAAGGCTGCTGCGTTTGCCTCTTTGGCCCAGTGTTTCAGGCTATTTCTCCTTTTCGCTGGGCACCCAGGAGCTGAAGGCTCCGAGAACGAGAGGGTGACTCATTGTGTGGCAGGGACAGTGCGGAGAAGCTAAATTGCACTTTGCTGTGCTTTTCATAGCCATGTTCCAGTAGACAGACTGAGTATTAAAACTAAATACAATACAGAGAGACTGAAGGCTCCCAAACTCCCTATAATTACAAGCCACAGGAGAAACTCTTTCTGAATGACCTACAGAGGTTCAGAATTCACCACGAACCCTCTATTTATTCCCTCTGTAGAAGTACACAAAAGTGACTGTAAATACCGTGAACAAATACCTAATGACTCTGATTAATAGTAATAGCCGTTATTATTGCACGTGTGTCCTTCCGTCCGTGGGTGAAATGTACTTTTGTTTTCTCTGATTTAGTTGAACGTCGATTGTGAAAAAGTGTCATTTAAATGAATAAAATTAAGTACATGATTACAGTTCTTTATTCAAACACAACACATGGAGCAAACGTTGCAATATGTACATCCTTGTCTATTGTCTCAGCCATACATTTCCAACACTGAACACTCCCGAAGTCGGCACTGCGTAGTATTTCTTTCAAAAAACCTGTCCCAAAAACACACACATTACACTGCAAGCACAATCTACTGCAGGGACACTTGTGTCTGGAAAATTGTACCACGTTTCTTCTCCTCCCCTTAGAGCTTCATCCAGTTTTTCAAGCTCAGACCAGTGGCTGAGGAGGGTTGTTTCACATGGCACTTATTATTATTTTAATGGCAGCATGTTGAGAATGGGCTGCTCCTCTCCCATGTAGCAAGGTGCTTCACATCACTGGTTCCCCCAGGAGGTGCAGAATATAGAAAAGTGCTTTTCAGAGTCGCTCTCGCTGTTTCTCCAGCCTCTCTGGTGCATTAACATTCCGGTAGACCCGTATAAAAACGTACAAGCTATTCATTCCGGTCCTTCTCCTTCGGCTGCCTTCAATAAATTGACGAGTCAGAGAGTCCTTGAACATGCCGTGTGATGGTTGGATAAAGATAACGCCCTGCGTGCGAATAAATGCTGACCGGGCGGTTTATGAAAGTTCGCAGCGCTTTCTCTCATTTTACATCAAAAAGCAGTGGAAAGTTTTCGAGAGAAGATCACAGAACCTGAAGGTCTTCACCGCGAGGACAATCGTTACAGGAAGGGGCACAGATATAGAGTTATTAATCTTTTAACATGCCTCTGAGCTCCCTGCTGAATGCTACAGATAAGACGTGCATCTTTTCAGTCCAATTCCTCGCTACTGGAGCCAGTGAGGGAAGCCGTGGAATTAGTTCAATATTTCTGGCCTAATTATCACCTCATAAACTATTCCCTCCATACGCTCAGATCAGTTTCCACACGCATTAGTATGCTAAACCTGTGTTAAGGCCCCTAAACCACTTTATTAGGGAGGATTGGTATCACTCAGCTAAAGGAGAGAGGAGACTTGGGTTTAACGCATTGTTTCAAGATCCAGCCAGTGAAACATGGCGCCTTTCCTAAGGCTTTAGATGGCCTTTCTATCGGACACTTTTAGAGCCGAATGGCTATATCTCACAGCCCCCTGGCCTTATCGTCCCAAAACCGTTCATGTTAAAGGAGCATGTACATTATAGCACAGATCTACGTACTGCAATAGATTCCAACAAAAGAATTTTTTTGGGGGAACATACTCTCATTGTGTGAGCTGGAAGGTAGAAGATCCACTAGTGAAAAATAGAATATTTCCAAAAGAACTAATTCAAGGGGGCACAGTGGGTTTGGCCAGGGCCTGCTCTCTAATGGGTCTGGGGTTCGAGTCCCGCTTGAGGTGCCTTGTGATGAACTGGTGTCCCGTGTGTCCCCTTCCCCTCCAGCCTTACGCCCTGTGTTGCCGGGTTAGGCTTCAGCTTGTCGCGACCCCAGCTTGGGACAAGCCGTTTCAGACAATGTATGAGCGAATTACTTCCTTTGACTGACGTAGCTGATGGAACACAGATGGTTGCCACGAAGAGCTTCAGCGATATTGTACAATTTCCATACTTATAAGCCTGATTCTCTGTTACAGGTCTATATACTGTATCAAGTGAGTGTCAGAATTAAATTTTAGTGAAAAGAAGAAATTCATGTCAGTAGTACAAGGAGAGATGTTCCTGACAAGCCCCCTACTGAGTTTGAATTATTCCTGAGCACAGCTACAAGAAAGATCCAAACGCAGGAAGGCACACAGTTATTATACAGAATATCTGCATTTAATCATTCAGTTCAGATGAATTTTCTAAACAGAATATTGAGAAACACAAGATAAAATTTGGACAAAGTTTTTATTAGGACAGACGGATGCTGGAACCGAAACGTCTGCAAACAAAGATAAATGACTGCAGGAGCGGAACCCCTTGAAGGCTCCTGAAGGGTAGATGTTTTTTAGAGGAAATAATGGACATTGAATGTGGGATTACAGTGGTGCATTAGGGTGACGGAGCTGCAATGGTGTTTATGTAAAGCACAATAATAGATTAAAATGGACAGTGTGAAGCAGTGCAACTTGGGGAAGCCGGTAACACAGAGTTTCAAGTTGCTGTCTTTAGACCCAAAGGTCACAGGTTTGATTCCCACTTCCAGCTGTAGTACCCTTGAGCAAGGTACACACACACACACACATTTTCAGAACCGCTTGTCCCATACGGGGTCACGGGGAACCGGAGCCTAACCCGGTAACACAGGGCGTAAGGCCAGAGGGAGAGGGGACACACCCAGGACGGGACGCCAGTCCGTCGCAAGGCACCCCAAGCGGGACTCGAACCGCAGACCCACAGAAGAGCAGGACCCGGTCCAACCCACTGCGCCACCGCGCCTCCTTGAGCAAGGTATTTAACCTGAATTGCTCCAGTAAAGTTAGCCAGCTATATAAATGGGTAAATAATTGTAAATACCTGAACATATAACATACCTGTACAAAGATATAATGTCTAGCGTCTGTTTTGTATATTGTGTACTTTATACTCTATATATTTATGTTTATCTTTTATTAGCTCACTTTAACTTTTATTAGGGGGTGCGGTGGCGCAGTGGGTTGGACCGCAGTCCTACTCTCCGGTGGGTCTGGGGTTCGAGTCCCGCTTGGGGTGCCTTGCGACGGACTGGCGTCCCGTCCTGGGTGTGTCCCCTTCCCCCTCTGGCCTTACGCCCTGTGTTGCCGGGTAGGCTCCGGTTCCCCGTGACCCCGTAAGGGACAAGCGGTGTGTGTGTGTGTGTGTGTGTGTGTGTGTGTGTGTGTGTGTGTGTGTGTGTGTGTGTGTGTGTGTGTGTGTGTGTGTGTGTGTGTGTGTGTGTGTGTGTGTGTGTGTGTGTGTGTGTGTGTGTGTGTGTGTGTGTGTGTGTGTGTGTGTGTGTGTGTGTGACTTTTATTATCTGTGTCTTGTCACTGTCACTCTGTCTGTGCTGTGGAAGTGTCTGTCACCAAGACAAATTCCTTGTATGTGTAAACATAGTTGGCAATAAAGCTCATTCATTCAAAACATAACTAAGGTGCTTTGGGGAAGAGCATCAGCTAAATGAGCAAATGCAACTTTAACAACAAATCTGAACGGAATGTGCAATACTCATTCCATGTCATCAGCCCTTCAAAACAAAAGGTCTTTGCCAAGATGACATACCGGTCTTTCTGAATACTGTATGCAGTTATATTAACTGTCCGGTAAGTGTTATAAATTGTATACTCCGTGTCTGCAAAACTCCGGCAAAAAAAGGCTCTATTGCTGCAGCAATTCAGTTCTATCTTGGGTGTGGACAGGAAAACAACTGAAATAGAAACCGCAATCTAATAGTTTTGCCTTTTGCTAGACGCCATGGGAAAGCTCTGCACCCAGTGGAATTTCAATAAGGTTTTGTTAATGTTTTTATTGGCATGAAAAAAACGGCATCGGGCCTTCCGTACAGCCGCAGAATAAACTCTTCCCGGTGATAAATGCCATTGCGGAAAACGGTGCGCGCGCAGGAAAATATCCAAGTAAATTGTAATCCTCATTAAACTCTTATGAGGTGTGGGGTGGGGAGGGGAGCTGTTGCCTACACAACAAGGATATGTTGTGATCCCACTAAATCCACAACTATATGTTAACTCACGCAACATCAATCCGCTGCTCTCCAGCTTGCTGGGATGGTATAAAATTTGCATTGAGAAGCACTTACAGAATCTTCAGTGTGTATTATTATCTCCTTATCTGTTCTGACACTTTTGTTACTTCAAAAACGTTAACTCTATGCTCACTATGACTGAAGCCAAAAAAAAAAAACAAAAACAAAATCGACGTTTTCTTCTCTAAGGCCCAGAACAAGAATTCCGGAAAATCTTCTCGCAATATGAGAACAGACGTGATTTATGATATCCAGGAAAGCATGTTATTATTCAGCTTCAAAACCTTGCAGCCTCTGTTCTCAGGCTACGGTAACATCAGCAAAGAAGCACTCGTTCTGGTCAACATTCAACGGAAATATTTGAATTTTGTATAAAAGTGTCTGTGAACATATCGGATTGTCAATCACATGTGCAAAGCTTTTGTTAAAATATTTGAATGAATGTCAGGGTCCCGCTGTCAATATTACGTTGCTTCCAGTGAGAGTACAGAAAGACACAGATGTCCTCACATACTGCATCATTCATTATAGGACCAGCGGAAACAAGCTAATGAAGCACAATGATTTGGAAGCAATGATTTGCAGTCACATTCTGCAGAAGAGACAGATGAGAAGAAACCTGAATTCTACTGTCTCCCAATTTTTCATTAGAAAAAAGCGAAGAAAAATGTGTTTTAATAATTGGGCTAAATTCCTGAAGGACTTTTCAGAATCCCTGTCTGTAACTCTTCTGATTACAGCATATATAGTAGTGACAGAAACATACAAATTCATACAATGCCTTTAGTAATTCAAGTGTGTTTATGAATGCATAAAAATACTTCCAAAGTGAGACTTGTAGGGAGGGGAACTGTGGAAATTAAAGCTGCTCAAGATGTTATCCTGCTGTTTCAAAGAGAGGCACCAAATTAAATGTGCTATTAAAATGGAAGTGTGGTTAGAATATTATGGAATATTTCATACAGTTCATGTAAAAACTTATAACTCCTAGCTTTTAAGATGTATGCTCAGATTCACTCGGGTGGATTTTTCGTAATTGAATGAAATTGCTATAGAAACGTTTTCAATGCACTTTAATTTTGATATGATGCAAGAATAATACAACTGCTTATCAGGCCCCCTCAAGAAAAAATTTTGTTAAGCTTCATCAGGCTTAGATATCTCAGTTTAATTGTTGTCTGCAAATGTATTTTTCATTAAAATTAGAGCCTGGAGAAAATGTTTTGTAAAACCAATAATATACAGGTTTCATTACTCATTGCAGCAAAATGTATGCCTACAGGGGGATGCAGTGGTATGGTGGTGCAATTCTTTGGACCAGGTCCTGTTCTCTGGTGGGTCTGGGGTTCAAGTCCCACTTGGGGTGCCTTGTGATGGACTGGTGTCCTATCCTGGGTGTGTCCCCTCCCCCTCCAGCCTTATGTCCTTTGTTGCTGGGTTAGGCTCCAGCTTGCCGTGACCCTGTATGGGAGAAGCAGTTCAGACAATGTGTGTGTGTGTATGCCTATAAATATCTATATCCTAGCTATATATGAGATCATTTACATTCAACATGACTCTTCCAGAGTAAGACTGAATTTTTGAACCCAAGAATGCAACTGGATGTTACAGCAGCAATAACCAGCCTACCAGAAACATCAGTCAAAAGCCTTTTTATGTCATTGCATACAGATACTATCACTCAGCTTCATACAGAAAAACATGAATCATACATCCTCATAACTCAGCACCTCACAAAATATTAATTCTATTTTTCACTGCTTTCCAGCAGGGCAATCATCTTTGTGTGGTTGGAAAGATGATTTATAATAAAAAGGATATACTACTTCCACATTGAAGTTTTGTAATGTCTCCATGAGACGTATCAAATGGGACATACGTGACAGGTTGAGTCCAGGAGGAATGTGATTTAAAGACGACTTCCTGACCCTCTTGACTGGAAGCACAGTGAAAACCAAATATCCTCTTAAAAGAACCTGCCCAAGATTTGTCACCTTGTTCTGTTTCCATCGAGATTCTGTCATGGCTTAAATGATGATTAAGAGTTGAGGGCTGAAACTTTCGTGCATGTCAATACCCTTTAATAAATCATTTTTCTCTCTCCAAGTAGATATGATGTTTCCTTCATCCTCCTTGAGTGAGGATTAGTCCTGTTTTGTAAAAGTGCATCATTATTTACTATTATTTGTCATTATGTACACCTTGGTCTGCACTTCAGGTGTGTGATGACATTCCTCAGAGGCGTGCTCTCAAGTCTCCCATCTACCTCTGGCTACGACTGAGCGGAATCTGTTAAACATGAGGGGGCTTCCCATGGAACAGTCCTCTCAGAAGGTTGCAATGACATTTGCACTGCTGAAAATTCAGTGTGGAAACCAAACATGGATTTAAACTGACAAAACAAAGACTTCAGCCCAATACAAAGTAACATTTTCCCTGGTCACCAAACTCAAAATCCGATGCCCTACTTTTCTATTTCACTTGATACGTATCAGGTGGTGTCAAAGCTTAATAAACCGTTGAAATTTATTACAGAAATTAAATATTTTGATTGGAATTCATTCTTAATATTTTTGCCCGAACTGTGCCAACATGTGGGGAAAACAAACAAGCAAAACCCTTCAACCAGCAACACTAAATTCATGGCCAGAACCTCAAAAGAATGGTTTGGAATTGTACCAGCTGCTGTAGCTCTTCATCAGACAGGTTCACCCGGAGAACCAGCAAAAATGCTTAAAAAAAACATCCTGTCTCTGGATAGCCTGTTCCTCCACTGCTCTTTGTATGAAGCGCTCGCAGGTCCCTGACCCATCTATTTAATGACACATATACTCTTGTCTTCTCCTGAAATCACAGAGATCCAGGGAGAGTTATTAACCATAATAAAATTTATGGGGCTTTAAAGATTCATTTCAGCTGTACCTGCCCTTTCTCCTTCTTTTTATGCCACTCTAAAAAACATAGGTGGGACACTAAAACATACCCAGTATCATAGCCTGAAATTTATTTTTATCTGATAATCCAAAAGGACTGCTATATACCAAACAAGAATCTATATTTGCTGTTCATTAAAATTTTGAAGGCCCAGTAAGAGAACAATCCTGAGAGACAACAGTGTGAATACAACAGAACAGCACAACCTGCAACTGAATGTGATATGGCAGTATGGTGGTATGGTGGCACAGTAAGTAGGGCTGCTACCTCATAGGATTTGGGTGGTGTGAGAGGATATGGGTTCAATCCCTGCTCAGTCTGTTTGGAGTTTTCATGTTCTCCCTGTGTCTGTGTGGGTTTCCTTTGGGTGCACTGGTTTCCTCCCACAGTCTAAAGACCTTCTCTTCAGGTTCACCCATAGTGTATGAGTGACAGAGAGAGTGTGTTCCACTGATGCATGGATGAGTGACCCATTGTAAGTGGTGTATCTAGCAGTGTAAGTCACCGCAGTAAATAAGGTGTGTGGGCTGATAACACTGCATAGTATCCATTGGCAGTTGCTTTGGAGAGAAGTGTCTCCTAAATAAATATAAAGAGCACAACTTTGAATGATGTTCATTCAGTTAACACAAGTATATACCCATTTGTACACCTGGGTAATTCTACTGGAGCAATTTAGAGTAAGTACCTCACCCAAGGCTACTACAGCTGGAGGTGTGCTTTGAACCTGCAACCGTTGGGTAGAAAGGCAGTAGCTCTAACTACTACATTACCAGCTGTCCTCAATTTAAAAAAAAAAAGAAAAAACTACAAAGTGCACTATAGCACTTTGCCCCCAGGCATTCCAGAACACTATGATTCTGTCATCGGTATATTAATGCGATCTGTGGCTCTACATTTTAAATGTCTGCAACCTCTCACTTGGCTTCCGGATGTTTAAAATGCCTAAGGGTGCATAATCAATGAACACACATTTATAGTATAACATTATTAAAAGTTATAAACAGCAGCGATGATAGCTCATAACAGTTTTGATAATGACACTGCTCCACAAGATACAAGGCAGCTAGGTTCTGTTTAAGTCAAAATTTCAGCTGCAAAGTTATGAATAACACATCTACAAAAAAATCTACTGAGAAATTCAGAGTCCGATTATAATATATATCCCTAACAACTTTCTGCATTACACTCTTGCAGCTTTTCAGTGAACTACATTGAAAACAAACATTTTTCAACCGACATCTTGGTTAAAATCTAAGAATTTTGTCTGATGTGATATTATTTTCTCCACGGTTATTTACAGTCAATGCAATTTGTAACGAAAAGTCTGTTGCTTTTGCTTCAGAGGAAGTGCATTTATTAACTCATTAGCTATACGGGGCTTGATCAAAACTGAATCTGCTCTGCAGGATAACAAGTACAATGGAGGTGATCTTACAGTGTCTATAGGAGCCTGTGGCGAAATTGCTCTCATAAAGGCATTCACATGGTGAGCCTGCTTGTCCTCTTACCCTCCCATCAACTTTCAGAAATTGGTTGGAACGGGGATCTCAGCAAGTGTCTCCTGTGAGACTGTGATAATTGCAGCAAACTCAACTATTAGTATTTAAATGTATCATGAAGGGCTCAGAACTCAAAAACAGATCTTTAGATATAGTCAACAAAAAAAATTCTGCTAACTTGAAATCCTTTTACGCACAAACCGTTGAAATTAACTGAAAAACCCATACCTTCGAGGTTATGGGTTATAGTTTTTAGCGTATGTGTCTGATATGACCCGAGAATTTTAGACAGTTCAGGTGTACGGTTTAGTAGGGAGGAAAGATCTATGCAAATACCAGGAGAACATGCAAATTCCATGTTAGCAGAGCTAGATGCAAACCCAAGGCACAGTCAAAGAGCTGTGAGACATCAGTATTACTTACTGTCCCGTTGTGCCACCCTCATAAGAAATGAAAAAATTTGGAAACCTGTAGGGGGTGTGGTGGTGCAGTGGATGGGACCAGGTCCTGCTCTCTGGTGGGTCTGGGGTTCGAGTCCCGCTTGGGGTGCGTTGCGATGGACTGGCATCCCGTCCTGGGTGTGTGTGTGTGTGTGTGTGTCCCTGTGTTGCTGGGTTGGGCTCCGGCTCCCCGTGACCCCATATGAGACAAGCGGTTCGGACAGTGTGTGTGTGTATAAACCTGCAAAAGTTTTGACGTAAAAGGAACCCTAGTCTTGGAAACACGAGTCTAAAGAAAAGAGCACGGTTTTGCAGTCTATCTACTGTCCAGATCAGAAGCTGAATGGATGTCATGAATTACTGCAATTCAGTTGTAATGTTGAGGGAACCCTGAGTGGGCCTTCAGGGTCTGGACCATCACCGGCCTTAGACCATACCAGGAACCTGCAAAAAAGCAGATACCTGACACTAATTCCATCATCAGTGGAGGACTCATGATGGAGCAATGAACAGAGGGTGGCGGCTTTAAGAATGGAAATGGAGTTGACACCCTTACCTTGATCACATGAGCAAAAGCGGCTTTGTGCTACCAGGCTACATAATGCAAAGAGAGATACCTTGAACAAAGGCAACTCGCAATGCTGGACACACTAATTTATCTGAAACTCATGTTTTTGGATTTTGGGAGGAAATTGGAGAATCCGGAGGAAACTTACTTAAACACAGGATGAACTCCACACGTATTCAAACCCATGTATCAATGCAGGCACCAGGGCAACCCGTTTAGCTACCAGGCTGCTCACGTTTACTTTTTTCAGCAGTACTTTGTTTTAGGTGCACTTCCTATTCTGTTTTGGCAGTCAAAGCCAGTTAATTCGGAAAGCTTCCCAGTTTGTGCACACTTTCAGGAACAGAGCCCTCATCACCAAGCCAGTTACCGTTGCTCCGCAGCTTCCGTGTCTGTTTCACGCGTCTCCATTCCTGCGCTACGACCCCGCGCTGCACGCAGACGCATCTCAAGGCGTCCAAGGCCAAGCATTCAGTCACACAATCGCAGCACTTTTTTTTCACTGACTCAGCATATGAGACAGTTCTTCAGTGTTTTATACTCTGCATTCCTGATTACAAGTAGTCAAGTCAAACTAATTTGAATTTTAAACAAGAAAAGGCCAAGGTGGGGATTTGTGTCTTTGCTGATCGATTAAGAGGCAGAGATGGAAGACAGATTGCCTACAATTTAATAAAGAAGAAACCGTGAGAGGCCATGACATATCATGTACTGTGACACAGCTAAAGATTATTGATAAGAAGCACATGTAGCAGAGTAAAAGATTCCCTTTCGGTGTAGCGAACCGATGGGGGACCCAGCCCAGACCGAAGCCACACATTCTCTTGAAAGCATGTCTTTGGAATGTGTGAAGAAACCAGAACACCTAGCAGGAATTCATGTGAACAAAGAAAGATTCATACAGGCAAAGATGCTAACGCTACCTGCTGCATCATTTACATTTACATTTATTTGCTTAGCAGATGCTTTTCTCTAAAGCAACTTCCAATAAACTCTATGTAGTGTTACCAGCCCACACAACTTGACCAAGGTGACTTACACTGGTAGATACATTACTTACACTGGATCACTCATCCATACATCAGTGGAACACACTCTCTCTGTCACTCACACACTGGGGGGAACCTGAACAGCATGTCTTTGGACTGTGGGAGGAAACCAGAGCACCTGGAGTAAGCCCACACAGACACAGGGAGAACATGCAAACTCCGTCATTGATCCACCCACAAATGTCGGCCCTTGCAAGCAGATAAAGGCGCACATCACTTACAGAAATTCCTAAAAAAAGGTTTTTGAGCAATGATAATGAAGCAAAATTATGTTCATTTTAAATAATGTAAGCATGGACGTAAATAAAGAAATGATAAATGCAGTTAAGTTTCACTTTGTAGTGAGCTTTCAGTGCAATGTTTGGAAACAACATTTCATGGGATTAATATTTAATTGTAAAGAGTCTTAAAGTAGGGGGTGCGGTGGTGCAGTGGGTTGGACCGGGTCCTGCTCTCGAGTGGGTCTGGGGTTCAAGTCCTGCTTGGGGTGCCTTGTGATGGACTGGTGTCCCGTCCTGGGTGTGTCCCCTCCCCCTCTGGCCTTATGTCCTGTGTTGCCGGGTAGGCTCCCGTGACCCCGTATGGGACAAGCGGTTCAGAAAGTGTGTGTGTGTCTTAAAGTATTTCTGCCTTTATTTTACTGGTGGTAACATTGTCTTGTTGCAGGAAATGTTTAAAACAGGATTATCAAATGCTGAACAATATACGTTAGAGGCATAATAGTACAGCATATAGGATTTGGTGTTTTACATCGCCATTTCATGCTGCACCACCAACGGTACACTGTGCCGTTTGAAGCTTTCAGCACAATTTTTTGTGATTATTCCTCTTAGCATTGTTTATTTGCCATATAGAAACACTTTGCCATTATAGTCAGTTGCCCATGCAGAAAATAAACCTTTAGAATAATCAATGTCACAAAGTCTATTGTAATTCAGAAAGGGGTTTACCAGAAAATGAGGGTGATGTATCATTAGTCACAAAGCCATGCCAGCAAACACCCAAAGCTCATTAAATGCACCTATAGAAAAGCTTATCTTTTATTTGCTTTGTCAGCTTTAATTATTGTTATTCTTTGCTTTGTTTGGCAAAAACTGCCATGAACCTCATTTCATCTTCACTTCCACATTTTATTTATTTTTGGAGAATTCATTTTAAAAACACACTGTTCGAAATCAAATGGAGATTTTTAAACTGTGCAGCCCTGATGCGAAAGTGATATACACAGTAAGCGATGGACGTCATGCTATATTGCATTACGTACACAGCACACAGGAGACAGGAAGGCTCTTGTGGTTACACATGCATTGTGCTATAAGGGGAATGAATATTGCCATCAGAAACCCAGCGACCTGGACGAGGAGCATTCAGGAAAGACTGAATTAGAGCGGTAGATGATGGCCTAGGGAAGGAGGTATTTCGCTTCGCTAAGCCGCGCATCTGTTCCGTGTCTCCTAGCAGCTGTTTCCGAGGCTGAGATTGCCAAGGGTCTTGTACAGTACAATCATGCAAATGCGCAGTGAAGTCTGATTAACACCAGCTCTCGTTCCTGGTCACATTCATATGCAGTTCAATATTTTTGCTCAGCAACATGTAGTGCTACAGTGGGAATAAAAGCACAACATAATATGATCTGTTTCCTCATGGAAAATCACGTAAGTGCTTCGTTCCAATTCTATATTTATACAGTTGGATGTCTAGCAAAATGTATTGAGCTCCAAACAGGAATACTAGTGCTTCACAGGCACAATTATGGTAGAAGTATGTTTTCCTAATAATTCTCTACAACACTAATTCAGTTACAGGGCCACATATTGCACATCTGGGTGAGAGATGTATCGAAGCTCCGAGGGCCAAGAAATGTCCAAACCAGCATTTTAACTGAAGGTGGAACATTAGAAGAGACTTTGCAGTTTAGATTCTTGTTCTTGCCTCTTTTCTCTGTGAAAAGCACATGTTTCACGCAGCAGAGTGATGTGCTAGGCAAGTAAAGTACGCTCATCAAAAATGCCTGGGGTGAGGATCCAAGGGGACCTGAGGTATTCCACACCCTGACTGTAGAGAAAGTTCCGGGAATTTCAAGTGGATGGCAGCGACACGCACAGTTCCTACAAGACTGGAAAGTCACAGAGAAGTACATCGTGGAGCAGTCTGGACTGGCTCTTTGGGGAGGAATGGTGCGGAAGTAGACGTGGACTTGGTGGAGAGGAATAATGAAACCTGATCAGAATATGACCCCATGAGTTTTGAGTAGCTGGTGGGGGATGGAGGGGATGGAGTGGGTGGGAAAGGTTCTGAGGGAGCAGTGGAGGAGAGTGGGAATGGCGCACATGTGGTAGCATATCCCTCCAATTTCAGAAAGATATCATTTTCGTCTCCACCTCATTTCATCTGAGAATAGATGAGCCCCCTGGGATGTGTTTTCACCCTCCTTTAGATCTAACAACAACCCTGTGTCTGTCTCTCTCCCCATCCTCACGCAAAGGATGCTTAAATTCCGTACCGAACAGGCACGCGAGCATCTTTCCTGCCGTTTCCTTACCTGCCACGTGTACACTGAGAACTGAGAAATCCAACGAGAAATTCATCTGACATCTTTAATTTTACTAAAATAACTTTGCTAACATGAAAGCTATTCTTTCCACTAAGAATTTTTCAGGAACTTATTTCAAAGATTTGTCATGCACGAACACGCCATCTGATACCATTTTTTCGATTACTGACATGCATTACTGCAGAAATCCGGCTAGATGGTTCAGTGAACACCATTAATTTAAACTGTAGACTTTTAATTAAAATTAAAAGGCAAGGTCAAATTGCACTTAAGCAGAAAAAAAAAAAAAATCTGCCATCACCAATTTTTATGGGCTGTAAAACAAGAAGAAAAATTATACGGCATGTTCACAAACTTTAAAAGCCCCAACCATAACACTGTTCAATGACAATAGACAATTTACTATTCAAAAGTCTTTTTTTAAGTTTTTTTTTTTTACCATAAACACATTCTTAATGTTACGGGAATGTAATGCTTTCCAGCGTTGTCCAAGATAGCAAACCCTAAATTAATTTTTAATACCTGGGCATATCATCATAATGAAAGGGTGAAAGAGCCACTTAGTACATTTACTACAAATGTCTTGTTCATCATCATTTGGTCTGCACTTAGCTGTCCCTGCTATTTACCCAATGCTTCTGACACATAGAGGCACTTAGATGCTTGCAAACATGGAGTGGGTGAAGCTTCTCGCAGTATGTGACGTGGTTCCCGGTATTTATTCTATCCTTCTTGTAGTATGAGCAGTCCCTAAGTCCCCAACCTCACTCCACCTAACGGCCCTACGTCATATTCCTGTGCTAGATCTACCGATATAATATCCAGCAGGGACAAGTTTCCCAGACAACATGCAGCAACAACCATTCAGATTTAATTGTAGAGCCAATGTACTGCGTCTGGCTGAAAAAACATACAAATAACTAAAAGTGAATGTCCTCCTGTGCATCCTCTTCTTCGGCCCCTTCGGTGATGTGGGCTTTGATATCTCTGTTGTATGTGAAAAGGTTGAAAGGTGTGCATTGTGAGAATCAAAACATGCCCACATTTAGCTGATGCTTTTCTCCAAAGTAGATTGCAAAGGAGTCTGCATGTTCTCCCCATGGCTGCGTGGGTTTCCTTCGGGTGCTCCGGTTTCCATGATGTTCAGGTTCACCCATAGTGTGTGAGTGCCAGAGAGTGTGTTCCACTGATGTATGGATGAGTGACCCATTGTAAGTAGTGTATCTAGCAGTGTAAGTCACCGCGGTGAATAAGGTGTGTGGGCTAGAAACACTACATAGTATCCATTGTAAGTCGCTTTGGAGAAAAGCATCTGCTAAGTGAATAAATGTAAATGTAAGTAACTTCCGCTTATTTACCCATTTATGCAGCTGGATAATTGAGGGTAAGTACCTTGCTCAAAGGTACTACAGCCAGAGGTGGGTATCAAACCTGTAGCCTCTGGGTCCAAAGGGAACAGCTCTAACCATGAAAGTACCAACTGCCCTTAACAATGTTTAACAGTTATGTTGTAAAAAAACATGAAATTTAATGAAATGCAATACAGTATATACAGTACTGGAATTTCCTACTTGCAGTCTTCTGATATTATCGATGTCTAATAATTTCTGGAACACAAATTAAACTGTTTTCTCTTTACTGCCAGATGTATTTAAACAGTTACATTTGCTAAATTCATTAAATTTCTGGCTGGCTCCTTTGCGTGACAAAATGTTTCTAAACTTTCAAATGTTAGTAAAGGGTGCATATTTAATTATCCAAAAGAATCAAAGTGCATAACTACATTAGTTTTTTCAGGCAAAAGCTGATAGCATTCAGCTTAAAATTAGTGTTCTACATAAAATTAACACAGCTCCTTTGTTGCCTTCACAGAAATTGTCAACTTCAATTAGTAAATGAATTTTCTGCACCCAAGAAAAAAGATGTGTGCACTGAAAAAAATAGTTTGTTGGATTTACTCAAATGATTTATGGACATTGGTTCCACATAATTAGTTTGGGTTCACAGTATCCTACACATTCACATGGTTTCAATATAATAATTTTATGTTAATCAGATGTATTTTAATAAAGTAAAATGTCCATGCTCTAATTAAGTTATCCTAATATAATTCAGTCATATTGACAACATCATTCTTTTATATTCAGATACAAGGTCAAAGCATGGGGGGGGGGGGGGGGGGGGTGTAGTAGCGCAGTAGGATGAACTGGGTCCTGCTCTCCAGTGGGTCTGGGGTTCGAGCCCTGCTTGGGGTGCCTTGCAGTGGACTGGCATCCTGTCCTGGGTGTGTCCCCTCCCCTTCCAGACTTATGCCCAGTGTTGCCAGGTTAGGCTCTGGCTCCCTGCAACCCTGTATGGGACAAGCAGTTCAGATGATGTACTGTATGTTTGAATCATGCTATTTTTCTGTAATCTAATCACATCATCTTTACATCATTATCTTTGTTCAGTTTTAATGGTTTACATTGTTACTCAATAAAGTTCCATTTTATTTTTAATAAAACAAAGCTTTAGATTCAAAGGGTTTATTTCATTAAGTGATCCATCTGTCCTTTAAAAGCAACATGAATACTCTTAAATGCATTGCAATGTGAAATACAGAGATTAGCTCTTAAAGGATCATGCTTATCAAAACTTAGTTTAAATTACATCTCTTTAACATGTCAATTGGCAACAGTGTGACTTAAAAGCAACTTCTATCTGAAAATATGTAAAAAATGTGTTGATGTATACACACACAACCATTTTACAGCTTGACATATTAACTATTCCGTCTCGAAGGCCACAAACATCGTAAGAAATATTTTGTTAACAAGACCAATAAGCAACTTAAGTTGCACCTCACATTTCTACATAAACATTAAACTGCATGTCTCTGTAAACAAACAGAACATAACAGCACTAATTAGTCTAATAGCTTTACTTAATAAAATAACTTCGTCCTCTCAGACTCTTCTATACAACTTGAAACCTCAAGTGTAGCACAACTTTGTGGGGAACTTCAGGTTGAGAGCATGAATGAGACCAAACAAGAGCTGCAAAGCCACATTCTTCTTAGGCTCCTGAAGCACAATCACACCCTCAAAGAAAAGAGAGCAGCAATTAGTCATGAATAAGATGAACAACAATAAATAAGTTGAACTATTACTAATAATTTGCATCACATTCAAAGTTACATTAACTTGTGTCAGCATTGACACTGAGGCAAGAAGTGAAGTAATTTAGCTACGGACAGGGAGGGTGGGTGAACTGTACTCAAGAAGCTCTTGGTCTCTCTAGGTTTTGTGCTCATTACTGACGGATTATATGGAAACGTGTGGCGCAATTATAATAAAGAGCTGTTTATTCATTCATTACCTATATATTCATATAATAAATAGTATAAACCACCTGTTTGGTAGCGTATAAAACAAAGTTTTACGAAGAGCAGTGGTCTTCACATCAAGACAAGAGCTTGTGACATCACCACCAGAACATGTTGGTCATGATCTTAGTTAAAAGCACTCTCATAAATTTCTAGATTCGCTTCGAATATTTGAATAAACCACGACTCGTACGATGTAATATTTATCTCAATATTCCCGCGTTCGCAATAGGAAGATAGCCTACTAGATAGGACAGGCGACGACACGAAACTAACTAGGACTGCTGGTAGCTGCGTGCCCCTGATTTCCTGAGCTGTTTTGCCGACCCAATGTAGGTCGGTATCCGGTTGGGTGAAGAAGAACCACAGGCAGCGTTCATTATATTCCAGGCATAAATTAAGTAATATATGATTATGTCTTACTATCAGAAATATCTACAGACAGTAATTATTGAAACCCTCTGCAAACATCGGTGTTATTCTTACCCCCCCCCCAGGGAATTCAAAGATGTAAGCAGTTTCGAATGTCATTTTAAAAGTTTATTATCTCAGCAATCTCTCAATCAGCGTGTGCCAGTTAGAGCGCTTTGACAAGATTGCTTTGCTTTGCTAAGCAGAAGTGGTGTACCTACAGCAAGTATTACATAATTTGAAAGTTATGAAACTTTAAACTGAAATACAGAAGGCATACTTCTGGCACCAGTAAAAGTTACCATGTAAATTGTAATCACACACACACAGTGTCTACAACCACTTGTCGCGAGGTGAACTGGAGCCAAGCCTGGCAACACAGGGCACAGGGATGGAGGGGACACACCCAGGACAGGACGCCAGTCCACTGCAAGGCACCCCAAGCAGAACTTGAACCACAGCCCCAGCACACAGCAGGCCCCAGCCAAACCCGCTGCGCCACCGCACGCCTCTACTAAACAATAATCATACAGAAGGAAAATAGTAATATATCATGCCTACATGCTTGTTAGTATAACAGCATAGTAGGCTGGAGGAAGGTCCACAGATGTAAGACTATTGATGTTACACTCAAAAGCCATAGGCATACAGACTAATATTCCATTTTTCTTTATGTTTATTGCTTGTAAAAAGATTTGGAAAGTTTTGGGGAAAAAAAAAAAAAAAAAACTTTTGTTAAAGCTCTAATAACTACTATGTTAAGAGTATAGAATATATTTATAGTATAGTTCTTGGTACAGTATGGTATAGTTCAGTGTAAATAATTATAGGTGGCTCAACATTGCTTACCGTAGCTTAATGAATAAATGTAAATGTAAATAGCACAAGGCATGTAATATATTTACATGCTAAAATACACCGTTGAAGCATATGCAGTGGAATGACTGCAGTGCACTTAGCAGATGATCACACTCACATTGGAAATCTCTCTGATATGTGAAATTATTATCATCCATCTACACAATAATTTTTTGCCGAGTGTCTAACTATTCACTGTCCACACATTCGTGGTACACTTTGGCACTGATGATGATCTTTTGTGATTTCTGTATATATTTGAACAAACCCAGTGGCTTTAACAAACCTATTTTGTCAGTGTACTCCTCCAGATAGATACGTCCCAAACTCCATGATTATGATAATTACTTTGTTAAAAAGTGCAGGTTCCAGTAGGGTACACAGGGTACACTTCCCTTATACCAATATGAGAAAGAAAAAAAGATTTTTGCAACAATAACAACTGTTCCATTTTATGTAGAAAATAACTTTTAAGGGTTTTTTTTTTTTTTTTTTTTTTTTTCTCTTAAGAAACTTTTATGAATCTGGCACAAGCTCCCAGTATGGGGTTTGATCCAGAAAACTTAGTTTTTTTTCACTAGTTTTTATGAGAGACAAAGCCTTGAAACAGTCCTCAAACTCCGATTACAAAGGCTTAACACAACAGGGTTCACATCTCAGCGGAACTGAAGAAAAATAATGAAATGACACTTTTAGGTGCCATAACCACCTGAGTAACACAAGAAATGCACTTACGGTCTTGCTTCAAATTCCACTCCTACTGTAGCACACTGAATTAAGGTACGTGCACTGTAGCAATACAGTAACACTTGCCAGTCTGTATAAATAATGAATTGTATATATATATATATATATATATATATGTGGGGGTGCACAGTGGGTTGGACCGGGTCCTGCTCTCGGGTGGGTCTGGGGTTCGAGTCCCGCTTGGGGTGCCTTGCGACGGATTGGCGTCCCGTCCTGGGTGTGTCCCCTCCCCCTCCAGCTTTACGCCCTGTCCTGCCAGGCTAGGCTCTGGCTCCCTGTGACCCCGAATGGGACGAGCGGCTCAGACAATGTGTGCGTATAAATATAAATGTAATGTGTGCGGTTCATTTTATCTCCTGATAATCCAGTAGAGACTAAGCACCGCACTCAAGGGTACTTTAGCAGGACCTCTAGCTGATCCGGCAACTTTCAGGTTATGCAACTCCGTGTATTTATCTACCGTGCTTGTCTTAGAAGTACAGAAAATCTGTGCTATTATTTATTTACTTTTGGGGAAGGAACCAGCACAATGTTTTACAGCTTGTTCAAGTCCCATATGTCTGGGGAGCAAATCCTCACTCATCCAGGGCTTTTGTGTCTTCAGAAAAGAGAATTTTTTACTATGGAACTGCATAATTAATCCATCAGCATTTGCCTGCACATTTGTGTGATAAATAATGGACGTGGTGCATTTGGAGTTCCAGCAACATTTGGACCCCATTTCCGTTTAAGTGCTTTGTTTCTATTTAAAAATTTGTATGGGATTATTCGGTGGCGTGCGTGCGCGCGAGAGAGGGAGACAAAGAGAAAGCACAGAAAAGAAAGATTATGTATGTATTGAAAGCAAGAGTGCCTGGGCACACACTGATACCAGCTTCAAATGACGCTCCTATCGCTTCTTAGCTGCAAGCAACTCTCAGCCCCTTCCCCCCCTGCCTGACTGACTGACCCCAGGGTGGGCATTAAGAATTTACCTGCTGCTCAGTGGGTTTAACAGCCCTGTGCTTTGAAACGAAGGGCAGCCCTGAAAGGGGGTCTTCCTACCGTACTAATTAAAAGCCCCTGTCTACCCAGTGCGACGAGCTCCGCTGCGTCGGAGGAATTCGTTACCCTTCTCGGCCCAGCACGTCTCTGGTCTCACGCATCCTGTGCGCTGATAAACATTTCCGCTCCTTAAGAACGCTCAGAGATTCGGTATATTAAGAAATACAGTACACTCTGAAATACAGGACCCACAAACGTAGCACTCAGAGATACAGTACATTTAAAAATACAGTACACTCATAATGTCCAGTACTCAGAAACACAGTACTCAGAGATACAGTACATTCAGAAATATAGCACACTCAGAACTACAGTACTCAGAAACACAGTACTCAGAAATACAGTACTCAGAAATACAGTACTCAGAAACACAGTATACTCAGAGATACAGTACTCAGAGATACAGTACTCAGACATGCAGCTCGTCTCCATTTCAACGTCCCCCCTGCTGTTCGTACTCTATTCTCGATCGAGAAATAAAAACTATGGCACCAATCCAAGGAGTTCACAACTCGGATCCTTGCAAAGTCACATTCTCATCCGGTCAACTGTGACTTAACAGCCAGAAGTGACGTCCTCTTTTGTGCGCTGAGTTCTCTGTGTTTGTTGCCCTGCAGATCTGAAGGATGTGCTCTGTTTCATGGACTACAAGCTCAGTGGCGAAACATCTTCTTTTCCGACAAAGAAGCGATGCACCTATCGCGCTGACGGATACGCCGACCCGGGATGACAGAGGTCCGGACAAAGCGATGAACCACCGAAAGGTGACCACCACCTCGGTCATCAAACTTATACAAAAGGGCAAGAGCAAGAATTTCAACCGAGAGCACAGAAAATCAGCTGCTGCTTTGAGACGAGAACAAGACGTGCTAATCGAAAGAACAATCTAGAAATGACTAATTGAGGTCTGGTCCTTTAGGGATACAGGCTGTGCTGTATTTCACTGGAGCTTTAATTACTTTTAGCTAGGAATTGTCACTCATCAGTCACTGGTCGCTGTTTCAAATGAATATGATTGTCTGAACAATTGAACATACACAGAAATATTTATTATTATATTATATGTAATAAGGGGGTGTGGTGCCGCAGCGGGTTTGACCTGGTCCTGCTCTCTGGCAGGTCTGGGGTTCAAGTCCCGCTTGGGGTGCCTTGCGACGGACTGGCGTCCCATCCTGGGTGTGTCCCCTCCCACTCCGGCCTTGCGCCCTGTGTTGCCGGGTTCGGCTCCGGTTCCCCGCGACCCCACTTGGGACGAGCAGCTTCGGACAATATATATAATAATTATATTATTTAATATAAGTGTTACCATACATACATAACAGGAAAACAAGGACAAAGCTTTTGAAAGTGTTATTGTTGTATTCTGACAATTTGAAAGTTGTTTTGCATCGACATGACATCCAAACATGAATGAACCAGTAAGCCTTATTTTATGCGAATGCCTTAACATTATATCTTGAACCTGAGAAACCGCCAGAATGCTTCCGTAGTGAGGTGAATAGCCCAAAAATTAATGCTACCATAGTGGTTAGTGATACTATCTTTGGCTCTAAAGGTTGCAGGTTTAATTCCACACCTCTGGCTATAGTACCCTTGAGTAAGGTACTTAGGCTAAATTACCTAGGCCCTTAGATGGGTAAATAATGATAACCTTAACATTGTAAGATGCTTTGGAGGAAAGGCATGAGCTAAATTCACATAAAAACTGCTTCACATCCTTTGTATTACAAAATACCAAAAGGTGTTACTTTAAGTATATAAACAGGTGTAAGACCTGGTGAGAGGAAACTTTTCTGTGATACAATAAATGTTTCTCAACACCTGTATTCATTTTCCCAAGGTGAAATACTCTTTTGAATTCTATTATATTTTGACATGCCGCACTCTGGGTTCGGATGGGGCGAAGAAGAATGCACAGACAGCATTCATTAGGAACACTTACTAGAGCACCAACATGCCTTCTTTCCTTCTTTCCTTCTTTCCTTCTTTCCTTCTTTCCTTCTTTCCTTCTTTCCTTCTTTCCTTCTTTCCTTCTTTCCTTCTTTCCACACCTCAAGCAAGCCTGCTTAGCATCCCCCAGCTTCTACTCTTTCTTGCTGGCAAACACAGTCACCCCTTTATATTCCCCGTAAGTCCCCCCAGCGGTTGAACACTTTATTCACATCTTACCCACAATCCAGCTATTTCCAATAGACCCGTTTTCCCCCCCCAAACTCTCGGTAACGTTGGTTGCTACAATATTGATACATGGTAATAGCAGTGCTTGACAAAATACATTTCTGAATCACGTCATGGGCCCTTTCTTTCCTTTGTGTGCGTGAAGATTTTCAACAATTTGTAAATCGACATGAGTCAACTGTTAAAAACTTTTTTTTGTCCAACTCAGCTCGTTCTTTGCATGTCCTTGAAAGTGGTTTCCGTGTGCACCGATGAAACCAGCCAGATTAAAAGCTGCATGAATCAAACTGAATCTTCAGTCTAATTACTTTCATAAATTCTGATCTTAGTGGATGCATGAATAATTGCAATGGCAGCAAGTATGGAGGGGGGGTGTGGTGGTGCAGGGGGGTCTGGAGTTCGAGCCCTGCTTGGGGTGCCTTGTGATGGACTGACATCCTGTCCTGGGTGTGTCCCCTCCCCCTTTGGCCCTACGCCCTGTGTTGCCGGGTTAGGCTCCGGCTCGCTGTGACCCCACTCGGGACAAGCAGTTGTTAACGATGGATGGATGGATGGATGGATAATGAAATGTGCAATTACCTGAATGAAATGTGTGAACAAGTAATATAATTGGATGCACCACCTTTAGCTCCAATGACTGCAACTAAGCACCTCCTTTAGCCATTGGCTGTGGAGAAATTTTGGCGCAGTTCCGCACTGTTCAATGCAGAACTGCTACAGCTCATCATCATTTGCAGATTTTTGAGCATGAACCATGAACAGCTTTTTTCAAGTCTTCCGTATACTGATACAGACATAGAAAATACGTACAATGTGTTTATGTATGTTTTGCAGAATGATAGTGGGGGGCAGGTTTGGCCTGTGCCTGTTCTCTGGCTGAGAGAGAGAATTCATTCCACCACATTGGAGTCAGAACTGAGAACAGCAGGGCTTCAGATTTTGGATCTCTTGTGCATAGGACCATGAAGTGGCCAGAGGGTAATGGTAGCACGATGGTGCAGCGAGTAGTGCTGCTGTCTCCCAGTGCCTGGGTGGTGTGAGAGGATGTGGGTTTGATCCTTGCTTAGTGTGTGGAGTTTGCAGTTCTCCCTGTGTCTGTGTGGCCTTCCTCTGTGTGATCTGGTTTCCTCCCACAGTCCAAAGACATCATGTTCAGGTTCCCCCATAGTGTGTGAGTGACAGAGAGAGTGTGTGTTCCACTGATGTATGGATGAGTGGCCCAGTGTAAGTAGTGTATCTAGCAGTGCAAGTCACTGTGGTGAATAAGGTGTGTGAGCTGATAACACTACACAGAGTTCAGTGAAAGTCTCTTTGGAGAAAAGCATCTGCTAAGTAAGTAAATGTAATGGTCTGGTTGGGGCATAGTGACTGATCAGATCTTGCAGATTTATTGCTCACTTTATTAAAGTAGCTGAAAAGTAACATTCTAATGACTAACGAACTAATATCTCTCCAGCCCTCAAGGACAGGAATTCAAAACCCTTATAAGATCTATGTTTAGCACTACTACTGGGAGACCAGTCCTTGATGGCCACAAGGTGTGTTTTTCATTCTTTCTCATGTCTTAGTTGTTTCATCAAAAGTCACGACTTGTAGTAACTGGTACGGTATTCGAGGTACATAAAATTTGCTGATTAAAAGGTAACTTCAGAATGTCTGCAGATGCTTGTGATCCTCATGAATGGAGGCTACAAATCCTAAGCAATTGCGCTGCATCCACATTCCAATCACACCCTTTACTCTGGCACCTTACTGAAGTGAATCAAGTGTGGAGCAAAGGTTACTGGCTGTAAAAAGAACTGGCTAATGGAAAAGGGTTTTATCTCTGAGAATCCCACCTCAGTGATTTATGGCCTACGAGTATTTGAAATACAGCTTCCCGTAACCTCATACAGTAGAGCTTGCACAATGGCCTAGTCTTCTGAAAAGTCCCAGATGATTCAAGCATCAAATGGAGAAGCTGGTCTACTTGTAATCACTGCCTTGAAAAGGCACAGTGGGTCTCTGCAGTGGGCTGCTGCGAAGCTATTGAATGTTTAGCACTGCCTTTGTGGAGCAGACAATCTCCAGTGGGAACCTAAATAAATCCAAAAAATCTGCTCTGTCAGCTCACTTCCCCAGCAGCTTCCCCAGTGCAACCAAGATGGGTGGAGATTGCAGGAAGACAATTATCTTCACAATACGTGACATCTAAATGAAGCTTTCTTTTCATAGAGTGTTTTTCTCAAGATGAAAAAAGTAATGAGCATGGATTTTTTTTCTATCGACTTCCTAAGTTAGTCTTAAAATTATACACAGAGAAAATGCTGGTACACAAAATATGTATGTGACCCTGGTATTTATGTCAAAATGTATGAAATGCTATAAATGTTTCTTGTCCATACTCAACCACTGCATGTCCACGTGAATATTTTCAGTATTGTAAAGAGGGATATTTGTATGATGCCATAAAGAATTCTGCAATGATGCACGCAACCAGTGATCCTTTCAGATGGTGGATTCTGATCAGTGTTTCAGTTGTTTTTTCTTCCGATTTGTCACCATTAACAATTAATATTTTTGCCTAAGTAACTCCACAACCACCTCTCCAACCTTGTTGGCTCAATCATATCTGACTCACGCCTTCCAGTCTCATTGGCATTTAGTTCCCCTCGACTTAAAGGACTCGTGTGTTAGCAAAGATAGATTCTTTTTTCAATAAATCATTTACTGAGGATGCCAAGGGTCAACGAGGGGATATTCCCTTGAGTAATTAAGCCCATTGTTAAGATGTACCTCCACCTATTATTCATCACAGTGAGCAAATCAGATGCAGAGTTAAAAGCCAAAATAATCAATTACCTGCTTGACAGCTGACCTTTGTGCTAAGGCAGGATTTTTAGTCTTCATTATGTAAAAACAGCCCTGTTCCCTCTCGTGAATTTCTGAAGCATCCTTAATTGAAATGTTTTGCACTGGTTACAATGGAATGATAACAATACAATAGGTTGTTTCGCTAAAAACAAAAAAACATTCCCTCTAATTCCTTTCAGTATGCTGCATCTTTTATTGTAAAAGCACATCCCTTTTGGAAAACAGGAACATCAGTTTATGGATCAATTTTTCATTGCAAGCGTGACAATGGGAGGCTCTAATATTTAATGCAAAAATTTAAAGTGAAAAAATGTGATTAATCACAAAGGAATTACCATAGAGATCAAATACCTTTCACAAACATGTAAGAAAATATTTGCATTACAAAATTTAGCGGAAGGTATGTTTCACCACACTACTGCGACCAGTAAATGAATTTATTGGTGGTCCGTTCCTTACTCCTCAGATGAAACAGAAATTGGTACAATCGATACACACTCCTTTTTTGTATCTTTCTGGTTTAAGTGGTTTAAGAAAAACTGGTCATTGTGTTTAGGAAACCTTGTAGTAGACGACCGGTGTGCCTCCTTGACACAGATTGAGCTGAAAATATTAATATCTAGTGAAGGTGATGTGGATGTACTGTACAATGATTGGAATAATACCTCAGTTAACAAAATTCCATGTTTATTATCAACAAGCAGTCAACAAGAGTCACTGAAAATATTTAGGACTCTGGTGTGTGTATGACAGAAAATAAAGAGAAGCAATTTAACTTCTATTTTGACAACATGATGTGCTCAACTGCACATCTTGACAGTGAGTCTTAATAGGTTCCTATTTAGCAGGCTTTCGAATGGGGAAAAAACTATTTCCACATTTTTGCAGTCCTGAGACGAACAACTCAGCAGGAAACTGACATATGAGGTTAATAGTTATACTTATAGCATCATTCTGAATGCAGTGAATCATTAAGAATGTCATCACTATAGATGTACAACTTTAAAGATTGTTAAATGTGGACTAAATTTGCGCTAGAGATGAATACTTTGGATGGAGCGTGTTAATTAAACATAAGATATAGAAAGAAAAAAAAAATCTGATAATCAGCTGGATGACCCCAAAAAGTCAAAACAGACAGATGGATGTGTGTTAGAGAGGGAAGCGTGTCCACAGTCAATGTAATGCAATTAGCCAGAGAGCACGTTCAACCGGAACTCTGTCACAGGCTGAAAGCGTTAGCAATTCCCAGTGCTTGGGAATCATTACCTTAGTATGTCTGTCAGATGATGCAAAAGTCCAGCTTCAAGCATTCACTAAATTATGATTGCTTATCCTAAGGCTGACAGTGGTCTGGAGCCTATAACAGGAACACAGGGAGCCAATTTAAGCAGAATGCACTCTGGACGGGATGCCTGTCTATCACAGGGTAGCCACACACATAGAAAGGACAATCTAGAATCACTCATCCACCCGAAAGACGTTTTTGGACTGTGGGAAGAAAACACAACAAACATGGTGAGAACGTGTCAATTCCATGCAGAATGAACTGGAATCAAACCGAGGCTCAACTGCACAGCCCTGGTGCTATGAAGCACCAGCACTAGCCCCTGTACAACCTAGCTTCAAAAATATGTTTCAAATAAGGATTTTCAGTTCAATATCAAAAGCTTTTGCAAAGCTTAATGAGACAAGTGGTAAAAATCCAAATGAACAGTGCTTTACAGCTCATGTGGTCAAACAGCTTAGTAAACATCACCTCGTAATTGAATACAAAAGCTGCACGAGAGCACAAATTGCTAGCAGCCACAAACAGGCTGATTAACTGAAACAGAAAAGATGAGCAACTGCTGTTCTTCCATTTGTATTTATGCAGGAATTGACTTTTTATTGATCCAATCCAGGAACACAAGAGCTTCACTACACTCCACAAAGCCTTATGTTTGGCTCTGATGGGACTGGGAGAAGTAGTTCTGTGCCACAGGTAACCACATCTAGTCATCAATGGGATGAAAACTTTCAGCTTTGAAAAGATGCATTTTAATAAACACCTGAAACAAGAGTCGAGGCAAATAGTCACAAAAACAAATACAAGCTAAGGCCAAGAAAATTCAAGTGAAAGGCGTAGCCCTTGAAGATGTACGCACTCCACATCTTCGGTCAGCAGCAGCAGGCCTGTAAATCTACTTTCTATCTGTTCTGTGTTGTGGGGCATCGGTACCTGTACTCAACACCACGACCGCAACCATTATTTTCGTAAATTCACCCCCCTTGTGTTACAGATACACACCCGTTACTAATTGAAAAGCAAACGTAAAACCTGCAGGGCAGAGATCCTTGAGCACTACAATTTCTGTCCCCATGTGTGGAGTGTCTTTAAGAATAAAAGAGCTATAAGAACTCAACCTCTGCCACCTGCAGCTCACGCTTGCCCATCAACTGTCCACTTCTGTACAGTGTGAGAAAGGAGATTATACGCAAGTTCTGCATAGTTAACCTCTTCACAGCAAATAACGTGAATGAAGTGCGAGAACCTCAACTGAAGACCCATAATGATATTGTAACACCTGTCTAAGACCATCTATCAAATCTAACTTCAGAAATGAGAATGACTGCAGCATTAAAGTTAATGTGGGGCTTTATAGGCCAATCTTAAACACTCATTATGAGGAAATAGAATTTCAAATTTACATTTGCAAGACAGAACAGTGTTGCCTCTGAAGGATTCCAGCTGAGAAGCCAGCCCCAATCACAGAAGTGACTCCACTTTTAAGCCTTAATTGCAGTTATTCAGATGTGTTGCAGTGAGCAGACAAAATCCAGTTTCGACTAACTTTGTACAAAAATCTCATTCTTTTATTCAGCTGGATGCACGGAGATGTATTTTCCTGAAGTACAGTTTTCACAGGTACACAGTAGTACTGAAGCAGGGAATCAAACCTGTTACATTCTGGTTATGTGCTTAGTTTCATAACACCACCAAGAAATGCATTATGCAACATCTATCACTGGCATTTAACCAGCCTTAAAGGTCATGCTGTGTCCTCAGCTTTACGTTTATTGACTGAGGTGACCTGTCAATCTCCACTACAGAAAAGTGATCATTCTGGGACCAAAAGATTATTCAGTACACTATGATCAAAAAGGGTTTCAGCATGTAATGAGAATAAAAATAACCTAATAAAAATGTCAATCCTTGATCACCACCTTATCTAAAAAGCAGCTTTCAATATCAAGTAGAATACAGGCAACATACTTTAATTAAATATACAAGTGACATTTACAGAGGCAATTAACATAAAAAAATAAGACAAAACTAAACATACTGTTACTGAAAAAAATAAAACAAATATTCAGAGGTTGTAAATGCAAACAAACAATTTACCTCCTAACATGTCCTGGACATCTTAGAAATTAAAGTAAATATTCCATCAATACAAACCAATGACACTTGTCAAAAATACAAAAATAAATTGCTTCTTTAAACAGGAACAATATTAGCTTTGCAGGGTGTATATGCACAACGTGCAGAAATCTTAACAGTCCACAGCTCCATGGAGACTACTGGTATGAATTCCGAACAAATCTAAGCTCAGTTTAAGGGCGTCTTCTAGGCATCTGAGTCCATGTCGCTGTCCCCACCTATAGATCTGAATTCCTCACTGTCTTCCTCATCCTCACTCAGCTGTACTTGTGACAGGACACTGGGGCCGCGCCTCCGTGCTCCGCTCTCCTCTTCATCATCCTCCTCATCGTCTTCACTTTGCCCGTACCCCTCACCACTGGCCAGGCCGCGGGCCTGTCTCTGTGTCCGTCCCTCGGCTTCATCATAACTGCCATAGCTAACAGAGAAAGGGTAACTTGATACCAGTGGGTTAGCCCCTCACTTTTAAACTCACTCGTTTATACTTCTATTATCAGTAACACTGCCCTGCATAAGCTGGTTTTAGTAAGCTACAAAATGGTCATTTAAATACAGTAATATCGTTAAGTAGTACTCTTGGATATGGATAAAGTCTCTGTCAAATGAATGGCAGTGGCTAAGCATTCACAACAGACTGATTTATCAAGTCAAACTTGTATCAGTAAAAATGATCTAGCTTTAAAAATACAGTATAGAGACAGAGCACAGGAGATGCAAATTAGTAGCTAAAAGTATTTGCCAAATAGTCACATTAAATCTAAATGATTGATCTGGCAGGCACTTGTTATATGTATATCCTGGTAGCTATGCGCTGAGGAAAGTGCACACCTGACATTGCTGTCCTCCATTTGGCCCTCGTCCGCACCCTCGCCCTCGTATGACATCATGCTCTCTTCCTGCTCCAGCCCCATACGTGCCATCTCCTGGTGGCCCCTGGATGGGGCTCCCCTTGTCTCTACCTCACGGTCTGAGTCGCTGCCGCTCTCTGACAGGTGGATGGCTGTGGAATAATAAGAAAGGGAAGATCAGAATTCAACCACTGCCTTCTAAGTTGTATGTTTGCTGGCTCCATTACTTGCTCAATCGCACTGATCTCTTCTAAACCTTCATGTCATGTAAAAAGTAATCCTGTGGCATGTTGATCCAGGATCAAGTGGAAATAAAGGGCATGGAGCATAAAGTAGTAGATTAGAATGCACCTAGTGACAAAGGTATAGTGACACAGGAGTACGAGAGTATAAAGCCCTTGTACCCGCAAAGTTGCTCAGAGATTTTTGTAGTCCACAGTTTGCAGTTCAGGGTTTTTGCATCTTGATAAAGCACATAGACAGACTGCAGCTTCAGCATAACTCCAGGAAGGCTGAATAGCACAATAAATGCAGACAAAGGGAAGTGTTTTGTCTCTAAACCCACAGGAGAAAGGGTTGTCGCCCTCCTCTTCACTGGCGTCATCCTCCCCATCAGACATAAGCAGGTCTTGATACAGCACACTGGCTTGGGCAGGACGGCTGGAACCCTCATCCTCCTCGTCGTCCTCATCGTGTCCATGCAGACGCCTTCTTGGCGGCAGCAGCATGTCCTCATCATCATCCTCATCCTCAAGGTCACCTTCGCCATCTTCTGCCTAAGAAAAGAAGATGACAAAAAAGTAACAGTAAGTCTATTTGACAAACATAAATCTAGAAAACAAGACCTGCGCCAAAAAGTTACTGTACAAACACAAAACTAACAGACACAATACAATTGCCTTATTTTTCCTCGGACCCAGAAATCAGACAAAGTGTGACAAAACAGCCATCTTTAAAAGACACATCAGTACTGCACTAATCTGCAGCCATGCCTGATCTGTCAAGAAAGCCACCAGAAGAGACAGAAATGGAAGCCAGAGGAAGCAGTGAGGAACCCCTCGACCACCTGCCCCCAACCCCCATCTTTTCTTCCTTCTCCATAAGTCTTACAGGAGCTGGGGTCTTGGGTTTGCCATCGTCATCCTCCTCAAACCCTTCGATGTCCACATCTGATTCCTCTTCGCCTAGCCTCCCGCGCCCATGGCGGCCCTGAGGGACACAGATGGGGGTTGTAGGGCGTTGAGGGACAAAAGCCAGGAGAAACAGCCAGGTGAAAGGGAAGGGAAGGGTGGCGCAAAAGAAAAAGGGAAATCAGCCAACCCGTAGTAATCGAACAGAAGTAGATCATGTGAAAAGGCAGAGGGGGAAACGGCAGGACAACAGCGAAGAAACCTCTCTTTTTCCCTAAACCTGACACAACTGAAAATCCCCTGAAATCACAGACCCACACACACACATACGCACAAACACAGCAGCCCAGTCTCAATCCACAATACACCAATAGAGAGAGAGACAGATGAGATGGCTGTGTGTGCAGGAGAGGGGATGGAGGAGAGGTGGCCCTGGATTGAGAACGTGTTCCCCACCGTCTCTCTCCCCATACCTGCCCCCCCCTCTTCTCGGGGGTAGAGGCGGGAGGGCCATCCACGAACAGGCTGGCCTCCCTGTGTAGACCCATTGAATTGCTGCTGTCATAGAGGTCTGGAGGCTACAAGGAAGAAGACAGAAAAGAGAGAAAAGGGCGGAGGGCATACAGCAAAAGAGGCAGCAAGAGGGCCAGATCCCAGGATGGCAGGAAAAAGGACAGGGGTGAGAGCACAGAAATGGCTTGAGCTTTGGTCCTCGTGGGAAGTATCACACCCAGAGTATACAACATCGTGAGGCCAAGGAAGTGAAGGCAGAAAAAGACAATCAGGTATGAACTAACAGAGGAAGCCTGCATCGCACCATTTTTGTGGCCTTATGTTGGCAGGTACCTGTGGGGTATAGGGGCCGGGGGTCATTGGGTCCAGGCTCTCAAGGTCAGCTGCATCAAGGGCTGCTTCCTTGGCAGTGGAGATATCCTTCTCCAGCTGAGTCAGGTGCTCATCGTACTGGAATGACATCCATGCAGACCACTTAGTGATGCCCTAACCCGACCGTTCTAAACTACCCAGAAAAGAAAATGCACTCATGCACACAGAAGCAATTACAGACATTACATTAATTTACAGTGAAAAGGGTTTTATCCAAAGGGACTTGGAACAGCTTACAAATTTCACAGATCTTAAACTATATCCATTTATTCAGCAACATGTACAATAAAGCAGGCACCCACTGTGTACATTTCCTCCCTAGAGGAATATAAATTTAGAGCTGTTTGATCCTAGGTCCAGTTCCTTCACACAAAGCAGCACACAATTGCACACACTAATTCCATTTGCAGCAGCTCACCTCTGCCAGAGTCTGCTTACACACATTCACAATTTCCAAGGCAGTCTTGGTGTAAGGGCTGTCGGAGCCTGAAAAACAGACTGAATTTGTGGTAGCACTAGCAAAAGAAATGAGTCGGATATTGATTTTTCAGCTTTACATTCTAAGTTCTTCATTATGCCCCACTTACCATTATACTTTACGCTGTTGGTGTGGATAAGACTGACATCGTTCAGGAATGTCTCTCGATTCTGGTACTTATGCTTTGAGATGTTCTGTGCAGAAACAGGGAAGCAATAGGAAATGTTCCAAATGGTGAAACTAAATGAAGACTACAAGTTTTCATTCTAACCTAGTAAACTGGAGGAGCCAGAACAGTCAGCAAGATACACTATACATGTGTAAGAACATAAGAACCAAATATTGCAGACAGATTTCACCACATGTAGTCCTTTATGAAATGGGATTTACACACAGCCAGCAATGTGTCAGAGCCATTAAGCACAGCAGGAATCTGTCTCTTCTCACCTTGCGAATGTTCTCCAGGTCCATAGGGTTGGCAATCACCTTGTAATAATCTGGTACAAACTTCTTATTTACAGGATGATGGAAGGGCCACGACTGAAGAGTGGAGCAAAGGAGAATTAGAAGTAAAAGATATGTGACATGTAGAAACACTAACATTATTTCATAAAGCACTTATTCAGTATATATAAACTTTTTACACTATTTCAGCGAAACCCAAATGCTGTTCATTTAATTTTAAAGCAATGCCATAAAAAGTCTTGCTTGCAATACTCTTAGAATGGATGAGAACTCACATCTGGGACAGCCATCATCTTCTGGGTGACAATGTTGTCCAAGATAAAGGAGAAGGCCACTTGATCGTCGTCATCTAACAGGGGATTGATGGCTTTCTCCAGCCTTACCAGTCTGTCCTCTTTCTGTAATGGAGACATGGAACAAACATGAAAGGGAGTTAAAAGTAGCAAGAAATGAGAAAAGACAGTGAAGGGAAGAGTACTACACAGGAACTAACGAAAAAAGACATGGGGAGTGCAGAGAAACTGATCAAATATTAATATTTTTGTTGACATCCAGTAAGTTGCCATGTAGAAAATGCACATACACAAGTATCATCCACCATGTTATCTATTATAACAATAGTTATAAAAAAAAAAAAAAAAAAAAAAACTGTATATAAAACAGTGATGCTCAATAACTCTTCAAGCTGAGAGTTGGCAGACAACCATGTCAATTTTCCGTCATATTAAACTGGATTTTTCCTGAGTGGAAAAAAAAGCAATGCATTTTTGCCCAAAATATGACTGATTATTTTTGGAAATATGCCAGAAATTATCAATTTACCCACTGCTCATTAATTAGTTAATTTTTCAATAGGTTTATGCTGTAATATCTGCAAAAAAACATTCCTGATGTTAATTTCAAAAGAGGAAAAACATGTGACTGAAAAAAGTTGTGGCTGGGAATTCCTGATACATGTTGGTTCAAACAGGTAGTGATCAAACCTCTTTGAGCTTCTCATCACAGAGGTCCAACATGGACTGGGCCACCTGGGTGAGAGGGTGTTTCGCACCTGCAGACACATCACAAAAGAAAATGTTCTTCAAGTGCGAGAATTGAGGCCCAGCAGTATAATTACACAACACAGAATTAAAGTTAAGAAATTACAGGTTAGCTGAAACCTTTATCGGAACCACTTTACTGAAAATGTGACACTATTTAAACAGCTGAACATTTTACAAGAGCAATGCCAAAGAAGATTTCAGGTTTGGGGGCTTTATATGGGAAGTCCTGTTGCTTAATCACCACCCCTGTGGCTGAGATTTTAATTAGGATTTACTGGACTAAAAAAAAATTATTAGAAGTGTGTTTTAATATTAAGAGGCCACAAACGAATGAAAGAAATAGTTAACTAAAATAATAACCAAAGAATTATTTGAGAAAAACAACTTTTTTGTTAAAATATGACCTTAAAACATGTTCAACTGAGAGATCAAGCCATAAGAAACCAGCATACACAGGAGATGAGCAAGTGTTCTATGCTCTCTGCAGCCCCAGGTTATATCTTGAGACCTACCGTTGTATGTGGCACTGTTCTTGACAATTAGTTCTACACTCTCACGGAACTCTTCTCGCGAGGGGTACATGCGCTTCCGCACGTTCTCCCGTAGTGTCTGCAAGTCCATGGGCCTTGTGATGATCTTGTAGTAGTCCTTTACCACCTTGCCATTGACAGGAGTGTGAAATGGATACGTCTAGGGGGAAAAAAAGTACCATTCCAGGTATGAATAATCATTATATCAACAACACCTACAGTTTGTAGCATGTGTCGTATACACATACAAGTAGTATCTAAAAGAGTGAGAAATACAAAAAAAAAAAAAAAGACCTTACATTAGGGTGGTCCCGCATGTCATTGATGATGCCCTCTAGAATAGATGACAACGTGACCATGGGGTCAGTCCGTCGCCTGTGGATGGACTTGTGAGGTTTCTGTAAGAAAGGGAAAGGAAAATTACAATCATGCACGTTGCCAAGAAACAAATTACGATTGCAGAATGACTCCAATCAACAAACAGGACGTGTCTTACACCAAAGAATGATACCAGAGAAAAAGACATGGCACAAGGAGGCTCACGTTCAAGTAGTCACAGTGCACTGTGGTTCCCACGCGCCTCTTCTTCTTGGGTGGTAGCTGCTGTTTGGGGAACTTCAGTACTAGAGACTTCCTGCGTACCTCGTCAGCACTGAAAGCAAAGTGCCAAATGCTTATAATGGAGCTTCACAGGCAACCGCCAATGTCATCTAAACTGGAGTTCTGAGACACAGTGGACCATATCACAGTCTCTCACCTTGAGAGATCTGTAGACTTAACTGTTAAGTCTGCTAAAACTGGAGATTTAAATTAAAATTCTACATGCAGATTTTGACATACCTCTCAATGAGTTGTTTTCCCAAAACAATCTTGGTACCCTCAACTTTAATCAGCTCCTCATTATCATTGTGGATGACTGTTTTCTCCAGTTCTTCCTCCTGCTCTTCTGTCATTGCCACCGGGTTGGAAGGTGGAGCGTTGGTTTGGTAGTATAGTGGACAGAACTTGTTGGTGCGCATGTGGCCTATGGCACCGCAAGCACCGCACTTCAGCTGGTTGTACAAAGGAAGGTGAGGAAAGATGAGGATTAATATACAAATAAAGAAACAGGGGGTTTGAAAAATGAAGTTGTCCAGTCTTTGCCCAAACTGCTCCATAATACCTTAAGGTCAGGACGTTCTTTGACCTTCTTGGCTTTCTTCTCAGGGGGTCCCTTAAACTTATCCTTCTCCTGGTTACGTTTGAGTCGTCTCAGCTGTTCTTGGATGCGCCGTCGCTCCTTCCTCATCTCCTCTCGGTGTTGCTCATCAAAGAGTGCAAACTTCCGTCTGGAGCCAATGGGGGCAAGTCAGATTGAAGAGAACCACTGCTTCCCTGTACCCAATGGCAGAGAAGTGTTCAGACCAGCACAGATGGAGTAACTCACATAAACTCGTCATCCTTGGTAGTACGGATACGGGTGTACGCATCAATGACAGCGGGCTTGCGGACCGTCTCGCAGCGCACATATTCCTTGCCGTCCTCATCCCTAAAGGTGCGGTATATCTTTAGCCTTCTTCCAGTGGCAGAGGAGGTCAGGCTGGTAACAGAAGAGGCATCATCATCTTTGTGGGAGCTGGTAGAGTGGGCACTTGCTGCAGAACAAAAAAAAAGAAAACACCTCACTTTAGCCACAAAGGGAAACGGCCTTGCCATGACAAGTTCATGCCTAGGATCATCGCATCATAAAACCACATATGGGACAAGCCACACATGCCAGATACTCACACAACCCCTTGCGGCGTTCTTTCCGCCCCTTGTCTCGGTCACTCTCTTCCCCCATCAGCATCCTCTGCAGCTGCTTTCTCTCCTGCTCCTCCCTCTCATGGGAGAGTTGGGAGCTTGTCTTCTTGTTCTGCAGCATATTCTCAATATTCTTGCCCATTTCTTCAAAGTCGCTGTCTTCAGCCGAACTGCTGTCTGTGTCTGTTGAGAGGACCTCAGTTGACTCCAGAACCCTGGGTTTGGAGAGCAAAGAACTTTAATATCTAACAAGCATAAAGATCCAAGTAGGACACAAGAACCAACAGACAGGTATGGTTTTCAACATATATCAAGTTTTGCTGATGTGATCTTGTCTTAGTTTACAAACATAAGAAGGGTGATTAAGACCACATCGTGAAATATGGAAGAGTAGGTGGATCTTACTTGTTCTGCAAGTCAAAGATTCTTTGACATTCCTCCTTGTAGCGCTCCTGATGTTCTGCCACTGAAAAGCGTGACCCTCGAGCAAACTTGCTCATTGGTCCCTCGCCTGAGCGTGCCTGTTCTGTGGACATGGTACGTACCACGTCGATAACCTCCCAACGCGATAGCTTCTTAATCTGCAGGGAAATGCACAGACTGACTGCAGGTAGGCTATTTACAATCATTAACTGTTTTGGTGTTTTAAAGTCTTTGGACTTCTAAAAATGAAACTATACTGTCATGAGGACTGCATAAAGACCCCACACATCAGTATGTAAGCAGCTGAGGCAGGTAAATAAGACATAGTTTACCTCTTCTTCCGGGACCCCAAATTTGCGCAGCAGTTGCTTGGCATTCTTGAGAGACAGACGTCTCAGGTCAGCATCTGTGCCTGTCACAGTTTTCTTGGCTGGCTGAGGTTCCTTGTCATCCTAAACAGGTCAGGGGTTTGCAGAAGACATGAAATAGTTCATCATGACACACCTACTTCAGTTCCAATGGTGCTACAGAGGTCACTGGCAAAATGACCAAAGACAAAACTCAACAGAATGACGAATTAAAAAAAATTCTGGGCTTATTGCCATATTTGACTTTTTGTAACGGGCTGTTCGTTCCCTGTATGACCGGAGCAGGAGCTTGGTTCGCATTGCCGGCAGTAAGTCAGACCTGTTCCCGGTGCATGTTGGACTCCGCCAGGGCTGCCCTTTGTCACCGATTCTGTTCATTATCTTTATGGACAGAATTTCTAGGCGCAGCCAGGGAACGGAGGGTGTCTGTTTTGGTGGCCGCGAGATCTCGTCTCTGCTTTTTGCGAACGATGTGGTCCTGTTGGCTTCATCAAGTCAAGACTTGCAGCGTGCACTGGGGAGGTTTGCAGCCGAGTGCGAAGCGGCGGGGATGAGAATCAGCACCTCCAAATCCAAGGCCATGGTTCTCAGTCGGAAAAAGGTGGATTGCCCCCTTCGGGTTAGGGGGAAGTTGCTCCCTCAAGTGGAGGAGTTTAAGTATCTCGGGGTCTTGTTCACGAGCGAGGGAAAAATGGAGCGGCAGGTTGACAGACGGATCGGTGCGGCATCTGCAGTAATGCGGTCATTGTACCGGTCTGCTGTGGTGAAGAGGGAGCTGAGTCGTAAGGCGAAGCTCTCAATTTACCGGTCGATCTACGTTCCTACCCTCACCTATGGTCATGAACTCTGGATCATGACCGAAAAAATGAGATCGTGGATACAAGCGGCAGAAATGAGTTTCCTCCGCAGAGTGGCTGGGCGCACCCTTAGGGATAGGGTGAGGAGCTCAGTCACCCGGGAGGAGCTCGGAGTAGAGCCGCTGCTCCTCCGCATCGAGAGGAGCCAGTTGAGGTGGCTCGGGCATCTGTTCCGGATGCCTCCTGGACGCCTCCCTGGGGAGGTGTTCCGGGCTCGTCCTACTGGGAGGAGGCCTCGGGGCAGACCCAGGACACGTTGGAGAGACTATGTCTCCCGGCTGGCCTGGGAACGCCTTGGGGTTTCCCCAGAGGAACTGGAGGAGGTGTGCGGGGAGAGGGAAGTCTGGAGGACTCTGCTCGGACTGCTGCCCCCGCGACCCGGCCCCGGATAGCGGAAGAAGATGGATGAATGGACTTTTTGTATAAAGGAATCTCTACAAACACTGATTATGTGAGCAACAATAACCATAAAATTCATAATGTCTTCAGAACAATTTCTGCCACAGAACTCTTAAAACCAATTAATAAAGAGTCCTACTCACACATTTCAAAACGTGATATATGAATCTTTCTGATACATTGTATTACTCAGCACAGATGACTGGTCTCATTTATGATACTTGTCAGAACTGTCAGTGATGCAATATTGTTTACATTCTGCACCCACTTGCATAATAATAAATTAGTCTAGCTTGAGCTCTCAATATTTGGATCAAAAGTTAAAGTGATGTCAAATTTAGCAGATTTTGTTCTGCTTTATTTATACCAAACCACTAAATTAGCTGGTTTCATGCCAAAAAGTGAAACATTAAAAGGAAGAAATTTAATGGTTGAACTAATTAAAATGAAGTAAGAGGCATTCAACTTTCAGGTTGGCAGTTTTTTACCAACAGGTTATATATACACTACTATACTATTCTTAACATTAAATGTTTTTTTTTCATGGAAAGTAAAAAAGAAAAAAAAAAAAAAAAAAAGAGAGCAATGCGAAAAAGGGAGATTTAGGGGACCAACCTTCTGCTGTGTCGGTTTGTTGGGAACCTTGACATAGGAGAAACCCTCCCCGCAGCCAGTTGGGTCTGCTACGCCTGTGACTTCCAGCAGGCACTTCCCCTTCATGGCAGCAATGAAGGCTCGTGTGGTGTTCCAGGGGGCCGTGCGCACCTGAGAGCGTGGAGCAGGGTGACTGATGGTATTAACAGTACACTCCATTTTTCTGCAACAAGAGTATCCTCAGTTCCATAGAGTGGAAACAGCATTACCTCATCATCTATCTTCATCTGGAAGTCTTCTTCATTCTCCTCCTCTGGTGCAAAGAAGGACTTCTCTCCATATCCAGCATCCTAAGAAAAAGACAAAACATGCAAAGAATGAACAAACAACATGTTCTGCCAGCCTTTTAAGAGAAATATTAACAGTGCAGAGATAAGGAAGTGGATATTTTCATGTTTCAGCAATGCTGTGCCAATCATCCATTCATTTTAAGTGCTTTTGAAAAAATCTTTGATGGGGGGGGTACAAACTGGTCCGTGTTCCTTAGCGTGGGTGTGACGGCTGAGTTTCTTTTCCCCTCGCTAATCATAGTGACATTATTGACGGAATTGAGTAAACTGCTTTCTATTCAAAATGTTTGCGTTTTAAATGGAGACAGCGTCACATAAGATGAAAGTGGCTCACAGCTTACACACCAGAGGAGGCGTGACCCAGCGTTCACCCTTCTCAAACTGACGTGGGTGTGTTGCTTTGAGGGGAAGTTTAATAACTAGCCAATTGGCTCTGACTGACTAGGAGAAAAAGAGGCAAAAACCAGAAAAATCTACCATCTGCCCCACACTGGCACCCCCAAAAGAACCAATGCTGTACCAGTATTTTACAAGTTTGTTCAATGGTACTATTTATTTTTCAGAGGTGAATGTTCTCCAGGGCACCATACCTATGGAGGTCAGTTTCCCCTGGCAACCTAAAAGCAACAGCAATTTTCCAGCCATTGCAGTGTTTGCTGTCACTACTGCTATAATCCAGTAGGATCTCACCTTTAGCCTCTGCTCTGCCACCAGCATGCTGTAGTAGGCACAACACTGCTCTGGGGAGACCATAGCTCGGATCTCTTCCTCTGTGGGCAGCCTGAAGTCTGGCTTCAGGACCCACCAGTTAGAGTCCATTCCTGAGAACAGCCGCAGGGTGGGAGAGAGCAAAGTGAACACCCGCTACATCCAACACTCTCCCAAAACACATCCCAGTAACCATCTACACTCTTGCCCTGTCAAAAGAATTCCCCTTTCCTTTATGTTTGATTTCTCTCTGCTCTGCATTGTGTGTATAACAGGCAAACTTAGTAATAAGCCAAAAACAAGAACTAAAATTACTGTAACTTAAAAAAAACCCCTTTAATTTCCCACAGGGAATAACAGCTAAAAGAAATTGCTAATACAGCTGAAAATAACAAACTTGCAAAACACAGAAGGATGTTCACAGTCAAAACAAAGCTGGCTTCTCATGATGCAGCTCTGAATTTTCCAAAATGGGCTTCTAGTTCGAAAAGAAATTGACACCTGCCTTCTTTGGCTTTACCATTTAACTATTCAGTTTGCTGTCCAAGATCTTTGTTGTTTCAAAGGAAAAAGAAAGAGCGCCAGGCCTACGACACGTGCAGATGTACAGTCTCTTCAGACAAGTAACAACCACAGAAGTTTAACGTATCTGGGCTTATTTGCAGACATCATAACACAACTTGATAAAACTTGTATGGTGGTTGCAAGGCTAGTTCAGAACAACTTACTGCAATCAAAATGATAAGAGACGCATGGATGAAGCTAATGTCCATCTGGGAACAGTTTACCTGTGCGCTTAAAGTCAGCACAGAGTTTAAGGCGCTTGCGGATGCTGCTCTCTGAATGAGATGGGAAGGCCTTCTTGATGTCTTCCATGCGGATTCTCCGAGGTCGATCTTTGCTCTTCCAGAACAAGCGATAAATGAACACCTACAGAGAAAGACAAAAGCACCAGCCAATAAGAGTCCAATAAGTGAGTATCTTTGTGCAGTTTTGCATACTTAAACACAGAGACAAGCTTATAAAATCACACCTCAAGAAAAATTACTCAGAACCTACAATGGAAAAACAAGAAAACAGAAAAGGCTTCTTTAAACTGTACCAGTAAAATTCTTAAAGAACTGTTCACTTTCAGGCAGTCAATAGCATAACCAAAAAGAAGCTCCTACCATTACTCACATTTCATTGGAAGACTCATCTTGTGCAGAGACACATATACCCTGCCCCCACCCCGCCTGCCTGGACTCACCTTAAAGAGTAATTACGAACCTTAATCATACTTTTCAATTTCAACCTATTTTTTTTTTAGTGTAACAACCTACATGTTGCTTTAAAGAAATAAAAAGCTGTTCGGAGTCATTATTTACCACCTTCTGTTCATATTTTAAAGCCCCTTCGTTTAGACTCTTCCGTCAAATATTTACATTTTTATTCTGAGCACATGATGAAACACAAAACACAAATAAAGCAACAAAACAACACAGGTAAAGATACAGTGTTTCACATAATCACAAAGTAAAACAGTGTTAGTTCCCAGGATCCACAGAGAAACTTGTACGTTCATCCTCTAGGACTAGTCAGTTCAATCGGTCCATAAGAGCCGAGACATTTCACCCTAGTGTTGATACATCTGTCACCCAAAAAGCCTGGAAAACTGGGGGTCTGGTCTTCATACCAGGGTGAGTGGTCAAAATGGATGAAGTCCAGATAAGTGAATATCTATCTGTATGACGTGTCCATATAGGATAGTCGTTTTTAATAATTCATTTTAAGGGTTCATGCAGCAATCACATCTTTCACATACTTTCTTGATATCAGATTTTTTTACTCTGAGGTAATGAGTGCGTTCCTCTGCTTTTACGTAGTACTCGAAACCAAAATATAAGGAACCAGTTCAAGTTGCTGCGTGTAACCTCACCCTTTCAGCACTCTGTGAAGCAGCACTAACCTTCCTCCAAAGCTTGTTTTTATGTGCATATACACATCTGTTCTACTGCGCAACTCACTGTAACTGCATGTTTCATAGTCACATGAATCGAAGGTGCCATACCTGCAGGAAGTCTCTTATGTGGGTGTTGGCTCTCTTGGAGTTGGGACCAGGTACCTCGAACAATGGACACTCCTGACCCACCACAAAGATATCCACCACTTCACGAATGTAGTAACCCTGCCGCGTGCGCAACACTAGGAAATCCGTCTCAGGCATCTTGTGCAGATAGATGGGGGCACGGAAAAGGTTGTTCTCGAAGGCCTGTGGGAGATATGGAAGGTAAACTTTAATCCTTTCATTCGTACACAAAGTGCGGTTATGAATTCATGGTGACAATGATGTGAATCTTAGAAAGCATAGGGAGTGATACAGGGTACCCTATGGTCTTCAGTCTGTGTCATTAATTCAAATATCCAATTAAACACGGCTCATTAATTTATAAGTGATTCAGAGAATACAAAACAAAATCCAAATCTAAGCAGTATATAGACCTAAAAACTAAATGGCATGCAATCTAAATTAATAAATAATGATTTTTAAAAAGCACTGTTTAACCACATATCCCAAGAGTTATCTGTAGTAACAGACCTGCAGCAGCTGGCCGGGATGCAAAGAACCAAGGAATGGCGAAGTATGGCAATAGACAGTTTCCCCATATTTACAGTCTGGTGCTCCAGGGTCTTTCCCAGGTTTCTGTGGAAAAGGAGTACAATGAAACATTGCTGCTTGGAAGCAAGTCATTAGGGAAACCTTTTCCTTAATGAAATGGCAACTCACTCTCTTGTAGTAGTTCTTGATCTTGGTGGCCATGCCTACTTGCATGATGAGAGGAGGGTATTCTTCACTGTACTCTGCTAGGATCAGGTCGCCATCCTTGCCTGTCAAGTCCTGAGCTGTACGCATGAAGAACATATCCCCCCCACCTGAAGCTTGGCGCTCCTGCTCTCGCATCTGTCGGGACAACAGCAACATCAACATCCTTTCAAACTCATTTATTGTCTTAACAGTAAAAGTGGACAGATCCAAAAAGACTGCCATTAAGAACCATAAAGACTGGCTTAAAGACTGACTCAATGCTGGATAACTGTCACAGTTGACAGACACCAAAGCAGACAACAAAGCAAGCAGTGAGGTCCTAAGATTAAAAGAGCCAACCCACCTTGGCCTTCTTTTTGATGTGTTTGAGGAGGGGCTGTACTGGATGGGGACCTGGCTGAGAAAGGGTTCCGTAAGAGTATTTCTTCAGTGATGGCCGATGGAACAGCCGCAGCTTCATGGGACCCATGTGTGTTGGGAAGAAAGGCTGCCTCAACTCCACAGCAGGAATGGAGTGCTGGTGAGAGGCAATAAGTGATTTCATAGTGTATTAGTATTCGGGCATCATCTTCACCTGTGAGAGATGTTTAAAATCCCAAGTTCCCTTCCTACACAACAGTTACTCAGGGGTCATGTCACACATCAGCAATATGAGATGTTTATGAAGTGCATACACATGCTGTAGAGAGATGATGTACAAAGTGTGCAAGAGAGCCACCCACCTGGATGATGTTGCCACCAAAAGTCCCCCTAAGACCTTGCTGCTTGGGGTAATAGAACTCATCATTGGACAGGTTCCAGGGGTCTTTTACTTCTGGTTGAGACATGTTCTGAAAAGGGTAGGGATGGGGGCAGGTTATGAAACTGATTTTAACACCGGAGGGCTTTGTAAATTAGTTTTCTCCACAGCTGATTCCTTTCTGACCTGCTGAGGCTCATCCTTGATTACACCAGTTTTTCCCAGTAGGATGCGACTCTTCTTCAGGGCTGATTCTTTCTTGTTCTCTTTGGATGGAGAGTTCGATGTTTGCTCCTCCTTCTCATCAGGGATTTCTGTGGCCAGAGACAGTGAGAGAATAATTTATAGCACTCGATGAGAGCAACTTTAGCCATCTGAGATAAAAGATCAGATGGGTGTATGCAGGTCTTAAAGGGAGGAGAGGAGGGGGGGAAAAAAGGGAAAAGAGAGAGAAAAAAAAAAAAAAGACTTAATAGCTACAGCCATTGTCTTTGTTGTGCTGTTTTTGTTCATAGAAATCTGTAAAGGAAGAGAAGTAAATGCAGTGAGAGACCGGTTTCTAGACTTCAATATTTCATCCATACCCAAAATTATGTTTTCATCATTAGGGTCCAGCGTGAGGACTGGGGGAGAAAGCAATCGATCCATGCTTTGGTCATCCCAGATGATGTTATCCTCCCAGCGTCCATACACCAACTCCTCATTATCAATTGGGAAGATGGAGAACCATGGGGAATCATCTTCATGGGAAGCTAAACAAAAGGCCAAACAAGATGTAGTGGTTACATTTCAGAACATTTTGCCTCTTTTGTGATCTCTTACCACATGTCCAGTCCTTATTTATGACTTTACATTATTTTTGAGACACTTCAGAATCTCAAGTACTCCTGTCTTTCAAATGGTCTAGAGTATTATGCTTACATTTTTATTTTTATATTCTCTTAACATTATTTCTGGATGTAGCTCCTGTGTCAAAGTGTGCAATGCTATTCAACCAGCTCCACAGTTCTTTATCAGGAAATGTCATATATCTTAGCATGAAGAAATCAAATTTTTCTATCTTTACCTGGAGCATTTTATTTCTCTGACCCACCATTTCCCAACTTCACACCTTCTTAAATAAAAAGTTTCCTATAAAGAATAATTGTTTATTGCTCTGGCGAGATGTTGAGATGGTTTCTTCTGAACATTCTAGATAACCCTGTTCTTATACAAGTATAAAAAAAGTTTCATCTAGCCTACCTTGCTGGTCCTGGTTGTGTTTGTCCCGCTTACTGGATCCAGAGCTGATAGTGGGTGCTTTTGTGATAGGAGGGGGAGTGGGGGGCACCAACTGAGAGTTACTGCGGCTAAGACCTGCGTAGGATAGATGCGTACAGTTAGTGAAGACAGATAAATCCTACCCAAAAAACATATAATAAGGCTATATGTAAACAAGACACTGCAGGTGCACATTGTCTTCTTGGTGTTTGTTGACATTAAGTGAGTAAAGTGGCTGAAGCTCAAGGACTCACCCTGCTGCGCGTTATATGCATTAGCATTGCGAGTCATGCTAGATGGCAGCCATCCTGCTAGGCTGGCACGCTGTGTCTTAGTACCCTTGTGCTTCACATCCTCTCCATTCCAGATGATATCATCTTCCCATTGCAGTTGAGTCACCATTAAGAAGAGCTCGTTCTCCAAAGTCTGGTCATCGTTATCCACATCACTCTCCTGGATAAGTACAGAACCACAGATTCAAATTACAAAGGACAGAATTATGGGCAACACACTTTAAAGCACAGTTTCAGTATTGACACACTGAAGATTTTTCTCCTTTCACTTGTAGACTACAGATAAAGCCTAGTTTTACACTGCAGGTTGCAATTCTTCTTATGCATGGTTTTGTGTCTTATTTTTTTAGCCCATTCAAGGAATTTAAAGTAAGAAGAAATACGATGCTGAATAAAATTCTGAAAAGTTGTAACATTTAAAAAAAAAAAAAAGATTGCAACATGGATTCTCAACTGATAAGGATGAAGAAGAGAGAACAATGACAATTTAAAGAAGTTCTAGTGTAGATCGGGTATCTTGCCTCTTGGGCCGGCACAGGCTTTGGTTCCTGCTCGCCTGGCTTCTCGGATGTTTCTTCTCTCAAACGGAAGCCATAGTGGAAGCCACCCCCATCTTCTGCAACACCCAGCATGTCGTACCACAGTTGGGCTGGCCCATAGCGCCATTCTGCCACCTATAACATTGAAATACATGACATTACACTTGTACCTCATCTTAGGAACACAACTGAGACAGAAGTCTTTCCCACCTTGGAACTGTTCATAAGTTCACCCACTGCATAATCAACAATTAATAATACAGCTTAATACCTTGATTTATTCACTGGTTAGGTTCTGTTAAACACCAGATAACGCTATAGCGAATAAAAATTTGCTGTGAGACGTATGTAGTCTATTTTTATCAACAGCTCATACAATGCAGGGTCTCAGAGTTCTCTACACTAAAAACAATGAGTGTGAGACAAGAAACAATGTGGACGGGATGCCGGTTTATTTTCTTTCATTAACATGAAGCCACATTAAAAGCTATGTTTACTTTAAAATTACTGAAAACTCCTCCAAAACCAGCTATTCAGTGTGTTGTTCAACTTTATACAAGGAAGGTAGTGCCATCTTAATTCTGCACATCAGGAGGCTCAGGAAAATGAAACGCATGAGGGCAAGTTGCAAAGAAATGGAGGATTACATGGGGAGAACAAATTACAAAGTTTTTCCACATAAAATGTAGACCACGTGTCTCATGATAAACTTCTATAAAAGTGGCAACGAGGCAATGAGTGATGCATTACATAAACACATTCATCAGTATCTGGCAATTTTAAGTGTCCAATCAAAAAAGCATAATCACAGACATGTTTATCTGTTTGCAACATAGTTTCTGTAAAGATTTCAGACAGAGCTACAGTACCTAAAAATATGACAGATGAAATCACACATATACAGCTCTGAGATACTGTGCTTTCAATTTATATTCTATCAGTGAGTTTTCTGCCCTCTAACAGTGAAAAGCAGAAATGCAGGTCATTTTCCCACAGCAACAAAGAAACTTCAGAATATAAAATCACAAAAATACAACCAAAATAAAGTGGGGAAGAACTAATATCTTCAAAAACATCTAACTCAAATGTTCACAACAAGAGGTACAAGTGTACACATTACTTAAATAATTCTATGGCAGAAAGTAGTGGTACTTGGTGAATACAAAACATTGAAAGTCAACAGAATCACACTGCTTGTGTGCAAACCGAGCTACACAAGAACAAAATGCGTTTCAAATCTGTGTTATATCACTTGCCAACTGTGACCGGGTGCAGCACTCGTGGAGGTAATGACCCTCTGGTAGGGAGAGTGTGAAATTGGTATAGAATTGCCCTTTTGCTGCTGACTGCACAGAGCCTATATAAATCTGCCAAGAATCTGTTGGTTACCAAGTGAAAGCGTTCAAGGGTTATGTTAATCCTCCTAGCAGCACAGACCAGCTGCCCTCTGAATTCTGACAGACTTGGAGCCATTACGTGTGCAGCCAAGGCAGAAAATCGTTAATTCCTAAATAGGAAAGAAAATGGCAAAATAAAAATAGAAACATCACCTTTGGGCGAGATTCTGGAATCTTATCCCCATCGCCAGCTGACTGAGAAAACTTGGACTCCACTGGAGCCATCATGGTAATCTGAAGAGAAACCCAGGATTTTAGACAGCCATTAAACATTAACTTAACCCATACAATAAGTTTTCCTACTTCCACAAAACACAGCAGAATGAATGACTATTTTATACTGGCTTCTTGACTCTCACTGTACATCCTGCTTCTTTTTTTAATTAAAATTAACAGAAAATTATACACTGACTTTTAGATTTGGCTGATTAATAGAAGACTACAGCATAAGACTATTTATTCTACTTTAGATTTAGTTTTTCTCCACAGTTGTTGCTTTGATAGCTCATTTTCCACATTCTAAAGGTAGATAGGTAGCTTGTACAACAACAAAATGCAAAAGATAACAAATAGCTGAAGCTGTAAAGGACTTCTTACTTTATTTGATCCTAACAACAGGCCTTCGAACTATAGGGGTCAACAAGGTTTCTCACCTCATCATCAGAAAGACACTGCTCTGGGGGTGGAGGTGGGGCATACTCATAGGCCCATCCTGATTTCTTCTCAGGGCTTGGCTCCACTGGTTCGGCCTCAGGTGGAGGCGTTCCAGGCTGTGGGTCACGGTGCTTCCGTTTGCGCTTCCTACGGGCACTACGCCAAACAGATGGCATGTTCTTCCCTGGGCCAAACAGGCGGAGGAAGCGCAGCACCTGACATGAAGGAACACAACAGATAATGGGGAAATCCATATGTGCGTATGGATGAATGAGATGCATAACCATTAACCTCACAACATTTTTCTAAGGATCAATGCCACAACTGCCAATGAAAGATACTTCTTATGTTTTATTATGTCACAATGAGAGTTAAGCACTTAGTTCCTTCTTGCCATGCTGTCCTGACTTGCAGAAAGGACAGACAGTGTTTTAAATTATTTTTTAAACAACTTATGTGAACCACTGTAATACACACAAAAGTCAAAACCTCAGTCAACAAAATGTAACAAAAAAGGCTAAATTTTGACTGTCAAAATTTCTGTCATTCAGGTTTCAAAATGCTCTTGAAAATATTACTAGATCTTGAGAGACAAAAAGCAATGCTATCAGATAGTGCCTACCTTCCCAGGCCGGAATTCGGGAAAGAGCTCAGTGACACAAGGCAGGGCCTTGGCAGCATCTCTATGCATGATGCCTGCAAGGGGCAGCGTCAGGCTACCAGGAGGCCCCCCAATCCCAGGACCCTGGGCTGGCCTGTCTGTTTCAGACTCTGAATCTGAAGAGCTGCTGAAATCCACCCTGTCACCAACAGATGATGGAGCAATGATGGAGGGCAGTATGATCCCATCTCCCTCATCCCCCACTGCTTTAAAAAAAAAAAAAAAAACACAAAAAGTAGAAGTCACATAGTGCTTCAAAGAAGGTAACATACTGTGCAAAATGTAGGTGACAACTGGTATTTTTACCATTTGCAGGCTGAGTAGATTGTTCCTCTTTCTTGCCTGAGGTCTGCAAAGTGGGTGGCGGTGGTGGGGGCATTAACTTTGCATCAATGTCTTCACAATCAGCATCATAGTCATCCTCATCATCTAGGAAACACAAGAGGATTAATGTATAGTGACAAAACCCTCATAGTGGCAGAATTTACTCTTCATTCAGCTGTCAGATTGCTGAAAACAAAGCACTTCAGACATTCATCATAGTTTGTCATATAGGTATGTCCATTTGTGCTCTCCAGACTGAAAACAAAATAAATCCCTTTCCATACCTAATAATGAGTCACTCAGTACAATAATTTTAACTGTTGCAGGTAGACATATAAAGCAGATTTAAATTCATAAAAATAATTTCTCAAAAAAATTCCCATGGATTCCTGAAGCTCCTGGATATTTAAGTAAAAACCACAAATTTTGAGTGTTCAAGACTTTTCAGGCCCATCATGATGTAAAGGTAACATTGCCTGTTGCCTTGCCTGTTCTCCTGGAGGGCTGCAGAGAGCCCATGGCTTGACGGTACTTTCTGGTCTCATCCTCGGCAACCTCATTGATGTCTGAGTAGTCCACAGCATCCTCCGTGCTTTTTACCCAGCCTGCAGGTACAGAAAAGCAGCATAGCAATGATGCAAGCATTTCTCAAAGTAAACATTTACAGGTGTCAAGCAATTCTTTTCACCTGGTAACATAATGAAAAAACTACAGTATTTTTTTCCCTGGACATGTACACACAATGTTTACATTGTAAGTGTGTACATAACATTGGGCTCAGGTGGCCTTTCAGTTCACTACTAATGTGTCCTCAGCATAATGCGTAGTGATATAAATGACGATTACTGGAACCCATGCAAGCAGTTTCACATGAAAAATCCTGAACTAAAGTATGTTTATCAAACGAATGACATGATGACACAATACAAAGCCTTACGTTACCTTCTGCATCAGTACCACTTGGATCCCTTTCCTCTTCAGCCACATCTTCCTCACTGGCAGTGATTTCAGTGATGAGCGTACCCAGGCCCAAGGACCCCAAACCAGCCAAGTGCTTCTTGGACTCCTGAGTGACAGAAAAAGGTGGCAAACATGACAATCAGATGATTAGTACCATCAGAATCAATGTGGGATTCACATGGTTTATTTTTCTGAATAACATGCAAAGCAGTCATAATCACTGTTGACATTAACCTTTGCATTTTTTGTCATCTACATTTTAAACTTAGCTTGAAATTTTTATAGGGTCTCAATTTTTTATGCTATTCTTTCTCCTTTCTTTCTGACTCACCGTATCCAGCACGCTGTCATCTTCTAGCTGACCATCTTCATTGATGTTTCCGAAAAGGAAGCCAGTGAGAGAGAATGGACGATCCTGGTCCTCATCACTGTCTGAGTCTGACATCCTAAAATGTACATGGGAAAATCAAATCCCTTGGTTCATTTTAACACTCATAATCACACATCATAATACTGCTGGGGGAAATGTGTGAATATAGCAAATATTTGCAATGTTTTTCTTTTACTTGAAACAAAACTCTAGTTTTAACAAAACTTCTGTCATCAGTTCTTTAGAAAAGACAAATAAATCCATTTACAATACATACTAAACAATACATGAGCATAAGAAGCATCCTTAGGTGCCAGTGAAGAACAGGATTCTCAAGTCAAACTTTCTGTAACTCCTATGCTGCTCATTCATGCACTCTTCCAAAGCTGACTTAGGTTCAACTTAAGTAAACTCAAAACTTTACTTAAGACACATAATTTTACTTTGTTGGGAAAATTGGCGTTAATATCATGTTAATTTTCAGTGATGTACAACAACTGGCTTGACGATATATTCGTTTTGTTTACAAACAAAACGTCACCCTAAAAAATCCAGAGTGCAGAGACGCCACTGGTGAGCAATGGAGACCCTTACACTTCTTTGATACATCTGAAGTATGAAAAGGACAATGAAGAGTTCTTCAGTTCGACTGTCATTTCATACTTCAGATATGTCATATGAATCATGTGTATGCTCACACCCCAACTGACTGACTTAGCGGCTAACTAAGTTAGCCTGCCTACTTAGTCGATAGCACTGTGTGTTTATTTGACTATTTATAAACAAGCTGCTGTCCGAAATAACATTCAAACAATGCGTGAAATTCCTGCATGGAGTTTTGTTTTTCCATAAATTATGAAGTGTTTCTTACCTGCTGTGACACACACACAGGCCTAGCCTAGCCGCTAGCGCTGCAGAGTTAGCTGCAACTCAACTGCTTCGGCAATTGAATTACTGCGATGTATCTAAGAGCCTGCAGAATTCTGCGCGGGCGAGAATTCCCTTTTTCCCTCCAAAAAGCTGAGCCATAAAATGGGACGTAGCACGCAAAATTTCCTGTAATAAACAATAAAGTCGTGCCCGTCTACTGCTGTATTTCTCTTCCGAAAATGTAAGTACAGGCGGTCGCTTCCGTCTGCACACAACTGCGTCACATCCGGTCGCGTAAAAAGGAAGTGTGTAACTAAGTAGGGCGCGCGTCTTCGCATCTAGGGCGGTTACCTTGCGCTCGTGCCGCAAATACCGCTATCGAGGGCGCCCGTAGCCCAAATGAAGCTCTTAGTTGTTGGAAAACTGTGTCTTTTACGGAATTTATCGATATTTCATCGCTGTTATAACTCTGCTCAAATGTAAGCAGTGTTACACGTAGCGAATTTCAGGTTTTTTTGTGTTTCTGGCCCGTCGCTCGCTGCTTAAACCTTAAGCTCCCTTTTTGGAACATATTTTTCCCACGTATCGCTGCTGCAAGTGCAACCTAATTCAATTGAATTTTCCTGTGGGATTTTATGTTTCTTTCATTCTTTTCAACCTGACTTTTACTTCTGGGGATCTTAGTGGGGACCACCACCCCACTTTATCCCGTCACCCGTGTCCATCTTTAAATTAGATTCCTTTTTCAGAATTTACAGCCATTTATTTTTATTTTCTTCAGTTTGCATATGTTCTATATAATAATATTCTTTTAGAATTTACTTTTTTTTCTTAACATTTTTCCAGGACTTAATAAAAGCTCCTTGAATATCTGATACATGCTGAAGAAGAATGTCTTGCAACCACTACACGTGTGCATTGCAGCGTCACGGAACATTATTAGTTCAGTGACATATATAGCTGCTCTCTTGGCTCTTTGTGGCTTCTGCAAACTCAGCAGATGTGTGTCTTGCTTTTTTTTTTTTTTTTTTTTAAGTTATGCTAGTGTGTGTGCACAGAGGTTCTGAAGCTTTTCTAGGCCATGGATCATTTTATGAATTTGCTGAAAGCTGAGGACACCTAACATGTCCATACATTCACAGAAAATGCTGCATTGAATTTATTTACTGAAACTTGATTACCCTCAGATGGAATTGTATCTTAGATAGTAATGGATTAGCAGTATTTATTTTAAATTTTACAGGATTTTGTTATTTCCAAAGCAGAAATGTTCTTTACAGACCTCCTGAAGCCTGTACACAGAGCACCAAGGTGTCAATGGACCCCTGGTTGCAAACCCAGATCTAGACTGACCTTGATGGACTATGCAAAAATATACCTTTTGCAATCTGCCCGGACAAACTATGCAAAATCCGTTGGCATTCACAGAGACAAAAAAAATCTTTCCCATTTTTATTTACCATAATTTAAAAATTTCCATTAGTTGTTTTATACAAATACCGTTTGTTAAAAATGAGAAAATCAATTTGTAAAAATCAAGTTCCCAGTGTATAAATTTAGTACCACACACTATCGCAGACTGTCCTGAGGAGTTTGCTGTGTGGGGCCCAGTCATCGAGTCAGAATTTGAAATATACAACAGCAATGTCATCAAAGAGGAAAAAGAACACACTGCTGAACTCTGAAGATTGTGCCCTTGTTGGCATTCATCTGTATAACGTGTTACTCATTTTCTGAGAAGAGCCACTCAGATTGTGGCAAAAATGCAAGTTTTGCAGTGTCATCAGATCTCACTGTACCAAAAAACAACAGCCTCCTTAGTTGCCATAAACATAATTACAAAGTACCACATGCACGACATGCTAATGACACAACCCACAGCTGACCATGACCCACTTCCTTAATTCTTTAATAATACAAAGCATTTCTAAAAATTCCCAAATAATTGAAGTTCAGTCATTCAAGCTGCTTTTCTCAACAAGAAAAACACAACAGATATGGCTTTACAAGTTAAATTGAGATTTGCATAATTGCTTAAATTTAAAAATATTTTTTCTTCCAGACAACACTTGTTTCACGGATATGTATTCTGTCCATACATTCAGAATATTAGCCTGGATTTTATCACATTGGCAAATGTTCCACAGAGGAAACTCCAAAGTCCTTCTATCACATGGCATCGGAACAACCTGCAGTCACAATGTTTAGCAGAATTTTTCAGAAAACATTACTTGCACTGCGACAGAAATATTTCTTACATACTTGGCAACAAAAGTAAAAACAAAAGCAAAATTTGTCAGTTTTTTCTTTTAAAGATCTTGCTTCATGCAGCTTGATGACACCGACAGCCTCGAGGGCCCCTGTGTGTATCACACTGCCAAGACACCGAACACCAAAATGCTCCCTTTCACTGGGTCTTTGGGGAAGTTGTACATCGGTAGGCCTGCTGCTGTAAACCCTGAGAGTAGCCTAACTGGACACAGGTGAAAATACAAAACTTTCATAAGTAACGTTCAAAAGCTGTCAGTGGGAACTTTAAAGATGCAAGGCACATTTTACCAGGTTACTTATTCACTTAACCACAACAGTCAAGCCCTGAAAAAAGTCTCTACATTCCATGAGCACAATGCGTTAAAATACAGGTATCTTCCATTTGACGAGCACTAGGGGAAAGGCTGAGAAGTGGCTTTCCGAGAAGCCTAATTGCAGGTTAGGTTTGAAGAGCACCTAACCTCTTCAGGCGAGTACCACACCCTGAAAGATACTATATTCAGAGTAACAAAATGACTGCATATGCAAGAATCCTACACACTGTGTGCACACCAGTCAGTTCTTCTTAATTATGACTTTGGAATTAAATGTGGTGAATCCTGGGTAAACTATTAAAATATAAAATACCTGAAATGTTTTATTTTGTATTAAAATCACCCAATAGCCTAAAGAAAAGCAATTGCAGATGCATGAAAAAGTGATATGTGCACGTTTTCTAAATGTGTCACAGCCATTTAATTTACTGATTCTGCAATGGATACAAAATTAATTTGAAGAATTATCGTAGGGCAAGTTGGAAGCAAACCAGTAAATGCTCACAAATTTAAGAAAGGCTCCATTTCAGTAACAGCAATTCAGCATTAAGATTAAGAAAAAGTCCCTTCCTTAAATTTTACTGAAGTTAAAACAATAAATTGGCACATTAAGTATATTTTAGACTACTTGGGCAAAATAACTGTGAGAACAAAGTCAAAACTGTGAAACTAAACACCTCAACTGGACCAGAGGTCGCTTTCAGTTACGAGATCTTGTTCAAACCAGCGATACACCACTTCCTGCTGCTGCTGCAGGAGGACAAAACATCAGCAGAAGCTGTAATATCAACACGGCAATGAAATAACTGAGCATGAACAAATCTGAGCAAAGCCACAAACATCTTAACTATCAAGAGCACAGCTGGGTTGAATGCTGAGGCCACCACTCTAGTCCTCTGAACAAGGCGTGATAATGCCAAGTAATAATTACCCAGGTAGGTCAGTAATAGAGTACAGTATATGCATAACTGACAATTGCTGATTTCTAAAGAGATAAAAGCATACTTGCTTTTAATCTGAGGCAGCCAGAAAAAAAAAAAAAAATCCCAAATCATCTTTCCAAGATTCTGCTGGAGCTGTCTGGTTTTTAATTCCGCTGAGCATGGCAGAGGGATTCATTGCATTAATTTAGACAGTCAAAATATAAGGAGCAGAATCAAAACTATCACAAAAATAGGCCCTGCTAAATTGCTTTCTCAGTGTAAGAAGGCATGAGAAAATCCACACATACTTGTACTGAGCAATTTAACTGAACCCAGAACAGGTGGAAACAACAATGCAGTTCACAGAGCAGCAGTATAATCTGATTATCATGTAATTCACCTGCACAGTTATACCTTCAGTTTTTCAGTTATATTTATGGAAATCACCATTTAACAACTTGGCAGTCATTCTGCATTCTTCTTTAGAAAAGCAGCAGTACAAATACAAGTAATCTTTGGTGCCTAGGAGACCAAATCAAATTGAATATGCTGATTTAACTTTATATGACAACTGTCAGAAACTGATAATGAAAGCTTACACCTGAGTCATGATACAGGAAGCCCACAAAGTATCTGATAATCAGCTATATTGATAATTAAGCAAATTTAAAATAACAGAAAATGGAATGTATTTTTCCTCACCATTACTTGACAGACTTAGTAAAACTGTAAATCTGATTGACTTTGAGGAGTCATTTTGATTATGATGAACAGAAACACCATTCTAATATTTACAGAGAAATTCTTCTGGCAAATTATAAGACCTTTTCTTTCAATGGCCTACAATGCTTTGCATGACAATGATCTAGCCATCACACATAGGGCAAAAATAATACCAAAAATGATGCTGACTGGCAATACAGGAGACACTGAAAGCAGTGGTACATCATTTATGGTACCTGATTCAGACACACTGCTTGTAAACCATGTATTTCCTTTCAAAATCAGACTTGTATTGCAAAGACTTAACTGACTGAAGAACATCAAGATCATAATAAGGCAGATAAACACATTTTCCACAAAGGAATTTTAAACTACCCTGCAGCTGAAGGCATAAGGTCACATGCATGTTTGAAGTTCATTACTGAGGTGATCTTTGGTCCATTTAGCTTTCTGACCACTCTTTTCAAACAGGAGGATGGTACATTACTGGCTTCAGCACTGACTATGGATCATAAAAGTCTGGGGAACAGAGGGGATTGCAGGTGTTCTGTTGTTCAGTTAGTGCTTCGTGGCAACATACTGTACATAAAGCTAAAAAGCTCTACCCCCACTAGGCCTCCTGGTCAACATAGATGATGTGTAAATGGCTGTGATTACTCACTGACTCCACAATCTTCATTTCACCCCAGCTGGTACACCTGATGTTAGGTCTTGAATTAAGTGCACTTTATACAGCTTATCCCTGTTTGGTGATGTCATGTAACCATTTTATTTAATCTTTCACTTTCTTTATAGACACTGAACCCTTTAACACTTAATTTTCAACCTATTTCCTGTCCACTGAAAGTAATCAAGCTCATTTACACACTCAGTGTTGGAAAAGGCAGACAAAGACATAACTGGAAGAGCCAAGTAATCATAAATGTGGCATTTCTTAAAAATATGTGCAATTTCTGGACACAACAGAAGATAATGGTGGGTCAAAGATCACAGCTCATTCTCATGGCATCATTGCTTTGGTGTTTGTTAAGGGAACAAGTAACAACAAAGACATTCCAAATAACTCTCTGGGCATAAGTTAAAGAATTAACAGCACCAGAACTACAAATCTTGTGCTAGGCTTGAAGCTAGAGAAGCCTTCAGTGAGGAAAACGCAAAGCATCTCCTTGTCCATGTCCTCCAAGTCCTTCGAACCGGGCTAACTATAGGAGGATGCACTTCTTTGTATTCTTCTTGGTGACAGGGTAGAGAACAGCTCGTACAGCCTCCGCAAATACCTCCCGTACTCCTTCCTGCAGGAGTGCTGAGCACTCCATGTACTTGACAGCGCCAATCTGCTTGGCCAATGCACTGCCCTGCTGCAGTGTGGTAGGTGCAAGACCTTGCTCCTTCAGCTTCTTCACCGTCTCGGCATCGGCGCGCAGGTCCCGCTTGGTGCCCACCAGCAGGATGGGCACATTGGGGCAGTGGTGTGACACTTCCGGGTGCCACTTGTGCCGGACATTGGCATGTGAAGACGGACTGCCAATGGAGAAGCAGATGACAAAGACGTTGGTCTGCGGATAGGACAGCGTACGCAGCCGATCATACTCCTCCTGGCCTGCTGTGTCCCACAGATTCAGGCTGACTGTACGCCCATCCACACTCATCTGTGCGCTGTAGTTGTCGAACACAGTAGGGATGTATTCCTCAGGGAAGGCATTGGTTGTGTAAGAGATGAGCAGGCACGTTTTGCCCACTGCTCCATCCCCAACAACAACGCACTTTATTGTCTGCATTCTTCCTTCATCCACTCAGACCACACCACCTGCACAAGGAAACCAAGCTAGTGAGTATAACAGAAAATCCTTTACTATTTCTAAACTTATTAACATTAACAGTTGTCTGTTGAGGGAAGTCTAAATTAGCTTTAGCAAAAAGTTAAAAATAAAGTCCATCCATGGAACAACGGATACCAGAATAATGAATTTTGGGAACAGCATCAAATTTTTTTTTTTTTTTTTTTAAAATTGGTAAGGAAATTTGTGAAAAATTGAAGACTAAAAATTTAGAACATTTGAAAGAGCAAAAATTTCAAAAAACCAACAGACAAAAAAATGCAAAAAAATGAACATATAAATACATATATACATACATGTAAATGTACATAAGCACGTGTGCATACAGAAACATTTGCTAAATGCCTTTACAAGAGCCATATATAATAAAAACCACTTATCCAATACAGGGTCACGATGGTTAGAAGCCTATCCCAAACGTGTAGGGCATGAGGAAGGGTGAAACCTGAACAGCTCACCAGTTCATTGCAGGGCGATCACACAGTCGGGGCAATTTACATCCACCAACTCTCCATCCACCCATCCATCGTCTACAACCGCTTATCCCATGCGGGGTCGCGGCCAGCTAATTTTCCCCAATAAATCTGAATGTATGCACTAGATAAATTACTAAAATACAAATATATCAGCAACGAAGGCCAAGCTGAAGCAATATCACTAACCTAGAAAATCGCAGGGATTGTATGGGAGTTGTGAGAAGTGTTGCAGTCAATGTGCACATTTAGTGAAGACAGTCAACAGTTACAAAAGGCCGCGTTCCAAAGCACTGCTCTCGACACTCAATCATTTCTGTGGAACCCAAACAGGGAGTAACTGCGCATGCGTGAAATCAGAGTACAGACAATTGTCTGGGGCACCAAAACCATCTTTACACCAGTAAACATTCAACAAACAACCACGAGGCCCTCTCACACATGAAACAAACAAAAGAAGTCGGGCTTGGCTAAGCATAATCACCTCGAAAACGCCTTCTGGAAACAACACGGGTTCAGTGAATCACGCGGCGCAGGCGAGAGAGAGAGAGACGAGCTGTCATGCGCCGTGATTTAAATGTTATCGAAAGTAAGTGACACCGTTCACGTTCCGAACCGGAACAAAGCTCTCGGAGCAACTACTTATCGTACAAATCACAAAAGCACAAGGAAGAAGAAAAAGGAAAAAAAAAAAGTGACCCAGCATGTCACATCATTAACACTGACTCTGTTTTCCACTTCTGACTTCACTTCTAAACTAGTTAAGAGAAATTTGCGCACAAATAATATAAATAAGAGGAACAGACTTCTAAAAACCACAGGTCTTTGGCAGCATAAGGCATGTTAATGCTAGCCACGTCACTGAGACTGTGTTAAATATTACTTTTGACTTAATTACCAATTAGGCTAGCTCAGAGCTAGCGAAGCCGAAGTGCGGGGTGTGTGAGAAATCGACAGTCGAAGGAAGGCAAGCTGAGTTTAGTAGGAGATAAGAGTTTTGATTTAACTATCTGTAACACTTCTATTACTTTAAGCAGGTATTTTTACCACTGACTTTGAGTGCTCGTGAAGTAACCGTACAAAACAAAATTACAATCCGTCTCACCGCCTTGCTCACAACTCGCGCTTTTCTTCCTTTCCAGACAGACTTGTATCCGGGGAGCTCCCCGGTTCTTACTACGCATGACTGACTTTTACGCCGGGAATTCTGGTAAATGTAGTACAAAATCGGTACTGTCTACGTACATTACGTAGGAATTCCAACCAGAAAGCAAGAATATATTAGACTTGTGGATTTTTTTCCAGTTGTTTTGGTGCCTTAAGACTATTCACAATTTCAGTGGTGGTAACTGTAATAACTGAAATTCTTTTGACAATATTAATCTAAACTAAATAAAGCTTTTGTGCATTACAATAACGAATTGTCTTTTGTAAGTAGAGGAGTTTTGTTTATATTATATAGTGATGACAAACTATCTCTTAAAGTGAAGCCTTAAACCAACGTCTTAAGATCGGAGCATTGCTCTTGTGAATAATATTGTTCTAATCACCAAAAATAACTTCTAGGTTTAAAATTACAAGTTCTTTTTTATTTCTCACATGATCTATACAGTTAAGCAAAAAATTTGATCAAAATGTGATCTGATCTTCATCTTTGTCATAATAAAGACAAACTCTTTTAACAATCATCATTCACAACATTTTACATTTATACGTACTCTTACATTTAGCAACTAGTGGAACCTACAGCACTTCCTCTTGCCGCTGATCACACCTGCACAGTGGTTAGGAGGTACTGGCTTGTTTCTCATGCAAAACTGTTTCAGTTTGTACTTATTTCTTGGGATGTCTTAACTGAACAGCTTGTTTCAGATCACACCACAGCATTTCAGCGGGGCTGAGGTTTGACTTGGCCATTCATACAGAATTTTTTGTGTTTGAGGCACTCTGTTGTCGATTTATACACGCGTTTCGGATCATTGTCATGTTGTGTCATCCAACTTCCTTTGCGTTTTAGATCGCAGATAGACACCCTGAAATTCTGCTGCAATAGTTTTCATTTGAAATCACTTCATACCAGTCAAACCAGTAATATATTATTCCTTCTCTTCCAACCAGCTCACAGCAGGCTGTCTGAAAGTTTTGGATGACATAATTTATAACAACTTACTCTTGAAGTTAATATTTTTGTCTTTAAAATAAACAAAAGAAAAATAAAACACACTTCAGGTTAGGGAGCTGCAAACACTTAAATGTTTATACAGAAATGTTTATACAAACATCTAAGCTGTTTTTTCTAATATTTAAATCTTACCCTTCTTATATTAAAAACCGATCAAGCTATAGTGCAAAGTGTAACTACTGCAGCAGATTTTGAAGAAAGTAATTCAGTACATTTACAACATATAATATTGCTCGAGCAACCGTAACAACCAATTTTTCTTTGTAATGTTACATTTAGAGACTTGAAATTATTTTAAAAATACATGGCATTTTAATTAAACATACTGATGAAATAGCACTGTGTTGTTTAATTTAAAAAATGGAATTATAATTTGTAACAGCAGACATTTTAGTTATGATATTTGTCACGCCCTGAATTTAATTCACTAAGCACTAACAACATTGTAACTTGAGGAGGGAGATCCAGGGCATGTGGTTGGGCTACAATTGCTAGACAGCTTGCCAGGCCTGGACTATACATTTTCTTACAAAAATATGAATATGAACTTTATTGTACCAAAAGAACAATTATGACTGGTTTCAGGACTTAGAGAAAGGGGTTTAATGGGAGGAAAGCTTCCTAAGAACCTGCAATGGTTTCACTTTTTGTTTGTTTTGGAAGGTATTTCACCTTCTTTGTAACAGGAGTAAGATGTTGTTAGCTTAATCATTTCAATGAATGCATACGGCTGAAGCAGACAAAAATCAGTTTTTTTCTTTTCTTTTTCTTAAATTGTGATTCTCCCTCTTTTTCTGGAAGATTCCACTCTTTAGTTTCAACAGATGTGGAGGCCCTGTCACACATAATGAGGCTGCGCCATGTTTACCCTGGATTTTGCCCAGTGTTGGATAGGTATATGGTTGTTTTTACCCAATGGCCTATTTTATTTTTGATATCATTTTCTGTTTCTCATGTGTCAGTTTAGATACAAAGCTGTAGCTAATCTTAAAACATGTGTTAGTGTTTCGTAGCTCTGCTGTATTAATCATGGGTCAATGGCTGTAGTGTATCTAGCATCACAAATCACCTTAGATAAAATTTTTCTGCAAAATACAAATTAATTGTACATCACTTAGCAAAAAAGCATCAGCTAGATGCATAAATGTAAAATTACAGTAAGGTGTTGTCACCTGCTGGTCGTATATGGCCAACGCAGGTCAAAAGTTCAAACACCAAGTGCCTTTTTAGGATGTTCTTGTCACAACCAGAGAACAAGCGGGTCTAATCCTTCATAATTGTGGTCACTGGCAAAACCCAGTCTTTCCAGCACATTCTTCGGAGAGAAGTGAATTTTTCAATAGTGTATCTGTGCAAATATGGACATAGTGACTTACATGAAATTATACCTTGTATTTGATTCCCTCAGTTGTAAGTAGCTTACATTATAAGTTACGTTACAAAAATGCATCAGCTAAATGAATAAGATTCAAGAGTTTGTCATGTGTACAGTAAACAGTTCATTATACCATACAATGAAATTCTTTCTCTGTGAATCCTCTCAGCAGCCTATGACATAAATTGTAATGACATAAGGAAAGAAAAACACATGAAAAGAAAAATGCAAGACGTAAATCACAAATTACAAAAATTACTATTAGTGCAAAAATCCAAGAAACGAAGTTATATACGTATATAAAGTGTGCAGTGAGCAATGTAAACATGGAAGTCGTACATGTGCAAAGTCCTGCAGCAGTAGATTGGGTCAATTCGCAGTTGAAAGGGGGTGTGTATTTGTGTGCGCATGGTATTCGGAGGTAGACTGTGGTCTCTGATGTTATTGGCGTTGTGGGTGTGTATGTGTGTAGGAAGGATGGGGTAGTTGACACCTCTCAGGCTCAGAGAGTAATCTGTGTCTGCCGTGATGGATGGAGAGGCAGTGGATGGGTGTCGTTCACAAGCCTGATGGCCTGTGCGTAAAAACAGTTTTTCAACCTTGAGGTTCTGGCTTTAACTCTCCTGTAGCATCTGCCTGATGGTAAGGGTGTGAAGAGGCTGTGCTGGGGATGACTGTTGTCCTTGATGATGTTAATGGCTCTCTTGATGGTTCTGGCCTGGTACAGGCTCTCCAGTGATGGTAAGGACGTTCCAGAGATGGTTCGAGCAGCTTTCACCACTCGCTGTAGCGCCTTACGATCCTGTACTGTGCAGCTTCCAAACCACGCAGTGATAGAGTTGGTGAGCACGCTCTCGATTTGCACACCTATAGAAGCTTCTGAGGATTCGGTTTGGCATGGCAAATTTCCTCAGCCTTCTCAAGAAGTGCAGACGCTGACGTGATTTCTTGGCCAGATGTGCAGTGTTGTGAGACCAGGTGAAATCTTCGGTAATGTGAACACCCAGGAATCTGAAGCTGCTCACTTTCTCCACCACTCTCTCACCAATCTGCAGTGATGAGTGTTGCACCCTCCTTCTCCGTGGATCAACTATCAGCTCCTTTGTTTTGTTGACATTGAGGGAGAGATTGTTGTCGTGGCACCACTTCACTAGGTCAGCCACTTCCCTCCTAGTAATAATTATAATAACAACAAAGATCACCACTTCTTGAACTGCTTTTTTGCTTGTTGCTTTTGAGAATATCTGAGGTCAGGATTAAATCATGATTTTTCTATAAATGCCTATAGCATTTAGTCACAGAGTGATTTCTGGAAGTACAGCCACAGAAGATTACTCAATCTAGCCGCCAACACATCTTAAGTATTTTAGGAAATGGGACAGAGCCAAATTAGCTGGGGAAAAACAAATGACCACAGGAGGAAGATGCTCATTTTTCCATTAAAATGTTCCTAATATGGGTGCTGTACTGTAAATGCTTGGGCTGAGAGTCGACAGAATTTTAATTATTAAAACATCCCAAATCACATTTCTACTGAAACAAATTAGTCTTTAGTGCCCTGTAAAAAAAAAAATAATAAATGAAATAAAATATGTGGAAAAAATAAAATAAGAACCCGTATTATTTATTTATTTATTTTTTTTTTTTTTATTTTTTTTTTAAAAAAAAACGTACAGAACTGACTTCAACGCAGCATAACACTCGCCATTCGCAGCCAGGACGATCAACCTACGGTTATTGTGCGCATGCGCTATAGGACCGACTCTATGCCTCCGCGCAATGATCCTCAATTTTAATTCTTCCGCTTGCTAGCGGTAATATTCGTAGTCTACTGAACACGACGTATAGCTTTTGTTTATACCCTTTTATATTAATGTTAAAGTGTACCATCAAACCACCCATAAAAAAGAAAAGTTAAATTTTAACGTAACTGATTTAAATATCACTTATGTGGATCTAACGTTGCATTGGCTCTATTTTGTTAGACTGAAGAAGTCCCAGTCAGATTCCACCATTACAGATACTCGATCAGTACAACTGGTAGCTCAAGCTGAGCATTTTGTAAGATTGCGAGAACGCTGCTAATTAGGTATTTTATTGGTGAAGAGAGCGGAAATAAAATCGATATCATTAGCTCTGATTAGGACAGAGATACAGTCATTCTTACTGTGCCATATATCAGAAATCTTTGATTTTCATCAAACACTCCTCCAATTTCGGGTGGGCTCGTCGAGTCAGACTGAGCTTGCCTTGCTTATCTAATCGTAATTGTGCACGTTTACTTTCACAAATTTGATCACTTTCCAAATCAACGGATAATTAATAATATTCCGGAGGATGGCGAGCTCCGTCGGAAACGTTGCTGACAGCACAGGTAATTTACGCACTTTTCGCATATTCCAAGCGCCAGCGTCTGTGTGCTTGAGGTAACGCGGGCTGGTGGTGGTTGATCATGATGATCGTGTACTCTCTCTCTCTCTCTCTCTGTGTGTGTGTGTGTGTGAGTGAGAGCGCGAGCGAGCGTCGTGGACCGGCGGCTTGCGTGAGTCAGAACAGCTGTTTAACGCAGAAGCGCCCCGCGTTTTTATTCGTGACTTTAATGTTCGATAAGTCAGGCTTTTTCAGATACCGTCACACTCAGGTACCAGGGGCGCGGTCTGGGACCGCGTTCTTCAGCGGTGGTGTATGGAGCGGCGCGCGCCGCTTGCCGTGGAGGCCGCTTTCGCGGGCGAAGTGTCGCGCTCATTGTGCGGAGCTGCTGCCTCCTCCCCGGCGAGGCTATCTGCGCGTGACATCTTCTCTTCACGCTTCGTTCCGTCTTTTTTTTTTTTTTAATAGAGATCAATTTTGGGTGATTTCACCATCCATCGTTCATCCATGCTTTTGTCCGTCGTTGGAATTTGCATTGTATTTGGCCTTTCTTCGAGTTTGGTAGAGTGACTTCTGTGCTGAGCCTGAGGGGCTTTTTTTTTGCTATTTTAACAAACTTTAAATAAAAATCCCCGCGTTTCAACGTTGACAACGTTGGAACTGAGGTAGAATTGTAAGAATGAGAAGGTGGTTGTGTGCCATTTACTTTCACTTTGACTTGCAAAATAATGATCTACGATGTTATAATTAGTATCTAAGTCAGTCTGAGTACAGTTTTTTTTTTTTTTTTTTTTTTTTTTAACCTCTAACAGTACAGTGAACTAGAAATGTCTTGCTGTGGCTCCACACACAGAACTATCTGTACATTACTCAAGGCTTCTGCTTTTTTGTTGTCAATCAGTGTTGCTATCTGTGCAGTCATATTACTTTGCCTAGCCAAAAGTTGCATCTACATACTGAGTTGTACAATCTTTACATTAGTGTAGTTTCTCACCTAACTGTGAGACTTGTGGATTTTTCTTTGTGCAGTCATCTTTCCATCTGAAATTTTAACATTTTTTGTATATTCATATGGATCCAGAGATGAAATGAATCATTTGCTCATTATTTGGCCATAAATACCGCAATTTCCATACAATTGCTTATTTATGTTTTTGTCACTTCGTTGTCATGTGTGTCCATTTGTTCTAACATGTCATTTTTCCCCCTGGGTCGCGTTGGTGCTCCAGAACCGACAAAACATTTGCTTTCCTTCCAAGGGCTGGCTGATCTGGCGCACAGGGAGTACCAGTCAGGTGACTTTGAGGCCGCTGAGCGTCACTGCATGCAGCTGTGGAGGCAGGAGCCTGACAACACGGGCGTCCTGCTGCTGCTGTCCTCCATTCACTTCCAGTGCCGCCGGCTCGACAGGTGAGCAGTGGAGGGTGAGCGGACCAGCAGCCATCTGGCTGGCCGTGGGGCCTTGTCCGGTTAATAACTCCTTTACTTGTTGTTGACTTTTTCCCTGGTGTCTAATTTTCTTCTTGCGCTGTACCTGCAGTGGATTGCCTGTCCTTTCCCCCAGGGCTTTTTGGTGGCAGTGGTAGTCTTCCATGTTTCTTTCCTTCCTTCTTGTGTTCGTTTGCATTTTTAATAGAGCCTCTAAGATTTTGCTGTCACAGGTGTTGCTTCTGGGCCACAAGCTCTGTAGACTGCAAAAATTCTGTGCAATGTCAGCAAAACTGAGAAAGAAAAGGATAACATCTTCATAGTGCCGGAGTTTCTCAACATGTTTTTGGAGCAAATTTCTTAAAATCAGAACGTTATGACAGTGAGCTGTAGGGAATTGCCAAATTACAGGCTTTATTTTATATGCCCTCTTTTCCCTTTTTAGGTCAATTATACTCTGGCATATGTGGCTTGCTAGTGAACTAGCAGCTGACTGGAACCTTATCAAGCTTATTGTATATCACTATGTGACACTGGCTTGTCATGGCAGTAATATTTATATTAGATTGCTTCAGGCTGTTAAGTGCTGGTAATCTGGAAGATATGCATTATGGAAAACTGGTTATTTCAAAATGTTTAGTGTTAAGATAGTTTAAACTTCACGAAGTACATAATGTGTTTACCACATTTACGGTCTTTGTTGAATGGCTTTTTGAGAATGAACCTCAATTTGTGTACTGGCATTCTGCAAATACTTCTGTACAGTTTGAGAAGACTCCTTGTAAAATGCAAGTCATGTGAGTTACATTTTGTGCTTTGTGTACCTTACAGTAGTACAAATTGGTTTCTCTTATGAGATGTTCATTTTAAAATCAAGTCACATCAGTTAAAGTTTCTTATGTTGAGTAGTTGACAAGAATTCCTTATAATGAATACATTTCTTTAAGAAACAAATTGCTATGTTACAGATACAAACAGAAAAACAAATATTTAATTTCATGATTTATGGCTAAAGTTTAACTAGGCTTAATTCTTGTCACCTATCGCCCTTTCTGGCATCCCATTAGGTCGGCTCACTTTAGCACCCAGGCAATCAAGCAGAACCCTATGCTGGCGGAGGCCTACTCCAATCTGGGCAATGTCTTCAAGGAACGTGGCCAACTGCAAGAGGCCATTGAACATTACCGGCACGCGCTGCGCCTCAAACCGGACTTTATTGACGGCTACATCAATCTGGCTGCTGCCCTTGTGGCTGCGGGCGACATGGAGGGTGCTGTACAGGCCTACGTGTCTGCCCTGCAGTACAACGCTGTGAGTCTTGCTGGCTTCCCAACTATCAGATTGCAGCCCCTTTCCCCCCTCAGCTATGGCTTCAGGGATAGAACAGCAATCACAATGTGACATTCAACCATGTATGATGTTTGTTAGAGAAACACAGAAATTAGTGTAGCCTGTTGACTGAATTCTGCAAACTGTTTGTTTTTTTTTTTTTTTTTTTTTTTTTTTTTTTAAAAAAAAAAAAAAAAACTTTCAAAAGCAGGCAGTATGGTGGCACAGTGAGTAGTGCTGCTGTCTCACAGCACCTGGGTGGTGCCAGAGGACGTGGGTTCGATCCCCGCTCAGTCTGTTTGGAGTTTGCATGTTCTCCCTGTGTCAGTTTACTTGCTGGTGCTCTGGAAACCTCCCACAGTCCAAAGGCATGCTGTTCAGGTTCCCCCATACTGTGTGAGTGACAGCGAGAGAGTGTGCTCCATTGATGTATGGATGAGTGATCCATTGTAAGTAGTGTATCTAGCAGTGTAAGTCACCTTGGTGAATAAGGTGTGTGGGCTGATAACACTACATAGTTTGTTGAAAGTTGCTTTGGAGGAAAGCGTCTACTAAATAAATGTAAAAGAAGCTTCTGCCTCTTTTGAAACATAGTATTGTATATACTTGCAGCATTTTTGTATTGTTTACGCTTTCTTGTACATTTCTATTTCTATTAATGTTGGGCTTTAGCTTTTTTCCTTGAGTAATTACACAAGCCTGCTGCTTTTAGTGCATATTTGTATAAATATATGGATGATAATTTTAATTTCTGAAGTGACCTAACCAAAGTAGTTCTGAGTAAAGTACCATGTTTCTTTAAACTCTGTTCATCTGTTCTTTTTTTCTTATTGAACTTGGAGCTCTATGCTAAATTTACTTAGATGCTTATACCTGATGCTGAAATGTTTTTAAAATGCTGTTACAGTTTAGCATTTGAGTTAATTTTTTTTTTTTTTTTTTTAGTTTTCCAATGTGGTATGTACATCTTTGCTCTGATTTTTAGAAGCAGCACTGTTTCATTTTATGCAGACCTTCTTAGTATTTTGTGTGTATTGATTATATTGTGTACATCTGAAGAATGCATGTATTCTACGTTGCAGGATTTGTATTGTGTACGCAGTGACCTGGGAAACTTGCTCAAAGCACTTGGGCGTCTTGAAGAGGCTAAGGTATGTTGTGGTGCTTCAGAATTTTCAGCTGTGGGTATGAGTTTGTTGACCCCTGCCCCCAAATTCCTGCTCAGACTAGCTCTAGTCTTTTGTATAAATTGATGACCACCTTAGAGAAATATGCAGTCATGCCCAGACTTTGGACAGCTTTAACTACTGGAACAATTTTTGCATTTACTTTGTTCCTCTCTTTAGCCTTTGTCTGGCTTTAAATGTATTTAATGTTTTCTGTAATTTCCCTCTTATTGCAACGCATAAATTTACAGCCCCACTCCGAAATGTTGTTATACCTTGCCCTAATCCTCAGGGTTAGTGGCTATCACACAAGAAAAAAGGCTGTAATCTCAATTGCTAATAATGGAAACTTTAGATTAAATGCCTTTTATGTTTTGGGTGGGATAATACTGGCTCGGTCTAAAGTGAACACATGGACTGATGAAGTTAGTTATTCTGCCTACACGTTAAATAAGTTGGCTTCTAACCGACAAATACCCAAACCCTCCCCCTTCCAAAAAAAAAAAATAAAAAATAAACTGGATAACCTCTTGATTTAAACTTTTTGATAAGCTGAGAGTGTGGTGTTGAGCTTTGAGTTTTGTGAGCGTGCTTGGTTAGAAGCTCTCTTATTTACTATCTTTTGGGAGCGGCTTGAGTGACGAGCAGTGGGTTGGCACAACCTGCGCCTCCTTTGCTGTGTTGCTCCCCCGTCTCCACGCGCTGGCTCAGGGTCCGTGGAGTGTGCGCAAATAGAGCTGTTTGCCTGGGCCTCATTATTCCCCCAGTCTACCAGGCCTGCCCAAGCACACAAATGTACCGTACCATTCTTTCTCTCGACATAATTTCTACACTGCTTACTGAACTCCCATCTATTAATGAACTCTGGTCATCGGTGTCCTTCCCTAACTTACCCCGCTTGACTGTTTGTGGAAGATGGCAACAATCAAATTATCAATTAGAGCACTCCTGTTCCCCACCTGATTGCTCTGGGCTGTGCCAGGCAGGCAGCTCGTCATCTGTACTCCACTGCGAGCGTCAGTCGCTGGTATAGTGAGAGATCGCACGCGCGCAGCCGCAGCATTGACCCCTTTATTTCAGAGCTCTGGAGGCTTCTAGATACTGCAAGTAAAAATTCACTTTCCTCCTCTACCCATTGGCCTGGACTGAGGCAAGCAGGACAGACAATAAAATTTAAATCTGAACAATATTTTTTTTTTTCCCTTTTCATTGATATGCCATACTTTATAATATTGATAATAACATGTGGTCAGTTCATTTTGGGTAGATCAAGCCAGCTATCCTTCCTATTAAAATTACTATGTGGAGGTGAATAGTGAATATCAGATTATAGTGGGAATGTCAAACAAAAGCCTTTTTCCTTTTCCACTTCGTCAAAATCTGTTTTATGTTTGTAACAGTCAAGATGCTGTTGCATGAGAATAAATGGTTGACTTTTTTTTTTTTTATTATTTTCCTTAAGTACTGTTTTGACATTTTACTAACAGTCATGTTTTCTTATTTTGTCTCTCCTGGTTCTTTCATGACTAAAATTGTTATTTAGAAGGTTTCAGGTGGGTGACACTTCCTGCGTAGGTGCCTGGCTGAAGGGAACACTAGGGCAGCATCAGTCGTCCTCTTCCGGCACCCCCGTCTGAGTCCAAAAATATGGTAACGGGTTTGTAACTGCCACCACCTACAAGAGAAATACCCCATTTTATTACTGAGTTCCTCTATCTTGTCGCTTTCATTGAGGTGGAGAAAAAATTTAAGGAAAGAAAAGTTATGCTTATATACTACTGACAAGAGTCACTAGTTAATATAATGAAGCCAACATGGATTGTCTTGAGTGTAAAACAATAGCAAGAACTTTTCTAACTTCTGTATTTTTTCCAGTTGATTTTGATTTAAAAAAAAAAATAATTTTAATTTATTTTTGATCTTCATAATTTGGAGTTGCGGTTTTCTGGTTTGCAGATCATGCGCTGTGTGTCTGCAGTAGCGCAAGGGCTGCGCAGCGACATGCGATGGAGGCATGCGCAAGCGAGAACCTCTTACCGCTCGCACCCTCTCCTCCCACCACCCATCTCCAAACTGCTGACTGCATGTCTCTTTGGCGACCTTGCCAGCTGGTTGTCTCTGTTTTTAAATGGGTTTCTATTGGCTATTACTGGGGATACCTTATCCCATACCTCTATAAATGTTTTTTCAAATCTGGTGATAATTTTGACTTGGACACACTTTGTCCTGATTAACAAAATGGGTTGGGTTACAGAGCATCTGCCGTGCTGGCGTGGCTCTGGTCTTTTTGAGCTGCAGTTGGTACACGGAGTCAGTGCAGGCAGCGCGTAATGCGAACAGCATCGTGGTGGACACCACTGGCGCCTGAGCGGCTCATTCCCGCGCTTGCATTACAGGGACCTTCATCCGTGCACGGCTTCTAGCATCTGAGGTTGTGGGAATCTTCCTGACAAGAAAGCCAAAGTTCATATAGGATGCTTGGCCTGAGACCATAGAGTAAAATGTTGTAAAGCATTGTAATTATCCCTCCCCCAAGTGAAGTCTTAAATATAACTTGTATTAATTCAGGAGCTTTACTGTTGAAAAATTTCACTGACACTTAACATTTAGGGTACAAGAAGTTGTGATAATGAAGATAGTTATTAAATGCTCATTCAAGCCCCTCAGCTGAAGATTTTTGGGTTAGTTTAATAGCTTGTTTTTAGTCTGCTCCATAACTGTTGATGCCAGCCTGTGTGCGGATGCTGGTTGGATCAGCGCAGCGCAGGACAAAGCTAGCAGCTTTAGCGCAGCAGATTATTTGCGCCTGCAAGCCCATACTGCAGACTCACTTTTTGCTTTTTGTGGAAGAAAAAATAATGTTTCTTTTTGTCTGCTTTTTGTTTTCTTTTCATTTGGTTTTTCTTTTCCAACTCCCTTTTCCCTTTCCATCTTACCTACTGCTGATGGTTTGTGGCCTTCATCCTTTTAAGGCCTGTTACTTAAAAGCAATCGAGACTCAACCAAACTTTGCTGTGGCATGGAGCAACCTGGGCTGCGTGTTCAATGCCCAGGGGGAGATCTGGCTAGCCATTCACCATTTTGAAAAGGTAAGCAGGTAATCAGGTATACTTTTAGACAGTCCTGATTTAAAGTGGTAGTATCTTGCCATATATCACCCTGTGCGAATTGTTATATTGTTTATTGTGTTAATGGGTTAAAAGGTTTAAACCGTTGGAGTTGTTATAGGCCTTGACTGTTCTTTGTTTTTCAGGCAGTCACTTTGGATCCAAATTTTCTTGATGCCTATATCAATTTGGGCAATGTTCTGAAAGAGGCCCGAATCTTTGACAGGTGGGTTGTCAAAATCAGTATTCTGGTAAGGGATCATTTTTATGCGATCAGTGTTTTCCCTGTAAGCCTGTATCTTGGAAGCTCTTTGTTCTGTGTACAGCATAGTTTTTATCTTTTTTTTTTTTTTTTTTTTTAAAAATCTGATTAGAAAAACATATAAAATGGATAGACATATTCAGTATTAAAGTTCTACGTACTTCGTCTTCAGTTGGTAACATTGAGGGGACATTGGTCATACCACATTTTAAACTACCTTCAAGGTGAAGGTTTTTCAGTAGCTCTGTCCTGCGTGCAATTGTTTTGATGAACTAATGTTGGTATATATTTTTGCTTGACAGCAACCAAAGTGAGACCTGTGACCGTTTGCCTTTGCAGGGCTGTTGCAGCCTACCTCAGGGCTCTGAGCCTGAGTCCCAACCATGCTGTTGTCCATGGCAACTTGGCCTGTGTGTATTATGAGCAGGGCCTTGTGGATCTTGCCATAGATACTTACCGACGTGCTATTGAGCTGCAGCCCCATTTCCCGGATGCCTACTGCAACTTAGCTAATGCCCTGAAGGAGAAAGGAAATGTAAGAATCTGTGTGTGTGAGGAAAACTGCAAAGGCTATCTTGTATTTGCTTGTTAATATGCTTGTGCAGGCATGTGTTGTCTTAACCCTTTGTATAAGATGTACATTGTCAAATGTGTAGTGTGAGCACTAAGCCAGTTAGGCCTCACATACTAATGTCCAATCAGAAAATAGGATATTACTATTAATTAGTATGTCCAGTAGTATTATTTTTAAAATAGTTCTGATTTTTGCTTAAAATAGTTCTGATTTTTGCTTAAAACAGTAAGAAATAAGTTACACATACAGTTTGTTGTTGGAGTTCCAAAACGGTTACAGCAGTTGGGATTTGATGCTGACAGTTTTAGTTCTATAAGTCAGCTTTTATATTTCTCTGAAAAGCCATGTTTTATTACTTTCTGGTTTCCTGTTAATTTATGGGGGAACTGGGACCTGATCTGATTCTGTGTGTTTAGGTGTCAGAAGCGGAAGAGTGCTACAATACTGCACTGCGCCTGTGCCCGACTCACGCTGACTCACTCAACAACCTGGCCAACATCAAGAGGGAGCAGGGTCACATTGAAGAGGCTGTCCAGCTCTATAGAAAAGCTCTTGAGGTAAGAGTTCTGGTTCAACTGTTGGAGCAAAGCTCATGATATGTCACTGTCCTAGGAATATTGTTAGGACAGGTAAGTTAAGAGAAGGTGCATTTGATTATTCCATGTTCATGTTTCATTTCAAAAGGAATGTTGTAATTTTTCTGCTTTGTTTAAAGAAATTCAGTAGCATTCCAAATTTAAAAATATTCGTAGTTCAAATATCTTAATGTTTTTGTTACATCTTTCTCTCACTGTGGATTCATTATTTGAAATTTCATGTTCTGAGCATACTCAGCCTTTATGCAACGGGGTTCTATACAACAAAAAGGTTCTACAGCTTATGAAAATATACCTTTTTGCGTATGACAGGTTTATTGTTCAGTACAGTGCCGTTTTTGGCAAATTACTTCCACAACAAGTGTGTTAGTTTGTACATTGACTTTGTATCTTGCTGAAAAGGTTTTGTTTCTGTCAGTGGTTTCAGTCTGGCTAAGTCTAACATATTAAACTCTAAATTACTCTAGAAATGATGACCACTATTGTAAATACTCTGTTACTAATTCAGCATGGTGCCCGTGTGCTTTGCAGAGTGAGAGTTGAACTTGCCATCATAAATGCCCATAAGTTAAATTATCAAAATGCTTCCAAAAAATTGAAAAGTAGGAAGGGCTACAAAGGTACACATATAAATCAAAAGCAAAAGTACTGTTATGCTTTGCAATGGGCTAGTGCCATATCTGGTATGTATATTGCTTCACGCTCTATGCTGTTGGGATTGGCACCATAATTATAAAGCAATTGGGCAAGTATTGACCTTGGTAGATCTGCACTGGCTCTTAAAATTGTTGTTTTTCAGGTGTTCCCCGAGTTTGCTGCAGCCCACTCCAACCTGGCTAGTGTACTGCAGCAACAAGGGAAGCTGCAGGAAGCTCTCATGCACTACAAAGAGGCCATCAGGTATAACACATGGCTTGGGAAGCACATGAGGAATCCCCTTGCCGCACTTCAGTATTAAGAAATGTTTTATGGTCGGCTCCATGACTTTGAGGGTCTCCATCGACTTTGCTTTCTTGCAGGATCAGCCCTACCTTTGCAGATGCCTACTCAAACATGGGGAACACATTGAAGGAGATGCAGGATGTTCAGGGAGCTTTGCAGTGCTACACACGTGCCATTCAAATCAATCCAGCCTTTGCTGATGCTCACAGCAACCTGGCCTCCATACACAAGGTTCTATCCTATGGCTAACCAGTTATGTCATTTAGAAAGTTTAACATTCAAAATGTATAATGCTTTGAACACTTATCACAAATTTTAGGACTCTGGAAACATTCCAGAAGCCATTGCATCCTACCGCACAGCCCTGAAACTAAAACCAGATTTCCCTGATGCCTACTGCAACCTAGCACACTGTTTACAGGTACTTTCACTGGACTCATTGCTCTTGAAGTTAGGTCATGTTGCTTATGATTCCACATGTAATTTAGGGTTGTCAGGCTTACCTGATTACATCTGTTTAAATTTAATATTGACTTTATATTCTAAAACATAGCAGCAGTTTTAAAATATTCTAAATGAAAAATTTGGGTTTTGATTGCAGTGTCAGAATTAAATCTTAATACCACTTCACTCTTCAGATTGTGTGTGACTGGACAGATTATGATGAGCGTATGAAGAAGCTGGTGAGCATTGTGGCAGACCAGCTGGAGAAGAACCGCTTGCCCTCAGTGCACCCCCACCACAGCATGCTGTATCCCCTTTCGCACAGCTTCCGTAAGGCCATCGCAGAGAGGCATGGCAACCTCTGTCTGGACAAGGTACGATATTCGGACAAGCCTGCAAAACAAAACTTAGTTGAATCAGATACGGTCTCTGGTTTGATCTGTGGTTTGCACACAGTATTAGAAAATGTGATTTCTCTGATTTGTACTCTGATTTCAAGGTTACTCTAGACAACCAGTATTTACAGAATACTTCTGCTTTGCAGATCAATGTTCTGCACAAACCGCCCTATGAACACCCCAAGGACCTGAAGGCCAGCGGTGGGCGGCTTCGTGTGGGCTATGTCAGCTCTGACTTTGGGAACCATCCCACCTCCCACCTCATGCAGTCTATCCCTGGCATGCACAATTCTGAGAAGTTTGAGGTAATGGGGAAAGCCTGCTTCTTCCTATTCTTATTTGCTGGAAGCTAATTTTGAGTCTAGAATTAAGGCAAATAAATCCTATCTCTGGTTGACACAGATTTTCTGTTATGCCTTGAGCCCGGATGATGGTACAAACTTCCGAGTTAAAGTGATGGCAGAGGCGAACCACTTCACAGACTTGTCACAGGCAAGTGCCCTTGCTGTCATCTCTAAACTTGATCCTCTTCTTAACAGAATGTAAGACTACTGATTATTTCTTCTTTCCTTAGATTCCTTGTAATGGAAAGGCTGCAGACAGAATCCACCAGGATGGAGTGCATATTTTGGTGAACATGAATGGCTATACTAAGGGGGCCCGCAATGAGCTGTTTGCATTGCGCCCAGCCCCTATACAGGTAGGAGACAGATTACATGTACAAGATTTTTGTATCTGCTTTAGCAATGTGGTGGAAGATAGTGAATGGTGCATGTCTTAACACTTTGCTTTCAAAATGTTCTTTTGTGGTCAGTATGAGGGCAGTGAACTGTTGCTGTTAACCCCAAGCCTTTAACAACAATCAAGAAACCCTGAGATTTATTTCTGTGGTGTACGTGTGTGTATAAACCCAGCTGGTCACAGGAGGACTGGGTCTTTAACAGTGATCCTTCTGTTATTCATTTTATATATTCGTGTAATTAGTCATGTTTTGTGATGGAGAGTAGAAATCTACACAAGTACTGAAAACAAATTTTAAATGGTTTGTGTTTATTACATAATGAAAACACAATCAGCACAATCAGGCTTGTTCAAAAGTGGTGAGCTTTGTCCTAAAAGTAGGACTAAAATATTATTAAACTGCCAGTTGTGTGTTTATGTCCAGTATACTCCCTCCCATTACTGGGTATATTCGATTTCCTCTGAAGTCCAATGGTCTTCTCAGGCAATGTGGCTAGGCTATCCGGGAACCAGTGGGGCTCCTTTCATGGATTACATAGTCACTGATAAGGAGACGTCACCCCCAGAGCTGGCAGAGCAGTTCTCGGAGAAGCTGTCCTACATGCCTCATACCTTCTTCATAGGTGATCACGCCAACATGTTTCCACATCTCAAGGTAGGATGTTTTGTTTACCATTATGTACACTACTAACTCAGGAACATATAGGCATTTAAAGTATTTGCTTACAGTACCACAATCATTAGAGAATGCATCTGGACAAAATATACTGCAGTTTGTTGTAGAATTTTCTGCTCCCCTTTTCATATTTCTTTAAATGTTGCCTACTTTTCATAGTACATTTTTCACTATCACTTTTCAAACATTTGAAGTGACCCTTTTTTTTTTCCTTTTTTTTCCTTTTTTGTGGTGTCCACAGAAAAAGGCAGTGATTGATTTCAAGTCAAATGGACACATTTTTGATAATCGCATTGTTCTAAATGGCATTGACCTGAAGGCCTTCCTGGACAGCTTGCCTGATGTCAAAATAGTGAAAGTGAGTTTTCTGGTCATCCTTTCACTCGCTCATTCCAATACTTATCACAGGCTTCTTGTGCTAATTTTTTCCTCTTCCTTTTCAGATGAAATGTGATGGCCAAGAGGTTGCTGATGGAAACACAGCCCTCTCCATGCCTGTCATCCCCATGAATGCTGCTGCCGAGGCAATCATCAATATGATCAACCAAGGCCAGATTCAGGTCACCATCAATGGTTTCACAGTCAGCAATGGCCTCGCTACCACTCAGGTAGAGGATTGTCAAACACAATTTTGATGTATGCTATCATAATCAGGAATTGGATTCTTCACTGGAGATGAATAATTTTTTTGATTTTTCACAACTAGTCCTAGCTAGTAGCAGTATAAATATTTCTACTATAGCATTTCTGCTTATATTTATGGGTGAGCTATAGTCATAGTGTCCATTTATACTGAGACTGCTTGATTTACCACACTTCAGAACACAAGCTTGTCACTTCATTACATAAACATTTTCAGTTTTTTTTTTTTTTTTTTTTTTTTTTAATTCTACTGGTTAATCCACCTTTTATACAGGTAATCTTGAAAAGGTTCTGAGTAAGTGACCCTGCTTGTTTGGGACTGGTGTATAACCTGTAAAGGAATGCTTTTATTTTCTCTTTAGTAATGTCACTAGAATGAAAATTTGTGTGTGCTGAGCAGATGGAATGAAATTAGCTTGTTATGCATTGACTGATTTTGTACACGGTTCCTATTATAGTGAATGCAGGTCTTTTTAGTTCTAGATGCGGCAAAGTATGCAGTGAACACCTGAGGCATGTAATATAATGGGTATGAGTCATTGTGCATTGCTCAAGTTACCTTTCAATTCTTGAGTTTATAAAACAAATCATACTGTAGGATGAATTATATTAATGGACAGTAACAAAAAGTGAATTGCTAAATATTATGGACTCAGAACTAGGTAAAAAGGGGAAAAGAGCATCTGAATTTGAGCTTCAAAAAAGCAAAAAATATTACTAAACATAGAAACAAAGATGAGGAAATGGAGAGTACAAGTCATAATTGATGAATGAACTTTGCTAAGCTAGTGAGAAACTACTACAGTGTATTTTCTAAATTCTGCACCTTTCTACCTATAAGGTTATTAAGCTAAAGTCCCAGCAGGTGTTGCATTTGAATATGATAAAGTTCTGAATTCAAGTCCTAAGGTTTAACTGCACTTAATCGTGCATCCACATCTAAGTCTCTTTCTGCTAATGTAATGCACACATTGCATCTTCTGAGATGTATGTCGTTTTGGAGAAAAGCATCTGCTAAATGAATAAATGTAAACATAAGATATGGCGAAATAAGCTGTATGATGGAATGGTCTGTCCAAAGTGACACAAGTTATCTTTATCATGTTTGGATTTTTTGTGGATGGATTCATCTTGTTCTGTATAGATCATAGTTTGGTGGGGAACACAACCGGACTGGGCACACTAGTAAGGTTTATGACTCTCAGAACTACTTTTCTCACAATGTGCTGAGAGTAGGGAGCATTTCATACTGCCAAGTGTAATGGGGTTATTACATTTTGTTTGGAATGTCTTTTTGTCATTGTCCCTGGAATGCTATATTGCCACCTCTGTCCTCTTAATTTTCCTGTTATTAGATTAACAATAAAGCAGCAACTGGGGAGGAAGTGCCACGTACAGTTGTGGTCACAACACGCTCACAGTATGGGCTTCCAGAAGATGCAATTGTCTACTGCAACTTCAACCAACTCTACAAGATTGATCCTCCCACTCTACAGATGTGGGTTAATGTAAGAGCGAGTTGATTCATTATTCATTTAAAAACACAGGAAATTACTGTCATTGTACACACACACACACACACACAGATGCACATGCTCGCGCGCACACGCACACAGTCTGAAGCCGCTTGTCCCAAGCGGGAGCCTAACTCGGCAACACATGGCGTAAGGCTGGAGGGTGAGGGGACGGACCCAGGACGGGATGCCAGTCCGTCAGAAAGTACCCCAAGCAGGACTTGAACCCCAGACCAACCAGAGAGCAGGACCCGGCCAAACCTGCTGCGCCACTGCGCCCCTCGACTGTGATTGTAACAAAAACCAATTGCATTGACCCTTAGTAAACCTTTTCAAAACACTATGGATAGCATTCATAATCTCAGTACTCGTTAGGTAAAACGTAAGGCTCCATTTTTGAGTGTTTAACCTTTTTTGGCTTTACACACCACTGGTCTAATTTATCGTTTCTCAAATTGCTGGATGTTTTGAATGACTTAACATACATTACAAGATGCTACATTACTCTCTCTGCCTTTGTTCTTTGACACTTGTGTGTTTTCTTGTAGATCCTGAAACGTGTTCCCAACAGTGTGCTGTGGCTCTTGCGCTTCCCGGCTGTGGGTGAGCCCAACATCCAGCAGTATGCTCAGAATATGGGCTTGCCTGCCTCGCGCATCATCTTTTCACCTGTGGCCCCCAAGGAGGAGCATGTGCGGCGGGGCCAATTGGCCGACGTGTGCCTGGACACGCCACTCTGCAATGGTCACACCACTGGCATGGACGTGCTCTGGGCAGGCACACCCATGGTCACTATGCCAGGTGAGTATCGCAGTAACAGGAGCATAAACACGTTTATTTTCTAAAGCCATCTATCTTGGTACTAGCACCAATGAAGTATACATATATAGCCTAGTTGTCAACTGTATCTCAGGATCTAGAAGTTTCTGCTGTTTCTGAATGTTACCCGACTGTTCTGCAGTAGAAACCATGTGGTATAAGTTAAGTCTGAGCTCCTTTGGGTGTATTTACATAGCTTCAGTTGTTGCTTTTTTTCAAATGAATATATGTTACACTATTTTCAATGATATACCTGTATGTGCAGATGGGTAATTTTTACTGTATCAGTTCTGGTTAAGGACCTTGCTCATGGGTAATTGGGCAGGAGGTGGAATTTAAACTTTGGTCCTTTTAAATGTATTGTAGTGACTGTAAACACTGCATGCTGCCCTTGGCTACTGCAACTTCTTAGCACTAATGATGTTGTTCTAAATAAGCATTACTCTACATAAATCAAACTTGTAAGGGGCATAGTTGGATTTTATTTCCTGTTCATGTCATAACTGATTTAATCTGCATTTTACCCTATTAAACTTGTCTTGGGTGTTCTTGATTTCTGTGTGTTGCTGATGCAGTGGAAAGCTTGAATTGATAATTTACATTGTATGCTGCATAGGTGAGACTTTGGCCTCCCGTGTTGCTGCCTCTCAGCTGACTTGCCTGGGCTGCCCTGAGCTTATCGCTAAAAATCGTCAGGAATATGAAGATGTGGCTGTCAAATTAGGCACCGACATGGAGTTGTGAGTCTCATGCTGTGGAAAATTTTTCTTCCTCTGCCTTCTTGTATGAGAACAAAGGGTTGTTTTGTTACTGAGTCTTTGTTTGATTCCTTTATTTTTTTAAACAGTTTGAAGACAATTCGTACTCAGGTATGGAAGCAGCGGATCTGCAGTCCCCTATTCAATACAAAGCAGTACACTGCAGACCTAGAGAAGCTTTACCTGCAGATGTGGGAGCACTACGCCAATGGAGGCAAGCCTGAACACCTCTTCCAGCTTCAGCCCCGGGAGAGTGCTGAGAGCACCTGAATGAAATCCCTCTGCTGCTGCTGCTCCTCATTCTCTTTTCCTCCTGCTCCCACAAAAACTGTACATGTCTGTGGAACAGGTGTCTACCAATTGCATGGCTGACTTCCAACATGTTTCTCATTGTCTCTTGAGAGACACCTTTTAACACCACAAAGCACATTACACAGAAATTTATACCATGCAAAATGTCAAAATAGTCACGCAATATTTGTAGTTTGGGATGGAACTGCCTGCCTTTACCATGGTGTTTTTGCAGGTGTAATGATTCATGTAGGCTTGTGTAACATGAAAGGATCAGCAGAAAATTGTGTTGGAGCAAATGATAGTGACTTTATTAAAGCAAATAGCTTTAAAATGCATACATGCAACAAATACTTTGTGGTGTGAATCAGATTATCTGGTCTTTTCCATTTTTTCAGCTCTTGAATCCAATATATGCTTTCTTTTCTTTTGCCCCTGGAGGGTTTTCGGAATAAGAATATATTTGTATTATAAGCCAGCTTTGTGAGTCATTTGTAAATGTTAGTTGAAACTCTTGTGTCCTTCATATTGTGAGATACTATTTTTGAAGACCAAATAGTGTGAACAAATGAACTGGACAGAAGAGCAATCTACCATTCTCATTCTGGAGGCAAATGGACCTAGCATAGTGGTACTTTAACCAGGAATGGCCCCAGGTAAGTATTGTATAAGCCTTATTTTGTACCTTCTCCATTTGTACTGTATTTTCTGCTGTGTGTGCTGTTTACATTGCCTCAATGGTAAAGCTCTAACAATAAATCCTTTTGAAGAAATTAAACTGATCTCCATCCCATTTAAAATTTCTAGAATTTATTAACCCTGTTCAGGATCTTAAATGCATTTTTGAATCCTGACCATTTTTTGGCAACATAATCCCTTTATACAGTGATATTAGTTTAACTGCCTTACCTATAGGGTTAGAATAAAAAATGTAAAACATGAACATACCACATGCCATGCCAATATGACTTGTGGTCACGTGTGTTCAGTATGCAATCTGGTCAGTAAATGAAGTCTCTCGCCCACCTGTAGTGGATCTACTGTGGAATCTAGCCTGACCCCACAGTCTGGTTTGTCTGCATGCTGTTGCCACTTGGCATAGAGGAATTCCATGCTGAGATGAAGAAATTATCAAAAAAAAAAAAAAACTCTTGTAACTGACAGGTTTTCTAGAGAGGGGTGGGGGTTGCCACCATTTTTGTTTATAGCCTGGATATCATTGTTTGTTTGGATCTTTTGAGTTTCCCTTTGCTGCCTTCACTGGGTCATGTGTTTTGGTTTGGATGGTATGGCAGACTGCATTAATGGGGTTATGTAATTCCAATTAAACTTATTTCCTGAGATGTTAAATTTTATTTTCAAAGTTCTCATGTAGATTTTTGCATTGATTAGTTTACTGATTGCAAAAAATACCACATTCTTCTAAAGTCTTTTCTAGTTTGGTACTTTACAGCCATTGGAAGATTGTAGAAGGCACCAGGACATTCTAAGAAATGTCAGATCCTAAAAGGTACTGGAATATTTGGTGCTTGGAACCCGGTGCCAAAAATTATCAAAATTTACTAATTGCAAGAATGTGGAATATTTTTCTAAAAACTGACAAAGTATGACAACACTAAAAATATGTTTAATGTAACAAAATGGAACATGAATGGAACATGTCAAAAATTGTCAATTTTTTTTTTTTACATTGTGTAATTAAGGAACATTTTGTGTGCTTTATTACCAAAATGAAAGGGAATACTTAATGAAGCATCAAAACTTAAATGGAAATACATTTACTTAGCTGTAATTTACTAGTATCTTTTTATTCCTACTTTACATAGTGTACCTTAATGCAGTACATCATTATAGGATATTTGCAGGGAATTTTTTTATTTTTTTTTTTTGCTGCATTATAAGTAAGAAGCTGCTCCAGCCACTTTAATTTATCCTGGGAACATTACAGGTTATAGGTTTACTGGTGTGATAACCTTCACCTACTCAAAATTCCTTGAATATAGAGCCACGTCAATCATTTAAAAAAGTATGGCTCCACTTGGTACACTTATTCTGGGAATCTGACAGAATATAAAATTTCTCGTAGAATAGGTATAGATATAACTTTCAGCAGAGGAATGCCTTCAAACTTGATCACTGTCTTTCCTGGTAATTACAGTATCCCCTTTATTTTGGGTTTTGAAAGTAATTCAACACCTGCTTAAAACAAAAAATGGAAGTTTGATAAGATCAAGAAACAGGTTGTCCACCCCCACCTTATTTTCCAAGTAACACATTTGCCCCTCCTGCTTATGAGGGCAGGGTTGAAACTTCACCTACAAGGTTAGTTCCTCTGTGACTGATCTCAGATCTGCAGTGAAGACCGAGTCAACTGCTCAGACCAGCAGGTGTCCTCCAGCCAGGAGAGGAAACCGATACAAGGACACCTAAACAGGAATTCACCCATTTTCTCCAGGTGAGTTTACGTTTTGTGCCTGACGCCAGAACTTTTGATTGCAGCATTGGGGAACACAGCAGAGCTACAGTCTAATACAGTGATGTGATGTTCTGCTCTTTCAGAATTTTTTAAAAAAAAAAAAAAGTCTTACTGTGTTGTCCTTTCAACGCTCAGCTATAAAATGTGGGCCTGAATCAAAATGAATACTTAAAAATTTATTTGAAGTGCACATGTGGCAATCTTTCGATGATGGTGTGAACTTGCTGAGAAACTAGAAGAAATGAATTCACATTAAATTTCATTCTGAAGTATGAATTGAACTGAATTGCGTGTATTGCGTGTTTTTATGCCTTGAAGCTGACATTTCCCCCCAGGCTTTACCTTTACAACGGATAGATCTTTTACAAAATTAATGTATATTAACACTAACATTATGTAAAATATAAATGTTTTTAATCAATGTTTTTACAGTTCTAAACTCAAGTTTTAATGCATTTTTAGCCAATAGAATATAAAAGCTATCATTATCCATTCTACAGCTTTTTCATACATTTGTGGAAGGGCACATGCTAAATTAGGTTTTCTGATCATAAATACTGTCTGTAATGAGTGGTATAATCATAATTGATAATTATTTCTTTTAAATGCTATATATTCCATGCTCGTCATGTACAGATGCAACACAGTATATGCTGGGTACCTGAGCAGTGAATGCTGGGAAAGCAAAACCCAGTCAATGTGGGTGAGGGTGATATTCAAGAAGGAAATCAGTTAGATGAATCAACTGTACTCTTCTAAGCTCACGGCACTTGTGCAATCTCTGCGATGTTCACCTGAATCTCATTTCCTGATGATTTTGTTGTGTTCATGTTCGTTCCACAGTGGAGAAACACTGTGACCTCAGAATGTGCTTAAAGAATATGCAGTAAATGAAAATGAGCTTTTCTTTGAACAGTTTTAGGTTATTATAGCAGAACCTAATACATAACATGGTCCCCAAAATGCAGTTCAATGGGAAATACATAGTACAAGGCTACTGGTTTTATTGTACCATCATTTTGATGAATTATTAGGCAGCTTTTATTTTTGTTATATACAGGTTTACCAGCGCAAAGGAATCTGCTGACTATGTCGAAAGGTGGGTATTAACCATTTTCATTGTGGTTTAATTTGAGTTATTTCTTTACTTAGTCATTAAATACACACATGGTAGTCTATACTTTGTCTACTTTAATCGGTTTGTTTTTTTTTTTTTTAAACCCTAAGTTGAACGTCAAGTGCTTGCCAAATGACTAAATTTAGATGTTCACCACAGTGCCATTAGTCATTTTTCTACATTATCTTTGATACCTGGACCTTGTTCCACTCAAAATAAATGCTCCTTACCCACATTCAGTCTCTTGCTTTACCCGGATTAAACATATGAAGCACATAAAGAGAACATTCACAAGTTCTCAGTGTCTCATTTTTTTCATCCCATTTATGTCCTTCTGTTTAAAAAAGAAATTGCTCAAATGATACTGTGATGTCCTCACATTTTCCAGTAATGTATATCATAATCCTGAGCAACTAGCTTAGTAAAACTTAGCTTCTCATAAAGCATTATGAGAGAACTCGGAAATTATTTGCTTCATGTACTTGAGGCAAGCCAAAGAGGGTTTTTATTATACTGGCATAAATTTGTATGACAGTAATTGCCTTGGTTGCCCTTTTTCCCCATGCAGACATTTCTTTGTATACAAGCAACTGTGAAGAATACCAGAGTAACCCTTCAGTTTTTTCCCTCATGTTGTGAAATCCTATTGCTCTTTTTTTACTCATTCATATGTCATTCATATATATATAAAAAAATTAGTAAAGGGTGCATTTTAATCATGTGAAATTTTGTTTTGCTTTGTATTTTCCCATGAGCACAAGACATTGTGATGACTATACATTAATGTTTAGAGATCTAGACTTATTGCAGTTTTAAGGTTCCTATGAGAGTAATAGAGTGTGTATTTTTCTAGAGCTGATGTTTACTGACTTGCAGAGGCTGACAGAGAGACAGTGCTTCGTAGTATGAAGGTTCGGACATTTCTGAAGAGAGACGGGAGCTGGATAAAGCACCACAAAAATGTTGAGGAGGAGGAAGAGGAAAAGTCGCGGTAGGAGAATGGGCAGCGGGAAAATAGGTGCAGGTCGATCAGTGCAATCCACCTCCATAACATCAATGATAAAAGTTGTATTTCATTGTTTTGGAGGCAGTGATGGACACTGACTTCAAAACAACTGGTGAATTTCTACACTGTTATACCAGCAGGACTACAGAATGGAGAGATCAACAACGCCAGTTGAGTTTCGTGAATGAACCCAAGACAGCAATCTCTCCCCCAGCCTCACCTGGCATCACAAACACTGCCTCAACAAATAGGTTTGAGATGTTCAGACAATCAGCTCTTTGGCTTACAGCACACTGACATGTGGACTAAACTAGACTGACTCCTCTTGTCAAGTAACCTTACATTTCAGAAAGGATGCTCTTTTGAAAACACTTAGAATTTGTATTACTACTAATTTAAAGAGTAATAAAAATATCCATAGTAATAACCATGGAGGAAAAAGTGTAAAGGTTATAAATTTTGATTCTGGCGTAAGATCTTTGTTGAGTTGAAATGGTTTTTTTTTTGCCTCCAATCTAACATTAAATCCCCTACATCCTTGATCATGTGAGCCAACACAATGAAAAAAGGAGAACCGTGGCCTCTGACAGGAAACAATCACATTAATTTATGTGCATAAATCCATTCGAAAGTTGTTTCTTTACCACAGAGTCTAGTTTTTAGGAAGGCCAGTCATAAGGCACTGTTGTCGCCCACAGCCCCAAACGACAAACATTTACTCATCTCTCTGTAGCGACTTACAATGTTAAGCTACCAACAGTTATTCGCCTCTTTATATAGCTGGGTAATTTACAGTGGAGCAATTTAGGGTAAGTACCTTGTTCAAGGGTACTTCAGGCCTGGGATTTGAACCTGGGTATAAAGGCAGCCGTCTAACCACTACACTACCAGCTTCCCCAGGTTCGTTTTTACAGAGGAATGCTTTTGGCATGGTTATCTGCCTTGAGCAATAGCCAGCTGAAACCTGCTTTTTCAAACAATAGCTTTCTGTTCCAACAGCTCATACCTGGTTGTTAAAAGATAAGGTAAGAAAGAATATGAAAATGGAACTGAAAGGAATAGGAAAGTGACCTGCGTTGTTGAGGTTCCACTGATCAATTAATGTGAACTGTAATTGTTACAATTAACTCGGTATTGTAGATCTAAAGATCCATAAGCTCATCAATGGTTATGTGTTTATACTGTGTAGGGAGAGGAATAACTTTGAGTTAGTACCTTGTTCAAGTAGGGACTCCAACAGTACAGTGGGGATTGGGATCTTATCAAGAGTTTAGCTCCGTCTGTCCATTTGAAATCTCGGTCGTTTCACAGATCTGCTTTGCCAAGAGTTGCAATAAACCACTGGTTACTAAAAATGGTGCCAGAATTGAAGGATCAATGAAAATATCGATTAATTCAATAAGATTGGAATGCCCAGCCTCAATCTGACCGAAGTAGTGGGGAAGGAACTGGAATGCAGAATTAGGGCCATGCCAGGATGGGGGTGATGGAGACTGCTTCTGCTTCAGAGGAGGAATACGGCGCAATATGATGAGCATAAAATATTCCACACCATGAAGCAGCATCTTGAATACCAAAAGAAAAGCATAAAAAAAAAAAAACTTCATTGAAATTCCTCTGAACTACACCACCTGTGCTTTGAGTAAAAAAAAAAAAAAAAAACTACCTACCAGACATCAGTGCTGCTAGTTAATGGAGAAAGGGGGGGGACTTTATTTGTAATTCAGAACTGAGGAGTCTTGCAAAACATTTCTGTGAGCATTGGTTCCCAGGCTGTCCTATTCCTACCCCATTTACACCTGAAATTTTCTCCCCGATTGATGTAATCACAGTGCCTATGCCTATTGTGCATTTCGCATTTGTTTTGAGTCCTCTACAATAGTTTCTGCACATCTTCCTCCTCTTCTTAACCAAAGTAATATAGGTAATCCTGTGCCAAAACTATGAATTTATGCAGGTTTTGATAATTTTTGGCCCAGATCTCTTACATCACATAATTCAGCTGTCAGTGTGTTGGCTCTTTACATGAGCAATAGCCAGAAGAACTTCTGCATGAGAGTGCCTGAACTTCTTGGATCTAAATTTCCATCCAATAATCTACCTTTGATCATTTCCGAAATTAAAGCATGATATGAATAGAATTCCTTTCCAACAGATCCCGGTACACAGTCTTTAGCCCCAAATCAGTTCATGGTGGTTGTGTAGTTAGTTTCAGTTTTAGCCTTCTGGTAGCAAAGTTTAAAAAAAAAAAAAAAAAAAAAACTTAAAGAAATATCAAATTTAAAATCCATTGAAGAGGCAGCATTACTTAATTTTTTTCACCACCAACTTTTCTTTGTTTTTGCGCTGGTACTTCTCGCGTGTAGGGCGCAAGATAATAACGAATGCACCTCTGCTGAAACTCTGAAGGACGTCACTACTGTTCCGGCGGTCACTTCCGAACCTATCGTTTCACCCCAAGAAGCAGCCCTTGAGTCCGCACCACTGAAAGGGTGAGAAATCTCATCTCTATGTTCACATCTGCTGTGAAAGAAAGTTAAATGGTGAGTTTCATCATAGGGATGAAGGTATTTTATGGGACAGCTGGTAGCGTAGTGGTTAGAACAACTGCTTTCGAACCTGAAGGTTGCAGGTTTGAGCCTCACCTCTGGCTGTAGTACCCTTGAGCAAGGTACTTACCCTGAATTGCTCCTGTAAAATTACCCAGCTGTATAAATGGATAAATAATTGTAACCTTAACATTGTAAGTTGCTTTGGAGAAAAGCATCAGCTAACTGAATAAATGTAAATTTCTCAAAACAGGTGAGAGCCTAAACCTTAACACAAGATGCTATTGATGCTTATGGTGAAATGCATTTCAGTTGACATACTGTGTGTGTGCATATATGCATCTATAAATACATATTACAGTGCTGTGAAAAAAATTTGCTCCTTTCCAATTTTTAGTGAAATTTCATTAAATTTTTGTCAGTTTTAGTACTATATGAACAATTCAGAGAAAAAGTGATATCGGCATTGTTTGTAATTTCTTTATTGTGGAGGATACTGAAATGACAAGGGGGCGCCGTGGTGGTGCGGTAGGTTCAGCTGGTTCCCCTCTGTGGAGGGTCTGGGGTTCGAGCCCTGCTTGGGGTGCCCTGCGATGGACTGGCATCCTGTCCTGGGTGTGTCCCCTCCAGCCTTGAGCCCTGCGCTGCCAGGTTAGGCTCCGGCTCACTGTGACCTGCGCTCGGGACAAGCAGTTGTTAACGATGGATAGATAATGAAATGTGCAATTACCTGAATGAAATGTGTGAACAAGTAATATAATTGGATGCACCACCTTTAGCTGCAATGACTGCAATTAAGCACCTCCTTTAGCCATTGGCTGTGGAGAAATTTTGCCGCAGTTCCGCACTGTTCAATGCAGAACTGCTACAGCTCATCAACATTTGCAGATTTTTGAGCATGAACAGCTTTTTTCAAGTCTTCCCTATACTGATATAGACATAGAAAATATGTACAGTGTGTTTATGTATGTTTTGCAGAATGCTAGTGGGGGGGGGGGGGTGCAGCGGGTTTGGCCTGTGCCTGCTCTCTGATGGGCCTAGGGTTTGAGTCCTGCTTGGGGCGCCTTGTGACGGACTGGCATCCCATCCTGGGTGTGTCCCCTCCCCCTCCAGCCCTATGCCCTGTGTTGCCGGGTTAGGCGCCGACTCGCCGCGACCCCACTTGGGACAAGCAGCTTCAGACTGTGTGTGTGTGTGTGTGTGTGTGTGTGTGTGTGTGTGTGTGTGTGTGTGGGGTAAGAAGGCTAGCAAAAGTAATCAGGATGCTGCAGGTCAGAGAGAAGCAAAGCTTCCACAATGAGCGTCCATTCCTACAACCCCTGATCCAACATGCAAGACAGTGTCTATACATGTGGACTGAGCTCTCCTGTCTGCTCTGGGTGTTTATATTTTTCAGGACCAACAGCAGTGGCACATTTCAGTCTCTGTTCACAGCTCAGTCTCTACCGTCCTAAGTATGTGTCGATTGTTACTAAGGGAGCTCCCACGCAGAGTGAAGTAGATGTTAAAGTCATGCTTTGACCGCTGAAACTCTTTGCATGGTGAATGTAGAGCCAGGGTATGTTCTGTTGTCTCTCTGTATTAACATTTGGTTTCTTAAGACATGAAGAGTACATCTTTTGTAAGCTTATTTTAACATCCCATTCATCCATTTATATACATATTATGAAACGTTTCAATATTTGATCAACGACCCCAAAGGCAGCAAATATATTTCTGATACGTGTTTATGTTGTTCAGAGTGACAGTGCTGAGGGATCTGTCTCTAAGTCTAGCAGATGTCAAACCTGTCACTTCAGTACCTAAAGCACCTGAACCAACACCCCAGTCAAGGAGATAAGTTTTATGTTTTAAATAGTTCTGCATCAAACCTCTTTATAGGAGTTAAATTAAGCATATGCGTAAGTATATATAGCTTTTGGTCTATATATGTATGCATATGTCTTTTTATAGCTCACTGACATATTATACCTGGTATGTGTTTGTTAGCAGTGTAAAGGGTAATACTAGCGGTCAAGAAGCTCTACCTAAGATAAAGGCAGATGTCAGAACTTTGGCAAACACCCCTAATGCTCCTGACTCAAAAACTCAAAGGTGAGTTTTCTGTTTTACAATGATATCAGCGTTCCCTGCCTACCAGTGCTTTTTGTTCTAATGGCACCTCATACTGTGTTTTGTACATGACTTTTTGTGGTGGTGAAATATAGATCAATGGCTGATGTGCCCATCAAGGACATTTCTTCTCTGGAGGACAATTCTTCACTATCTGTCAGCATCCCCGAAGACACTGTGCCCAAAGTCGAAATACCTGACTCATCAGCTGCGCAATGGTTAGTCAATAGTCCATATTTATATAAAATATGGGTTTTGGATATAGATGACTTGCACAATAAATGTACATTACCATGCCATTAGAAATTAAATACTATTCCTGTCTAAATGCACCAAAATCTGAGTTTACCAAATTGGTGCTGACATGTCTTGGCTTTAACAATAAAGTGGCTATTTAAATTGGCTATTTAATACATGCTTTCTAACAAAACTATGTACACTGTTGCTGTGGTTTTCCCATGATTTTGTGAAATGACGCAAACTTTTTAAAAAAATTTGTAATCTATTCGAATTCAAAGACCCAAATACTCAGACGTGGACTTCTAAGGGTCACATAATGCACAGTAAATGTCTGAAAAGGTCAAAACGCATTGATCGCATCAGTATTAAGGCCTATTCTTGTAACTCTTATGTGGGAACACCTAGCCTCCACACCAGCTTGATGAAACGGCTTCAGTTGAATGGGGACCACTTCAGGTCTTTGGTTTGGCCTCTCAAACACATCTACTTTTTATTCTTCAGCCAGTTTAAGTCTTTGGTATTTCACCTTTAAGTCATTAGCCCACTGAAAGAGGTTATCCTCTTGTATTTGTGCAATGTTAAATCTATTTTCACCTTGCTCCTTCCATGCTTTCCAGTAACTGTTAAGGAGAGGCGAGATCTGCACAGTACCACCTACAAACCTCTCCGTTATTTACTGTGTTTACTACAGTAGTATAGCTCACCTTCCATTTAATGATCATTCTCCTTTGCTTACAGTGATACTAGGTATTCAGTTTTGATACCTCTAAAAACTTCCCTTGATGCTTTTCAGTGATTTCATCCTTGCCCTTAAAGCTCTTGCGATTTAGGCCTTTGAAATGAATTCACTCTTCACTGAAGAACATTAAATAATTTAAAACCTTTGCAATTGCATCTGCAGATTTTTGGCACCTAAAATTGTTTTGCCAAAAAGACATGTTAAAATATTTTTTATTTCTGTCATTGCATTTCAGTCTTGTTTGATACATTGAGATATTTAGAAGCCCTGAAACAAAGTTTCCAAATTTTTTTTTTAAAACCCCTGTACCTTTTGCTCATTTTTCAAAACTTAGTCACTGTGTTCAAGTGCTCCAAAACTTTGTCCATTTGCATCAATCCCTTAGGCAACTTTTTAATATAAACATCTGAGGTCTCCAGTATTTTAATTGCATTTTGACAGCAGCTGGTGGCTACCCAGAGGTCACTGAAGCACAGTCTTTTCCAGAAGCACTGGGCTGGTTCATGCTGCTCAAGGCATCTTGGTACATTAAAAAACTGTGGCCACCACAAGCCAGTACCATTGCAGTATTTTCCCAGAAATTTTGGTTGTTTTTTCAAGATCTTTCAGACTGTTCTCTATCTTAACTAGATGAGGTATTGGTTAAAGAAAATATCCAGTGAAGTTTCAGGTTGCCTGGCTTTGAGTTTATCAGTGTAGGAATACATTAACATAATTTTAATTTCAAAAGCCACTATTAAAAAATAAAAATAAAATAAAGTCAACATGATTAAGCATTTGGTTGTTATAGCAAAATTCTTATTAAAACATTTTTTTGGCATTTTAAGATGCTTTGTCCCATCACTATAATACTCCCCAAGTGAATATCATGTTTGTAAAACCTGGTATGAGTATTGGAGCTTTCATAACCAAACAGCACAATACAACACAATATTTGGGTTGGGTATTTAGATAAAATAGTACCATATTTGACTACTGCAGGAAAAGAAAATATCCACCAAAAATCAGTCATATGTCATGACTTCTTCAGCCACCTGGAGGCGCTACCGGAATATTGCAAAAAAAAAAAAAGAAAAATCTAAATCCTTACAAATAGGTGACAATATCATGATTGGCAAATCTGAAATGAACCTCAGGCTCACCACAGCACACAAAAAGGTGGTAGAATAGACCTCGTGGGGTCACCACCACAAATCAAGGAGGGGCTACAAAAATAAATTCACAAACCATTAAATGTAAGCCTTGGAGTTATGATACTCCCCCATAAATGTGTCACAATGGATTTATAGGGAGCACTGTAGGAAATTAACACGTTTGCCGTAAATGTGTGAAAAAACCGCCGAGCCTGTCAGCGCACACACACACACACACGCACACTTCAGTGAGCTGCTCTGTGCCATGACCGGTGCAAAAGTTATACACGTTATGTTGGTTAAAACACATTGGATAACATTGCAGCCATCTGGGGCCTTATGAAATAGATTCATTGTGGATATTAGCAAAAAGTTAATTTATCTTATGGAATCATTTTTACAGATGTGTCAAAGCCAAACATTTACTGGAATCGCCGGAAGTAAATGAAACGATAGTATGTTTTAATGTGATTGTGTTTCCTGTAGAGCTTGGGGGGCGAAGCCGAGTATCATGAATTGCTATAGGCAGAGGAAATCTGTAGCAGTGCATCACAGAATGTGGAGCCATGGATATCTCACCCACACACACACAGTCTGAAACTGCTAATCTCAAGCGGGGTCATAGCGACCCAGAGCCTAACCTGGTAACACAGGGCACAAGGCTGAAGGCGTCACCCCCCCCTCTATCTCACCTACATGGCTTTCTTATTCTTTTTTTTTTAAACTTGTTTTATTTATCCCTTTTAACTTTGAACACATGGAATAGGCTGTATGGTCTGAAACACAAAATAACCCTTCAAGGTATCATTATGTATTATGACATGCTTTGGATATTATGAGCTCAAGCCCCATGAAGGGACCTGGTGTTGCACCCATGATTGCAGCCTAAATTGTTTCAGTAAAATATTCAATTGTGTATATAAACTAAATAAATGACAGCTTTTAGGCATCTGTTAAGCCTGGAACTAATACTCATCAGTACTAAATATGACATTATGAAAATACTGGTGTCCGTGACAGAAGACATGACCTGTGACAGTTCCCGCTCCCAACGACATCACACCTGTGGCTCCCTCCCCTAAAGCTCCTATTTGTATTCTGTCGTTGTGTGTATTTGCATTACAGCATAGTGACTGATGCCAAGGAAGTACCTTCACCAGAACACACTTCCTCACCAGCCGCCTGCTTCTCTGACGCTGAAGAACACAAACCATCGACACTGCAAACATCAAAAGCCCCAGAACCATCCGCCACCACAAGGTGTTGAAGTCTTATCGGCTTCCTGTGACTTTTTCATTTTCACACTCTCCATTGTAGAAGCTGAAATGCTTAACCCTCTGATTTCAAGTTTTGGTGTTTAACCATGTCTCGCTGTGTGGTGGGTCTGGGGTTCGAGTCCTGCTTGGGGTGCCTTGCGACGGCCTGGTGTCCTGTCCTGGGTGTGTCCCCTCCCCCTCCAGCCTTATGCCCTGTGTTGTTCCGGCTCGCCCCGACCATGCTCAGGACAAGTGGTGTGTGTGTTTAACAAAGTACCTTGCTCACCCAATGTGTGTGTATTGCTGGGTCATACAGCACAGTGACCAGTGACTGCACTCAGGCTGTCCCTACAAAACACACCAAGGATATTTCCACTCCACATCACAGTTCCCCTTCAGCGCACACTACCACCGAAGACCAAATACCTGAATGGACATTGCAGGACAGGTCAGTGATCCCTTGTGTTCTCCTCCCCTTCATTTTCACACCATCCACTTATATTTCTCTATCTCTGTATCTTCGCTCTTTTTCTAAATTTAAACAAAATTCTGACGTCTAATTATCTGACATCCCTTGGAAAAATGTTGACACTACTGTCACCCACTATTTACTTTTACAGATGTGGGGTAAGTAGCTCTTAAATCAAACTGAAGGCAGAAGTTGCACATGTTTAGGGAAAGCAATTTCTCTTAAATTAAGTACTCTTGAACCATGGGGTGACTGAAAAATGTTCCTCAAGTACAACATTCTGCACTATTTCCTGGTACAGAGAGACATCCTTCAACAACAGATTTACATTTACTCCTTTAGCTGACTGTTTACTGCAAAGTGACTTACAATGTTAGTTTACCTACAACTATTTACCCATTTATACAGCTGGGTAATTTTACTGTTGCAATTTAGGGTAAGTACCTTGCTCAAGGGTACTACAGCTGGAGGTGGGATTCAAACCAATGCCCTTTGGGTTCAAAGGCAGCAGTGTTAACCGCTACTCTACCAGCTGTCCCAGATATGATGAGCACCATGTCTTAGTCCACTGGAGAGCACATGTGATGTCACAACACCTACTGTGGCAGTTAAAGTGTGACTCTGCAATGAAAACGAATCAGTTCTAGTCTTTGCGTCTTGCTGGATTGCTCTACACTGCTACTGTTCTGTGGAAATATAAACAATCAGTACCATGTGTGTTTTAACAGTGCAAAGCCTGAGCTCATTAATCAGGAAGCTCCACCTGAAGATCAGATGGACATCCCACGCTTGCCTTTCGCTGCTAAGGTTCAGGAACCGACAGCACGGACAAGGTCAGTTTGACCGGAGTCGTCTTACTGATTTATAGGAGAGCAGAACTTTCAGGTTTTCCCAAAATACTGCTGTAAAGACCATTATTGAAAAGACGATGCAACTGAGTGGAGGGTGAAGAGTAAAGAGGCTGCATACAGCAGCGCTGTGCACATCACAAATGTGTGCTCTGATGTCACACTATTGGGACACACACACACACAGACTCCATGCAGTGATAGAAGAGCGCTGAATAAAACTGCAAATTCCTCCTCCTCCTCTACCTACTGTAAAACAGACCTCATGGTGGTGTAGTTAAAAAAAAAAAAAAAAAATTACAAAACTATACATGCAGCTTAGACATTCAGAGCAGCTGATATATGATGTATATATAATCTATTCATCTGATGAATGAATACATGTAAATGCAACATGTAAAGCACGCACAAGGAGAGCAGCAGGAATACCCTGCAGCAGTAGCCAAATAAAACAGCTGTTTTTGAGTGACCTTAAGTTAAATTCCAAGATATTTGTGTTCTTTCTCACACTTCAGATAACGTGAATAAAGATTTCTGAGTGTTCATAACATCAAACTTATGGGCATGTGACATATTACATTGATTGTTGTTATACATTGTGATCATGTTCTTAATTACAACATCCATCCAGTTTGATTTCTCTGTATAAGAAGTTTTCTCTGGAGCTAAGTTAATGATGGAAAAGATTTTCGTAACACTTCGATGCTTCCTGTCATAATGCCTCTGTAACATTGCCACATAAACGTGCATATGTAAATAACACGTACAACACGCTGTCCAGAGGAACTGTACATATGTGTGTTTGTGTTACTGACAGCGCGGAATGTGAAACCAGCACCGAAGGAGCTCCATCCCAGGGTGAAGGTGACAAATCTGACGAACTCACGGCGGAACAGGCTTCCGGTCCTGAAGAACCTGAACGAAAACCTCGAACAAGGTGCGTGGCTTTACACATCCTCAGACTTCTTCATCCTTCTGTCTTCACCTTGTCCGTTATGCTTTTTGACCCCGTTATTCATGCCATTTCCCATGAGTTCTCCTCACTATACCTATCCCATCCTTTTAATACTTTCTCTCCTTTATTATTCTCTGACAGCTGCTCTCTGAATTATTTTTTCCTGACTTTTTAATACTTGATCCATTATTTCCTGAAGACGATAATATTCCTCTATCAGTGTCTCCTTTTTAATGGACAAAGCCATTTTGTATTGTTCATTAACTCTCTAACTGCTTTTCATCTCTTAATCTTTTATATTACACCACAGTATTACTGTCGAGCTTTGCTGATCCTGCTGATGGTATTTTTAGTCCCACTCTGTTTCTCAGCTCCACAGACAATAAATCAGACCAAGACAAAGCCACAGTTATCGCTCCAACAGCCAGGTAGGAAAACGCTGAGATTTATAAGCAGCTTTTATATAGCTGTTTGTAACAGCTTAAAATAATAACTAATGATGATGACATAAGAAAAAAATAAACCTTTTCTGAGATATTTTACTCATGGTCAATATACAAATAATGTTAAAGAAAAAAAAACACTGAGAACATCTCTTGATTTGAACATGTATTTTTCAGCTTTAAATGTTAAAATTTTTTTCTTTTGTTTTTATTTAGTTAATTTTCTACGAGAAATAGACTTATTGCATAAATATTTATAAATAAATTAATTTACTCGTGTCTAACAGAATATTAAAATGTGTAGTTAATAGAATTTTAAGTCATGGAAAACAACCCCCCGGTTTCCCTCCTGTCAATTTAAAACTTGCTTATTGATTTAAAAACCATGTTCCACTGCCAGACAGAACAAAATTTGTGTGGGCAGCATTGAAATAGTCTTGTAGATGTTGCTGTAGTGAAAGAAGCTCTGCTGTATAAACTGCCATCAGCATATTAAGGACACACATTGGGTTGTGGAGCCAGTTCCACTGCATCTGGTGCCTCTAATTGCCATATATTGTTCCTTAGAAATTACTGACTTTGAATTACTATAGGGCTATAGTATACTATAGTAGTATGTATATATAGGGAATTATTATAGCACTGCTGCCTCACAGCACTTGGGTGGTGTGAAAGAATGTGGGTTTAATCCCCGCTCAGTCTGTTTGAAATTTCCATGTTCTAACCGTGTTTGTGTCAGTTTCCCCCCTCAATCCAAAGACATGCAGTTCAGCTGAACTGGTGACTTTAAACTCTGGCTGTAGTGAACTAATTGATAGGTGGGTGTGTGTCTGTGTGGGGGGTGCAGTGGGCTTGGCTGGGTCCTGCTCTCTGGCGGGTCTGGGGTTCGAGTCCTGCTTGGGGTGCCTTGCGATGGACTGGTGTCCTGTCCTGGATGTGTCCCCTCCAGCCTAGCGCCCCGTGTTGCCGGGTTAGGCTCTGGCTCGCTGCGACCCCGCTTGGGATGAGTGGTTTCAGACTGTGTGTGTGTGTCTGTGTGTGTCTGTGGCTTCCCTACGATAGACTGTTGTCCCATCCAGGGTGTTTCCTCCCAGCCTTGCATCTAATGCTTCTGGGATAGGCTCTGGTTCACCATGACCCTGCACAATAGTTCAAGTTTATTGTCATAGATACAAGTACCATGTACATGTATCATGAAAATCTTCCTGAATCCTTCTCCACAGACTATGGGCAAGGACAGTAGAAATACTGCACAGAGAAAACAATGACAGTACAAAACAAAACAGTGTCAATGACAGTAAATAACAATAGCAGCAATGACAGCAATAACAATAAATAATGGTAACAGTAGTAACAATAATGCCAGTTGACAGTCAGAGAACTCAGAACGAGAGAATGAGAATGCTTAAAGTGACAGTGTAATTTACCAATGTGCTTGGGTGGATACAAGTGAATACAAGTGAAAATTGAAGTTTGATGGAGGGATTAATCAATATATCTGTCTCACCTATATACTGTATGTGTGTATTGCTTTAAGCACAGAGAAAACAATGGAGAATTTGGAAAACAAAGTTCAGGACCCTCCCAGCTTGGAAAGCAGGTACATGTTCAAGTCTCCTAGACTTACTTGTTTACATACTTTGAAGGTCCCTGTGCCAACCGTACCTAAAGTAAACACTGTATGTTAAAGTACTTGAAGTGTTAATTCTCTCTTATCATTATATGATTGCAGAGGAGATGTACACTCCCAAACTCAGACACTGCTTATTGTCTGTATTTATGAGCTGTCTCGAATGAAGGTCACCTGTAATTCTTTGTGGGATGTTGCAGGCCTGAAGAATCTACCGAAGTCCCAGAGGAGAAATGCGAGAAACTGGAACGTCTAGACATCCGTGAGCCTCCAAGCACAGAAAAGAGGTGCAAACATTTACATTTATTCATTTAGCAGACGCTTTTCTCCAAAGCGACGTACATCTCAGAGAAAATACAATTTATGCATTAGGAGACAGAGACAGTTACAGACATGTGAACAGGCATACTCATTGTATCACACCCTAGTAAATAAGTTTTAAAGAGAAACCTGTTCTCATGAATGTTGTTAACCTCCTCCCCACAAATATATTAACCAGTATTTACTGAGAACAATACACATATGTATCAGTTTTGTTTGACATCACTCAGATCAAGTTTTATTATGCATGTTATACATTATTAAAGCCATATGTGGCATGTGTTTAACAGGAAAATAAAATGAAAAAAAAAAAAAGAATAGTTACAAATGTATGGACTTAAAATGTGTGACTAATAACATTTACATTTGTTCTGACGATAGTACTGAGTAATTATCTTTGCTTGTACCTCTGAAAGTCTCAAGGATGTCTCAGGATGTCCTTCCTATGCGGTAGACAAGACTTTATACTCTTCTGACATGAGACATTGATCTGCATGCTGAGACATAGTGTGATTAAGCACCCCCACCAGAACATAGCTATTAAAAGCTGGTGCTGCAGAAACTATAATGATGTGAGAAATGAGTACAAGATCATAGTTAATTAGCAAATGTATCAGGTACAGTGGTACTAAAGAGCCCAGACTGCAGTCATTAAACCTCCCTTACTATAAAATCGTTTTGCCCAGCTTACCAGTTGTCTAACACCTTTAAGTCATGCCATAGTGGGTAGCTTTTTAATGTATGGCAAATAAAATACAAAACAGTTAAATTTTCTGTTCTAAAATTCATGATTAGCTCATCATTAATTTTTTTTTAACCTTTTTGTTTTATTGAGCTGTTGCCAAGATGCCGCTTCATGTGTTTCACAGCTAATGACAGTTTGTTTTCTGTGCCCGTAGTGAGACTGAAACACCCAGTGTGACGCCATCTGCCGTAAAGAGGTGGGCTTCATTGTTCTTTCCTCAAACGAAGGGCATCAAAAACATCAAACAAAAGAAAGACATTTTAAATTGTGTTCTGCTGCCATATTCTATCATGCTTCTAGAAAGAAACAGTCCTTGGAATAGAAATATTAATCTTTCCACAACAGAAATGCACCACCAATTTATTTTCCCTTCCTCAACTGGTGACTCACGGATGAAAGAGCTTCAGGCACAAATGTGAATTCAGTACAACCCGAAGCATCACTCCTATACTGCCATGAAACCGACCGTGTCAGAAACCGAGCATATAAAATGTATATCATGTATATCGTAATCCTAAAGTTGTTGGGAAAGAATTATCCCTATTGATGCAAAGTTAAACTGGTGCATTTTAATGAAGTCTTCATTTGAAATGATGTAGAAATAAATTGTCTCCTGCAGTATATTTATCTCTGACATGTGACAGCATGTAAATATGGGACAGCTGGTAGTCTCGTAGTTAGAGCTGTTGCCTTTGGACCCCAAGGTTGAAGGTTCAATTCCTTACTCCAGCTGTGGTAACCTTGAGCAAGGTACTTGCTTTGAAATTTCTCCAGTAAAATTACTCAGCTGGCTAAATCATAAGTACATGAATATTGTAAGTTGCTTTGGAGAAAGACATCAATGAGTAAATGTAGTTATGGAGACATTTGTCACCGTTGGATGTAGTGTACATAGCAGAAGCATGCCTGTTGTGATGTATCTACACAGGATTAGGTACTACATGTTACCGGGGTGCTGGCTGTGCAGATTGGCACGGCGCATGACTGTACTGTGTGACAGCCCCACCAATCTTATGACCATGTAATGGTGATCCAGCCTGTCAGTCAGCTTCAGCCCCTGATGGTACAGCAAGAAGAAAATGGTGCATCTCCTAGATACACAGCAGTTCATACTGTATGTGAGAAGTGCACCTTCTAAAGCATAATTTAACCATGTCACAAACACATAGATCAAGAGTAACTAACAGTTGTTTTGTAGGACCTTCTGCTTAACATTTGACCATGAACCACAAGGAAACATTTATCGGTGAACACAATTTCATATTAATGTGACTTCCCACCGATGATTTATATTTCCTTATTGCATTACATTTACAATTATTCATTTATCTGACCCTTTTCTCCAAATTGACTTACAATAGTAAGGTACTTACAACTGTTTACCATTTATACAGCTGGGTAATTTTTACTGGAGAAATTTAGGATAAGTACCTTGCTCAAGCATACTGGAGTAGGTGAGCATACTCAAGTAGGAGCAGTAGGTGAGATTTGAACCATCAGCCTTTTGGATCCAAAGGCAGTAGCTCTAACCACTTCATTGAAAAACAATCAAGGCCCATAATGAATAGTTATCTCAAAAATTCAGAGACTTGTTTCATTTTAACTGTTAGTTACTTCAAGCCCTCCTTCTCCACATTAGTCTCTTTGAGTATCTACTATTGCTTCATGTTCAACCGCCTGTCAAGTTGAAGACTAGATTATGCGTTCCCAAATGTGCACGCACCGTTTCAATAAAAATATTCAGATGTACTATGAGGTGACGCGTAAATATGAGGTACGATCAATAAGTTCGCAGACTGGCCACTGTAACGCTGCCCCCATTGCCAGCCATCAGCGCATGCGTGCTGTGCCTACTGCTATAACGAAGGAAGGCGCTTCGCAAAGGTTGAGCCTCGCGGGTTGCCGTATAGCCCAGGTGGCTCATGGGAAAAAGACACAATCCGTTAACATGCAATGAAAACAGTTTGCCCACGGTTGGTTGTTAGTTGAGTTGAATAAATGTGCGCGTTACGAGGGTTTTGTGGCTCGCAACTGTATGTTGAAACCAAACAGCATTACACTATCTATAGCGCCAAGCGTCTGGTCGCTCACACGTGTACAAGAAGTTGTGTAGCTGAAAAGGCGTGCGCAGCGCTGCGGCGAAACGAACAATCAACAATCGATGTCCACGTTTGAGCAGCGAGCCAACATCAAATTTTGCCAGCTTCTCGGTAAATCAGCAACCGAAACGCTCCAGATGCTGCAGCAGGCGCACGGCGACCAGGCCCTTAGCCGCAGCGTTGTGTTCGCCTGGCATCGGCGGTTCCGCGAGGGCAGAGAGTCTCTGGGAGATGACGACCGGAGCGGTCGGCCGGTCTCGAGCCGCACCGAGGAGAACATCCGCGCGGTGCAGCGCATTGTGCGCGAGAACCAAGCGCACACGATCGACAGCATCGCGAAGCGACTCAACATTTCGCACGGAAGCTGCCACGCGATCCTCACGCAAGATCTCCGGACGCCGCAGCGTTTAGTGCACCGGATGCTCGCCGAGGAGCGGCTCGCGTGCGGCGACACGATCACGGCGGCCGATGACGGGGACGACGGGCTCCTGCAGCGCGTCATCGTCGGTGACGAAACATGGTGCTGAACAAGGTCACAGTGGAGGCAGCAGTGCATTTAACCCCCCTCCCCCAAACACCGATCAGAACCAGATTTTGACACGGTTTTAAAATCCAACTTTAGCGCTTCGAGCAGAGCAGTTTTAATGCTGTTCTTTGTGAAACACGTGGTCGGAAGAAGCCCAAGCGCAAGTGTAGAGAGAGCTGCGGAGAAAAATCAGCAGATTGCTTCACACTGACCATCTCACATGGCGTTCATGCTAAACTGTTCACTCGTGAAAATATCTGGTGGTAGTGTCGAAAGAAAAGCGCTCCTGAGTGCTCAGTCAGCTGCAAATCAGGTGTTTGGTGACACATGATTCTTCAAAATGATGACACGTGAGACACGTGGCTGGTGCTGCTGCAGCCGCACCGTTGCTCCCACTATGATCCGTTTAATGACACCTTCTCGTTTTCTGCAGCAGCAGTAACGTCTGTACAATTTGTGGGAAGCCATTCACAGAGGACTGTAGGATCACTCTAAACCATCTGAACATCTCCTGGCACACCGACTGCTTTAAGGTACCTTCTCTTTCTTTCCTGCTTTGTGTCACTGCCGCATTTTGTGCTGCCCTTTGCAGTACTGTGAGCACCATGCTTGTGCTGTCATGCCTTGAGAAGAGCAGGGTTTTAAAATGTCTCTCTTTTGTGCTTCTTTCACAGTGTGTGGTGTGCAGTAAGCCCATGGGTGACCTCTTACAAAATATGTACCTGCGTGGGGACATGGTCTGTTGTGAAAGCTGCTACTTCAACATTAGTTAAGGTAAGCGATGACAGTTTCACACTTGGGCCGACGAGCAGATTTTGCATAGTTCTCAGTTTTTTTGTTTTATATAGTTACAGATACAGTAAAATTTTTCATACGGTTTTTTTCCAGTTAATCATACCCTGGACACCTGTTTTCTTTGAGTTTCATGTCAGAAACACATTTTAAAGCAATAAATGTAAATTAAACTTTTTTCCGATTATCAATTAAGCTCTTATCATTAACAAAAAAATGGACATAGTGGTCATATTAAAGCTTGTGCACAGTCACTGAACTGATTGTAGAGGGATCAGCTTCTCAGTGTTCTGTGGGACTTTAGGAGCCTTATTATCTGACACTGATGATCCATGTTATACAATATTACCTGTAATGATGATAAAGTAATACCACATGTCACTTTTGTAGTCTGAGATGTACCTCACCAAACCAGTTCATTTAAAAACTGGAAAGATCATTCAATCACACCACATATATTTTAGGATTCCATATTTGGCCATCCACTTCAACTAATCATTTGACATATTTGGGATGTATGAATTTGGATTTTTTTCCTGGAAGCAGTGAACGTAAGGAGAAGTATGTTTTGGACAGTGTATCATTCCATCGTAGGAAATTCACATATGTGGACACTGAAAGCAGTTTACACTCAAAAATGTACCTGTGCAGCCAGTCATTTGAATGGAGTTTTGAATCTGAATACCCAGATATACAAAACTAGAAAAACTGTATGGGCAGATTAGAGCCTGAAGGCTTCGAAGCTGTGAGATGTTTTCTGCTGAGTGACTTGAGTTCAATTAATTCTTCAAAATTGTTGCTTTCTTGTTTTCCTTTCTCCAAACAGGTAATCTCAGCGGAGAAGTCATGCTAACACCAATATTCCCGTTTTTACCTGTGTTTTTTTTTTTTTTTTACTGGTGAGAGAGAATTATACAGTCATCTGTAATACAGAATGCCTTTTTCCATATAAATTTTATTATTTCTGTTTTTCCCCTCATAATTTCTGGAGACTACTGCATTATGAGTTTTTGTGTAGTACCATTATGTTGTTTGCACTACAGTATGAGGTTTGGCCTACAAAGTATATTAAATATTCATAGCAATATTACAGTATGTTACTAAAGTATGCCTTTATAGTTTGCGTAATTGATTGTGTTTGCATCCCAGAAAAGTATGTTTTTTTTTTTTTATTTTTTTTTATTATTATTATTATAAAGAAAAAGTAAAGTTGATACAACAGCTACATGCAGGCAGACATGAAATGGGTCAATTTACTGTAGGGGTTCTTGAAAACAAAAGTTTTTATATTTCATTCAAGAATGACTCTTTTTAAAATTTTGTTTCGTGGCAACGTAGTTCATGTAATATATTATTCCTTAAATTTTTAAATATTTTCGTAGTAAGAAATTTCATTGTATATTTTATACATTTTAATCATTTAAAAAATGGAAACTGTTATTTGTCCTAAATGTTTACCATTTATGCATAAAATACTAAACAATAAATTAAAAGCTTTCTTTCTTCTGGGCCGAAGTAGTATTACTCTCAGAACTTAATGTTTACTCTTCCTGAACTCTGTTGTTGGGGGAAAAAAGTATAGACTCGTGGTAAGCAGCTTCGTTTTTGTTCTGCACACAGTGACAAGCTTTGGAAAATTCCTTGGTGGAAAAGGCTTGCTATTCAGTAGAAGCATGTGAAACTAATCTCTAATATCTAAATACCCCAAACAAAAAATGTTGATGAATATACAGTATATGAATATAATGGTGCTCTGAAATGCTATAATTTGTGACTGCTGACAGTTTTTGATAATCATGAATCTACCCTTTTATTTTGCAGGTTTTATGTATGTTTATATATGGGAGAAACTGGGAGAAAGAATCATTCTGCTGCCACAGAAAGATGTTAATACCAAATACAGTGGTGACAAGTAGATGTAATTGAAGTCTGCAGTTTAATACATGCTTTCTACGAGTAGTCTCTGTTTTGCTTAAATGTTGTGTAGCGTAACAATTTTTTTGATCACCAAATTTCAATTCAGAAGTTCAAAAGAATTAATCATCTTTAATAACAATCAACACAGCAATAAATGTTTTAAACGTACAAATATTAATACAAATTATTTTCATGCAAGTGTAGTGCATGAAATCACAATATCGTTTTAGTTATTTTAGCAGTAATCTCAGTTATAGACAGCTAAATTGACTACAAGAACTAGTTTAGCACCATACGTAGAATGCGGTTGCTGTACGGCACACATAAAATAAATTTGTGTCAGATGACAAATTTAAACTGTTTTGTAGTGCAGAATAGGTTAGAAATACTGTTGGCATTATTGGTACCAAGAGCATGTACGTTTGAGTCCTACATCACATCTTTAAATGCATAGCACTACAAGATTTCGGCACTACCTTTTTTTTTTTTTTTTTATTATAGCACATATGCATTAAGTTGTTTAATGCTGCAATTTTACGTATTTATTTTTTGGCAGAAAGTGCAGCATGATCGAGGGTCATGTTCCCGCATCATAATCATTGTGGTGTAGTCCTTATCTAACTATACGTGTACAACTTTTTACCCAGAGAATGTATTCGTCTGAATGAATGGTTCATCCCTTCTTTGTCCAATGGTTTTCAGACAAGGCAGATGGATTGCTTTTTGAGCCTGGGTGACACCACTGTTTCATGGGTAAACCACTGAATGACTACGGGTGCTTTTTCTCACTGTTGTTGGTCTATTCTGTCCGTGAGAAAAGGCTAAGAAGAAATGTCTGAAAGCTGAGTGCGCTAAGGTCAAATCAAGGTTACAGAATTTGCTTGTCTGGTGCCATGACAACCACTTGTAAGATTCCATGGTGTTTCCACATTCACTATTCTTAGTGATGTTCTTTTGTGCAGTATGGGAATCTGAACAACTGTTTTAGGTTTTTTTTTTTTTTTTTTTTTTTTTTTTTTTTTTTTTTTTATTATTGCGGTGTAATTTTCAGGGTCAATGTTTTATATAGTATTCAGAATTATTAAATTATTGGTTGTGTAGCATTTCAATTTTTCATGCTTTCATGCATCTCTTCCCTTGTCACTTATGCATATAAAGAGAGTAGAGACTGTTATGCAGACATTTCCTTGCAACATATAAACAGCATTAGACTAGCTTTAAAAAAAAAAAAGAAAACATTAAGTACATAATGAAAAGAAAATGGCACTCTTAGAATATCTGAAAATGAAGTTAGTGGCTACATATTATACAGGAATGTACAGGAGCTGTGTATTCAACTCAGACTTCTCTTCAGCAAATAATCACATTTCAGTCCTGGGAGCCCTTCAAGTAAACAACAATGGTTTTGTCTCAGTTTTTAGGCAGTTCACTAAGTGGAGGAGGGATGCAAGAGTTTCATGAGGCTCCTGGATGATCCCTGTAAGGCCTGGTCAAAAGGAAAAGTGCAGCGAAGTGGGGCACGTGGGGGGGGGAGTTGCTTCAAAACAACATGAAGTGCCTAACACCGTATGCCCTTTCTGCCCAGAAACCTCAGGATGGCAAAGTTATAGGTGGTGGAGGTAATATACAGGAACTACAGAGAGAAAGAAACACAAAATCAGAGGAGCACATACATAATATTCCCCTGGACATTTGTCCTTGTGTGTGAAAGAGCAACATCTCTCAACACTTCAGGTGTTTGTGGTGCCAAGAGTGACCTGTTACATGTTGGTAGTGGGCAAGGGTGTACGGTGCTGCTTGTACATATGTGAACCCTATGGGGGTGGTCATTATTCTTGTATAAATCATTGAAATAAACTTAGGAAATTTAGATCGTAAATTTATAAAGAGGTTGTGATTTACACACCTGGTTCTATTTATCTACTTGGTTTATGCAGTGCGGTTTGGGGTTTGCTTATTTTTGCACCTGCACTACTTCTGTTTTTCTACTACACAAGATTTCCTCTAAACCAACATATGGAACAAATAAGTACACACCTGTTATGTCAGAGGAGAAAGACTGCTTCACGTTAAATAACCAGTTTGTGGAAAAGTGAGGGACACAAGGGGATCACATACTTTCAAGCAGTATGTGTGAAATATTTTACAGATAACTTTTAAATATAGTTTTCTTGCTTCTTTTATATGGGACATGGGGCAGCTGGTGCACCCTGAGCAAGGTACTTACCTTGAAATTGCTCCAGTAAAATTACCCAGCTGTATAAATAGGTAAATGATTGCATGTAACTTAACACTGAAAGCTGCTTTAGAGCAAAGCGTCAGCAAAATATGTATGTCTTTATGATATTTATTTGTCCAATAAACAATTTGGGGAAAAAACTATTTGATAGTTAATATTTTATGAATGATGGTTCCTTTGGGCTGCTGTGCACAGACAATGACACAGGAAGCAATGCATATGTGTCAGTGTAACATATACTCTGCTAGAGACCCACCAGAGCTAGAAGGGTGACTCCTGCTCCTGCAAAGGCGGCTATGTACAGGTCATAAGTCAAGAAGAACTGTCAAGAAAGAATAAGCGTGAACCATAGTTTGAAACAATGTCCAGGACACTTGACTATTGAAAATGCCATTTTAAAGAAAGGGGCCAATGTAGCACTTAGTGTGCCTCACCTCCTTAGTTTTGCAAGCAGCTACAAGGGTGGATCCACACACCCTCCCAGGTGTTGTACTCCACGGCAGAAGTCCTGAAGAAGAGAAATGAGCTTCAGTAGTGCATCATTAGCATTACTGTACTTACCCGTATACTAGCACTCACACATGTACTCAAGCAAACTATGCCTTTGAGTCTTTTATTCTGTCCACCCTCTGTTCATTTCTAAATTATATACTGAGTGAATTCACAATATAAAATTGTCTCTGTAGCATTGGTCCCTCAAAGGCCCAGGGGTTTGTGGTTTGGCATGGGTTTGAATCTAGCCCAGCTTGTGTGGAATTTGCGTGTTCGCCCCATGATTGCTTGTGCACTCTGGTTTCCTCCCATAGTCCAAAGGTGTTTATTTCAGCTGAACTAGTGACTAAACTGGATATAGCGTGTATGTGATAGTAAGTGATGGTGTGTGTTACATTGCTCTGGTGTACAGTTGGCTAAATGATTATAGGGATTTCAGTGCAGTGTATCTAGCATTTTAAGTCACCTTGGGCAAAGGTTTCAGCTAATTTCAAGCAGTTGTACATTGCTTTAGAGAAAAGCTTCTGCTATATTAAAAAATTGTGTGTGAATGTCATTTAAGTATCTGTTACAACTAAGATCAATTTTGCAAGCTGGCTTTTTGTAATTTTCACATATCCTTGTTTATAGGAGAATGTGTGCCTAAGAAATCCCTGCAAATTTTGACAAACAATACCATTAATTTACCTGAAAAAAGTAGTTCTGGGCCCAGAAAATTCACACATTTTGGCTGATATAAATATATGATACGGTATATGGCTTATAAACATAAGATGCACCCTCATACAAAAATCATAATCACCACTGAAGACAATTATCAGTCTTCATTGCTTCTTGTAGAGTATGAATAGTTGTCCATACAGTTTATTGAAATGTAAAATTATATACAGTTAAAAAAAACATGTGAATAATAAATCATTTAGGGTGTGGTCTCTCTCTCTCTCTCTCTCTCTCTTTCCCCATGTAGCCTCTGACAGTGTTTGCCATGTATGCTTTGTGTTAAAATACTAATAACTGCAAACATAAAAAGCTATGTATTATGTTACTGAATATTTCATAAAATGTATTTAGAAAACACAAGGGATACATCCATCAGGCTCTGAAAACTTGAGAAGTGAAGTGCCAGGGAGTGTACAGAGCTGTGATATGTTCCTCTACATCATAATGGGGTGTGGTGTGGCTGCTGCTGTCTATTTCTATTTCTATTTCTATGTTATGCCATAAAGATAGCAATTTTTAAAATGATCATTTTCTGCCCCAAGTTTCTGTAATTATGGAAAGCAGCTCATAAACAGAAATTAAAGTACACTTTTCAACAGGTAGTAACAGCAACTTCATATTAATAGGGGCTTTTTTTTTTAACCAAGATATTGGGCTATTGGGAAATTTAGTTATACAATAAAATTGTACTGGTTTTATTTGTCACATGTGATTAACCTAACCATTAAATCAGCAAAAAAAAGAGCAAACAATTTAGAAAATGTTTATGGTCACAGTTCCGAAAAAAACGGAGCGCACGTACCGAATTGCCGGGCATCAATGCACACCCAGGCATGCTGGGTAAGGCTTGCCGTTGTCTCAGAAAGGATGTTAATAGTGTGGCATGCATAGGCCATGTTGTAAAAGAAGTACACAGGCACCGCTGAGACGGCAAACACCACCAGCCAGATAACAGCCAAGGTGTACGTCGCGACGACAAACTGCAGGTTATTAGAGAAAAAAGGAGACGTTTTATACAACGATGCTGATGAAAGGCCGCATGTAGGCATAACTAAGGTCATAACATTGTAACATGCCACTAAGGACTGTAAAATAAGTCTACTGTCCTTTTGTCTCTGGATAGCAATATAGCTGAATATATAATTATTGGCTAACTAACAAAACAATACTTTGAAATTTTATTTGTAATTATACCTCTTAGAAAATTGCATGTTTGTAGTTTAAATTTACAATTAAAGGAATGCTTTCATTCCATTTCATTTCATTCAATAAAGGATTTTGAATGGATTTTAAAAACGCATCGGTTTTCATTGAGCTGAATGAAGAAATAATGAGAAATCACCGTGAACCAAACTATCTGTGAAAACGGCCTGTTAAAAGGACCTGGATCAATGCAGTTGCAAAAATATACACACTTAAGAAAATGGAACAAGAGAAGCGATACTTCTCAAATCATTCCAACGATTCGTGACTCTCGGAGCGTCCCGCGTTCCTCACCGTTGTACTGAGACAGCGGCCGCATCTGGTGCTCCTGAACTCCCCGAAGGTCTGCTTCACGGCGCTAGTGGTGTAGAAGCCTTCCGCCAGCAGAAGGATACAGTAGAGGAAGAAGAAGGCAGCCAAGCCGTAGATGACGTACTGGAAATACTCGATACTGGGACGGGAGAAACGGAGAGAGAACCAATGCAAGACCTTTCTTTTCTGTCTTTTGGCCTTCGTGCCTTTTGCCTTGGACAAAGAACGGTACTCACAAGGAAGCCAGGGTGATGTAGTCCTCCGGGTTGCGGGCAAAGTAAGTCTCGACGAGCGTCTCCGTCTCGGCCAAAGCCTCGTGGCCGCAGCCACAGAACAGCGCCACACCCGAAAAGCATAGCAGTGTGGCCACCAGGGATGCATATGGCACCCCCCCAAGGCAGCGGACACAGCAATCGTAACAACCTGGTGGGGCAAAACATATCAACAAACACACCACAAACACCAGCAGCACGCACATTCTTCAGTACTTGGTCATACTTGAGAAAGGTCTGCTCGTCATTTTTTCGTAGAAAACGCACCAACCAAACATAAATGCCCGTACATTTAAACACAAAGATGCGCGAATACAAAATAAAAACAACTAATACTCAAAATAGCATCAGCTTGTTAAAAAAAATACAAGGAAAAAGAAGGGGGGGAAAAAAAAGGAGAGTAAACTTTTCCAGGAGAAAGAAACAGGTGTGGTATTTGTACACAACGCGGAGCTGTGAAACTCGCGACCTACACGCTTTCCCCGGCCAACAGGGCTAATGTAACAGAAAAAAATACCCGAGCGCTATTTCTGTTTGAAAGAACTGGGATAAGCAGCACCTAATGTTCCAAGAAGCCAAGGTGCTCTGAATGGAATCATTTGTCGCTTTCAATCTCTTAGAGCCAAAAGAAGGAGCGCAAAGCAGGCCTGGTTTTCGCCACGACTTCGGTCAGATCCCTCCCGTCATGCTGATTGTGCTCTTGACCTCTCGAGTGCGGAAGACCCTCGGCGTCTACCAGGGACCGCGTGCGTAAGGCCACGTCTAAGTACCGCGGTGCTCAAGTCCGGTGCCTCGAGCGCTGTGGCAATGAGCCTGTACCAAGTCCAGCCCTGTCTCCAAAGTCTGAAACCATCACAACAAGGAGCGAGTGTGAGAGCGAGGGAGGCTCCCAAAGAAGGTCGACTGAGAACTTTCTATTGTGGCAACGCTGACAATGGCTTCTGTCCCGGCACAGTACAGGGATACAAGGGCTACTGATGTAAAGTAAACAATGGCCAAAACGGCCTTCTCTCCTCACAGTCCAACAAACAAGCTTTTGAAAATGTGCTGCTACGGGGGTGGGGCTCATGGGGTGGGGGGTGGGGGGGGTCAGTGGTGCAGCAGCTCTGAGATCCACAGCAGGAGGGTTAACATCAGCGCCCAGGGTACAGACAGGCTGGGGCTGGTACCGCTGCACAAAGCCCTGGCAGGGGAAGGGAGGGTAGGCAGCTCAAGGTCGCTCCCAAACAGGTAGAAGAAGTTCAGAAAGACACGGTGCTGTCTTGACCGCCCCCCTGGTCAGCATGGTCTAAGGAAGCACCAATGCCGAGGAAGAAATCAACTGACCACATGGTTTTGAGCTTTACCGTCTGCACACATGGCCAGCTTTTCTTATTCTCTTGATGCGGTTCCGAATTTAATGGACGTGGAACAATTTCTCACGAATGGTTTTTAAACACGTACTTCAATTTTCTTTTAAATTGCATGTGAAGTCAAGTTAATGACATAGTTGTAATGGCAGATGAGACCATTTTTAACCAGTCATTTGCAGAGTTCTAAGAGAAGCAACTGTTGACGCTGGCAAGAGTCATGAGTTTCAGATCCATGGTTTAATTAAACTCGCATCGAAATCCAAGAAAACTCAAGAAAAAAATGGTAGCAAATCATTAAAACTGATATATTTTATGTCACTATGTAAACATATTTGTCTGAAACAATCAGTTTTTTTTTCTGCTTAACCAATTCATCAGTTTTCATTCAAGCGTTTCTGTTAGATCTGCTCAATAAGAAAACGTTTCTTCGGTTACAAAAGATTGTCTTCTACGTGTGTATTTCACTGCACATGCAGAAAGCCATTTGAGAAGTGTTAACATCTCTGAAAGCACACAATTTAATTTTAAATGACCATCATAAAAATATAAGGTCTGGTGTACAGAAATAACTGCAAAACTTGACCGATCTAAGATTTACACAGTTTAGAAAAACGAAAAAAAAAACTGCAAAACGTGACCAATTTTACAGGTGTAACACCAGTTTGCCCACCCTAAATGATGTGCTCAGGATGCAAAGGAGCACTTTACAGATTTCTGCACCTTCACTTAAGAACAAACCTAAATTCCACACCGGTTTCCTACTGCTAAGCCTTAAATTGAAATATAACAGCATGCATATGCGCAGAAAGATACTGGATAATCTGAATACTTTTGAAATTAGCCTGAATGAGTGGAACCCAGCCGCTATCCACTTACCCATGTCTAGAGACGTGTGACTTTGGTTTTGCTCGGATGCTCTTTGACTGTTACTCTACTATGATATGCGCCTTTGGCATCAGCTCCCTTTATCAGTCTGAGTGGCGCTTCTGTTTCATCAACAATGAACAGACCTCCATCGCTCCCAGTTTAAAGACACAATGTCGCTTTTCAAACGGCCGGCAAACAACGTTGGGGTCGAGGTCTTTTAGCCCTTTAAAAAACTTTCCTTACTTTATCCCTTGAGGTCGACTTAGGAGCCTCCGGATCCATTTGATTGTGTGCTTGAATGTTGTTTCGAATGACCACAAACAGCATCATCTCACAATTCCAAGTGCCATTGCATCTTAATTCTGAATGCATCTATAAACCTGCAATGACTCATTGCCTGATATATTGTGCAAGTTACTTTACTAGAAAATAAAAGGAATGCAGGTTGAAAAGTGCAAAATAAATCTAAAGTATTTACCATTTTTATAAATTTAATAATGGGATCAATTATATTTGTCCTGATGTTTCCCAAATTAAATTTTCATAACCATTTTTTAAGCATTAAAAATTTGGCAATAGGGTGAAGTATGAGTCAGTGACCGCAGAAAGAATAACGTGCTCTACTACCTTAGTACTTTTTTAAATCTATGACTGCAGATGCTATATGCATAGAATGAACACGGGAACGTGTGTCTGCTTGTCTGTGGAGTTCCACTGAATTCCTAAATTCTTAACATCAGACTGGAACCAGTACATTTTAAAAGATTTTACATCTAGTTATGGGCAGAATATATGTCTTATGAATAGACTTAGAACGTTAAATACTGCAAAATATAATGATGCTACGTTATGCTTTCTTTGTTTTATACGCTTCGTAGAAATGCCACTGCTCCTTATTACCCTAAAATTTGAGCCTCTTCACCGAAAAATCATTGTGAATGAGATTTTCCAAGTGTAATGTGATGGATAGATTTCACATTTATTAATTTAGCAGACACTTTTCTTCTAAGTGACTTCCAATGAACTCTATGGAATGTTATCAGCCCACACACCTTATTCCCCAAGGTGACTTACACTGCTAGATACACTACTTAGAATGGGTCACTCACCCATACATCAGTGGAACACACTCTCTCTCTGTCACTCACACACTATGGGTGAACCAGAACAGCATGTCTTTGGATTGTGGGAGGAAACCAGAGCACCCTGAGGAAACACATGCAGACACGGGGAGAACATGCAAATTCCACCCAGACCGAGCAGGGATCGAACTCACATCTACTCAAACCACCCAGGCACTGTGAAACAGCAGCACTGCTCGCTGTGCCACCATGCCACCTGTTTTCTGAGTATAAGTGTAACAAAGTAAAATACACACACTGTCTGAAACTGCTTGTCCTGAGTGAAGTCGCGGCAAACCGAAGCCTAAACCGGCAACGCGGGGCACAAGGCTGGAGGGGGAGGGGACACACCCAAGACGGAACACCGGTCCGTCGCAAGGCACCCCAAGCAGGACTCAAACCCCAGACCCGCTAGACAGCAGGACCCAGCCAAGCCTGCCATGCCCCCCCACCCCCCACCAACGTAAAATAACGAAACAATTATCTACTTTTCATAGAATAACGAGAAGGTCGTATAACTGAGTAATTGACCAAAATGTTGGTCCTTCCATGATGCTGGTTGTTCCAGAGATAACAGTACGCAGTTGTGAATACAAGAGCTGAGTGGAAGCTGCAGCCTCGGCCTTCCGCGCTGCACATGTTGCGAGGTTCTGCCCCCTCACAGGACTTTCGTGCTGTGTCCATGCAACATATGGATTGGGGCACAAGTACCCTTGAGAGAAGAAGGGGCTCTATCTGAACAAGGGCTCTCTGGGTTTCAACCACGCTGTTGCGGGGTATGACAGCCCAGGCAGAGACTTTCCTGCATCCAACCCCTGGGCTCTGAGAGCCATCTGCTCCTGGATAACCCACCCAGTGAGGCAGTAGCCAAAGGTCCTGAAAGCACCGACAGGGGTGAGGAAACCAGGGCGCTCTAAGAAATAGTAAAATGTGAAGAAAACAAAACAATGGAACAACAAACGCTACACAAACGCTGTTGACCAGCATTTATGAAGTTAAATAAGAAGGAGAACAATGAGGACTGTGTCCAGCTGTGGCACTCGGCTCCTCCCTTTGGCCCAAACTGGACCGTGTCAAAGCCCGGCCTTGACAATGAGGCCAATGTGCAGTTGGAGCGGCTGGAAGTATTGCTGTGTTGAACTCCTGGAACCTCTGTCTCTCACCCACTTATCTGCAATGCCTTTCTTTTCTTTCACAAAATGGTTTTTATTTCTGCCCCCAGCAAGCACATGCACGTGCCCATTTTCCAAATTATTATTTTCTTTCTTCTGACACACAAAAGCCCACATTGATTATGAAATAAACAAACCAGGACTGAACACGGCACACTGTATTTCACTTGGTTTTTGTATTTGTTGGATATGCTGGTTCTCCTGAAATGTTCTTCCCTGCCTTGAACTTCCAGGATTTGATAGTGGAAGGAAATGGCATCAATTTCTTCTTTGCAAAAAGTCTTAATAATAATAATAATAATAATAATAATAAGAAACTTTTTGTGCTCTGCTGGCATCTGCAATTTGTCACATTCATTTCTCCTGGTAAAGCATCTCGCAACGAGAAGCAGTTGTTTCTAAATTCAAGTTTGCGAGCGAAAACTTTAGAGAAGGCTGTCTTTTCTTCTATTTTAAAAGTCATTTTTCAAACTTCACATCTGGACTTTGCAGGAGCATCCATTGTGGTAACACAGTTAAAATTTATTTGGGATTTAATGTGTTACCTAGTATACTGGCAAAAGCCAAATGCTATTAAACTGTTTAAGGGTCAAATTTTATTTTAATAATCAAAATTCTGAGGCATCATGAACGCTTTAATTAACATGAAAAGTGAGGAAACGGAACAGAAAGTTGCAGTCGGTACAAATAATTGTTCCTCTTCTCATCTCCCGCCTTCCTTGTGCCACTGTTGTCCCTTTATATATGTATGGTCATATGTTCATGCTCATATGCAAGACTTCACACACGCACCACAACACACAAACTTGTTATCAGCTTCCACCATAAACTCTCGCACTTCCAAAGTCCTCGTTCTGGGGAAGAGGCTTCACCTGCTGCTCATTTATTCTCCAACACAAAGTCTACAGGTGTTGTCCTCACAGCGGGGAACAGGAGTGTGTTGAGCCTCCATCCTCACACAGGTTTCCTGGTAACACCCCACGGTCCAACTGACACACTTTGACTTGAGCAGCTTTATTCTGCACACCGGTGACTAGAATGAAACACATGGATTCTGGAGCTCTCAGTGCACGTGCAGAAATATGGCCTGGGAATAGTTAAAACAACTAAAACATTAAATAAAACTGCATTCTTCTATTACTTCCTTTTCATGTAACTTACAAGGACTTTTCCATTTATTTACTTTGCAGATGCTTTTCTCCCAAGCAACTTCCAATGAACTCTATGTAGTGTTATGAGCCCACACACCTTATTCACCGCGGTGACTTACACTGCTAGATACACTACTTACACTGGGTCACTCATCCATACATCAGTGGAACACACACACTCTCTGTGTGATACTCACACACTATGGGGGAACCTGAACAGCATGTCTTTGGACTGTGGGAGGAAACCAGAGCACCCAGAGGAAACCCACACAGACACAAAGAGAACATGCAAACTCCACACAGACCGAGCGGGGATCAAACCCGCACTCTCTTGCACCACCCAGGCGCTGTGATACAGCAGCGCTACTCGCTGTGCCACCATACCGCCAAAAATAACCAGTGCTATATTTTGTGAGCATGTTCCTCATCATTTCCACATTCTGCACAGCTGTTAGCAACCCAAGTATAGACTGCATAGACCAACGTCTTCTTTTAACGGATAACTTCAAAGCTTATTGTTATGTTTCACGATCCTTTGTTAAGCACTCTGCGTCACTGTGCGAGAACAGCACCCTAGAAAAATAAATTAAATTGAACTGAAATTGAAGTTAGCCGCTCAGAAGAATTTTAAAAAACCTTCCCCTTTACACACAAAATATCAACGCTCCTTTCTCCGAATACAGCTAGTAAAAGCCTAGTTTACCCACCGAAGGCAGAGCTTTCACCTTGTCGAGTGACCTGAGTAACGCCAAGGTTAGAACTGGTCGCTATAATTCTGCAGAACCTGGGAATATGTCCGGCTCCCCTGAACCGCACACAAAGGAGTCTAGTAGGTGTGTCATACAGATGTTTCTCCTCTGGCCTCTACAGTACGTACACCTTGTCCAGCGTGTGTGCAGCTGCAGTAATTTATGAGGGAGCCTTTTCAGTATCTGCTCCTGCTTCCCGAGCGCATCCCTCGAGTGCAGAGAGAGAGGGCCACGACCGGGAATACATCGGCGGTCTTGCTTGAACATTCACTGTGGGTCCCGTTGCGAGCGCAGTTATACCTCCCTGGGCAGAACAAGACCGTCGGCTCCAGCCGACCCCGAGATGACTCACAAAAGCTCCCGCTGCCTCTGTGTTCCCAGTGAAAGAAGCAGAAGAACTTTCTCGGTAGAGAACACGCACGACCACAGGCCTCTCTTACAGTTCCTAAAATGAATCTAGGATGTCTTCTGACCTGTGATAAGCTATGCTTTACTTCTTGTTTTGCCTTCTCCAAATGATCCCTCACAACAGCTGTGTGGTCTCTCTCTTTATAGTCCCTGAAAGTAGAAATAGTATACAAAGTGCCTTGCCAGTGATAGAACAATATAACGGCAGGACTACCAAAAACCTTTTGGCAGGAGTGACCGTTTCGCTTGGGGCAACCGAGGCAGGGGACCCGCATCTCGAGAGGTTTGCACGGCCAAACCTTACGTATCGGTTTACTGTCCTTTTGGTCAGTTACCAACAGCGCTTTTGGTTTGTATAGTCTGGTACATATGGAGATGTAGGGACATAGCAATGGCTGGGCAAACTTAGCAAACATCACTAGATGTAAGGGGTAAGAGATGTAGAAAAAACATCATGTCATGTTGCTTTGGACTCAAAGATTGTAACTTTGAATCCCACCTCTGGCTCTAGTAAATCTGAGCAAGGTACTTACTCTAAATTGTTTTATGCAAAGTTACCCAGCGGTATAAATGGATAAATAATTGCAAGTCTCTTAAGATTGTGAATTGCTTTGGAGAAAAGCATCAGCTGAATGAACAAATTCAAATGTAGGTAATGTGTGATTATTATAGTAATGAAAATTACAATCAATAATATTTCTGTTATTACTTTTAAATTATACATTTAGCAGGCACTTTTCTTCAAAGCGACGTGCATTTCGGAGAGATATACACACACACACATTATCAGAACCGCTTGTCCCTTACAGGGTCACGGGGAACCGGAGCCTACCCGGCAACACAGGGCGTAAGGCCGGAGGGGGAAGGGGACACACCCAGGACGGGACGCCAGTCCGTCGCAAGGTACCCCAAGCGGGACTTGAACCCCAGACCCACTGGACAGCGGTCCAACCCACTGCGCCACCGCACCCCCTCGGAGAGATATATTGTAACCCATTTTGTATGTTGTCTTGTATTTCATGTCCACCACCAGTCCTGGTATGCTACATACTGGCAATATAAGGGTTATTAAGTGTTCCTAGTTGCGAGAAAAAGCAGATATTTTTTCTTGAGAGGGACGGTATGAGGGGTGGTATGGTATGTTCAGTGATGTTCAATAATGTCAATATTACTGCAAAAATCTTTGTACGTCTTGGGTAAAGAAAATCTTTAGTGATCTCAGTTTGAATGTTGTGATCGGGGTCCATCAGAACACGTTCAAAGTCACAGCTGAAACTACGCTTTTTAAAAAAGAGCTCTTTTTTTTTTTCTCTTTCAAAACAGCATTTCCTTTATTGATAGCTGACAAAATTGCAATTTTCATTATTGAAAGTGGTGTTACCGCAGGTGTCTTTAATATTTTTCTTTACTTGCTTTTTTTTAGGAAAAGTTATAAAATGTACTGTGGAATATATTGTTATAGGTTCATGTAACCGAACAGCTGGTAGCATAGTGGTTAGTACTGCTACCTTCAGACCCGAAGGTTGCAGGTTTGAACCTCGTCTCTGGCTGTAGTCCTCTTGAGCAATGTACTTACAGTAAAATCACATAACTGGGTAAATAATTGTAAGTTTCTTAGGAGAAGAGCATCAGCTAAACAAATCAATGTAATGTCTGTGCTACTGAAAGTAAGATGTGTTTATTTCCGACTGTGGAACAAGCTGCATTATGAACACTTGATGCAAATGATGACATCTTTTTCTTCCAGTTTTGACCATGTTCAGGTCTTTTATCATCAACAGCAATACTGCCACCATGTGGTAAAACAACATTTTTACTGTGCTTTACTGCGTTTAGGGATCACAATTTTTGCAGCCAGAAAACAAAACCTCATTCCCAGGGGCTGGTTGCACAATTTGTGGATTAGTACTTTAATGATATTGTGAAAACATGGTATATTGATTAGCTGATGCTTTAATTCAAATTAGCTTGCAGGACTTGTCACCTGTTTTTACAGTATTTTTGCTGGAGCAATAAAAATGTTGCTCAAATCTGCTACAACAGCGACTGGAAGGAGGGCTTGAGCCGACAACCAGCGTTTAATGTCGATTATGATTAGTATTCAGTGCAGAGTCATGTGTGGCCTGAGGGAGGAATATGGAGTTAAGGTTAAAAAAATAACAAAAACACAGAAATATAACAAGTCGGATAAAGTAAAAATTTGGAAGCGAACATATAGTACACACACACACACACACACACACATTTTCAGAACCGCTTGTCCCATACAGGGTCACGGGGAACCGGAGCCTACCCGGCAACACAGGGCGCAAGGCCAGAGGGGGAGGGGACACACCCAGGACGGGACGCCAGTCCATCACAAGGCACCCCAAGCGGGACTCAAACCCCAGACCCACCAAAGAGCAGGACCTGGTCCAACCCACTGCGCCACCACAGCCCCCTGAACATACAGTATAACATTTTTATATTACTAGTGCACAGTTTAGTGGATTATCATGGTAATATCCGTTTACAGGAAAGCACCTGTTCGGCTAACGTCAGACTCACCGAAATACGAACTCAACACACACCGCAAAGCGCTGGTGTGTCATGACAACTTGCAGCGACATACACTTTTGGTTACTTTTGATCTTGTTGGTTTCACGTACTTGCTCAAAGCGGGAGGCCGACAGCTCTGAGCCTCACAGCAGCCGCGAAATTTCCTAACAGCGGCTGTGTTTCAGTTACACCCCCGTGATCCTTCTCTCTTACTGGAGTAACTCCTTAAGTATGTGTCACTTTGCGCCAGGGCTGTGACCAAACAGAACGTCTCGCAGGAGTACCGGCGGCAGACGCAGCTCTTCAATTTACCATTGACAATGTCATCAGAAAGCATAGGTAAGAATTTACATTTATTTGATCCTTTTCTCCTAAGTGACTTACAATATTAGGCTACTTACAGCTATTTACCCATCTAGGTAATTTTTACTGGAGCAATTTAGGGCAAGTACATTGCTCAAGGGTACTACAGCTGGAAGTGGGATTCAAACCTACGACCTGTGGGTCCAAAGGCAGCAGCTCTTACCACGGCACTACCAGCTGCCCCCTGTTTTGTTAACTTTACTGTTATTCAGAATTTTAAAATTTTACATATTCACAACTCAGCTAAATTTTATTTTATTTAAACGTTCTGTTGGTGGGGGCTGTGGTGGCGCAGTGGGCTGGACCGGGTCCTGCTCTCGGGTGGGTCTCTGGTTCAAGTCCTGTTTGCGATGCCCTGTGACAGACTGGCGTCTTGCCCTGGGTTGCCGGGTTGGGCTCTGGCTCCCCGCGACCCCATATGGGACAAACGGTTCAGACTGTGTGTGTGTTCCACTGATGTGAAAAATGAACCATCTGGCCCATTAAAATGCAATAAAGTAAAACAATTTATCATAAATAAATATAAATTTGTAATATCCACAATATGAAGATAAAACTAATCAAAAGACAGTAATGTCTAAATAAAATACTCCATTTCATTTACTGACGGTGGTACCTTTATTTAGCATGGCTTACTTGGGCCATAAGGTACCATGAAGTACATAGAGTCTCGGTTTAAGAATGAAGAAGTGAAGCTATTGGTATTCCTGACATCATCGCAGATCTCGAGACGGAGCTGGGGGATGTGATGCAGGAGTTTCACAATGTAATGGAGGATCTCATGGCACCATCTTTAAGCACGCCGCATCTCTACGAACATCACCTGACCCAAGCAAAGAGAAGCAGTCAGGGGAACATCAGCGCTCGTGACCACGGGACTGAAGAAAGTAAGTGAATAAGTAAGTGAAAACAACGTATCCTGCTCGAAAATGTGTCTACCTCACCGTACCACCACTATGGTTCATTGCACACGTGTTTTGTGTATGATTTCTGGCAGGCTGAAGCCCATTGTATGATTCTGTCCTCCAACTGCAGCATATTCATAATAAATAATGCTTAGAGTAAAACTACGCGCTCAAGGTGTCAATGTAAATGTAAGTTTTCCGCTGCAGTAGCAACTCGTAGCGAAGTCAATAAATAAATACTGTAAATACATTTACTAACAAAAATCAATGCATTCAGAACCTCTGCTGGGGAGGGTACAAGGTAACGTCTCCTGAAGCCATAAAATCAAGGTATTAGGTGTCAGAGGGAAAGAGCAGAGCCAACAGGCATCGCTGAAGATCGTGCTGGCAACACATACACAAGAGTTCATTCGCCTTACATTACAATGTTTATTGACTCCTAAGAATTAAAAGAGTTTATTTTTATATATTTCACACGATTTTATCGTTTAACGGTACGAATAATAAATGAGTTTCTGTAATCTCAGCTATTCTTTCTTTTCCTTTTCACGTTGCAATGTTACTGTTTACATGTATTTCATGTTGTATATTCTACAAACAATTGACTATTAGAGTAGGGAAACTAAATTTTTACTCCTTTCCAGTAACATTTTAAAGAGTAACCCTTCATGTCTTTTCCTACATATATCCACTTTCATATCTTTCTCGCCGATTCTGTTTGAATGTCTTTGCTGAATAAGTTGCATTCCATGAAGATGCCGTCAACTCTTCAGCGTGAACTCTGTAATGATGCCCATTTGTAACGATGTAATTACATTTATTTTTATACATTTATTCATTTAGCAGACGCTTTTCTCCAAAGCAACGTACATCTCGTAGAAAATACAATTTCTGGATTACCCGATGGCGAGTCGCGTGCCTCTGGGGTAAACACAAACTTTGTGGTTATTGTCCTTGTACAGATGAAGAGCAATCCTTGGGAAGTAGGATGAGTAGTGACAAGAACGATCACGGTACAGCGAACTCGACCGCAACATCGAAAGGTAGTCCTCCGTGAACATGATTCCAGTTGGTAGAGGTACTCTGTTCATGGTTCTCCTGATAAAGAGCACAAGGGATCAGATGAGAGGATGGTGGTGTGACAACACACACTCTACATATGTACTGTATATCAATTTACTGTATATATAGTGGCAAACTGACATGTGAATTAATAAATGCAAACATAAACACAGTATAGGAAACATAGCAACACACTAGTCTGAATGAGAGGTGAAAACCGGAACATTGAGCAATTTTTCTTATTTCCTTCCCGTCTGCAGCAAAACTGGGAGACACAGATGAACTTCAGAGCTTCATCGACAATCTGGATGCCGTTCTGGCGGGTAAAAACTGCCACCCTTTCAAGTGAACTTTGAATATCGGGGAGTTGCTTTGATGCGATATTTCGGCATGTCTTTAAAACGAAAAATTGCCCTATTAGTCTCAGTATCCAAAGGTGCTTTATACCGCACGGCGGTGGAAAGCCGAGTGCTCGTGCAGATTTCAAAATACCTTTGTGTGGGCTGTGTTGACACCTGAGCAGACATGGTGCGCTAATAGTCAACGTGTTCCGCCTGCGCATCTCATCTGCGGCACCTGCTCGTATGTAAAAGAGGCAGCTGGTATAGGAGCCCTAATTAATGAGCAGGATGAGAATTCTTTCATGAACAGTAAATAATCCTGCTGATGTTCCTAACAAGAAAGGAGAATATTTTCCATATGAATGAATCAAAACATGGGCTTAGTGGCATGAATGGCTCCCTCCCTCTGAGTGTGGGGTAGGGGCCCACTGTGCTTGCAGGGGAGACACCCTACAGCGTGTGCCGCACACCAGCGGCCGCGTCACCGAAATGCCACTCATGAATCACGTCTCTATAGGTGGCTGGTCAGAGTTTCCTTCTGGCACTCAAATCAGAAAGCTGTTGCATTTGCGCTAAACTGACGCAATTTCATTTCCCTTGACAGAAATATAGCCTTTCAGAGCATGCCAACAATTACAGCGCTGGGAGCGGACGGATCTGTAGGATGACTAACCGGTCCTGTGCCGACTGTCATTTGCCCCTGAGAAGAGTGCAAAAACAGCGAGAGGAGAAATCCCCTGCTTTTCTAAACGTATGCAATAATGTGTTTCAAACCATGAAAAGCACGAACGCTCGGGTCGTTATTTACGGAGTGGGCAAGTATTCGCCGGCCAGCAATAAAAGTGAAGGCAAGAAAACAACTAGCTTTTATACGTGACACCTGCTCTGAAGAAGAACCAGATGACCACACGTGAGTCCTTGAGGACTGGACTAAACTTGGACAGCGGTTTATAAATCTTTTACTTAATTAAAATGCATCCTTGAGATTTTGGGGTCCTGAATTCACCTCCCACAGACCTGTATCAGCAGATTTGTAATTAGTAAGGAAAACTTGACAGGCTGCCAGCAGAGCTCAGTGGCTCCCAGAGGAGCTCTGCTTTAATTATTATACACACATAACATAAACCTCACAATTTTCCAAAACCCATTTATTAGCTGTAGTCCATGCACAAATTAAAACCTTCTGCTCAGAATTAATTACTCCCCTTTGATTAATCTCCTACAAACATGTGTTAACCCATTGGTTCTTTAACATCTATTTTAGGTCAAAGTTCAGTCACATCTGCTATATCACCTTTTAGATAATTTTGTTTAATATAATATTACATGTTTTACCTTTTAAATCCTTGAAACAACTAAGCAATCATTACCTGTATTCGTGCTGAGATATTTTTATTATTTTATTTCCCACTGGTATGATTATGCTGTGTGCACATGTTTCTTGGATTGTATTGTTATGTGCTCTGAACAATGAGTCCACTCTGCTAGAAAGCAAATTTCACTGGTCTGTCAACTTATTGCCCATGCCTTCAGCTTACGCATATGTGAAATATCTCTGTCCATATGTTTTGAGTGAACTGATCACATAAAATGAGCAGGCAGTGTAGTGGTTTAAACTTTTATTTGCAACTAAAGGGTTGCTGATTCAAGCCAAGAAGGTTTCTGCTATATAATAACTGCTTTAATAAACATATCCATCCATCCATCCATCCATCCATCCATCATAATCTCTTGCCCAGATCAGGGTCACGGGGTTCGTGCTGTACAAATCTGTCATTAGTTATTTAGTTATGTAAAGTATTACGTTTACATAAATGCTGAAACTTTTCGCAATTTTTACATACTGCTGTACATTTCATTATGTGTGTGTCTCCCTCTGTTTGTACTTGAGGACAGGTCTTGGTGAGTCTTGCGGCAGCTACATGAATTCAGGCCTGTCCGCTATATTTAAATGTTCTTAAACCACCTATTGCTTCTGGAAACTGAAAGCTGTTGCCTCGGAACATGTTTCATCGTACAGTGAGTCATATCTGCGCTTCTTCTTTCGCTCTGACAGTTTCCGCCGTTAAACCACATATGCAAACAAGCTACAAGTAAGGCGATGTGCTCTGTGCAGTTGTTTCAAAAAGGAAGTCTGACAACACTGGATATATTTTTCTCTCCGTTTTCTGTGTTTTGGGTTTCTTCGTGTTTGCAGCACATTTTATGTTCAGCTGCAAAGCTGCAGTGCTGTAGCACAACGGAGCAAACATCCCATTTTATGACTTAGAATAAAAGAAGGCAATCATTTATTACTAACTCATGAAGTGACCCATTTAATGTTCTAGTGTCACTTTCATAATATGTTCTTTATTCCCTGTTATCGAAGAGCTGACAAACATAGCCGTTTATCTTGAAAGGTATAGAGTGTGGTTGCCTTCTAAAAACATATCCTTTATATTCATTCATGGACTTTGACTTGACACCAATACATTTTTCCCTCAAGTCTGCAAGCTCTAAATAAGGATTCTGTTAAGATTCAGTGGAATTCTGCATTACCACAGCTGACACTGAATAGGTTAACCGTGCCTTTGCAGAGACAGTTTAAGGTTTAAAAAGAGCAGAACAACGATTTAACGCAAATGCAGGAATAGCAGAAGAAAGTTTAGCTATATAGCGAGCCAGGAGAAAAAGAAACGAAGAGTTATATATGTGACGGCTAGGAAAACGTGATCAGATAATATCTCTGCTTGAGTGCAAAGCGCGATTTTGAAAAACATTGTGATATCTCCAAGGAAATGTCACACTTCAACACTGCATTCGCTCACCTCAATTTTGATTGTGTACTCAGTTTTTACATAAACGAATTATTGTTACTCCAACTGCTAGCAATGTACGATAGAAAAAATTCAGCGTGAAGTGAAAGTTGCGTAAAGTGTTGAATAAATGTTCGGGATGTTAGAGTTTTACCAAAAAGTGAGACTTACACCTCAACATGAGGTTACTAGATACAGCTGAAGATCCGTTAAGATCCAGAGGCAGAAGCATATGGTATCACTTCTCACATCTGAAAAAAATATGCCATGAACATTATTGTCTGTAGCGCTTGATAATGTCACACTTGCATAACTAGTATGTTAAATATTAATATATTTTCATATTTAAAATGCTTGTGACTGAGTAATTTCACCATGCTGCACCTTAAAACTGGTGTAATAATATGGTGCTAGAGGTGACCTCACTAAATTTTAATGGGTAGTAATTGTTAGTGTGTACAATTTGCAGGCACTTAACATGCGTTAGGAGGTAATGTCTCAAAGGCAAGTATAACCTTGCAGAAATAAAAAAAAATACAAATAAGCAACAGCAGAAGAGAAGAATGTTGCAGCAAGAATAGGCAAAGGTGTTCAGCCAAACTATGACATAATAAGCATATATTTGGATGAAAGTAAATCTGAGACTGAAGGGACCTTCGCAGGGCTGGATACCAGTGTTATGCTGCTGTGCTCCAGGATCTTGTAACACCTGGATTTTCTGAGAAGTGGAGCAATATGAGATAATCTAACAATTTGAAGTTGCCCATGTTTCTCTTAAATATGGATACTCAAATTCAGTGACCCTACTACTACTGCTACTACTACTAGTAATATTACTACTATTATTACTCAGTTTTAGAGTGCTTTTCCCAGGAAAACCCAGGTGTAGCTGTTTTACCTCCAAGCGTCGCAGAGATTTTGTGACCGGATGCCCTTCTTGACGTCAACTCTCACCATTTACCCAGGCTCAGGACTGGCATTGACTAAGCAGTGTTTGAGTCTACAGGCAATTTAGCATCATTTAGAAATTGTACAAAGTCAGATTTGCTTGGGTCCACAACATTCAGATTTTGAAGTGATTTTCTTCAGGTGGCTACTGCAAATGCATATGCATTCTTCATGAGAAAAAATGATTATTAAGAACTTGTAGAGTTCAAGAGTGGATGTCTGCAGTAATCTGAAAGTGCACCATTGGACAAATCAGGCATTGGAGCTGAACTGGAAAGTTCTTCATCTTTTCCACCATCTGGAGAGGAACAAGATGATTACATTGAGATTTCACAAAGTAAGCTGGGTCTTTCTGACAGCAAGGTAATTTTGTCTTTATCTTACAGGTGATTTTTCTGCTTATCCAGAGAACATTTAGTTCAGAGGGTAAAACTGCCCCAGAGACTTTGATCAACATACCCATCTGTAAGGAGAAAGGTTCGAGATGTTCAGAAACACAAAGAGAAGTTCTTTGCAAAGAAACACTTTTATAAGTACATCCAGGCCACACATCTGTTTGGCTGTAATCACTTAGAAGCCTTGTAAAGTCCAGTAAAGTAAGGTAAAGTAATAGAGAAATTAAGTATGCAACATGAAAATATAATACTTGTTTCTATTATTATTCTATGTTTATTTTATTGTAACATGATCGATGTGTGAAATTAGTGAAAAAAAAAATTTTGATTAGTATGACAGCTCAAATTCTGGAATGTTTGGACACCCTTCTAGGAGTACTACATGATCACTCTGTGTATATAGACATACTACAGTCCCTTGGTGTATCCTCCCTACCTGTATGTTGTTCATAAATTTGAAAAAGATATGATTGAAAAGTATAACTAAAACCCCAATAATATAATGCAGCATTCATGTACGTTAACTGGCTGTGTGTCCTTACAGTTCATATACTACTGTATAAGGGGATTTGTGATTTGTGACAAAGTTGACTTGCAAAGGGGCCATTGGAACAGAATACCACCATAAGTCAAAGACCACCTGTAATAGTCTGACCCTCAGTAGGACATAACATTGTGACAATAGTGAAAGTCCAGTATTTCTTTCAAAGGACACTATGTAAAATGAATGACACAATAACACATAGCTACACAAAGTAATTCATTCAGAGAAGAATGATTAGAGTATTATATATAGGTGATATTTCAAAATAGGAGGGGCGCGGTGGCGCAGTGGGTTGGACCGCAGTCCTGCTCTCCGGTGGGTCTGGGGTTCAAGTCCCGCTTGGGGTGCTTTGCGACGGACTGGCGTCCCGTCCTGGGTGTGTCCCCTCCCTCTCTCCAGCCTTATGCCCTGTGTTGCCGGGTAGGCTCCGGTTCCCCGTGACCCCGTATGGGACAAGCGGTTCTGAAAATGTGTGTGTGTGTGTATTTCAAAATAAAAAACTAACACTAAGGTCTCAGGACCAAATGTGACAAGCTTAGCTGGAGAACAGTGGAAGACAATGTAAATTATGGAAATTGGCCTGAGCCATTTTATTAAGTAAATGAACAATGGAACTGAAATAAATCACTTAATGCTTCCCTGGAACAAAAAACATTAAAATACCAATGGAAAATAATCGATGACAATGAACCCATCCATTGATGTTGTCATGTTTTAGCATCATAGTCTTAGCTCCACACTTTCTCTCTCCTCTTAACTGCCCGGACACTACTGGGTGACGTGTTGCTGTTCTCTATAAGAGAATTATGACTGGCAGCATTGCTGTCAACAACATGTTCACGACAACATTAGGAAGGCAATGAGAGAGGAAGGGGATTATTTTAAATTTTCAATTTAACACTAAAGTTCTAACATTTTGGTGTATTACTAAACACAATGTGTTCTAAACTAATCAAAAGAGTGCCAATAGAATATTTAAATAAGCATTTATTAAAATAAATGGTATTTATTATTAAAGGGGGGCGCGGTGACGCAGTGGGTTGGACCACGGTCCTACTCTCCAGTGGGTCTGGGGTTCGAGTCCCGCTTGGGGTGCCTTGCGACGGACTGGCGTCCCGTCCTGGGTGTGTCCCCTTCCCCCTCCGGCCTTACGCCCTGTGTTGCCGGGTAGGCTCCGGTTCCCCGTGACCCCGTATGGGACAAGCGGTTCTGAAAATGTGTGTGTGTGTGTGTGTGTGTATTTATTATTATTATTATTATTATTATTATTATTATTATTATTGTTAGTATTTAGTATTTAATAAATAAGTAAGTAAGTAAATAAATACAAAAATAAAAAAAAAATTTTTATCACGTCAGTGAGAACTGAAACACGTAGTTTCACACTTTTCAAGCTTTCACAATTTAATTATTGGCTGCAGTGCAGTAAATTTTTATGTGCATCAAAGTCAAATACACTTCAGTCAAGCTGAGCTCAAAAACTGCACTGCTGGCAGTTATGGAATGAATTTGTTCATTATTTGTTTTGAGAACAGAAAATGTTTGAACACCTCACCAATAAGAATTGCCATACTTAACCTTTAAAAAGTCACATACAAGGCCGCCATGGCAATTTACCAAAATGTTTGGAAATCATATGTCCATGTCTGAGTGTTTCGTTTTGTGAAATAGGAATAGTTCAATGAAAAAAAAAAAAAAAAAAAAACGTGTTTTCATAATTTGTGAAAAAGCTAAAAGTATACAAGTAATATATGTTTTTACAATATAACACTTTGGAATTGTACTCATCTACTTCTTTTTCCTTTTTATTTCTTTGCTTAAATGCTATGTAGGCTACAGTATATTCAAATGCTGTTTCACTGTCGTCTACTTTGGCATTAAAAAATGTCACGATTTTGCAAAAACCACAGGAAATTGGCGAATTACTCAATATCATGCGAGGTTGTAAGTCTGAGGTGCTAACACTGCACCTGCTGCTGCTCCAAATAAATGCCCTTTCCTTTAGCTTGTCCTTCAAAACTTGTCCCCATCTTCCATCCTCAAGCTAATGTCCTTCCATCATCATTTCTTCCTCATGATTGCACCTCCAGTGAATCAAGAGCCCTTTGGTTAAGGCCATTTATTTGTGTTTTGCATTTGCATATTGTTTTAGTTTCATTCACTTAAGAACACCACATAATGACATTCAGTCCATGATTAAATACTTCTTGGCCATAAACCACAAAAATTTAAAACGTTCTAACTACAGATGTACAGATACAGATACATCTGTTTCTGCGTTGCAGGGTTTTAACTGGTATCATACAATTGCTGAAAAAGTATTGATTGTAACAATAATTTCAGCATTTATCAGGATATAGATGACATCTCTAAAGCTGATCTCAGCTTGCACTACTGAACTCTTGACAGGTTTGCATTTTTCTCCTCTTCCTGGAAAGTAAACAGCTCAGATAATCACAGTTACACAAAATGAACTAGATTTTTAATGTTCACATCATATTTAAGTGGCTGACATGTACAGCCTTAGCCATGACAAAGTATACCCTTGGTACAAAAACTTTCTGTGCAGGAAAATGAAAGAAAAACTGTTATTTTCAATAGGCCACAATATGGAATTGGTGAAAAAAAAATCGGTTTACAGCCCATACTTGAGGCAGCTCACCACCATTAAATCTAAATCCATCCTCAGTTAAAGGCTTCCCAAAAATATACAGACAAATCTTGCTCCTGCTCTTGAGTCTTATTTGACAAATGTAAAATCTTTTTTGTTCATTTTGTGATTTTCCAAAACCAAGCCTGGATTAATAATTTACCCCAGAGAGATATTAGTTGTATGTAAAACTGTCAGCATAAACATTAATGAACATTTTCAGATGACTAAAATATAGCAATAGAAATTATTAATAATCATTAAATATATTATCGTCTATATGCTTATGTACGTTTGATTTAAAGACACTTTTGATTCCAGCATAATATATTGGAAAGGATTATTTAAAGATACTTAATTTAGTGTTTAGATTTGCATACTTAATGTGGTGTACTGCAGAGTGTCTAAGCGTGTTTCTGTGTATAATTTGTCTCAGTATGAAGCAGATGAGTAAATCACTAAAGGTGTCTGAAGATCCAAAGTTCCTGTCCAGATGTGCACAAGGAACGTTACCTACATATACAGATGCTCCTCGACTTACGATGGTTCGACTTTACGATGGTGAGCTGACGATAGACATTCAGTAGACACAGTATTTTGAATTTTTGAATTTTGATTTTTTTTTTCCCTGGGCAAGCGATATGCGGTGCGATACTCTCTCGCAATCCGGGGCTGCGGCAGTGATCTATATCTTCCAGTCTGTCACGTGGTCGTGTTTTGTGCATCCATAATGTCTCCCCAAATTATCTTGGGGAGAAACTCAAAATAATTGCCCAGCATGAAGGCGGCAGGCCCGTAGTGGCCATCGCATATATGCTAGGCTATGATGATCGGTACGTTGGCTGTATTAAATACATTTTCAACTTACAATGTTTTTGACTTAAAATGAATTTCGCAGAATGTAACCCCATTGTAAATTGGGGACCACCTGTATAAGAAAATACTTTTCAGTTCATGCAAGCCTAATCGCATAAGACACCTTGGTGAATAAGGTGTGTGGGCTGATAACACTACATAGAGTTCATTGGAAGTTGGTTTGGAGAAAAGCGTCTGCTAAATAAATAAATGTAAAAGAAGCTTCTGCCTCTTTTGCAACATAGTATTGTACGTACTTGAAGCATTTTTGTATTGTTTATACTTTCTTGTACATTTATATTTCTATTAATGTTGGACTTTAGCTTTTTTTCCTTGAGTAAGTTGTTTGTGTATATGTGTTCATGTGAGTATTTCTACATATGAAGGTGTTTGAGCATCACCCTGACAAAGAATTAATACAAGGATTTTTTTTGTTTGTTTTTGCATTGTCTTTTCTGTTTCTCTTTCTTTGTTCTCAGGTTTTCTCTCTTTTCTCTCTCTTTCTTGCTGTTTCTGGGGTTTAATTTGGAGATGGGAAATATTGGCCACTGGGGACGTTTGATGCACAATTTGTAGATGTTTGCTGCAGGAATCCTCTCTTTTTGCATCAAGCTCCTGCCTTCTAAAAATCAGATCTTTATTTGATTGGAAACCAAGCACATTCACCAATACTTTCCAAACAGGTACGACAGTAATGGTGTTAGTAGTCACAGCAAACCTCTAGATCATGAGCACTGGACCTGCAAACTAAAAATATATGTTTTTGCAACCCTTCCTCACTATTCAATATGTGAAAACTGCAATAAATTTCATGAACTCCATGTAACATACATAGCACACTTGAGTGCAAATACAAATGAAATAAACCCAGCAGAATTACCAAATGAAAGAAAAAGTGTCAAAATTATGTTTCACTGAGGCAGCCATAGATTTACAGTATTGATGCATTTGTCCCTTAGCAGCCCAAGTTAAATGCGCAAAACAGCTTGCTCCAGTATACATTAGATGACACTGAAAAAAAATCTTTATTCATGTCCACCTGCTTCGTTCAGAGGAGTGTGATTTTTTTTCATGTTGATGACATGAAAAATTATGATGTACGTTTCATTTCTGAACCAATTTATCAGAGCTCTTATATCTGGGTTTTGCATGAAAACAATTCAAACCAATGTTATGCAAGACAGAGATTAACACATCTTTTAAAATACAAATGTACAATGTAAAATGTATCTTAGAGTCCATTCCTTTTAAGCTTACTGTTATTAAACTGGAGCATGACAGGACCAGCACAAACACGTAAATATAGAGATGGAGCCAGTAAAAAAGTGAAACACTCAGATTTCGATATCCAAAAAGTAAAGTTATTCAAGCCCAATTCAAGAGCAGTGCTGTTTGTCCGTTATAAGCAATTTAAGAACTATTACTTTATTGCACTTTAAGTTACTACCAAAAATGTATAATTGAAAGGAAAAGTAATACTGAAATAAATAGATGAATTACTTCAATGTGTGGTCACAGTTGATTTAGAGCACACTAAATGGCAAAATGAATTTTGTAACGATTGATTAAAAATAATAAAAAAAAATCAAACAGCCACAAGTTGGACTTTCAGGTCATTATACTGTATGTTATTGCCACATAATATGTTTACTATATTTTACAGGAGGTATTCAGTTCAAAAATGTGATATTTTGCTATGGTAGCATAAACAGATATGGGGCTGTGTATCAAGAATGTGATATATTGGCACCATGCAAACAAATGACAAATTTTAATAATGCCTGAGTTCTGATTTATAATTAAACAGTGATAATTGTACAAACCACATGCTGTAGATATTTTTGTACTGTACATTTGTCTGCTGTGCATTTATTAAGAAAAAACACCAAAAGAGCAGTATGCAAGATTTGCCTTCCTCCTTTCTCTTGGCATGTCTCTCAAAGGAGCATGGGATCTTTGAAGAGAAATTTAACAGTAAGTAAAAACTGAAAAGAAAACATGACTGCAATGCAACATACAACATAATATCCTATATGTTTTGTGAAACTTAACCTAAATACATTTTAAGCTCTTTACTCTAATCCTCCTAGACATCTAGTTTTCTGTGCAGTCCAATGAGATGTATGGAAATATGTGGTTCAAATAAAGGACGAGCTTATTTCAGGGGTCTAAACTGAACTGTATTCTGCCAGACAAAAGCCAAGCAACACCAAATCCAGTCCTCGCAATAAAGAAGCTAAAAGAGACCAATATTTATTTGTTAACAAAATAAGCCTTTCTTTAAGCATGATGTGGCCTGTTTACATGTAATTATCAGAGCACAAGTTACACAAATGAAACCCAAATTCAGTATCATTGAAATACTAGTTCAAATCAGTAACGATGACCTTGGTTTCTTTAAATATTTGACATCTGTCCTAAAAAAATATTTTTATAGAGTCTATGGAGTTTATTTTTAACAATAAGTGCCACACACATGTTCCGCAACAGAAAAAAAAATAGCTGGTCTACCTCAGCACAAAAGAGCCAGAGCAGCTAAAAAAGAAAGTTCTTGCAGCCAATAAAATTATATCAGTTAGTTAAGCATATTTTGCTACTTCTTAAAACAAATTTATTTTTCCTCAAAGATTTAAACTAAATTATACGTAAATTATTATTTTCAAAGACCAAAAGTGCTGTTTAGCAAAGACAGACATTAAAACAATTCTCCCTAACCACCACAATATCATAACCTCTGAAAAAAAAATGTGGGAGACACACAAAATCACACATGTGCAAGTATACACATGTCCACACACACTTAGCATTTTACAGGTAAGTATGCAGATGCAGATTCCATGAAAATATTACATCTGACAAAACTCAGATACCCTTGCATTAAAAAGGGACAGATAAACAGATAAACGGACACACACACACACACACACACACACACACACACACATTTGGCGATTGCACATTTACAAGTGTGTTTGCCAATTTCATGAAGATACTGACTCATACAGATACCTTGATTCTTGTAGTGAAAGATGCACTTTTCATAAGAAAACAATCACAGTAATATCTGCTTCACTGCATTTTGTCCCGTTTGCAGTCATCTGAAAGAACGGATAATTTATAATGCACGCCGAAAAAAGAGAGTTTAACATTTCTTGTTGTTTCATCAAGGAATGCAAGAAAGAAGCCAATCCTAATTTTCAGTGAGTGTTTGCGTTCCGTCAGAGTATCCTTGTCACACAAAATTTTCCCGATGAGAATAAATACGGAAAACAAACATTTTTATAAGGCATTGAAAAACACACACAAGCATACTTTATGCAGATGATATATTAGAGGCCATTGATTTAAAATGTGATAAGAAAAATAAAAATGGTAAACAAAAAGCACTTTCCTTCACCTCTGGAATTTATTCCCAAAGTGTTAATTCCGCCTCATTCTGCTTTAAAGGCTTTTTTGAATGACTGTTAGAAAATGATACTGCTTCAAGACTCTTCCTCTTAGCGAGGAAAGAAATAGTTCAATTTTGGCAGTTCTGCTTCATTTGACTCCCAGAAACCATTTTCATGATCCTTGTAGCAAAAACATTTTATGTTAATTCCGTCTTGTTTTATCACCTAACTTTCTTTACTAAAGGAAAAAATCTAGGCTTCTCTTGTTTCCCTCCCGTGCTTCTGTTTTTAAAGCTATACTCGGGTAGTGGAATGCGTATGTGGAAGGCCCGTGGAGTTGAAACCGGAGGTGAAGGTGTTGTAGGGGTGCATGTTCGGCATCCCCACCAATGAATTGGGGATCATGGTAATGGTGTTGGGGGTCATGAGTGGAATGTCATCTGGTGAGCGTCGCAGGGTTAGGGCATAGTCAGGCAGAGAAGATGCACGCAGGGGGTCATGGGTAACTGTGCCATCACACCCATGATGGCTCTGGTTCATTTGCAAGGTCATAATCTCTTCTGGGGGATGGCCCACATCGTTGGCATTAGCCTGCCTCTGGGGGCTGGGCTGGTGGTGCGAGTCCTGTCTGCGCTTATCTTTGCGGTAATAGAGGGCAGCAAATGCCAGCACATTGAGGAAAAGCAGAGAAGCGCCTACAGCAATCGTGACACTCAGCTCCGTAGAATAGTCCCGCGGGTTCTCCACCACCAGTGGACCTGGCTCCTCGTCCCCGTTCCACTGCTCTTTTCCACTCTCCGTGTTGTAGGCTGGTGATATTGGTGGTCGCTTGGTGTTGAAAGGCCAGATCTTGAGGCCAGGCCGTTTTGTGGCTAGAGTATTCTGAGTGGTCTCCAGTGGCGGCACTTTGGTGGTGGTAGAGGTATAGTGGAACATGTCATTAATATTGTACAGGTGGGGTACGAGCTGCTTCCAGAAGGCCACCTTGGTGGCACGGTAGTGGTCCCGGACACGTGGCTTGAGCCCAATGTGCAAGTACAGCTGATCCTGGGGGTTATACTTGGACCAAGCCACCTCCTCAAAACGGTTGGCCTTGGTGTGGATAAACTTGGTGTCCTGGGGGACTGGTTTGTTGGGATCCCTGCAATAAAATGGGTAAAAACACCTTCAGAAAATTAAAAAGTTAAAGGTGAATTTTAATTGAATTAATTGAAATTGTATTATACAACATGAAAAAATGTAATGCAATAGCTAAAATTATAATAGGAAATTTGAAATGACTGAATGTGCAAATTAAATTTCAAACTTTAGTCGTTTCTAGTTCAATGATTCGGTCACTCAAGACACTCAGTAAGCTCATTCCACATACATACAAATTCAGCTCTTTGAATATACAAAATCAGTTTCAGAATGTACACATCCTCATACTCAGCGCAGAGAGGCTAAAAAGAGACTAAGAGGCCAAGAAATATTTTAACATTGCTGACTGTTTATGCGCTAAATGTTCAGCGTTGGTACACTTACCGACCACAACAATTCACTGATCTGTCACAAGCACTTAAATAACTTTTTAGGAGTCTTACCTATTGGTCCTCATTCTTTCTGACCTATTGTCAGATGCAATTAACTCCTGTCTTCTCCTCTCCTCACTTAAAGATCTTGGCATGCCTTGCACAAAGCTGGACTATGTGCAGTTACATCTTTCCACCAGTCCTTCTTTGTGTCTTCGAACAACTTAGTTTTCTCGCATTTGTTCTACCAGTGTTGCTGAGGGATCAGTGTTGGGACCTCTCTGGTTCTCCTATAGATTCCCTCTCTGGGAATCCTCATTTACTTCTCATGACTTCTCCTAACACCTTCATGCAGATGATGCTCAAATCTACATTTCATTTGTTCTTGTAACTCAAGTCTCCAACCAGGCAACATATCTCCTCTCAGAGATAACTTTTTGGATGGCTAACCATGATTTGAAACTCAGTTTCCCTAAATCTGATGTCCTTTGCCTATTCTTTGTAAATCCTTCCGCAGATCTACAACACAAGAGCCCTCTCAGCAACATCAGCCTTTCACTTCCACACTCTGTAAAGAACCTCTGTCACTTTGGGTCACTCACTTAACTGTACTCATCACAGCACTTGTGTTTTGATCCAGACCTGTCACTTATTTCTTTACAATATCAACAAAATCAATCCCTTCTTCGTCGACTACACTACCCAGCTCCTTGCTCGAAACCCTTGGTCTCTCCAGACTTGACTAGTGAAATTCTCTTTTGACTAAGCATCCTGCATCTGCCATCCACCCTCTCCAACTCATACAGTATCCTGCTGCTCTGGCATATATATGTGTATAACAATGCCTTGTTATACACAGACCTCTTCTCTGCTCTGGTCAAATTAAATGGATCCCCATCAGAGTCAGGATCCAGACTCTAGGTTCCAAATGCAGAAATGCCTACATGGCTTGTCTCCTCAGTATCATTTCTTAATACTGTCCTTGTCCTAACATCTACTTTACCTCTACCTGCCTTCCCGTATTCTCGTATCTCCTTTTCCCGAGCACACTAGAAAGGATCAGTCATTCTTCCTTCCAAGTTGTGCACTGGGCTTTCTCTCAATATCAGGTACGCATTTTATCTCCACTCTTTTATCCTGGAAGTTCATATACATTACTTACTCATTAATTTTCCAAGAGTATTTCACTGTCTCATTTGACCTTGCTAGTTTGTAATTGCTTGATTTATCTTTAATAAGTATTTTTTTGTTTACTTCAGTGTTTGCTCCTGTGTTAATTGAAAGACGATATCTCATGCTTTATATTAATCTAACCTTGTGAATTGCCTTGGGCAAAAGCACCTTTGAACTCAATCCATAACAGACTTAAACTTATCATTTGATCCATAAATCATTTTGTCATATCTGTTGAGTTGCTAAATAATGTTTTAGGAACAACCATTTATCAATCAGTAACAAATCATTCACTCGGAATGACTCAGAATCCGGATGCAACTGAATATTTTGATTTTACAAAGTAGTTATATCGGTTGCATAACTCATTTTTTTAGGTAATAAGAAAAAAGTATGAATTTTACTTGTACACAGGCTGTATAAAAGATTGAAAAAGGGTAAAGACGTCAGTGTTACTGATGTCACAGAAAACTCACTCAGCATATGTGGTGAGACATGAGAAGCGAAAGAAAATTGCGAGCCATTTCCACTTCTCAGATTCTGTGCACTTCATGTGTTCCATATAATATGGAAAATGAAGAATAGAGAAGTGAACCATTATGTTAGGTTTGACAATGGTGCGGTGAGTCGTGCTGCTGCCTCACAGTCCTTGGGGCTGTTTGGGAGTAGGCTGAAATCCAGCTCAGTGTGTGTGGAATTTGCATGTTCTTCTCCCTGTATCTGCATAGGTTTCTTCCACAGTCCAAAGACGTGTGGTTTGAATGAACTGGTGACTCTACATTTCCCGAAGTGAATGAACAGGGGTGTGTGGCAACCCTGCAATTCCCTGGCATTCCATCCAGAGTGTGCCCTATTTAGCAGTGCACCTCGTGGCTCTGGAATGCTATGACTTGGACAAGAGTGCAAAATATTACAGAATGAAAAAACTTAATGAGCTTAATGAAAAAACTGCAACTTTTGAAAATAAAAATATTTCAAGTTTTTTGTTCAAAAAGGCACAACTGTATAATTCTGAATCCGTTATTAGCATTAGTTTGCCAGTATTTGCCAGTATTGCCACTATCATTAAAGGTGCAGCTAGGGGGTGTAAGTGATCCCTGGTAGTTTAATCTCATCTTCTGTTTTTATTTAAGGGCAATCCACTTTTTTCTTGACTTTTCAGAGAATACATAATGGGATTAAAGTACACGATCATTAGGACAATGTTGCCGTGGATATCAGACACATGTAGACAACAGAAAATTAAAGAGGGTTAGACAACACAGGTGAAATGTAATAAACTCCACTCCTACAATCAGTTTTTACACTATAGACCTCATCCTCTCACCAAGACTTATACAGAATTGATGCATTGACTGCAATTTTTTTTCATTCAGAGCATACTCTCCTTGTATCAAAGTAGCCCTGTAGTCACATGCAGTCAGAGCGAGTGTGTATTAACTTGATATTTTCTCACTCGAGATTATAATGTGATGTAATACAGTGATCAGTGTAAAGTAAAGAAAAGAACTGTTGTCAGTGAGGATAGGCCTAAAAGTGAGGGAAGCCAGTCCTAATTCTCAACAATGGATATGAATGGATATGAATACTGTCATAACTAATTTCTTGATACTGTGCTCATAGCAATAAATACATCTCTCTGATTAACCTCTGATTTTGTTAGGAAGTTAAAAAATGTTAGATAACAAGGACAAAAAAATGACATTCATACTTTCGATAAATCAGTTGTTCTGAATTTCACTTCAGGGAAAATACACAAACACACACACACACACACGCACACACACACACAGTCTGAAACCGCTTGTTCCAAGTGGGGTCACGGCGAGCCGGAGTCTAACCCGGCAACGCAGGGCATAGGGCTGGAGAGGGAAGGGACACATCCAGGACAGGACACCATGCCGTCGCAGGGCACCCCAGGCAGGACTCAAACCCCAGACCTGCCAGAGAGCAGGCCGGGGCGGCGCTGCCGCGTCGCTGTACCCCCGCCCACTATTTAACTAGATTTCATTAACTGAATACATTACCTACCTTTGTAGTTGAATCTTACAGAAAATGATGAAAGAATGTTGAGTCAGCAATTGGGTTGAGTGAACAGGACTAAAGGCGACACAGGACTATTTTAAGGACCATTATAACCAATAATTATATAATTCAGATGCCATCCTGTGGACAACACAGTTTTTTGCCTGAAAAATATTTTTCACTGTTCTTTTTGAATGAGAACATAGTTTAGGTAATATCTGTCACACTTACTATAGAACAGTTTAATAGAAAGGACTACAACGTGAATAGAATGTTATATAATCTTTGCACTTCTAATTATATAAATGTTTCACAGTTCTTGTACCTGAAATGTTCCAAGAAATCTCCTCCTGTTATGCCGGAATTTCTTAAGTGATGAAATATTAAAAAAATGCGATGGCGTGTAAAACAGTAAATGTGATATTATGGATAAGAGCCCCGTAAGCAATAAAGAAAAAAACAAATATTATAATATCGTTAATGTAGAGAAATGCAGTGCTCATTTATTATGGTTTGAAATGGTGCAGGTTAAGTGTTACTAATTTCTGACCCAGTCAGTATCAATAACCACTTGTCCAGTGCTGGATTGTGGAATCCTGTAGCCCATCCCAGAATCACAGGGCACCAGGAAGTTAGGGTACACAGCTTTTTTCATTTTTATTATGTAATCCATATGCGATGTGCATTGCAATATTTTGAATTACTGACTGACTGAAATCGCTTGTCTCAAGCGGGGTCGCAGCAAACTGGAGCCTAACCCTGGCAACACAGGACACAAGGCTGGAGGGGGAGGGGACACACCCAGGACAGGGCGCCAGTCCGTCGCAAGGGACCCCAAGCGGGACTCGAATCCTAGACCCACCAGAGAGCAGGGACAGGCCAAACCCGCTGCCCCCCCCCCCCCACACACCCCTTTTTTGAATTACTGATTAAAATAATGAACTGAACATTTCTCCTTTGCCATCCCTAGTGAGACAGTGAAATACAAGTTTGCAGATATTAAATCTGCGGTTTTGGTCTATGTTCAGGTAACATACATGTGGTGGAGCTGTGGCTGTCTTGACAACAGGTCTTGTAAAAGATAAGCACCAGTGCCATGATGCAAGTTCACACCGTATAAAGGATGTGACGGAAAAATACAGTCATAAAATCTTAAAACAACCGAGAATTACAACCTGCGGGAGAAAATACACATAAATCTCTTGGTTTAAGCCTCAGTTTTTGTAGCAGTTTGTATTATTGTCTGTTCTGTATTATTCTGCATTATAATTATTCTGAATTTAGTAAATGCTGATGATTTATACTTGAAGACCTGCTGTAACAAACCTTTTTCAACTTCTTTCCTACATTCAATGCATAATTATTACTCAAATTAAATTGTTTCTGTGAAATGTGTATCTCATTATCCTAACAAGTTAAGCTCTATTAATTAAGTTGCTGTCAGACTAATGGTATTCATAGTTTCTTTTAACTGGTTAATAATTTATGTAAATTAATTCATTACTTTCCTGTAAGAGGACAGTAATGAACCCACAGTACACACGTAAATACAATTTAAACATAATCAAAAGCAAAAAAGTCTCTTTCATGATTATAAATAAACTTCTTTTAAAAATATACAGCAAGCATAACCAAGCACAGCAGTGCGATGCTGTCACTGGCACTGCTAGAATCCACACTCATATTTATCCCTAAAATATTAAAAAGCTTGAAATCACTTTCCACAAGTAAAATCCTGAGACTTTTAGATGCCCCAGTTTTGAAGGAAACAAAAAAGCTTTACTGCATTGCAATGTCCGGTAGACCCACTGATCAGGGTATGATATGCATGACTGTGTAAAGGTTTTTATAAACAGTGGATAAATGGGTAAATAACTGTAAACTTATAACAGTAATAATTGCAACCTTAACATTGCAAGTCGCTTTGGAGAAAAGCATCAGCTAACTGAATAAATGTAAATGTGATGTAATGTAACTCAGCTATAACTGTGAACTGTGGGTATTATAGTTACAGAATGTCATGTTTATCAGAAGAAAAAAATGATGCAGAAGATGCCATATTGACACTATGCTACAAGCAATCAAATTTTTTGAAAAGCATATAAAACATATCAAAATCTCAACTCACTACAGCTTTTCTTCAGCTAAATTCCTCTGTTCATTTAGTCTGAACTTTTTCCTTTTTTTTTGAAGTCTCCCACATTAGGGATACCATATCTGCTTTTTTTCCTCTCATCAAGTTGTTTGGTTCAACCTTCCATAACCCACAAAAGTAGCTGATAAGATTATCGGATTGTCAGTCATTGATATGTAAATTAACACAAGGTTTCCGAACATCACTGCCTCTCTCACCACACATCCTGGTGACCACAGGGTAATGAACAGTTGGAGACCATCTGCAGGCTACCTCACTCTTAACCGGAATGAAACAAACTGGTTTTGTTGGTTGTGCTATTTAGTCGACATTCGATGAATGTAACGACATATATAATGATCAAGAGTGCAGACAGAAGAAGGCTATCTATCACAGGGATAAGGTGTACAGACATTCACAAGGCAAAACCCATCCATAGTTTACAAAAAAATCCTAAACCACAACAAGAATGACCATGAACATCTAAAATTTCTCACAAACTTTGACTAGATTGGAGTCACCTCATCAGAAGTGAGCTTCCCTCCCTCCAGAACATCTACACTAGGCGGTGTGTGAGGAAAGCACGGAGGATCATCAGAGATTCCGGCCACCCGATCCATGGACTGCTCTTGTTCCCACCATCAGAGAGACGGTTTCGCAGCATCACATCCTGCACCAGCAAGCTGTGGGACAGCTTCTTCTTGCAGGCCACCAGACTGCTGAACTCTAACTAATAATGCCAGCACACGCACAGCCCGCTCTACCTCCCATGTGTATTGCATCTGTACATCTTGAGTCCTACAGGTATATTGTGTATATTGTATTATGTGAGAAGGGGGCACAGTGGTGCAGTGGGTTGGACCGGGTCCTGCTCTCTGGTGGGTCTGGGATTCGAGTCCTGCTTGGGGTGCCTTGCGACAGATTGGTGTCCTGTCCTGGGTGTGTCCCCTCCCCCTCCAGCCTTACGCCCTGTGTTGCCGGGTTGGGCTCCGTGACCCCGACTGGGACAATTGGTTCAGAAAGTGTGTGTGTGTGTGTGTGTGTGTGTGTTCTGTGAAAACTGTACAGGTGTTTATTGTGCATTTTTTTTTGTGGTCGGTATATTTTTGACTTATGCCACACAGCTACGGAAAACACACCAAAGATTTTCACCGCCTGTGCACTTGTGGTTACGGTGAAATGACAGTAAAGTGATTTGGTTTGATCTGACTTAGTTCACCAGAAAATCTCCTTATTAACTACTACCAAAAAAACTCACTGTACGAACAACCAACAAACCAGAACTAGGCTTGACAATCTATATACATCTTCCAAATTATACAAGTTAATTTCCATTAGCATTTTCCTATCTGCATATCACTGCATTTATAATATTTACAAACAATAATAAATAACATGACCTATACTAATCACTGACCAGTATAGCATAAATATTGGGCTGCCTGTTGATTTGCCCAGTGTCATTTCCTTAGCAAGTCACAATACCTATGGTTTAGAAACAAACTTTATTTTAGATACATCTACTGTTTAATTTACATATGTGCCAATAATAGCATTGGTCAAATCTATTATGCTGACAATTTTTCGATTGCTATGCAAAAAAACAAAATCCTTTCTTTCTTGGTGTTCATTGAGGTTAAATAATTATTTTCCTGTGGCTGTAATGTAATTTTTAAAATTTTAACCATTGTTTGTTTGTCCATTCAGTCGCATGCTAACCCATTTGCCATTTGTTCTTTCACTTAATTACAATGTGTTTGCGCCGCCGCATCATAGTGGTCCAGAGCCTCTTCCAGAAGCATAGGGTGTAAAGAAGGGTACACCCTCGATGAGGCATAAAACACACTCACGCATACACATGCTAAAGGCAATTTAGAGTCATCAGTTCCCTTTGAGACACATGCATTTAGGCTGTGGGTGGAAACCGGAGCACCCAGAGGAAACCCACTCAAACACAGGACAACATGCAAACAACACAAACTGAGCTGAATTTGAGTCCACGCCACAACACACAACCTGTGAGGCACCAGCACTACTTGCTGCACCACCGTCTTGCCAATTTTAACCATTAGTACAAGTACAACTTCATTCCAGTTCAGGAATTTTTGTATATTATTAATCTAAAACCTGTTTCAGAATTCCTCACTGCAAGTTTTGGAAATGAGAAAAAGTTAGCAATCTTGTATTTAGCTTTATAGACACTCACCCAGTCTTGGCAAAGTTGGTCCAGTAGGTCATGACCACAGCACTTAGCATGATGTCATTCTTGGAGAAATTGCAGGGAAACAGGTCAGTGGGACCTATCATAGGGATGCCAAAAACATAGGGCACCTCGTCCCCATGTGCAGCATCAGACCATGCAGGCTTCATCAGGCTTTGGCAGTGGTGGTAGAACGCGTAGAAGTAGGTGGGAGAGCCATATCGTGCATGAAGATCAGCTGTCACCACAGCTGGCTCCACCCATTGGTGGTCGGTGAAGAGGGCCACCAAGGTCTTACGGCGGGTCTCGGGGTTTTCACGGTCAGCCCAGTCAGTGTACATGAATTTGATGGTCTCTCGCAGAGTATCTTTTCCCTCTGGATAGCCATACAGACTATCCACGAAATCCGACACAGAGAAGTCAAAGTCATTGCCCGAGACGCCATCCTCCGAGTCGACCACGTTCTCCACAAAACGCAGTCCCTCACCTTGGTTCACACCCAGCATGATGTCATAATTGAGAAATTCACCCTGCTCCATTAAAATCTCAGGGTCATCAGGGATCACGTCCCCGTCGATCACCGGTCCGAATGCAACATGGTAGCGTGCAGGCTGGATATCCTGTTCCACAAGCTCCCTTGCGCTTTTCTTCCGCAGGCAGTCAACCATATCAAGCGTGTCCAACACGTTGCAGCCAACCTTCTCTGCGAGCAGGCGGGTGTACTTGACGGGCTGATAGTTGACCGCCCAGCTGGACAAAGCCGAGCCACTTTGAATAACGGCTCTGTGAAACAAGCCTGTGGAAAAAGAGGTCAAAGAATCAGAACAGGAATTCTCCATTGTTCATCGCGTAATATTTCCCAATGCAATACCTTTTGGCATTGGCAAAGTGTGTAGTGTCTGTATCAAATCAACATTAACATTAATCTTCTGTTTCAACAGTGATATATGTCCCAGTTTCTTTGTATGTATCCCAGTAGGATTTCGTGAATTCGTTTAAACTGAACTGATTAACTGCAGTAGGGGTCTCTTCTTTCTTTCTTTCTTTCTTTCTTTCTTTCTTTCTTTCTTTCTTTCTTTCTTTCTTTCTCTCTGTCTGTCTGTCTGTCTATTCATTTCACTCCACTCACCTAAACCTTATCCCCCAAGTTCAAATTACTGAAGTTACTGGAGGTGTTGGATTGGACCAAGCATGAAACCACATATGCACATTTCAAGTACATTGCGACCCCCAGAAATGAAACATGAGGCAGCAACAGCAATATGCAGACATCTTCAGGAAGATGCTAGTACATGGGGTATACCTAGATGCATTCTGTGCGATGGGGGCTCATTTGTTTGGGATGAAAAGAGCTTTGAGAAAAGTGTGTTCAAAAAAAAGGCGGAAACAAACCATAGCCTGCCTACCATCCTAAAAAAGAGAAAAAAAAAAAAAACTTCAAAAGAAATTAACTAATCATACAGTATAGGTACTACATTATATATTTTCATTGTTATTTGCCCACAAACCTGATCGTGAATGAGTCCACTGGGTTTTCTCATACTGAGTTGTTACAAGGTAACTCAAGGGAGCTTTTGAGAGAACTGCTGGAACTGCAGCAGTTACACACATTGGAAATGTGCCTGGGCCTTGCTGGTACTGTGCTCAAGTGGTTTAACTTCTATATTACCAATAAATTTCAGTACATATATCCTAGTAACTCTTTTCCATCCTTGTTACCTTCTGTCTGATACGGAATACCTCAGTGTTCATTGCTGAGGCGCTTGCTCTTCTCGTTATATATGCTACTGGTCAGCCATATTAATTAAGAAATATTTGTAATTTCCACTCCTACGGCAATACAAAGCTTTATCTGTCCATGAAGCCTTCAAGTATGTAGATGTCCTTCTGTCTCAACAACATCAAGGCTCAGTTGGGTGCCAACTATCTTGTCTTCAACGTCGATAAAACCATGATCACATTCCTGGGACCAGAACTTCCAAGCAGCATTTTCTCTCAGCTGAGTGTTGAGGCCCTCAATTTCAGTATTGCTATCGATGCAGTTGCAAAGACTTGATTGCTACAGCAGAGTAATATCTCTAAATTAAAATGATTTCTATCTGGATCAGATATCATAAAATTAGTCCATACTTTTATTTCGAGTAGGCTCAATTATTGCAGCTCCTTGCTGTCTGGCTGCTCTGCTTGTCTCATCTCCCCCCTTCAGCTTGTGTAGAGTGCTGCTGCCAGAAACATCACCAGGTCCCAGAAACACTGCCATGTTAATCAAGTTCTTCCTTCGCTTCATTGGCTACCCATTGCACATACTGCTTGTAACCTACAAGGGTCTAGCTCCACCATACATCGTCGATCTCCTGGCCAACTACAAGTCTGGATGCACTGTAAGTTCAGAGGGCAGCAATTTGCTTGAGGTCCTGGAGATCCCCATGAGAACTGTGGGTTGCAGTGTATTTAGTTACTGGACTCCTGAACAGTGGAACACTGTAATACAGTGAAAGATGCGCCCCCATTGAAGTTCAATCTTGCATTTCAATAGCTCATTCAAACTGATGTATTCACAAGCCATTCTATGATTTTTTTTCCATAAGGTGTATTGGTGCCATGTGAACAATAGTTTCTGGCAAGGCCCTCAGTGGCACTAGCATCCTGCTGCCCTCTGGACTGGTAACCTGCTGCCAGGAGCTAATGTCTGCTTCCAGCACCCATTGGGTTCTATGGCTGGAAGCTGATGGCTGCCTGCCTTGACCAATCGAATCAACAACCAGCGGCATGGATGCCTACCTGAGCTTCCACAAACTATATCTCTGCCTGACAGACTTACTGGTCATCATTTCTAGATATGTCAACATAGCTCTACTGTCACCACATTAAACTGCCCATGGAGGCAGGGCAAGCGATAGTTTTTTGAGCCCTAAGAGGTTTATTTTTTTCCCTTTCTTCGCAGAGCAAGTTTTTGGTTTTTCTCTCCTTACATCCCAGCTGGCTTTCCCTAATAGTTGGCTGTAACTATTGCTACTCTATATTGTATCTTTGTATTGTATCCTGAACTTTGCGCAGCCCTTTGAGTCATCTTGGAGAGCAGAGTGCTCTATAAAAACAAACTGAATTGAACTGCGTTGAATTGAATTGAGCTCTCAGACCTGCTAAATGGATTCCTTCTGTCCTCAAAGATATTCAAGAACATGTACAGTATAATTAGAAAAAAGGCTATGGTGAAGCAGTGCCAAAAATATAGTATAACACCATAGAGATGTTGAATGAATGGATACTGAGAAAGAACGTGGATGAAAGCACATGTTCCTTCAAGGTCACTGTGTGGCTTTGCAGCTAAACTGACTCCTTGTTGGGTAGGACTTTGCAGAATCATGGTACATCTGTTCTACTATTTATGAAGTAGAAAGTAAAAAGTAAAAGCTTTGATTTGTGTGCCATGCCTGTAACAGACGTTGATTTCAAAAAAAGGCAAAAAGGTTTTGCACCTTCATCCACAGGAAGGAAATAGTGACGACTTCCACGGCTTTCAGAGAGCTTGCATATCCTCTGAACGTGGAAGCTGGTATGATGTGAGTTCTAAATTTGGAAGTTTTAAGTTTGACTGCCATACCTGGTCTATGAGGGCAGTTTTTTTCACAGCGACTCTCATTACCATTTTATTTGTTTTATGAAACAGGTTTATATATTTTTTACCCATAGCAGTAGGCTTTCTCTGATATTTATTTAAACTGAACAACTGGCACATGCATTTACAGATTTGTGTTGGCCTGCTTTCAATGAGTACTGCTGAATGTGTATATTTATGGACTGCATTACCTCACTTTAGCTTTACCTTCAGTCAGAGCATCCCGGCCAATAAGCTCTACACCAAAATAGAACAACGCACTGATTCTGTCAGTGGCCATGTTCAGCGAGGAAACACTGGTCTCAGCATTTTTTTTTTTTGGTTGTACACAAACTTCTCATACCAATACTCAAAGTAATGAAAAAGAAAATGACATTTTGAAATCTGATTTTATTCAACAAAATTACTTTACAGAAATGATATAAATAACTTTAAAACCATGGAATATTGTTTTGCCAAGGAATTTGTTTTTTGGCTCATTTATGCATTTAACCTTATCACATTAATGCAAAAGAATTTCCAATTAATCCTATTTCAATAACCAATACCACAAGGAGGTCTAGCACATTTGGATGCATTGCCATGTCCAACTGCCTGGAATAAAGTGATAAGAATTTTTGTCCTGGGTGTCTTTGCTATATCTGGGGTCTGTATGAATGCCCATATAGCTTCTTGGATAGAAACAGTAACATAGAGAGGTTTCAATTTGCGTTGAGTTGTTATGAGTTGCACATACATTTCAAGCTATATAGTCAATTTGATACTGTCTATGACTGCAACAAAAGAAATATAAACAATTTTAAAAAGTAGCACTGCTCTGACCACATAATCTAGTTAAGTGTGATTTATTTCTCAACACTCTTACAGTCACTACTGTGGTGCTGTCCTAATGTATCACTCACACACACACACACACACACACAGACTGAAACTGCTTGTCCTGAGCAGGGTTGCAGCAGGTTGGAGCCTAACCCGGCAACGGAGGGTAGAGGGCTGGAGGGGAGAGGACACACCCAGGACAGGACGCCAGTCCATCACAAGGCACCCCAAGCAGGACTCGAACCCCAGAACCACCTGAGAATAGGCACAGGCCAAACCCCCCGTCCCATGTATCAGCATTGCTAATTCACTGTTTCAAAAAATTTAATACTTAAAATAATTGTAGCTGACTCTAATGAAAAAGTAGGTTATCGCTTCAATTGTTGCAGCAGGAAATGGTAATTCTGTCACAACATATGCAAAACACAGAAATATAGTATGGGTATTAAAAGATGAAACATTTGTGATTTAATTCCTTTAGTCTGTGGAAGGAGAACACCATTTACATTAAATATTGCAAACCAAGCAGCCAAAAACATAGAATACAGGTTAGATTTTACCTCAAAGCACATAAACATTGCCCTTAACATAATGCATGGTGCAATTAGATTTGTGGTTGTCGTGCTTAGCTTGCAGAAACACTTGTGGGATTACATCCCTACTTTCTTACCTACTGTGTTGATTGTACAGTTAGATATTTTATATGATAATTTTATGTTTAATCTGTTTTTTTTTTTAATTTCAGATAGCAGGTCGGAAAACGTATTGAACAGGACTCTTTATCACAGCACCACACTATCAGATTCTTGAATGCCGTTAGATTTGTAAGTTTTGTCTAGTTTGCAGAAAAAAGATGACTTTTGATTATACTGCAGAAAAAAGGCACTTACATTTGAAAGAAATGGCAAAAAATAAATTTCCCACCTATTATACAAATGCTTGATATTATTCTTATTATTATTATTATTATTATTATTATTATTAAGGGGGCACGGTGGCGCAGTGGGTTGGGCTGGGTCCTCCTCTCTGGTGGGCCTGGTGTTTGAGTCCCACTTGGGGTGCCTTGCGGTGGGCTGGCGTCCCGTCCTGGGTGTGTCCCCTCCCCCTCCGGCCTTACGCCCTGTGTTGCCGGGTAGGCTCCGGTTCCCCGCGACCCCATATGGGACCAGAGGTTCAGAAAATGTATGTGTGTATTATTATTAGTATTATTATTAGTATTATTATTATTTAGTGTCCACAATTTTCATTTCTTCAGTTCATCTAATAGATTCTTGTAAAGAAATATGCAATACCGCTAGAAAATAAGACTGAATTTGTTTTCTGAAGATCGCATCCTTTTGTTTCATTCTAATTTAAATCCATAGTACAAGTCAATATTGCTTGTATTATGTGAAAATTGTTCAGTTGCAACAATAGTTACTTTAAATAAACACTATGAAATGCCATTTTTGAACCATCATGCAATATTAAAATATTATTATGATCAGTATATGTTTGTTGTAGGCTTCGTTTGCAGGAGCACTTCACACTTCTAACAGGACATGAAGGAAAACTTCTTGCCTACATCAGGGAAATCTGAGGTTGTATAACCTGCCAAAAATACGATATATAGTATATTCTCATTTTTTGTGATATACACTTGAAAAAGTGCAGCAAAAAGCATGTTCCGTTCTGCCTTTCACCTTTCACATTTCATTACAGGTATTTGACACAAGAAATACTTCAAAAGTGGATAAAGTCAGCAGGTCTTTGTGGGTGCAAAGCTCAAAAGTTGGTGATAAACTGTTAGTATATTACCAATAATATGTTATAGCAAGACATTTGCTGTCAGAGAATGACTCTTGTTGATATGGGCTTCATAAAGAAGAACAATGTATTGTGGTGTTTGACAGCATCAGGATCTACTCTCAGCTGCTGGAAGCTGCGCACCCTGCAACCATAGTTCAGCAAATCTTGCAGAATTTGGATTTTTTTTTTTTGGTCCTTTGTTTTAACTAGGCCATTTCTGGATATTTTGTTTCAGCAAGTTTCAGGGAGCTGTACTTTTATTTTCATATTTAGGATAACTAGGAGTTATGTTGCTAATTATTCATAAGTCAAATTCAAGGTAATAATTTCTCATCCTTTAACTTAATGGTTTTATTCTCTTGTTTTCAGAAAACACAAGGAGAAACATAATATATTTGTTGATGCGCGTCTGACGGCATAAGAAGGGCCGAAATAAATTTCATGATCCTAAATTTAGCGAACTATATTAACAGAAATCTCTCTTTTAATAATCTCTATAATTTCTTTCCCTCGGGAAGTACCTTGAAAAATATAATTTCAATTAAATTCTTAGAGAAATTCTCTGGTTTTACAAGCTTTCAGAAATATGCCCTTTATTTATTATAATCCAAAGTTGTTTCAATAAACCCAGCAAATCCGTGGTATTTCTAACTTCCTTTCAATAGTGCAGGTTGGATGACAAGGACATTATTGTGAGGAAGATGCACAGACACAGGAGTCACAAGAGTTTGTGTTCAAACAAAATGCATTTTTCCTTCATCGCAATGTTATAAGAAACCACTCAGTTATGCAACAACAATAGAAAAAGATGAAGGGCAATTTCACCGTTGTAACATCTATTGTGAAATGTTTCTGAGCCTCTGCTGAACGCAGATCAAAAGTAAAATCCGACAGTCACAGAGAGCGGAACAACATTTGTGCCCCAAGCCTTACCAAGTGGCACTGTTCCAGCATGATAATATGAAATACTAAATGTAACCTTCATCTCGTTGTGACAGGAAATTGCTTTTAAAAGTTTTTTTTTTTTTAAATATTTGAACACACTCATGCAAAACTCTGCACTATACTTTCGTAATATTATCATAGAATCTAACAGAAAGGTAACTCATCCTTTGGGTAATTCGTCTCCTACTTGTTCATTATGCCCATTATATAACACTTTTGGAGACCGCTGTGTGTCACCTCTTTCTGGAAGGAAGGCAAAGCGATGCTGTAAAAAGACAGGATTTTTTCGTGTACCTGGCAATACTATTAGGAGCTGTATCTAGTCTTTGATTACTTGACCAAAAAGGGGTTCAAACCTTCCATTCATTTCCTAAGTGCCGCTTGTCCTTTCATTACAGTCTTGTCCTTTGCCATTTGTCTTGCATTTCCTCTCCTGCTGACCAAACTTGCGGAGCGCTTTCTACAGAGGACACAATCAGTTGCCCTGGGCTGGTGCCCAAGTGAAGATAAAGAATGGTGCGGCAGGGATGGGGTGGGTTCAGGACGACCCGGTTAACAGAGCAGCAGCTTCAGAATCAATACTACAAAAAGGACCCTGAGCTTTGGATAGATTTTTCCAATCACAGCTCGACACTGTGGATCCTGCCCATTCATTGCGTAGCCAGTCATCATATAACGTCTCTGATCTGCATCACTTTTCTTTTCCCATGGCATTCGCCTTTAATTGATCACTTTCCAGCCTCTATTGTATGCAGAAGGAAATGGTTTTATAGTGTTAATAATGATCTTCTTTGGCTTCCCTACTGTAAAGACAGCAAGGAACAAAAGATAAGAGCTTACAAAGCATATTCAGTACATTTAATTTATAATGAAATATGAAGCTAGGTTATGTCTGAAACCGCTTGTTCCATACAGGGATCACGGGGAGCCGGAGCCTAACCTGGCAACACAGGGCGGAAGGCTGGAGGGGGAGGGGACACACCCAGGACGGGACGCCAGTCCGTCGCAAGGCACTCCAAACGGGAGTCGAACCCCAGACCCACCGGAGAGCAGGACCTGGTCAAACCCACTGCGCCCCTGCTAGGTTATGTAATGTTGTAAAATACTGGTGGTGCATTTTATAAATTAGTTTCACAATTAATTTTAAATCAGTAGAACACCAGGTTCTAACAAAATTTTATTATAATCGTACAATACAATACAAATACAATAATAATAAATACAAAATGTATAAAATTATTTCGTAGGTGCCTACCAATGAGAAAACCCAAACGGGAGCATGCAGTCATTCTGGATGCACGAGGATTACAGTGCATATAAAGAACATTTTGCAGACTATCTTCTATTTTGTTCTTTTTGCGTGCAGCCCGCACTCTGGGAATTAGCTCCCTTGTGTGAAGTCAGATTAATTTCTAAAAAAAATCTCATTTTACATGAGACCCCTTCATTGACCTACTCAGCAGAATATACATTAAAGCATTTTCAAAAATATTTTAGATATTTAATCTTCAATCTGTCATTTCACATCTGCAAACACAAGCATATGTGCTGTTGCAACCTGGATAATTTTGAAAATACTGTCATTTGAAAGTGCACACACGTGCAGCTAAACAATGTTATACTTTAACAGCAGTTCTGCCACTTGCAGACTCTGAATTTAAAAATTTCGCGGTAAGTTAACAAGTGTATATCAAATGACTGTACAACTACAGATCAGTCAGGTTTGCAAGCTGTTGGTTTCTAGCAGAGACACACACACACACAGTCTGAAGGCACTCATCCTGAGGAGGGTTGAGCCTGACCTAGCAACACAGAGCACATGGCTGGAAGGGGAGGGGACACATCCAGGATGGGACACCAGTCCCTCGCAAGACACCCCAAGCAGGACTCGAACCCCAAACCCACCCCAGAGTGGGACCCAGCCAAACCCGCTGTGCCACCGCACCACCTTCCAGCAGAGACACAATGCTCTTTCTTCTGAGCTCTTGTTGGAGACACAGCTCTCTGTTTTTTTACTGCTGTAGTTTTTACATGCCTTTCACAATCTGTGAAAAAAGTAATTAATTCAAATTGAATAAGAAATATGTGTGTAAAGAAGGATGTGAAAGGCCTTTTGATTGACGATCATTGTACTTATTTAAGTTGTCTTACTCTTAATTTTACAGTTAAAGATCATGGAATTTCATCGTTCATGAATCAATGCCAAACAATATTTTAGAAAATGCAGAGGCTGTTCACCAAAAGCTATTATTCCTAGGCTATTTACAGGATTAAATTCGGGTCAAGAGGAGAAAATGAGGAAATTAATTGAGGAGTAGTGTAGCCTAGAGCTAAAGGAAATTAAACTGCAGCAGCTGGCGGCTGCAAAACTAGTTTGCAAGTCTCAACTCCTAATGCCACTATAAATCAGAGCTCTGCATGTTCTGATGCGTGTGCGTGTGTGTGTGTTCTTCATGACTTTCTCAGTACTTTCTCATGGTGCCGTGTGACCCGGCACTTGAATCAGCACCTGTTCATTGTTAACGTCCCCTTTTCATTGCTGATTAAAAGTCTGTGTTCGTGTTGCCTGGTCTCTGGGGATGGTGCCGTTTTTTTCAACTTTGTGTCTTTCCATTGTGCCAGTAGCGAGCGTTTGTATGAACAATGGTTGGGGGCTCCCCAGAGCTAAATTCGTAGCAAAGGGGGAGAAACACCCCCAGGCACCATTATTTTGAGGTAACCAGCAGCGTACTGCATCTGTCTCTCGGGCGTTTATTCGTGAAATGTTTGCAGTAAGAAAGTGCAGTATGGCAGTTTTGAGATTTTTAAATTGAATGACATTTACAGTGGGGGTGTGGTGATGCAGCGGGTTTGGCCGGGTCCCATTCTCTGGTGGTTCTGGGGTTCGAGTCCTGCCTGGGGTGCTCTGTGATGGACTGGCGTCCCCTCCGGGGTGTGTCCCCTCCAGCCTTGCGCCCTGGGTTGCTGGGTTAGGCTCCAGTTTGCCGTGACTCCGCTCAGGACCAGCGGTTTCAGATGGCGTGTGTACATTTACACCAGTATGTATCAATTTGAAGAAAACATAAAGAGGCTGATCAGTTTATGTCACATATTTTTCGGTAAAGAACGTTCACATGTAATATGTCCCGGCTTTACCACTTTGCTATTTGTCATGTGATCCAGGAAGGCTAGTGAGAGCCTAGAGGTCTGGAGCTGTAAAATCACTTCATAGTTCCTTACTATGAGATATTTGAAAGACTACTCTGTTTTGGCAGCATACTGAAGGACACAGAGTGATTTGTGTCTCAAAGTGGACTGAAATGTTGTCCACTTGAAAGCGTATTGAATTTTCATTAAGGGAGACCAAAGAGAAACAAATGGTTTCCTGATGTAATGTAAATGAGAGGCATGTGCACTCACATGTACACACACACACACTGGTTTGACACTCTTTTTAAACTCACTCTTTGACCATAATTATTCCCATTCTCGCTTCGTCTTTCTGTTTGATTGTGAACTTGTAAACAGAAAATGCTTTCTGGGCAACCATCTCCCACTTGAGTTCTGCCAGAGGCAGATAAATAGCTCTCGGCTATTTCTGCGATAACCACCATTCCCCCATCGCCTTTCTGGAAACAATCGTTCAAAAAGCTCCCTGGTCTCATTCTTTTGTGATATGAAGTTATTTTAAGTACCTACAATAATTAGAAAATCTTGTCAACATGTCAGCACTTTCGGTTACAGCTAAATGATCACATTTAAATCTCCTACTTAAAGTCAGGGAAAAAAGAGACTGGGCGAACAGTAAAGCATGAAAAAGATATAAAAGACCCCCATTTCTTTAAGGGCACATGAAACACTGGAGGGATTTGACTAAACTGTGAACCCTCGGACCCTAAGCACAATCCACGGTGAAAAGTAGTTCCGCCCTCCCTTTGCTCCTCCACATCTGCATCTGGAAAAGCATTACAAAAGAAGGATGATCCAGGACCTTTGTTATAGAAATACTCTCTGTCAAGTAACTTTTATTCTTTTTCATATATACTGGTCTACACTATTTTTTTGTCTGAATGTGCTTATTTACTGTATTTACATATATTGTGTCTGTCCAGTCTTTGTTTCTATGAGTTGTTCTGACACTATGTTGCTGTATGTAGGCTGCTGTAGCCTCATGCAAATCCCCTTGGGACAAATTATATTTCATTCATTCATTCATTCATTCATTCATGCATTCATGCATTCTTTCATTCACTCACTCACAACTTTGCACCAAGCGTGGTGAACATATATGTGTTGGCGGGGGGGAGGAATTGTCAGGTGTCGCTATTCGTTCTGCACAGCCTGGCTCCATGACGATGATTTGCATGTGTTTAGACATTCGCAATATGGCTCGCATCACTGCAGCCCTTGATTGAGAAGGTCCATTTGTGCTGCAAATGAGGTGAGATTCGATTCACCCCTGTAATGAGGGCACTAATGAAAAACACAGTCCTTACTCTATAAAGCAATCCACTCAAAGCATTTAAGACACACAACAGTCCTTTTGGCCATGAGTCTTGAGTTCAAATATTTTACATATTTTGTGACACCGGTAAATTTCAGAGTGAGAGAGAAAAATGCATTGCTTGGTATTTACTTTACCTGTTCCACTTTTTATGCTGAAAAAGCATTGCTAAAGCTATTTTCAGGTGCAAAAACATGTGGGCGTGTTAATTTTATTGTACACAGAGCTACTATTTTTTATGCACCTGAAAAGGTGCATAAAAAATAAAAATTTCATATTGCACATAAATGTGAAGCATCGTAAGAAAGTCTAGCGGAACTGTATTGATTTCTGCCATTTGTCAATCATATAATGAAACGGATATTTAAACTAAAGTTTTGAAGAAGTTGAGGTGACAATACTGTATGCATTTGTGTGTATTATGTAACGACCCGCATTACTGGTTTTGTGTAAATAGTTGCATTCTGGGAAATCTGTAAAAAACGTGTGTAACCACTGGGGGCACTTAAGGGGAAAATGATGGGATGGCTGTTTGCTAGTGTATTTCAAAGAGAGCCTGGGGCACTAAGCAGGCTGGGGAGGCTGGCTGTAAGTGCAGGTCCTAGAGGAAATGGGGTCCTCAGCCTGAGAGCATTATTTCTTTGGTGGTGGTGGTGGTGTTGTTCTAATAAATTGTTTATCGTGAACACTGTGTCTTTCTTTGCCCCATCCAAACCCACAGCACTGTATGCCATAATATATATAGGTATAAGTTTAATCCACATACACAAATAATCACACACTATGGACAATGTAGAGTTGCCAGTTCACCTTAAACTGTGTCTTCATATTATTACACTTGAAAAAGGAGATCAAACCCACAGAGAGAACATGCAAATTCCACGGAGGTTAAGCGAGGATCAAATCCAAGTCCATTTGCACCATCCGACTGCTGTGAGACATTGCTGCTATTTGCAGTAGCACCAATAAAAAGGAGACATTAGCAGACCTGTGATGATGCAAAACATTTTTCTTTAAAATAGAGGCTCCGTGTAACTCAATAAAATTGTTCAGTCGAAACAACTGAGTTTGTCAATAACTTGGAAATCTGTGACAGTGTGACCACAGGTTATGTGTGATCCACACTTTGTGAACAACCGAATTCCTTCTGAGAGCGACTGAGTATTTACGACTGTGGAAGATTAAAAAAGATAAAAGCAAAATCATAACTAATCACAGTTATAATGAGACAGGGATATGTGAAGCCGTTAACTTCAAAATATACAAGATTTATTTAAAAAGCATGGCACCGAAGCAATGCCGCAGGCATCAGTAATGGGCTTGTCAATATGGTGCAGGAAATAGGTTTTGATTTTTACCGTTCTTTCAAATCTCCCCTCATTATTTGACATCTTTGCTGTCATGTATGAGTTTCTCACTGTTGGTTTTAAGACACTGATCTATACAAGATAATCTGTGTTTGACTCATGTTAAGGCTTTGGCAGCTCAAGTGAGACTTTCATATTATACCATCATAAAATAATACCATAGCAAACAAAATGTATACCATATATGAAATAGCATTACGAGTAACTACATTCTGCTCCTCTTGCATATGAAATGTGTTCAAAAAGCAAAAGCAATAGCAATATATAAATATGGTATATTATTGCAACTTGACAGAACAACAGATCAGTATGAAACTCATTTGATGCGTGAAACAATGAAAACGTAAAACACCGGAGCCAAACACAGGTATAAGGAAGGACACGCCATGAACATGACCCTGACCCTGGTCTCTTTCAGGGAAGTTTAGAGGCACTATTTTACAAAAAAAAAGTATTTGGAAAGCAGGAAGAAACAAGAGAACATGCAAAAACTGTTTTCGAACACCTCCCAGACAAAGCTGAAGACAGGCCGAATTTCACGTTCACAACTTGGAAGTTAACAGATAACATTTAAATTATGATCATATTCGCTTAATGTGATCAGAAAAAGGCTTACCTGCATCTTACAGGATATGCACTTAACACAATAACCAAAATATAATCTTTTCAGCAAATTTTGTGTCCTTTCTCTCACTGATGCACTACTACACCAGCAACATAGCAACCAAAAAATGAGATCATGCTTTAACAGAGACACTGGGGCATGTTACGTTACTCAACCTGGAACTATAAATCAATAACTAAGGCATCTAAAATGGAAATAGCTGAATATTTACATTTATTCATTTAGCAGATGCTTTTCTCCAACTTGACGCACATCTCATAGAAAATACAATGTGTGCATTACATTAGGAGAAAGAGACATAGTTGCAGATGTATGATCCTTAAGTACAGTTTGTTTCTTTCCACAATATGAACCATTGTTCATCACACAAATAGCTGCATACTTGAACCAAACAGTTGAGAATAAAGAGAAGGCAGGGCATATGCTACTGGTAATCTTTGTACTTGTGTTCGGTAAACCTTCTTTGCCGAGCGGCAAAGCATATAAAAAAGCATGGAGAAAATGCAGCACTGTAATCATAATTCAGATTGTCTAGCCTAGTCCGAAACCTTTACGCTCTGAAATTGATTGAAACCGGCGCAATGAAAAACACTAATCTCAATATGCGCATTGCTCAAGGATCTTTAGCAATGGCCTTTTGTTACAGGTAATTTGAAACAAGTGTAGGAATTAAAGTGGAGAATGTGAGATGTAATGGTGAGACCAGATTTTGCAAGTTCAGATGAGCGCTAGATGCAGGTGAACCCCACCACAGGAGACGCCGCCGTTCGGCAGCGGCTGTTCTACTTCATCAGTCACCTCTGAGATGAGGCGTCTTTTACAGTCAACATAAGCTGTAGGCAGGGTAAATAACATAAAAAAAAAGACTGTAAAGTCAACAATTTGCCTAATTTGTTTCTTCTTCTCCCCCGACGAACTATTTCAGTTTTTGTGCTCTCTGTATCAAGAGGAGCTTTAATTTTTGCAGGTTTTTGCCCTGTAGCCATGCGGCTTAATGTATGAGTCTATTCTCGGATCAGCCAGGCGAAATGCGTGTTTCTAATTTGGGGATGGTGTTACAATTTTGTGTTGTGGTGTATGAAAAATTATGCAAATTCCTCGTGCTCGTACCCATTCAGGAGTTCAAATACATTTTGAGCAGAACACTGGAAGGCTCAATTCTGTTCTTGCCTTTGCAATGTCAAGCGTGACCGGTCAGAAATAATAAGGTACAACGACAAGTGACAAAAATAATCTTTGGACCACAGGTCCACTCAAGCCGTACACATGTTAGATAAATAAAACATAAGCAATAATAATAGTGTTTGAATGCTTCCATTCACAGACTGACAATATCAAAACAAAAAAATAAAATGAAAACAAATGTCAATGCAGCAGATCAGGCACATGGCAAGACATGACTTCAAGCAGTCTTTTGAAAGTTTCACTGTGTCAGTGCACTGCACCAGCTTTTCCTTTTCGATAATTTCTCTGACGTTCCCACTCCATGTATCCCCAAAGAAATTTCAAAATGTAAGTGTTCTTTGACAGTCATCTACACATAAGCAAATGACATGTCACAGAGTTTCGTGTACGTATGATACAGAGTAGGACTATAGAAAACAGTAAAATAAATAATAATGTGAATAAATGCATATATAGACTATTAAAAAAAGAAAAAACTGTACATATTAACCATAACAACACAAAATAGTTGATTTTATAATATGATTTTACACCCCACTGTGTAAAATCAGATGGGCCACTGTAATTGCCTCTAGTAATGATCATAAGTTAGAATGGTTAGAAAGCATTTCATCCATTACTGCTGAACAATCAACGGTGGATTATTATTATTAATCTTATTATTAAGTAATAAACCAATATTGGGAGCAAAGTCGATCGGAGATTGAGTTACAAAAATTACGTCTGAAATCATGTGTTTGCGTCAAAATTATTAAACTTACAGAGGTTTGGCAGATGGCGCTATAGCAGCACCAAAGACAAAATTGGCCAGTTTTTTTGTCCATAAATCATGAACCGTGCGGCCTGGTGACAACTTCTTGCAGGCACATTTCCTGTCTTTAGAGAAAAAGTTCCTCTAATCCTTCAAAAACATTGTGGTCAACCTCCCTTCATATACAGCACATACTGTATTTTTTATCATTCAGAATTTTGTCCAAAAAATTTAAACGTCTCCTCAAATGCCCTTGAGTCAATTGAAGAAATCTTGGTATGACGGCACTTCGTATCAAGATCCTTACAAGTTCTCGAGAGCTCGTCACTTGATTCTGATGGACAGAAAGTAACAGTCAACCATTTAGTTGCTGCAGCCTTTCAAGACAATTACACCCAAAGATCATGAGATGGAAGATTGTAGTAAGTAAAGAGAGAAGATTGTGCAACTAGCTTAAAATATACTCATATGAAAAATAATAAAGATAAAGTTTCTTAAAACAAAAATAACTAACTTTCCAGAAAAAACTGAGAAATCTGGTGAGGACAAAGTACAGAGGGTTGCGTCAAATGCTTCTGGGACAGACTCCGGCTCACCACGACCCTACTGAGGACAAGTTGTAACTTAAATTTGATTAATGGATGTTTCTAGACTAATGGATGTTGTTAATGACTGGGATCTTTAATAACAGTTTTTTGTAATTCGGATTATTATTTGCAAAGAAGGGTTATGCCGTACTCCAGGGTTTTTGAGGACCACAACTGTCTCCAGTATGCAAGTGATAGGCAGCGCTGCCAACAAATACCTTCATTCTATTATTGTGTATGCTATCTCCATTCTATTTTCATTGCGCATGCTTATAAATGATGATCAGTAAATGACTTACATCCCTTGCTGAGAATATTTGCTCAGGGGGTATGTACACAGGCACAGTCTTACTAAAGTCATTATCATGGAGAAAAGTATGCCAACGAGTTTCCATCAGGATCTGAGCACCCAAATGCATCTGGTATTTTTTACACACTTTCCTCAAAAATAATAGAAAGCAAATAACAACCATTAGTCTATTTCATTAGCTGGAGTTACTATAATTTTTGCTCACAATCAATTAATGTTCACATCTATGACTGTTAATGGAGTAATGTTGCTGTAATTATCCATTTTTTGTTTTTTTGATTATCAGCAAAAAATTAATTATATGTACAGTATTTTGTAGAACCTAAGTCTAAGACGTGTTGAACAAAACACTTTTCGTGTGTTTTTAAAGGCTTTGATGGATGTTTCATCGGTTTTTACCAAGGTAAATGGTCACACAACTGCAATAAATGCATGGTGTTGGCAATGGGATTTATTTGGATCCAAAATAACATTGCAGAACGTGAAAAAAGAACAAAAGTTTACAGAAGGAGCGTTACACAGAACAAGTGTTTGCTTGATCAGTTAATACTGTAGTTTTTAAATATGAAATATATTTCCATAGCAGTGGAATTAGTCATTTTATTACATTTTCAGAGTTGTATGATTGAGTTAAGATAATTAATCATCCATTTCTACCCACGTAATTTCCATTAAAACTTAACAGGGAGCACAGACGTCCTTGGGGAAAGACCATTGTAGGAGGACCTTCACAGAGATCTAATCATTGCTTAATTGGTCAAGTCACATGGTGTGTGTGGGGTGGAATTCTGCTGATCTTTCTGGTCCCTAACTGAATTTTCTCCACATTGAGAAATCTTTTCTCCTCCAACATTCCTGGCAAAGACAGAAAAAAGCATTAGCTAAATTCTTCCTCGAACTACAGCGTTAACACTGTCTCCGGTATGTGTGAGCTTTTGGGAGGCTTCCCAGTAAGTGCCCTCTAGGCTTCACTGCACAATTTCAAATGTGAAATCTTTTTACAATAAAACAAGCCTCGAGCGTGTGCGGCCCCCTGACTAACTGAATATAAATTAATTTCTCTTTTTTCTATGAGTGAGAAAGTACAAGGAACTTTGCTTAGTTTCGACATTTGGACATTGAAAACCATTGGCATCGATATCAGTTATGATACAGGTAAAGTCTAAAAGACTACTGTTGGGTGCAATTTACCTCCCGAGACCAGGAATGAAACTTCACACTATTTATTCTCAAAACAACCTGACACAGTGCCTCTTGCCCCCTTTCTGAGTAGTCTGTTTGCTTTCCCGGGAAAATAACAAGACTCTTTGACCCTTAGGTCCTCGTACTCAAGGCGGAGAGGTACAACATCCACTGATACCGAAACCTTTCAACTACTAGTCTATTTTTGGGTTTTTCTCTCAAAATTGCAAGCAAGTTAATACGAGACACAATGAACTGTCACACAACAACAAAGTCAAGGCGTATTGAGAAAGCATGAAAAGAGGCAACATGGTCAGAGATTTCAGAAAACTCTAACATCCCTTTACACAAGCAGAGCAGGGAAGCAAGAAGCTGAAGATGCTGAAATGTAAGACTGAGTTCTGCAGGCAACTTTTGGACAATTTCTGTGACTACATTTCTGATGGAATATGACATTTATAACATTTTATTGAACAGTTCTCTGCTTCTGGCTAAAGTATCTCAATTTTATCTTGCCAGATAATTTTTGTAGCTTTATGATACTTTCTGAGACAAAATGACAATTTAAAAACAGTGCTTTGTTTTTCCTGCCTCCTTGAGCTATATGGACCCCAGGTGAAACAGGACTGTCCTTTGTTATTTCAGTCAAGTGACAGAAGACTTGCCTGAAGGTTCCGATATCAAACAAATTGCAACGTGACACGACATATTCATAATTTATCATGCACATTAAGGTAATATGATTTCTTTTGCTTGTTTTCTGCAAAGCAATGCTTGCTTCTAACATTCTGCTAATTTTCGCTATGGATATGACTGCCATGAGCCCGAGTTTGGCAGTCGTTGTTATTGAGATTTATGAGAACTGCTTATAAATGATATGACAGTGCTATTAACTAGCTCATTTTCTCTCTTATTTATATTTATAATTTAGATTTTTTTTTGAGAGTGTAGCAGTGATTACCAAAGCAATTACATTACATATAAATTATTCATCAAAATTTGAATTAATACTTGATTTAGTGTTCTCATATAACTATTAGACTTCACATTCTCATAGTGATATCAGAAATACTTATTTAAGTTAAATATAATAAGGGAAGAGCATTCTCTTTTGGCATGCATACTTGTTGATGTGGAGGAGCTGCAGAGTCAGTGAAGTAACCAGTCAGTACCGGTAACATAACAGCAGCTCAGTGCTCACTGAGCTACCAGCAGCTGGTGGGATCTCATCCCTTCTGTTATATTACAATGTTTTTTAAAATTGCACAGTCCATCTATGCCTATGTATGGCTATGCGTGGTACACACACACACACACACACATTTTCAGAACCGCTTGTCCCTTACGGGGTCACGGGGAACCGGAGCCTAACCCGGCAACACAGGGCGTAAGGCCAGAGGGGGAGGGGGACACACCCAGGACGGGACGCCAGTCCGCCGCAAGGCACCCCAAGCAGGACTTGAACCCCAGACCCACCGGAGAGCAGGACTGCGGTCCAACCCACTGCGCCACCGCACCCCCTATGCGTGGTACATTTGGGTAAAAAAATTACACAAGTTACTATGATCTAACAAAATGTTTCAGTCTTAGTACCCTACAGTTGCATCAAATGTGATAAACTCCTTCTCTACACGTTTCACATACAGTACACAGCCATGAAGTTGTTAAGAGGAATGATGGCTTGCCTGGGTCTGGGGTTCGAGTCCTGCATGGGGTGCCTTGTGATGGACTGGTGTCCTGTCCTGGGTGTGTCCCTTCCTCGTCCAGCCTTGTGCCCCGTGTTAGGCTCCAGTTCGGCACGACCCCGCTTGAGATGAGTGGTTTCAGACTGTGCGTGTGTGTGTGTGTGTGTGTGTGTGTGTGGAGGGGGACTTTTTTTATGACGATGCTCCTTGGATATATAGCAACATTACAACTATGAATGCATATAGATGGCTATTTAGAAGCTCTGTATCCTCCACTCCTTTGTTTACTCAAAGGATTCACAGTATTATCCACCCTTTGCTTCAGATTTAAATATATATTTGGCTGGATTTTCTCACGAGGTTAGTTTTTGGTAATTGAAAACTTAATCACAATCCAAGTCTTATCTCTGATGAATGTTTATGTAAATGTATCCACATAAAATAAATTCGACATCAGTGCTTTCTTTCTCCGTGAATAACAGCTCTTGAATGTGATCATCCTGATGCTGAAAACGTTAACCATTATTAAGGCTTCTCTATTTGACATCATTTAGACTTCTTTTGTGCGATGAAAATAGCTCCAGTCGGGGCAGAAAATTGTTTCTTTTCTCTCCTGGCTGCCGCTCTGGCGTTGGTTTACACAAGCACTCGTTCTTTTTCCCAATCCCTTTCATTCGTCCATAACAAGGGACCTTCGGAGGTCACATTTGCAGCCATTTCACCCACATCAAACTGTTTCATCTACGGGATTACCAGATGCTACGGTGCTAAGCGATTTAAATGGCAAATGCAAGAAAATAACAACAGGCTCTTTGTCGCACCATTTTAAATAAGACATGGTACTGCACCTGATTTCTGTAGGCACACTCCAAGGAAGAACAAGCACCTTCACTACAGCATGGACAAACCGATTTGCACAACTGATTTAGGAAAAAATTGACTGGATAACAGAGACAGGACAGAGTGGCAGCTCAACCCTGTAAAAATGAGGAAAAGAAATTCAATTGTAATTGCAAATAGTGACAGAGGACTGAATGTGTATGAAAGCCTTGGTGATATATTTGTTTTCTTCTTTTCTATGCATATTAAAATATTCCCAAACCATAGCAAAAAAAGAGGTTGTTTAGGACGTATTTTGAACGGCTAAAATATGGAACAATATCAGCCGGGGAAGGTAACTCTTGCTTAAATTTGCATATATAAATCTTCCTTGAGGAGCCTCGAGGTGAATGTAAATTGACAACACATTCCTGCGTGATGAAAACAGCAAAACTGTAGCTCTGTTGTCGAACGCCAACATCCGTGAAACAAAGACACAGCATGCGTAAGACGTACCGGGCACAAAGCTTCAGGAATGAAGGATTATTTTTGCTGGGTTTGATGTAACGGGGGCCGACCGATAAAGAACTCCTTGTAGGGAGGAGGAGGCACAGAGGACGTGGTGGGGGATGAGACATTAACGCCCAGCTGTCACTGCCTTTACGTCCGGCTTCCTCTGCAGGTGGGCCGAAAACAGCGCCAGCTCCTTTGCCGCAACACAGACACCCATGCATCAGCCAACAACGGACGCCTTTCGCAGATGATGTGTCTGCAGACCAAACAGTCTCAAGAAGAAGGAAAGTGAGAGAGACACACTCACGGAAAAAGAGAGGAGACGATCGGGGCGAAGCGGCTCGTCCAGAGTGCATAAAAGACATGTTAATAGCACAGGATGCACAGTAGCATGACTGTCTTGGAAGAAGTACAGCAGTCCTCTTTTCTTAGCAGGCTACTCAGATCATACTGATGTAAAGAACCAAAGCCTTAGCCCATAACATCAGAAGTGAAGGGGACGGACATGTAGAGGAGGATGTGTTGGGTAGCATGACGGTGCAGAAGGTAGCGCTCCTGCCTCCCAGCTCTTGGCCAATGTGTTTAGGTGTGGGTTCACATCCAGTTCAGTCTGTGTGAAGTTTGTTTTTGTTTCATCTCACAGTTCAAAAACATGTGTTTCAGGGGTGGGGGGTGGCAGCAGAGTGTTGTGGTTAGTGCTCCTGTTCTTGGCCCGCAAAGCTTGCAGGTTTGAATCTATCCTCCAACTGCAAAACCCCTAACCAAGGTACAAACCCTAAAAATAGTGCTCCAGTAAAATTACCTAGCTGTACAAATGTCAATAATTGCAAGTAGCTTAACGCTGTAAGTCACTTTGGAGAAAAGCATCACCTAAATGAATTGGACTCAGCCCTCAGTGTGTGTTAAAACTGCTCTGTTGGGTGGATGAGCAGATTATTGTAAGTAGTTGAGTGCAGTGCATCTAGCAATGGAAGTTGCCTTGGATAAAGCAATCAGTGAAATATGAATGGATCGTGGAGGATGCTAACGTTCAGCACCGCGAATTTGCGGGTAGGAGCACGGCTCTATTAATTTCCATCTTACCCCAGACCTCTGCGATACATTTGCCAAGACAATTTCTCTGAACTGTGTACTATGGAAGGAGAAACAACATGGGCACATCATAATGTACTCATTGCGTTTACACATTTTACGCTTTGCTGAAGTGAATGGACACACAAAGGCTGGGGAAATTGTCTGATGGCTAAAAGTGACTCATAGAGTTCCAATTTCCTCATCAATGGATTTTTCACAGTGTTTTAAGCACATCAAATTGCTTGAGAAAAATGCGAAATATGTCAAAGAACCAGCGCTGCTCACCAATTTCATACATATGCCAATGTACCGATGTAGTGTGTAATTTAAATTTTATGACAACTACAACTAGTGTTTTCCCTCTCTTTTGAAGGAAGAGAACAAATAATATGTGCAGCTTTTCACGCAAATAAACGATAATAAGAGAATATAAACGCTGCTTTTGGGGGTGATGAGTCATGCCACAATGGGATATAAAAGTAAGCCCCGTTGACTTGATCCTGCCAGTAACCTCAAAGCAATGTATGCTGGGGAATGTTTTCCTCATGTGAACTTATAAAAAGTTTGACTGTAACGCTGTAGATTGCGGTACAGTGAAAGGCTCCCGTACCGCGGTGAATTGAACAAAAGCACAAACAACCCCCATTTTATCACATTTTTGCTGCTTTGCTCCTCTGGATCGGGACCTTGGTCAGCCTTCTGCTGCTACACAGCAGCCTTTGTAGGACGGCTTGACCATTGTAAATGTAACTGAACGATTGGCTCTAGACGCAGAGAAATCCGAATTCCCATGCTTTTACAATGAGCAGATTTGTCATCCCCTTTCCCTGAGCAAAGCGTGCTGGAGAGAGAGGAGGGACCGCTTTCTTCCGAGGCCGAGACGAATGACCTTTTCCCACAATTACTTTCATGCTTTTTCCTTGACAATCAATCCATTTGTCCATCCGTTCTCGGGCCTTTTGTCTCCCACGGCCTATCCATCCTCGCCCCGCACGCTCCCCTCTGCCTTTGCAGTCTCTATCTCTGTACTTATTTCCCTTGACAACGTTTGCTGGGCTTTTTCCTCGTCCCCTAACACGGCTGCTTTGTCTGCGTCCCTTCACAGTGCTAAATCTTGTCTCTCTACGATGGATGTGACAGAGAACCAATAACAAGTCTGGAGTAAATAATGTCTTTACTTTTGTGCCCACTGGCGTTGGCGGGACTGTCATAGTGCGGTCCACTGCAATACAGTGGAACACACACTGCAGCCGTTGCAAACAAACAACAAAGGGAAAAAAAAACCTCTTCCTGTAGTGACAAACCAAACTCAGAAACTTGGAGGGTGCCGTATATTGCGGAGATGGTCCTTCTGTCTGACGTGGGGTGTTCTACTGCAAAACTGTCATTTTAAAAGAAAAGCTGTGCATGATGTGTGGTGGTGCAGTGGGTTGGACTGGGTCCTACTCTCCGGTGGGTGGGGGGTTTGAGTCCCGCTTGGGGTGCCTTGCGATGGACTGGTGTCCTGTCCTGGGTGTGTCCTCTCCCCCTCCAGCCTTGTGCCCTGTGTTGCCGGGTTAGGCTCTGGCTCCCCGCAATCCCGCATGGGACAAGCGGTTTCAGTGATGTGCTGTGCATGATTCTGCCATACTGTGTTTTTACATCCAGCATAAGACAAACTGGATGAGCACTATTTATACACACTGCATATCTATAGAGAGTTATTAGAATTCTTGAGTGGTATTTATAGTCATATTACAACCAGTTCCATCTATATTTCAATGCACCCTTCAATAGCCACACAGACTTCTTTTGGGGAGCTTGAGTAGACCCCTTCTTCACCTGAAAAGGAACTATTTCATACATCACCCTCTTGTCAAAACCAGTCTTCTAAGACATCTAATGAAAGGAAGAAGGAAATCTCAGAGTGCAGCCTGCTGTTTGCGCGCAGTTCTTATACTTAAAAACTGTCGCACGCATGCTGCATTTAGAGAGAATCCCACAGGTTTAATTATCTCAGTTGTCAATCAGTGTGAAAGGGAAAAAAAAAACACCACCTGACACAACAGAGTATACAAATTCTTAAACCTTTCACAGCCTCGCTATCATAATCAAAGAAACTGGAGCTCTTTCAGGTACATTTTAAATACCGCACAGCAGAGGGGGGAAAGAGGCAATGCTTTCTGAAACCGACTGCATCAATATGTTTAAGGTGACACTTTAAGAAATTACTCTGACATTTGGAAAATTGGATTATTCAAATAAAAGCCTCTTTTATAACATCTGCTTGACACTGACAGGCTGCGGCTATTCCCCAGACTACCATATTTACACAACAATGGTTACTCAACTCAGTTCCGTGCAATTTCCAGTGAATAAAGTTAGAAACCAAGCTGATGCAACTGAATTTCGTGTCTGACTTTTGGCACAGATACCCCTTTATATTTGTCAGTGATGTTGATCCTGGACAGAGGTGACTGTTTAGTGAACCATGGGTATGAAACTGTAAAATTTGTGTCACTTTTTTTCTAATTGACCTCGGGTGAGAGGCTTTGGATTGCACCGAGAAACTTCAGGACCTCATTTGAGAGAGTACACCACCCATACAGTGACCATGAACCTATTGGATGAGGTCTAATCAAAACGGTGGTATCTCATTTTAGGCCTTGTTGCACATTTTACATTTCCACTACTCGTTACATCTACTCCAGAATGGTTTGGGGACCACAGGGTTCCATGGTTATTTCAGCTATAGGACTGATAAAATAAAAAAAGCAATGACCACCAGAAACCTGTTCTTGCCATGTCTGGTACGTCGAAAGACTTCTTGTTTCATGCGTTGCTGGGCTACTGGATTATATGTTGTAGGGAACACCCTCCAGGAAAATACATACACATGTCTCTTCCCAGAATCAGTGCAACCTGCTGGTAGAGTTTGTGTCAGGTGATCTCATTGTTATTTCACATCAAGGTCCTACAGTAACTCCAGGTCCAAGGTCCAGAATAATTACAATGATCATCTCAGCATGGCAAGTGGGCTAAAACAAATAAAATTAGTGTTTAATATTTGACAATATTTAACCTGTCCCTTATATATATTTCGGCAGTAAACAATGGTAACATAATATACATGTGTATGCTGTTATGGGTGGGGATGATCATGCTGAAGGGGTAAATCCATTACTAGTACCATTCTTGAACTGTTCAGAAAACATTTTTACTTACATTAAAAATTTGACTAAACAAACTAAGAGTTTTGAGAACTGGTGGGAAGAAAAAAAAAAATCTGTGCTAATTTTTCTGGAAGTCCAATTATTAGAGCATGGCACAGCAACCATTTTTGAACAATGATGGGGAAACCTGCTATTACTGATAAAATGTCAGCTAGTGACATTCTATTGGAAAGTGTGTACAAAAAGCATTATTAACAACAACGTAAGAAGTAAATTTAAGCTTTAAATACGCATATTTCATGCTTGATTATGAAGGCCTGCATATGCTGTCATTACGGCTTCTGTTGAAAAGGAAAACGGACCTTGATGTGAAATAACAATGAGATCAAATGACACAAACTGTACCAGACACTTTCGCTGAAACTTTCTTGAATGTTCGTAGTGTTATTGCGACCTACCATGTAGAGGTAATGCTTTTTAGGTGTTACGTATGCCAATAAATACAGCTTTAAATTATTTACAGGCTTCACGTCACTCCTATAATGGAATCCCAAAAAAACTAAACGTGAATACAACAAATACAAAATATCTGTACGGAAGAAAATAAATTCTGGGCTTTACCATCCTCAGGCCTCCTTCCTTTCTCAAGAGAACAGTTGAAGAAAAATGCATTATTTTCATTTACAGCAGCAAAAAATATGTTGTATTTATTCTATCTGATCTGTGCTAGCTTTTTTCCTTAACATTATTATATGATGTTTGCAGCTAATTGTAACCTGAATGACAATGGGTTTCCTGCTTCCTATTTGCAAGAATATTTAGTCTTCATGGTAGTTTGTGAAAGGAGGCAAAACACTCTCTGGGAAGCACATTCAGTCACAGGAAGAGATGAGAAGAGTGACCTTTATTTGCTTTCCCTTTTAATATTATGATTAGTACATGAAAAACAAAGCCTGAATATGAAGTAAGAACAAGCCCAATGTCAGATGAAACATCATGCAAGTTCCTGATTTGAAACTTCTTGGTGTTGCTGGTGGCAGGAATAAGCAGAACAAAATAAAACATCTTCAGTGGTGTAACTTTTTAATCCAGTTCTAAAGCCAAAAGAACACCTTCCAGCAGAGCAGCTCAGCTTTTATTAAAATTTCACGATGAAATGCAAATGCTTGTGACTACTCTCTAAAAAGAATCATTCATCTTTAATATATCCGGTAAAAGGAAAAATAAATGAAATGGGAGAAAAAAGGGGGTTCTGTACTTTTTAATGCATTATGAAAATACTGAGGTAAGTGCCGTGACATTTTAAGAGGGATGTGGATGGAAGAGAGGCAATACATGTGGTGCAGAGAAGGCTGCCCAAGTCGCACCTTAAGGGAAGTATGACGGTTGACTGCAGTACAACTCAAATCAACCAACAAAAAGTACTCATAATAATGTTTATTAAAAAGTTAAAACTATTTTTGCAGATACTTTTTGACCTTTTATCATACAAAAATGCACTCAAGCTTAAAGCTTGTATTTATTTTTAGGTCCCTCTAAGTGCACACACACAGACACTAGCTGATACCACTTATCCCAGGTGGGGTCATGGCGAACTGGACAACCTGGCAACACAGGGCACATGGCTAGAGGGGGAGGGGACACACCCAGGATGGGATGCCAGTCCACCACAAGGCACCCCAAGCGGGACTTGAACCCTAGACCTGCCAGAGAGCAGGACCCCTCCAAGCCCGCTGCACCACAATGCCCCACACAGACACTCTCCAAAACCACTTCTCTTAAGCGGGGTCACGGCCAGCTGGAGCCTAACTCAACAACACACAGGGCGTTGGGTTGACGAGGGAGGGGACACACCCAGGATAGACACCAGTCTATTATTGCAAGGCACCCCAAGTGGGGCTCGAACCCCAGACCCACTGAAGAGCAGGACCTGGTCAGACCCACTGCCCGACCACACCCCCCTCATACATAATCAGTGATTTTTAATATTTTTAGCACCATATTCTTTTTAATACTGTAGTATTAAAAATCTGATTAGTAGTTGCTTTTTTGATTTGTAATATTTCAGGGGTCACTTTTTCAGTTCAGTTGAGTTCATTTTGCTGTTGAAAATCAGTGTATACATTTTTAAGAGCACTGCAGCTTTTGTGCTGTCCACATTTTATCTTTTCTTAAGGCAAACAGTGCGCACATTCTTCACTAGTCGAAACAACACCTTTATTGGCAAATAACTTGGTTATTTTTACAGTTCAACTTTTATACAGTAGCTATAGATTTTCATTGATGTCTATGGGAACTTTATGCTCAAAGGATTATTATTATTTACTTATGATTAGACGTGTTGCCTCATTGCATTCAACTGTGTCTAATATAGGAAGGTGGACAAGCTGGAAACTCAATGGCATGAAGCTTGATTTGTTCAGATCAGAGGGTGGTGTTAGCTTGGAGAACCATCCTCACCATGACTTACTAACAGAAACCCTGGGTTTTCTCCAAACCAAAAGTATGGCAATTTCCACAAACTATACTGATATACTGGCTCAATCTAATGGATTGATTTTACTAAATTCCCCTGTTGATATGTTTGCACATGTCTGTGGATTCTTGGCACTTCATGAGGGAAAAGTAATCCCTTTGTGCACTATATTCCTGGCTTGGGTTTCACATCACAAAAACTCAATGCTTTAAGAGTTTCCAGAAAAGTTAATGATTGAACTACTATGGTAAACCTGCTATTACGAGTGGATGCCAGAGCCAATGTTTTGATGTTAAAAGGTCTCAGAACAATCTTTTTGCATACAAATTAGGGGACTAATACAAAATCCCCGCTATTCCACCCACCTTTGCAATTTGACCCTAAGGCTTCCTTCCACTTGAATAGCCACAAATATGCATTTAAGCACAAAAATCCCTATAGTTGTAAACAAATTACTTGTGAGGTAACCAACCAACGTCAACAACTCCTTGTCCCAAGCGGGGTCACAGTGAGCTGGAGCCTCACTCGGCAACACAGGGCGCAAGGCCGAAGGGGGGAGGGGACACACCTGGGGGAGACGCCAGTCCATCGCAAGGCACCCAAGCAGGGCTCAAACCCCAGACCAACCACACAGGAGGCACCAGTCAAACCCGCTGCACCACCACAGCCCTCGCTTGTGCCCTAACGTAATATTCATATTAATTATTGTATGTTTTTTATTGGATTCTGGATTCCCAGTCCGTATTTGTATGATTTCAAAACCATTCCATCATTAAAGAAAATGTGTGATTTTTATCTGTTAAAATGTGCATTGTATAGCTTCAAGTTTTTTTCATCGATTTAAGAATAAAGCTTTATTGAGGTCCTGCTAAATTATGTAATCATTTCAGTCAAAGGCTTATATTTAATTTTCCATACAAGAACACACATATTGATTGTCATCTTTACCTAATTCATTTGGAAATGAATAGCTGATTGTTTCCTGCAGTTACATGCTACATGAACTGTAGCATTTTAAAGTGAAGATAAAAATAACATTTATGTAAAGTCAAGTTCTATAGCTAACTGTCATTCAACAAAGAAATACCAAGTAATTATTGACATAGAAAATGAAAAACAGCGATGAAGGGAATGAAAGAGGATTTGGTCCTAGAATTCTTTCTGATCTCAGAATACATTTTAACTCAGGCTAAGTAAACAGGCAATCCCCTGAATGTACATGAAATGTCTACTCACATCAGGAAGGCAAAATTACATCACCTCATTTGCTTTTGTTCTTTTGAGGAAGAACTTGAACAAATATGTAAGTTTTGCTGTTGTAAATCTGAAGGATGTATACATATAGGAATCTTGCTATAATGAATGTAATTGTTAGCAATAATTCAGCTGACTAGACCGGGGTTTTCTATGGTTTTCAGTGTGAAGGAGTCCTGAGATTTACAGCACAGACCTTGTCCCTCCACACAGTACTTACACAAATGGTAGCAATAACCCCATCACAGTGACTTTGACACTAAGTTCATTCTCCATGACCTTAAAATGAACTATATGGTGACACAGAACTTTGAGCTACATTATTGTATGAATTATTCCATACACATGCAGCTTTTGACATTTTGTTATTGATCACCAGTACTCACAAACACCGGACAGGAGCTGTAAACACTGGAAGTGAATTGAATTTATTCGGTCCTGCTTTCCTGCTCTGTCTGGGTGCATTATACAGACTACATTTGTTTCAGAACAAACTGTTGAAAATGGACAAGTCAAGAAAATACAATTAAAATAAGTACTGAACTGGAAACACAGCTGGTTTGGCTGGTTCCTGCTGTGTAGCAGGTCTGGGGTTTGAACCCTGCTTGGGGTCCCGGGTCTGTCCCCTCCCCCTATGGCCTTGCACACTCCGTTGTCGGTTTAGGCTCCGGCTTGCTGTGACCCTGCTCAAAACAAGCGGTTGTTGACAATGGATTGACTGGGAAATATTTTGGAAACACACACACACACACACACACACACACACACATACATTTTCGGAACCGCTTGTCCCTTACGGGGTCACGGGGAACCGGAGCCTACCCGGCAACACAGGGCGTAAGGCCGGAGGGGGAGGGGACACACCCAGGACGGGACGCCAGTCCGTCGCAAGGCACCCCAAGCGGGACTCGAACCCTAGACCCACCGGACAGCAGGACTGCGCCACCACACCCCCTATTTTGGGAACATTCTTTGAAAATTTGCAACTTGTAGTGTGAGGACCCCATGTACTCTGCATGAAACATTTTAATTTGTCTAGATTTACAATAGACATTTTTATCTGGAGACAAGGGTTTACTGAAACTAATAGAGCAAGTGTGTTTTTGGCTTGTGAATAGAGGTATGATACAAAAAATAATAGAAGCAAGGATAAAAACAAAAAAGCTTCAGTTCCATTGAACAAAAAAAAAACAGTTTTTGTTTGACTTTGATAAGCTGTCATAGTTTATGTATTATTTATGTATCATCCATGTTGTTGACTGGGACATAGAAAGTGTTTAACGGTGTTTTCTTCCTTTTGCTTCGGGGTATAATTATTTTCAGGAGAAACAGAGCTTCTCTGAATGAAGTCTGTAGCTTGCTCTTGTACCGATATGTTGGTGGAAAGATCTAGGTAATGTCTAACCTTGCTAATTTTAGCCACCTGAAACTAATTGGGTCCCATTGGGTTAATTGCAGTAACAGTTAAAAAGCAACATAGAAAAATTTGTGCATCAGCTGGAGTTTTCTTTAAATTAAAAAAAGTGTGAATTTGTAAAATTATTAAAATGTGTATTTTCTTACTGAGATCTTTTCTTGTTAATGCAGGTTTTTTGTATTAAAGGTACCTTTTGATTGGCTCTCTTGGGGTTCCTAACAAGGCTGTATACATTTCAGTGTTTGTACCACAGCACATTTTATTTTCTCTTTGGGTCACACACACCCACACACATACACATGTACGCAAGCAAGCTCTCACATACACCTAAGCTTAGTTGTGTGGGTGTAGAGGCAAATCTTCATGTCACTACTGCACCTTTTGTTCCACATAAGCAACTGTTATAATTGTTTCAGTCTAAACACGTACCTAACAGTGAGGACTGCCCAGCAGCTCCAGAGAATTGCCTTGCAGAATAACCCTTGGGTGTGTATTCCAAACACATACACAAATACGCCAGATAATATATCACAGAACTACATGCTATCCAAAGACCCCATCAGGCAAATGAGAGTAAGATATTATAGACCCATGCTGAAAGTGGCCCAAGGCAGGCTCAGTTCAAGTGGTCTATGGAATAGAATTTAGGTTCAAACATTTCATTGGCAGTTTTGTCATTTCAGGCCTGAATAGGGAAAAAAAAAAAACACTCAAAAATACAAAATTTCTGCTTGGGCATTGTTCCAGTGGCAGTGTCCCTCTTTTTGTTCTATTTGTCTTTATTCTGCAATGTAATTTAAAAAGTAGGAAAAACGTAATGATGAACAGCTGAGTTGTTCACTTTGTTCACAATGAAGTTTGGTCTTCCTATGCAAATAAGGGCAATGTGATATGCCATTGGCAGTGTTATTTAAGACAATCAACACCTGAGATTTTTATAACCAAATTGCTGTGCATGTGTCTCTACCATATCATATTATTATGTTAAACATTTATCACTCATAAAGTTATTTATTATGCAAAGTGATTACATTACAAATCCCAGGTCAAGAGTATGTGGCAGATACACTTTTTAACTTAAGGGATGCTGGATAATGTTTGTACTATTTGAAATGTATTTTTAAGATACAGGCTATTTAGGATTATTAATTTCAGAGAAGGGTTTTATTTGCACAGGTTTCAGTCTCAGTCTCATTTTGTAAACTGCCTCAGTACACCCACCCTCCATAAAACATTTTGTACACTGTGAGATTTGAAAGTAAATTGGAATTACAAATTTCATTGAAAGTGCCTCGCTAAGTATACAGAAACAGAAAACAAAACAAAAAAAAAAAAATGGCATCATAATCGAAGACCAAAAGAGATCTCAGGATGCAACACTGTCTTTTTATGGGACGGACAACAACTGTCTATAGGCAATGAAAGGTGGAATAAAGACTGTATTTTATCGCGATGCTTGTTCCTGTGCATTCGGCCACTGCCTGCACAAAAACTGCAAAAGCAGGTGGATTCATTTTCCAGTATTTTCTTCTAACTGGTTCTGAATATTCAAGAATGCAGACTCTGTGCTGGAGAGGGAAGTCTGGTCTTATAGCGGATTGTGCACTTGGAATGCAAAAATAAAATACACACACACACACATATACACACAGAGTCTGAAACCGCTTGTCCCGAGTGGGGTTGTGGTAAACCGGAGCCTAATACGGCGCAAGGCTGGAGGCGGAGGGGACAAACCCAGGACGGGACGCCAGTCCACTGCAAGGCATGCCAAGCAGGACTCAAATCCCAGACCCACCGGAGAGCAGGACCCGGCCAAGCCCACTGCGCTCCCCAATACCAAAAAACACACACACACACACACACACACACACACACACTTTCAGAACCGCTTGTCCCTTACGGGGTCACGGGGAACCGGAGCCTACCCGGCAACACAGGGCGCAAGGCCAGAGGGGGAAGGGGACACACCCAGGACGGGACACCAGTCCGCCGCAAGGCACCCCAAGCAGGACTTGAACCCCAGACCCACTGGAGAGCAGGACTGCGGTCCAACCCACTGCGCCACCGCACCCCCTCAATACCAAAACATATACTCTTAAAAATATAGAAGGATGCATGTGTCCAGGACTGCACCGTTCTAATTATAATATTATGCAATTTAAAGTAATTTTTAAAAAAAAATGTGTGGAAGTCTTCATTTGTCTCTAGAGAAGAGTTCTATAGGTAAGTTATGTGCCATTATTGGACCTTTCCAATTCCACAAATGAATGTGAATGAGAATGAGCTTTACTGGTCACATGTGTTCACACACACAAGGAATTTGCTGTGATTCTTGTTGCTTCCTGTATTTACAGGCAACAAACAGCTGACAGAGATTTACAGACTAAATAAATAATATTGTACTGAACCAGCTGGTGCAGTTCAAGCCTGAGATCATCCTCTGCTGTGCACTTAGTTAAAAGGACATAACCTGGTCAGCAGTTATTTACAGGACCTGACAACAATGTACTGAATATGATCTCAGTTTTGCTACTGTGAATGGTGTAATTCAAATAATGGTATTCCAAACCGAACCTGAGGACTCACTCTTCATATTTAATTGTTAGACAACTAATTTAATTGAAAACATTACAAAAGATGATTTAAATGTCTCATTTAAAAGTAACAATATAGTATTCATTAGGCTAAACTTATTAGAGTACAGCATACCTAATCACTGTTGTCTTAACAATTAACAAACTGAAGCACTGATTGATCCAAATGAGATTAAAAAAGTAATTCACAAAGTTTTGCTTGAGGTAATGATCATCTTGCATGAATTAAATAAACACAGTATCAGTTAAATATAAATGAGACATTTGTTGTGAATAAATCTCTAACATTCCTCTAGACTAAAACAAACGGGTTCACATGACAGAATATTATGTTGAAATATGTTACTAATCCCTACAGCTCAACTTGATTTTAGAATTAAGCAGTTAATTCGACCAACAGGTAAATCGTGACAGATCAGGAGCTCTGATGTAATAAAGACATAGTGGTTTGGAAATACCAGGCATAGAAACTATGATATCAGAGAAAAGACCCCAAATAATGCTGCTGCATTACAGGTGCCTCCTAAAATTTAACATAAACTAGTAAAAGTACAGTGCTTAGCAAAATGAATTTGACTTTGATGTGCAGCATTTCATTTTTATTATCATGAGTTCTTACCTTCAGAGTGATGGGACAGTGTGAGCAGGCTGACACAGGAGGCGCCGATTCCAGATCCGAAGACAGTAATACGATTAGAATCTCCTCCAAAGTATCCAATGTTCTCACTGATCCAGCGTAGTGCCTGGATCTGGTCCAAAAGCCCATAATTTCCTTTAGCTGCCTGATCACCGGTGCTGAGAAACCCTGAAATATATTTGAAGCACTATGAAATAGCATAATGAAACCCAAGAAATTAAGAATTATCAAGGTTTAATAAACTTTTTACAAATGGTACATTTCTGTTGGTCAGTTGATAGGACTTGCAACTTTCCCATTATAATTGAGAAATTCTCACAGAAGCCGTTCAAGACGATAACAGTAGGTCTGCTCTCTAATTCAAGGTAAACCAATCGTGCAACTTGCCAGTGTCTTGTGTAGTTTATAGCTTTTCATATTTCATTCTAAGTTACTCTATGTGTAAGGGTACACAAAAGGTTTGGCTAGTATTCCGAGGGAGACCACAATAAGAGTAGAAGCGGACAGCAAGACACTCTTACATGGGGAATTTTTTCATAGCAATGCCTATGGTCCAACTGTATTTTCGAATACAGATGACTGCTGACGAACCTACCTACTGTATGGGAATAAACTAGACTTTCAAAGTAGACAGATGAACAACCTATTACAGCATTGCCACCTTTTACTTTTGGAATGAGAAATTTAGGAAAGTTCGGTTCCTCATGCTGTCATCTCACATGCACATAAACCTTCACTGAAATCATGTTGGAGGATAACATGTCAGAAAATATTAAATTCTTCTCCTGTACACAAGTTTACAACTGTGTACTGCTGGATCTACAAATGGGCATGCTTAGTTAAAATTACAAAAATTTTTGACAAAATCTCAGGACATTCTAAACAGTTATTTTGCTCTTGATAGAATTCCAGCAAGGACATAACGAAAATATTAGCAATGGTAGTCAGTGGTGTTACACACAAATACTGCGGGGGGTGGTCTGAACCATGGGGGAGGATATCCCTGCACTTTTTTATGAGTGTGTGGTTGAGAATGTAAAAGACCGAGCAATAACTGTGGAAGTAAAAACTACAGCTGTGAACATGGATTTGTTTTTCCTCAAGTTGAAGTTTTAATGGAGTTGAAAAGTATTATTGATTTTTGTATAAAACAATTAAATTTAAAATGGTTGAATATGAATTTCTGTTTATAAACAAACAAATAAAGTACATTGTAAAACGTAGCTTGGCCGCTCCCTGCCGAGACTATCAGCCACAACCGGAATGGACTCGCTGGGAGGAAACAAGCACTGGATGTGGCCAATTTTGAGTAACAAGAAATTTAAAAAGACATGAAGTCAGGTTTCCCTTTTAACTTATATTTCTTTGTCTTCTGGACTGAGGCTAGAACACAGGTTGTGAGCGAAAGTTTGACCTTTTGGATTGTTTTTAATTGAGGGAATTCAAGAGAATTTGAGAGCTTTATGTTAAAGGTCTGATTTTAGTTGTGTTTATGGCTTGTGCTCTTTTACAGCAATCTCAGTCGTCATTTATTCACCAAGGAAGAGTTATTTGAATTTCATTGTTTGGTTGCCGTTACTAAATAATTATGGGGAAAGAAAATTGGCAAAAATTCAGCCACTACAGTTCCCTAGCTGGTCACTTTATGAACCTGACATGCTCTGGCATGTTCCAATGTGCTTTTGCAATATACTTCATCTGAATTGTTTTTCACAAGAAGAATATCTCTATTATAAGCTTTCTCAATATACTTATTACAAAAACAATAATGGAAGTATTTTGCTGTATCAATTTGCTGTTACATTCTCTGCCTTTATTTCTGCTTCAATGGTAACTTCATGTATTTGAGTACTGTTTGGGGAGTCTGTTAAGGTAGCTTAATTGGTTAATTTACAATCATAAGATAAGCACCATTAGCAAATAAATAAGAGCATTTATACACAGAGGATACGTCATTGAAACCAATAAGTGTGAACTAGAAGTTTTCAATTCTTTTTGAAGGACTTAGTATGTGCAATAATAAACCTTCTTCTGACCAGTTGTTATTGACAGCTTTATTTGAGAGTGCAGTGCAAAGATGAGGCTTAGTGGAAGCAGAATGACATAAAAATAGAGTAATTTATTTTCACAGTAGAAAAAGGTATCAAAAATACAATAACTGTAGAAAAAATAAAAAAAGATAACTGAAAACAGAAACATAAAACAGAAAAAAAGGTCTAAGCCAGACAGCCCAAGAATTCTACCTCTCTTTCTCTCTCAAAAAAGTTACAAAAAATTACATAAATCTCAACCCACCAAAACTGACTTAAATGAATCAGAAATAAATTACGTCTGTAAATTAAAATGAGAAATATTTATTTCTCATATATCCTGCTTCCACAGTCATTACTTGGGGCCCACGGATCTCAAATATATCTATATAACTTACTGCACATTACCATGTGAAGCATTTAAAATTCATCAAATCTTACTAATTCCAGTAATTAAATTATGATTATACTTTTTCAGTGGACAGTGAAGTACATAATGCAGATACACAGAGTGAAATGTTGACAATTGTTATCTGCATCCAGGAGAAAATCTCTTAAATGAGAAAATAATGGCTAAAAGATAAAATTATTATTATCTGTTCAGAGGAAGATGACTGTGCTTTTAAACTCGGCGTCAAAAGTGGATAAAATAGTGGTGGTGTGGCATGCACTGACAGGACCTAGGCTGATGTCAGTGTCCAAAGACAGGAATCAAGCTGACACAGAAGGCCAGAAGCACTGAAGATGGGTTTGATGGCACTGGCTTAGGGTTATAGCACATGTCTTTTTTTGGACTTTGCAGGAAGAGGAAAAACAAGCAAACTCTCGAGCAGGCATGGAAAAAAATGGGGGCACAGGATTCTGTTAATTTCCCATCAGAGTGAATGGAAAGTTCTGTGATGTGTTTTGGACAGGAGACAGACGTGCCATATAAAGGTCCGGTGTTTGGGCATCATGATTCACCAGCTCATCCCAGAGAGGGAGCTATTCCCTCAGCGTGTTATCATTTGCTGCTTTCAATGCCTCTGTTCTGAGAAACAGACTGAGAATGAAAAGGGATGAAAGCCGTGCAAGATGCTAAATAACGGCTATTACTAGGCACATCACAGCTCACTTTTCCATCTGTTCCTTGCTGGTAAAATACATTTTTTTTGGAAATGTAAGGACATCAGATAAACTTCTCCTCTCCTGTCATTTACCATCCAGTAACCTAAACTCAGGATAATAAATTGAATGTTGAGGCTTTAGTAAGCTGAGGTGTAATGCAAAATATTTTGCTCTACATTAGGGCCACAGTTATTCTATATAACTCCACAAGCTCAATCAGAAACTATTTTTACAGTTTTTTTTTTTTTTTCCCCAGAAATATGTTCGTTGTTGAAAAATATGACCCAAAATACGTACACACAGTGGCTGAAACCACTTGTCCTGAGCGGGGTGGCGGCAATCCAGAGCCTAACCTGGCAACACAGGGTGTAGGGCTGGAGGAGGAGGGGACACAGTGCCAGTCCATCACAAGGCACCCTAAGCAGGACTCGAACCCCAGAACCACCAGAGAGCAGTACCCGGCCAAGTCCGGGTTGACAGCAATAATGCTGTCAAAATATACAACTGTGGACAAACATTATAGATGCATTGTAGACAGATGCAAATGAATGTTACATTTTCCACTTATTCGTGTTCCGCATGTTATGAGTTTGTTTTTCTTTTATAATGCAATTTCACATTTCTGTTTGTTCTTTTGTAACATATGTTGTTTTTTTCTGTATACTGGTTCTGGCTCTGTTGTTGCCCAGGTCTGTAAATTAAAGAATAATATAAATGAAGATTCATATAGAGATGTAATTTGGAAAGTTAGCAAAGTTAGAAACATTCTAACTCAATACACTGGTGGAAACATTACTTTTATAGGTGAGACAAAGCAACTGAAGGATGCAGCTGCTAAGATTTGGCAAATATTGTTCTGACAGTCCAGCCTGCCCTGGTTCTCCTACATTTGAGTGATGTCTTCTCCCAGGTGCTGCTTTCTGATCCCAGGTTTTATTTGGGGTTTACGTAGTGTGTGAATGACACAGAGAGAGTGTGTTTCACTGATGTATGGATGAGTGACCCATTGTAAGTAGTGTATCTAGCAGTGTAAGTCACCTTGGTGAATAAGGTGTGTGGGCTGATACTACATGGAGATACTACATAGTATCCATTGTAAGTCACTTTGGAGAAAAGTGTCTGCTAAGTGAATAAATGTAAATGTAAATGTACATCTGAACTCATTGCTGGTCACTTCAGAACAATACTTCGTCTTGAACCATTTCTGGTGGGGCATTTTACATTATTGTTGCACTGGAAGACCCATGACCTTCGACGGAGGCCCAGCTTTCTGACACTATGTGGTGTTCTTGCATTGGAGTACCATTAGTTGGCGTTCGGGGTTTTGAGATGCGATGACAGAGAGATAGGAGAAGAGAAGAAGAAGAGTGACAGAGTGTCTGCATGTGGTGATGTTCACTTGGTGTTGTTCCTGTGTTTGTTCGTTACCTTCATTAAAATCTTTGAAGAATAATTCTCCTGCTTCCCTTGCCTACTGTAGACACAGCACACTAGGTATGGTGTTGTGCTCCAAAATGCCTTGGTATGTTCCTGATTTCATGATGCCATACAAACATTCAAGGCATCCACTGCCAGAGGCAGCAGAATAACTCCAAAAGACCACTGAACATCCTCCATGTTTCCCTGTAGTAAAGGTTTTGTTTTCTGTAAGAATACAGATAACGTGCATTACCAAAAAGCTCGAGTTTGATATCATCCACAGGACATTCTATCAGAAGGATTTTGGCATGCTGAAGTGTGTTTTGGCACAAATGTAGTCGGGTTTTCTTATGCCTCTCTGAGGAGTAAGGCCCTCTTGCGTCTCCTACCATAAAATTCATTTCAGTGAGTTGGCAGCAAGTGGTGTGAGTTGAAACTGTCGTGTCTTGAGTCTGAAGGTCAGCTTGAATCCATGTGGCAGTTGATCACAGTGCTTTCTCCTTCATTCAAACAATCTCTTCCTGCGATCTTTGATCAAGTTTTCTCTTTCAGCTATATCCAAGGATGTTGGCTATAGTGCCATGGGCCTTAAACTTCTTGATACCATTGCATACAGTGGAAACAATAACATCAAGATCTATGGAGATGTTTGGCTTGTAGCCATGACATTGTCCATGCTTGGCCATAATCTTGTCTGACCTCAGACAATTCTTTTGTGTTCTTTCTTCTCTCCACTATCATTGCCACAAAACACATTAATGAGTCCCTGTCTCTATTCAAACTGGTTGAATGAGTGATTTTCATATTGAAGGCACCTGCAACTCACGACAGGTCAGTTAAATCCCAAAGTAAAAGAGAATCACTCGTTTGACATTAGTCATTTTAATGACTTGTAGAAGTTGCTAATAAAACTGTCCGGCCATTTCCTTTGGAAAAAAGCAAAAAATGTGCTATATTATTCACAATGGGAGAACAAGTGAGACTTCATTCTGAAGGTAGTACATAAACAGTAAAATTACACAACTGTTTGCATGGAACGTTGAGATTTATTAAGCGTATGAGATCAGTAAGAACACATGAGCATGTGACTCCCTGCATACACTTGTCTCGATGTCTAACTCTGCATTTGCTGATCATTACAATCGCTCGATTCATGTGTATATTGGCCAGAAAGGATGGTGCAAAGCTGCAGATCTGGAAGCTGCAGATCTGCTGGAGGTGAACATAGCTTTGATGGTGTCTACAATCCCATTTTTTTCAACTGCTCTCCGCTCTGACAATTTTTTCTGATGGAAGTCATGTAAACTGACAGCTCTGTACCCAAGGAGTGAATCCAAAAGCACAAAAAGTATCCAGTGTATTTGTCAGACACCCCAGATGACTCAGCAGAGCTTATTAATTTAAATACATATTCTGGAATCCCAAATTCAACACATTAAACCAATTTTTTTGGACATGATTAATTTTTTTTTTCAGAGCATGACTAAATTCTCAGTCCCCTGCTCTCAAACTTGGACAGATATTTTCTTGCAGACTGAATGACATAACTGCTGTAACACGATTGCTGTCCCACTCAAGCCTTATTTGTCACCTAATAATGTATTGGGCATTCAGCACAATGTTATCACTGGAAAATAAATATTGGGAGAATAAGTCACCCTCTTTTAAGAATGTATTAGGATGCCCAGGAAGTTTCTTGCACACTGAGAACCATGGTCATATATCACAGGGTAGAAAGTGTATCCTTAACACCCTGCCAAGATAGATGGGGTGTAAGTGCAGTAATGTCAACCTGATGAATGGCACAGCAATGCCAGGCCAGACTCACATATCGTTTCTCATTTCAGTTAATTGTCCGGCATGGGTACAAGCATCCCGATTTACAACAGGTTCAGTGCACTGATATCTAAATTCCATTGTGCTCTTACAAAACCAACATGTTGCCTGGAGCTTGCGTGACAGATAGAAGACACTTGTCCTTTGATCTGACCACACATATTCTCCCACATTTATGAGTTCTTTCAGACGTTCTTTATAATTCATGTTTTTCTGTTTTATTTAATCAAGCACTGTGAAGAAAAGACCCCGACACTGGCCAACACATAACAGCAGTGCTACCTCCTGTGCCGTCATGCCACTGAAGACACAAGTAATTCACTAAGCAGGAGTTCATATATTAATTATATATAATTATTCACTTGCAAAATTTATTAATATATTACAGTCCTGCCTTGAAAATCAATTAAACAGAACCCTCCTCCGTGTCTACTGGTGCCCCTTTTGATTCACTCCGTGCTTGTGCAATTAAAGTTTTATACCAGTATTGTTGCACTGCATTATAGAACAAGTAGTTAAAATTTTTAAAAGTAAATTCCCTTGAGCATTACCAATACATTTTAGGCACTTCACTCAAAGGTTCCTTTTTCAGAGTGCTAGAGCTGAAGCCAGTGATACAAGCATCTCTAATGCTGTATCTCTACATTTAAGATTCATAAGGGGCAGCAGGTAGCAGGGTGGCTGGAGCTGCCAGCGGGAACCCCACTTCTGGCTGTAGTAACCTTGCTCAAAGTACATACCCTACTAGACACATGAGTCAACAACATATTTGTGGAGGGAGCATCTGGTATACATCATAGCAATGAAATACATTTTCTTCCCACATATGTAAGGGTACAACACAGAAAACCCAACTTTTCGTGAACAATGAACCAAACCACAAAGCCAAAGCCACGCTGGAGTGCCTTAACAACGAAACTGAATGTTTCACTTGCGCTGTCCTCGATTAGACCTGATGAAATTGCAGGGTAAGGTTCAATAAAGGCAGTAAACACATGATCAAAATTTTCTTTTGTTTCTAAAATTCCATTTATGTTAAATTTCTGTACTGTATTTCTAACCAGAAGTGTTACAGGCAGACTTCACTGCACCAGTGTACAATGTATGTCACTGTGTCAGGATTAATTCCCTTGGAATATTTTCAGATGTAGCAGGCACAATCAGACAGCCTGTCTTTTAAGCCTTGGCGCTTGACTGTCATTCTGTGTTATTACAAAAAGCGTACAAATAGTTCGCGAAAGGTAATACGTGTACAATGTATTTTGACCGAAGGTATTAATTCCTGAAACCACAGCTCTTGTACAAAAATGTAATTAAACAAAACCACAGCCCCTTTAAGTGTGTGCTGGCTAAGCACATAGAAACGGGTCACTGTCAAGAGAATTTGCCACCACACTCTTCGGTGACCCATGTCCTGATCGAGCTCTCCAGTTCACTCGGCTGAGATGATTGCAACAGCAATGTAGCGTAAAAATGTGCTCTCCAAGGGCACCGTGTCTTTATGAAATGCCAAGTAATCCTATCAGCATGGAGAACAGGTCAGACATGCAATGGGATGAACAATAGAATTTGTATACTTTTTTCTTCTCAACTTGAATCACTACCGCAGTGCACTGAGCCTCCCAGCTACAAGTGTGCCGAAGCTTCAGGAAATCATGAACTGCTTACAGTAATCCCATTTACATGGTTAAGAATAATACAAAATTCCCTTAGAAACCATTGGCATTTTTTAACATATATATCCTAAAAGCTCAAAGTGGACCATTTCGGAACTAGATTCATAGCAGTTTAGTGCCGAACTCCTTTACATTACAATGAATGACACACCAGACAACACACAAAGAATTTAACGGCCCGAGGACAGTAACAACAGCTTAACGTTCTATATGTATTTTAGGTTTATTGTAATAATCATCTGAAGTTGACATCCGAAAGTTATAATAGTGACTTGAAGAGGAATGATATAATAGTCCTAAAGTTTGTGTACTGTATGTCCTTGTACTGTCAAGCACTGAAATGAAAGAAGCCTGTGTAAGCCACGAAGAGCTGGCTTCTGCATGCACTACAGATTTAAGCCCTGTCAAGATTAAATTCTGGTAGCAATAACTGGAAGAGCAACCGGATACAAACGATGTAGAGAGTGAGTCCTGTCTGCTGGCCTCCCGGTCTGTGTTTATGGCAAGGACTTTCAGAACTGCTTTCAGCGTTTTGGAAATATTCCAAATGCCTCCTAGGCAGGTCTCAGAAGAGATGCTGGGCCAAGGTTGTATCCTGACAGAATTTCTAGATTATAGCCCACGACTGCTACAAAAATTTTCCACACAAGCCTCTCACGATGCCCCTTTTTATCCTCGAGTGACGAAAAGTCAGAAAGTCAGAAAAGTTCAGAAAAGGTGCATAAGCAAATGCTATGAATAACCCAACGTAATTTAAACAGATTCAGGTGCATGAGGTAAAATTAGTATTTTTCGCGGTTACTGCAATGCGCTAAAAGAATTAAGCATGGAGACATTTTTTCAAGCATGTGACTGAGTAGGAAGAAGGAAAAGAAATACCAATGGGCCTCAATTAATATCTACGGTATACAGTATGAAGTATTGCCACCCTGGAGCAGACAAGGTGTGCAAATATACTCCTAAATTTTCATTTGTCTTTAAATAAAAAATGAAATGAACCAAACACCTGCATTCATGCTTAAAAGAAAGCAATTGTCAAAAATTGCCAGAATGCAATTTATTTAATGGGAACAGCACAGCGTGCCTTCACTCATCTCCCTGGGATATCGGACTCCTTTAAAAATGACCCATCGCATCAGCCCCCAATCCCCTACTCTCATTCCACCACATTCAGCTGCACTTTAACACAAATTCAAAACCCTGCTCACAACACTATTTGTGTTATTTTAAAAGAGGAAAAGTTATTACTAAGTATATGTGTAATAGACTGTATAGTCTTCCCTTCAGTTTCAGTAAACTCAAAAATTGAATTGCAATGAGGCAAAACAATATTCTAGCACCTTAACACTGGCAGACAGTGCTGCAAATGACACCGAACATCCAGTCAATTTTCTTATTTTCCAAAACATTTTTTTCTTTTTTTGAAGTTTTATTGTCCTCATCATTCCTCTGCGATGTTCTAATATCACACTAAATGTCAAATTGCGCAGAGCAGCCATCCCAGATGTGTCTGGTAATAATTCATCCCGGATATCAGCTTGTTTGAAAGAGGTACAGTAGGCTGTGCTTCAACTTTTTTACTTTTAGCTGTTAGGAGTTATACAGTACTCTAAGTTGTAGATCTTTATTTCCAGCATTATTCTGCACATAAAATTTTGTGAAATTTATTTCCATTTTTGCCATTTAATGCTATTCATAGTAGGTTTTTTCCTATTTTAAATAGAGAGCTTAACGGAGGGAGTTAGAGAGGGAAAGCTTGAGGTGGTTGTGGGGGAGGAATAGAAAAGATATTGTTCACACCCTGTATGGGGGGAGAGGAAGCATATAGGCGATAACCTAAATTTATATTTGGGCCTATATGGTTCTTTTATGGGTATGAATGTGGATGACAGCAAAGAGTATGGTTAAAGGGGTTTCTCTGTCCAATGCATTTTGTTCTTTTCTAACACACAGTCAGAAGAATCTCATGTTTTCATTCATATTACATCTAAGCATGGATGTGGGGTTTATTCTGTGACTGTAGAGGACAAAACAAACCACTGCTCCACCTCCACAAAATTTTACTGTATTATGTAGCTGAAGCTATATTTCATTCTGCCTCTTAATATTCTTCTGCTGAAGGATTTTTCATTTTAAAAAAAAGGTATAATATTGATAACTGCAGATGTCCTATTTTAACATCTTTCTAGATATTCTAGCAGGCAGTAATACAGTTGTGCAACACCTTTTATCAAATTTCAATAAAGAATAACAAATAACATTTCACACACATTTTCAGAACCGCTTGTCCCATACGGGGTCACGGGGAACCGGAGCCTACCCGGTAACACAGGGCGTAAGGCCGGAGGGGGAAGGGGACACACCCAGGACGGGACGCCAGTCCATCGCAAGGCACCCCAAGCCGGGCTCGAACCCCAGACCCACCAGAGAGCAGGACTGCGGCCCAACCCACTGCGCCACTGCGCCACCGCGCCCCCCTCAGAATAACAAATAATTAATTAATAAAAATGTTATGTCTTAGTATATAATGTACTTCCCATGAGCCAAAGTGACAAACTCTGATGTATTCAGAGATACATTATAATGGACAGAATTACTTCACTAGTTAACAATAATTATCATAACACAACATAACAACACAAGATTTCCCTTCATTAAGTAACCTGTGATACAGAATAGCTGCATACTTTTGCTTGCTCAGCTCTTTGCAAGATGTTATGTATCGTACACTTAACAAACACCTCCAAACAAAACATACATAGTAGAAATGGCTACTGTTGGGGAACTGGCATGGTGTGACACAGTGGCACAACGTGTAGCGCTGCTGTCTCACAGCACCTGAGTGGTACGAGAGAACGTGGATTCAATCTGTGCAGAGTTTGTATGTTCTCCCTGTTTCTGCGTAGGTTTCCTCTGGGTGCTCTGGTTTCTTCCCACAGTCCAAAGACATGCTGTTCAGGTTTCCCCATAGTATGTAAGTGACACAGAGAGAGTGTGCTCCACTGATGTATGGATGAGTGACCCAGTGTAAGTAGTGTATCTAGCAGTGTAAGTCACCACGGTGAATAAGGTGTGTGGGCTGATAACACTACACAGAGTTCATTGGAAGTCACTTTGGAGAAAAGTGTCTGCTAAATTAATAAATGTGAAATCTATCCATCACATTACACTTGGAAAATCTCATTCACAATGATTTTTTGGTGAAGAGGCTCAAATTTTAGGGTAATAAGGAGCAGTGGCATTTCTACGAAGTGTATAAAACAAAGAAAGCATAAAGCAGCGTCGTTTTCTTCATGATATTTTATATTTGTATTTTGCAATATTTAATGTTCTAAATCTATTCATAAGAAATATACTCTGCCCATAACTATATGTAAAATATTTTTAAATGTACTGGTTACAGTCTGATGTTAGTATCCATTGAAAGTCGCTTTGGAGAAAAGCATCTGCTAAGTGAATTAATGTAAACTGGAACACTATGGTTTTTCCAATAAGGGCAACTTTATTAAAGGACATAGCGGCAAGGAGGATAAATGATTAATGCATAAATTGTACTTTTCCTGAGATGTACTTCGCTTTGGACAAAAGCATCTGCTAAATGAATAAACGTAAATGTAAATGTAGCAATCTCATTGCTCCAGCAAGACTAATACACCACCTGCATAACATAGGACTGATGCTCACCCCACAACTAGTGCATGCGATACTGTTTATGGTTGGCAAATCCCCAACTATCTAAAACTAAACAACGATGTAAAACTGTCCTGATACAATATTACACATAATAAACAACACCAGAAATGACAAAAACTTATTTACACAACCATTTAACTAATTGGCACTACAGACATACTGTAGATCCTCTCTAATTCACAAATTAAAGCCGTCCAAGTATTTATAGCTCAGTTCTGGTTGGGCTCCTACATGGAGCCCCAGAGAACCGGAGGTTACAATAAGATACTCAAAGTTTGCTATTAATTCAAGTGTTATATGAAGGAAACCCAAATTTGGACCTCATAAAGACAAAATGTCTTGTCAGCTGAAATACAAATATGATATGAAGCTCCTCATAAAATCATTTTCTTCCAATCACAATAACATTTGTTTTAATGAGATAAAATAATTTATAATATTTAGTATGATAGTTGATCATGACCAGTCATGACTGAAACCAACAGCCACCTTAGTAATTTGTAAACTGACAGGCCAGCTCCCCTGAGCAACACTTTTGGTTGCTAATTAATTGGTTGTTAATGAGTAAGTAAATCAGTTTAATCAGCTTTCAGGGACCTGAAACGAAGGCTTACTGGAGGAGGGTAATTAATGATCTATCAGCATTGCCAGAATGCATCTATGCAATACATATTTTCAGAAATAAATTATCACCTTTTCAAGGTTTTGGCAGGTGGCAAACCACTGAAATCATTGAAAACAGCAGTCAGCTGGTAGATGCTCAAAAAGCAATTTATATTATTTAGTATGCCAAATGTTTAAATAAAGATGGGAAGGACACAGAAATATTTTGAAACAAAACCTTATTTATGAATAATGTTTTTTTTCATTAATATTACCTTACAAACTCACTGCAGTATCTCAGACTTTAGATGCACAATATGTATTATCTGTATCTTGCACATTTGTAATACATTATTGTCGTAGAAGACGCAATGAAGAAATATCACTTTAGCTTTTCCACGAGATGTTTCTCTTCAACAAAGGTTCTTATCTTTAGCTTGTTCCAGTTTATCCTTCATCATAGTTCTTTTGTGTGGCTTGTCCATTTACTCTATATACAGACTGATGCCGAGATTAAAATAGGGATGGCAAGCAGCCAAGCATATAGTGCAAGTGGTGTCAGCCTTAAGGCTACATTTAGATAATTCTGAGAGAAAACAGCCTCAATCCCTTTCTCAGCCTGCAAAGCATGACCGGAACAAGTTTACAAATGTTCAGGGACTTAGGGCTCCATCATTCTAACTTTTAAGAAACAACTCTTTTATGACAGTTCTGTCCTGATCCTTTCTGATAAAGGTTATAGTACTTTTTTTTTACTCCACATTTTATACTGAGGATGGTTCAGCCTACATCTTTCATCCTGTAAGCCTAATGATACGTATCTTTATAATTATTGTTAACAGATTCCAAATTACAGTACCGTGAAATAATTCCATGCAAACCAAAAGCTGTAAGAAAGTGTAAATATATTGATGTATTTGTCTGAAAGAGTTTTATGTAGCTTTACTTGCCATCTTTATTTAATTAAATTTAATCTCAGCCATATAATGGATTTTTCATACGTATATTGGGGGAGCAGTCCTGACTAAACCCAGCAAGCATTCCTGCTCCGTATCTTCTCTGTCCCCAGGTGTCCCTCACATCATTCTCACAGTTCTCAGACCAGCTGCCTATATGTCTATGCTAACTGTCCCATCAACTGGGAGCAGCTGGTTGTCAACCCCGTTAACCAGGGCCAAGCAGTAGAGAACTGATGACATGATAATCCTCATCCAATGCCATGGCTTCACCACCCACCAGGTCACAGTATGCTGCTGAAAAAGCTACCTTTTGTAATGATCAAGTCCATTATTTTAATACTTATTACCTTCATCTCTTGTAAAAAAAATATATATATATATATCTCAGTAGGACTGACTATGAGGCTTTCATCAGCATAGTTAGGTGTCACATTCAGCTTTAAAATGTAAATTCAGATTTTTTTCATGAGATAAAAATAGAATTAATGGATCAGACAAGAGAGAAGCAGAAAAAGTTGCAGATATGTCAAATTGCTGTACAAATAGGAATTCTGAAGCTATGAAGGATGAAGCACCCAAAAAACAGCATCAAGTGCTAAACAGCTAAGAATAGATTGTGTCTCTGTTGCGTCGATTAGTATTTGGAAAACACCTTCTTGTTGCATCTCTGCAGCAGTACACTTCTAGGTTCTCAGAATAGTTTTTGTCCCGCATGAAACCTTAAAAGCTTGACAGTCGAAACTGCAGATATTTCGTTGAAGTGTATGCACCATCCTCAGAATTGGGCACATTAAAAGCCAGTTACATAAAACAGTTCTCCAAAAATGACTCACACACTATCAATGACTGCTTGTACTGCGCAGGGTCACACTGATCCAGGGCCTATCCTGAAAGTTTAGGGCAGTAGGCTAGTCAGGGTAAAACCAAGCATGAGATGCTCATTGCATATAGACACACACATAATTATACAAAAATTCATACCCTACAGTCAATGTTCTAGAGGTTGTATTATAATTTTCAGTCCTAATACAGTGTAATGGTGGTCCAGAGCCTACTCTGGAGATGCAAACTTCATGCAAACTCCACACAGACTAAAGAAGGATCAAACATAAGATGAAGTGCACAGTCCAGCTCCTGTGAGGCACCAGTGCTACCCACTGTACACTATGGTGCCCCTGTGAACCAGATACTGTGGCAGCCTAATTAAAAACATGAAATGTAAAACGTATTTCTAAAATTCTATGAATAGAACAGAAGTGACAACCACTGTTTTGTAATCAATGATGCTGAAATCAGTTTGACTTACTGCAGTGCATGAGTATTTCTAAGCAAATGCATTGTTTCAAATGACAGTTTTGTGAATCATTTAATTATTACTCACTGCTAATTTCTTCCAAGTTATGAGTGAATCTATTTTTGTTAAAACTGTTCTACAGGAGAACAGAATAAACCCAATTAAAGCACATTTAAATTAGAAAGAAAAGTGTTTTACAGATGGCAGCTGGCATAAGACATGACACCGGGTTGTGCCACACTTGATGGGACAAGTTTAAAGGCTATCACTGACCCCATACCAATGGTACCTGATAATGGGAACATACTACCTCAGCTGAAGGAAAACTGAGAAAATGAAGGATAGGATACAATGCAGAGCTAGTTGGGGATTCACAAAACAGCCATTCTAGAACAATCAAACTACAAGAACTACAACTTCTAGAAAAAATAAAAACATTCTCTTCTGAGTCCAAGTGGGACAAGTTGGAGTTGCAATTGGTTCTGAGTTTGACCGTTGTAACCAAGATTCAACACAGTGACTTCAGCTGAGTGACTTTCCCAAACTATGTGTTTTTTGTTAACATTTCCTACTCCATTTTATGCTTGTTAACAGAATTATTTCCTTTATTTACGAATTTCTTGCTAATAGTGTAGGGTACAGAATTTGGCAGTTGGGTGTTTTTGTTCACGTATGTAGCATTGTCTCCCTTGTCTCATTGGCCACTAAACAAGACCAAAGTCAAAGTCAACTTTATTGACATTCCACCTATAGGTGAGTTACACATACAGGAGAATGAAATTTCATTTCTCTTTTGACCTCCTTGCCACGCAGAACATATACAGTAGTGTAGCGTGTTACAAACAGATGAGTGCAAATACAGGAAAGTGCAGTACACGTAATATATGCAGAGCATGGGCACTAGAGACAGTAAAACACTAGATACTAGAAACAGTAACATGAGCTATAGGAGCAGCAATAAAATAGAATAGGGAAACAGTGTGTGCCATGACAATCTGACAGTTTGAATAGTTTTTTTTGGGATAGTACCCCCAAGGAGCAGAGGATTCAGTCATTTGCCACCTATGCTAAATGTTTTATTTAACTATATGTTGACCAGATCTTTTCAGTTGTGGTTATGTACTTTTATATTGCCTGTAAATTGTTACTATTAGAAGTGATTACAATTAAAACATGTGAAGAATTTAACAATAGGGTAAATTCATTCCATGAACTCACCGTTGCTGTTATTAGGAATGAAATTGCTTTTATTTGCTATGGAAAAACTAATGGGGTAAGGGAAAGAATTTGCCCCCTTCCTGATTTACTCTATTATTGCAACATTTCCACAAATGTTTTCAGGTCTTCAGTCAAAATCTAAAATCAATCTTCCTTCTTTCTTTCTTTCTTTCTTTCTTTCTTTCTTTCTTTCTTTCTGTCTTTCTGTCTGTCTGTCTGTCTGTCTGTCTGTGTCAAGTTACCCAATGTTGGCTTTAGGTCCAGACTTTCACTAGGCCACTTGAAACCTTGAATTTAGTGTTAATACTTCCTTTAGTTTGAGTCAATATTTAAATGTTTGTACAGTTTATTTGTAAATGCTGGTATTCAATCTGATGTTTTAGTTGTGAGTTCAATTTACTAAAATCAATGCTGCGTTTGGTCGACACAGACAGTGCTATGGGAAGTTGGAAATTTACAGTGTTGCCTTTTTTTGGAAGAAGTACAGCCTCCTCATGTTTCTCAGAGTGAAGTACATAGTAGTCAGTGAATACAGTTGGGGATGTTAAAAGACCACATAACTAGGCAAAAATGCCACTTACTTAATAATATGACCACTGTATGAAAAAAAAAATATGTACTTTCATAAGTTGTGGTAGTGGTTTTTCACTGTACAGTACCCTGTTATTATGAGAGAATTGTGTAATTACTATGCTGAGCATTAGCAATGCCAAGCAAACTATAAAAGGTCTTTGATGTCTTCTGGATGGTATGAGAACCATATCACTTGTATTTTACATGGTGACCCAATTTCTGAAATTGGCTGCTTCTAACTATCATTCCACAAAGAGTTACATTGAAAACTTTCTTAACAATTGACAGAAACAAAAAAAAAAAAAAAATTGGTGCCATAATGATGACATTTATGGTTGTAGACAATCAACTCTTTGCCCATTCAGCTGACACTGCAGCTACAGTGATGCAATCCATCTGATAAGCTTATTTTTTAAAAAAGAAATACTACCTCTGCAAAAAATGAGAAATGAAAAAGAAATATATGAGTGAAATCATTGGAGTATTTCATTAAAATAAAAAGTCAATCTTTAACAAAGTGGTAGCCGAAACAGGGTGTTTGCCATTCCGTTATCTACATGATTAAAACAGCCCCTGAACTCTCCATTGAGATTATATTTCTGATTTTATATCTTCTGGCTACCCATGTAATAAAAAGACTGAATTTTATTCCCTCTCCTGTATATCCGCCCCCAGAGCAGAATCCTTTGCCTCCCACCTTCCTGGATGGAGGCTGTGGAGCTCAGCAGGTGGGCTCCCCCACATACAGGGTTGGCTGCCATCAGCTTCTCTGTAGAGTTCAGCAACCATTAATCTTCCCTTGAGACAGGCAGCAGGTCTACATACTGACCCAGTATAAATCTACTCTGGCAGTACATTTATACCTTGTTGTTCAATAACATTCCAGATGATCGACAAGCCCTTGACCTCTCAGCTACTCCAACTCTCACCTCCACCATCGGCAGTTAGCAGCTGGAATGTGCCACATGCTGGAATGTACTATAGCATGTTCACTTTTTAACTTCAAATATCATATATGTATCCTTTTTAACAAAGATCACCTAAAAGCAAAAAAAAAAAAAAAAAAATTGTCATGACAAAATACATTGCAGTGCAAGACCACTTGTTATATAGCATGCAAGCTAAAAAAAGGTATATATGAATAGTTTTATCTGCTTTCAAACTGCAACACAGTATCTATAATATAATAAAATCTAGGTTTTATTTAAATCATTAAATAATAAAAAAATAAATATTATAACTTACAACTTAAGTTTAACTTTATAATAATAATAATAATAACAACAACAACAATAATAATAATAATAATAATAATAATAATAATAATAATAATAATCTAACTTACAACTTAAGTTTAACTTATATTAACTTAACTTTAACTTAATATAACTTACAGTAGCTGGTGTCAGCTGTAATTTTATGGATTCTTGTATCTGAATCCATAGCATTGCTTTTCTTTTTCACCATCTCACCATCCAAAGACATGTTGCCCAGTAGAGTTTTAGGGACAACAATTTGCGACATCCCTCAAGCAGTGCTCCATGATGAAAGTTTCAGTTTGTATTTATGAAAGAATAAAGAAATACAGCGATGCAGTGAAGCTGTTCTAGTCAAAGTGTGAAAGAATCACTATTGCAAGCAAGTGGTATCTAAATTGTTTGCTGTTACATACTTAACTATACAGTATATATTACATAGTAACATGCACACATCATCTGAAACCACTTGCCCCATCTGGGGTTGCGGGGAGCCAGGGCCTGGACCGGTGGCGCTGGGGGAGGGGACACACCCAGGGTGGGATGCCAGCCCCTCACAGGGCACCCCAAACGGGACTCAAACACCAGACCCACCGGAGAGTAGGACCCGGTCCAACCCACTGTACCACTGTGCCCCTCCCCCCATAGTCACATATACAGTTATATATATATAAGTACAGATGGTCCCTGATTTATGATGGTTCAACAACCATTTTTATGAATTTACAATGGTGAGCTGGCCATAGATATTCAGTAGAAACCGTACTTCGAATTTTGAATTTTTACTTTTTTCCCGGGCAAGCAATATGCAGTGCGATACTCTCTTGTGATGCTGGTTAGTTGCAACGATTTGCATCTCACATTTTGTCACGCAGAAGTGTGCATTAGGTGTATTAAATGCATTTTCGAATTATGATATTTTCAACTTACAATAAGTTTTGTGGAATGTAACCCCATTGTAAATTGGGGACAATCTGTATATAAATATGCTATTCTTCTTCTTCTTATTCTTCTTCTTCTTCTTCTTCTTATTATTATTATTATTATTATTATTATTGTTATTACCATCATCAACAACAATAATGATAGTTTTCTGTTATAAGTTTCATGCTGAAATGGTGCATAAGCAAATGTTTACTAGATACATTTTCTGAAAAAATGTCACCATTTTCATGTGTTCTCAGTTACAGAGTTTAAACTGAGCATTTGGAAGAAACAAAATAAGCTTCTAAAAAAGCTATTTCATAAGCATATCTGCCACTTGACCTACAGGAAAGAATATTAAAGAAATTCCCAGCACATTTTTGAAATCAAAATAACTACAGTAACACTCTCAGTTTCCTGGATTTTCTGTGCCCCTTCACTGCTTCCTAAGGAATTCTTATTTATTTATAAATGAATTATTAATCACCAATAGTTAGAGTTCAGTTCTGTAGCAAATGTGGAAGAATAAGAAGACTGTTTCTTCAGTAACTGATACTGAGAAGCATCTTTGGTTTGCTGAGCAAAATTTACAGTGAATGAAATTTATAGCATTGGTGTAGTAAATAACAGTACTTCTTAAGTGTAATTAAAGGTATCTGCATACACATACAGTCAGTGTTGCCAACAGTTTTAACTGTGCAATATTGTATCAATGGTTTCAAGCATGATCCCTTATTGGATTATTTGTCAAGCTCTGTAAACCGTTGCATATATCACCTGCCCAAAACCAAAAATTTAATTTACACACATTTACATTTCTTTATTTAGCTGATGCTTTTATCCAAAGCGACTTATGATGTTAAGCTACTTACAGTTATTTACCCATTTTTACAGCTGGGTAATTTGTGGTTATAAAACACATGCAAAACTTTGCAAAAGTAAGACCAATGACCACAAGCTCTTTCATTTTACTTAATCAAAATGGCACACTAAAATTTTTCTCTCTGTGATATTTCATTGTAAAGCACTGAAAACAAAAATTAAATAATATTTTCAGAACATTAAAACAATGGTGTTTTAAGAAAAATTGATAATAACAAGATTAAGTACTATGAAAGAATGAGAGAATTGGTGAAGCTTCTCTATACTTTTGCAAGGCTCTGTGTCACCTAGTATACAAAAACCCAGCTTATCATAAAGCTACCACTGTAATTTTTCTGACATTTAGCACATATGTTAGTGCTGCTGCCATTGGACCCGATAGTTGCAGGTTCAAATCCAGCCTCCTGGTGTAGTACTCTTGAGCAAGGTACTTAACCCTAAATGGCTCTGGTAAAATTGGCTAGCTGTACAAATGTCTATTACAAAAAAAGTCAATAAAACAATCACAAGTTTTTACTAATTATAGTGACATCTTTCAAGTAAATAAAGTTTTCAGAGAAATGCGCTTAACAGGAAAAATGAAGAGAAATCCTGCCCCATTTCTGAAATAAATTATAAACCATGAGCACATATTCAGCTATTTTCAATAATTCATGTAGCTTCCATTCTTTCTTCTCACCTGTTTCACCCTAGGTGATGGTGTAACACAGTGCCAGAGATTTGGAAATCATTAAGAGTAGACTTCAGCAATATATACAACAGGTTTGTGTAGCTTCAGGGAATTTGTTCCAGGAGGAGACAACTGATTCCTGAGTCCCGGTGCTCTAATAAGACTCTCTCCCCACACTTCCCCAAGTGATATAGCCAGGTGATGGTGAGCAGATATGTCGAGGTTCAGCGATAGCTAGTGTAGCTTCCCATTCACACTAGTTCCATCATCAGCATCGTGTTTTAAATCTTACATCAAGGAAAAAATGTCCTTCTTTATAGTACGCTCAACTAATACATTTTGTTTTTAAAAGTGAGAAAACGGCTGAATGCTTGCGCAAACCATTTGTCCAAGATATTCACTCCAGTAAGGGGGATTAACTCAAATGGTGGAGTGCTCACTTAGCATGTGAGAGGTAACGGGATGGATGCCAACATCCTCCACATCCTCCACCTCCATTTGGGCAGCAAATAGCACTGCTGTCTCACAGCACTGGGGTGGTGTGAGAGGATCTGGGTTCAATACCTGCTCAGTCTGTGTGGAGTTTGCATCTTCTCCCCGTGTCTGTGTGGGTTTCCTCCCACAGTCCAAAGAAATGCTGGCCAGGTTCACCCATAGTATGCGAGTGACAGAGAGAGTGTGTGTTCCACTGATGTATGGATAAGTGACCCATCGCAAGTAGTGTATCTAGCAGTGTATGTCACCTTGGTGAATAAGGTGTGTGGGCTGATACTACATGGAGTTCATTAGAAGTCACTTTGGAGAAATGTGTCTGCTACATAAATGTATTGTACTCATAATTTCTGTATTCAACTTGACTTTCAACAAGCTGTGTGCACCTCTACTCCACAGCACTTCATTTTTTTGCTCTACAATCTACCGAGTCATAATATGCTACGCGTTCGTTGGAGATGAGGTACATCACAGTTAGGCAATTACCAAGCGGCAAGCACCTAGACTGCTCATGTCCAAGCAAATTGTGAGGGTTCCCCAACTGCATTTGGCAAACAGCAATCAGACTCAAAGTGCTGCAGAGCTCACATAGAGAGCTATTACTCAGTGAGCCACTTAGGAGCCCACAGTGTGTTTTAAATTGATAATTATTATTATTTGTTTGGCTAATAGAATCCAAATGAAGTGGAACAAAGTTTTACAGTGATGCTCTGCATTTAAGGCATAAATGAACTCAAGTGATTAAAAAAAAAAAAAAAAAACCACTCACACCTACAGGTTAATAAGGGCGCAACCCTCCTGCACTATGACATTGTCTTAAGCCTAGGGCGGTCTACAGCAAATGTCAAAAGTTCACCCATAATTCATGCATGAATATTTCATAAAATGCAATATGCCGTATGATTAATTAAAACTAGCAAAAAGGTAAAAGGTTGAAAGCCACTGACCATGTCCTTTGGGGGCTAGGAAAAAAAAAAAAAAAACATACTCTAAAGTCATGAGCCATTTATCTGTCTTCTATAGAAATGTAAACAAGGGACATCTTGTGATAAATATTTTCAACAAATTGTATTCATAGCTAGTAAGTGAATTCTTACATCTACCCGCTTAGAAACAGTACCTATACCAGCTTAGGAGGGCAGAAGGTAGAACACAGAGACAAACCTCCTAAAGTGTGCGTGCTGTGAACCACCCATGCCTTATCACTGAATAGGCTGCTAGCTTTACAAGGCAATATAACATGCCTGAAAAATAGCACTGCTCACCCTGCAGCCAGATGGCACCACACTGATCTTAGTAGATGCTGAGAAACAATGGGCGACCTCAGCCGTCTCATTAAAAGTGAGCATAGTTCAATTTTTGATTTGTGTGCCTCCCCCAGACGCACAACTGCCCAGTACAGCAGAGTGTGGAATCAATCCTTGGCATGGTATTTTTGGACATCCATTAATCCATGTAGCTACCCATCCAAAATGATCTACTTTAGCAATATAATTAGAATAATTTATTTAACTGCACTATGTACAGCATGCAGCGTTCAGGACTGCCCCCCCCCCCCCACTTTCAGAGATGATCACTTACTTGGTAACATGCAACTGATAAACCACAGAACTTTGAAGATGCTGGGAGCAAGTAAGGTCCAGCTCCTTTGGGGGTTATACAGCAATGCACCTTGTTATGGATAATGAAAAACCACTGATGTGGTAAATGTACAGTTCCCTGGGTGATGGATATATATTTGTATGCATGATGCTGGGTTACATTTGTTACATTATTTTCTGGCACATGACCTCACTCAGGGTTAACAGGAATTTATTACTTTTCCATATGGGTGCAAGAAGACCACTGATATGAAACGCCTAAAGCAACAACAGATGGTGCTCCTCTAGGGTGACTGGTGTGTGCAAAATGTGGAGTGTAGACCATGTAACCCTCTAGGGGGTATCTGATGGATGACTACAAATGTATAAGGGTGAGGCATGACCTACCGTAGCAGATGGAAATTACTACATTGTTAAATAATAACTACAGCAGAAACAACTGCAGGCAAAATCAGAATGTGAAGATGGGATGTCCCAGTAAATGTGTATATTGACAGTGCTTTATAATAACAAGTGACAGTCCAGGGGAAAACCGCAGAGCACCTTTTGCAGAAGGAGAGAAATAAGGCTGTTTGGCGTCTTTCAAACCCTTTTCTTGACATTGTCATTTGGACAATGTTATTGTTACAGGAATGTTTCCAAGTGGACCTGACAAACTGAATGATGGATGGTTAAGGGTAAGTAGACTGACCTGTGAAAGCAAGACCCAACAGAGTAATTAAGGAACTGTAGTAAGAACATTTCTTTTATTAAACTCTATTTCTCTGAAGCCTTCGTTCATGGTGACTTATAGCGTTAGGTTTAAACAAATGTGAGCTCGTACAAATCTGTACCATTTTATACAGTAGGGTGTTTTATACTGGAACAATTACCTTTGCACAGTGGAGGAAAAATTTCTATTATGTGGCCTTAAGTGTATTCTCAAGATTTGAAATGAGTTTCAATGATAAAAAATTGTAAGCTTGCCCAGACACAAACAGTTTAATTTGATAAAATTGAAAATAATTCTATATTTCATGAAATCATCATAACACAACATAACAAGGCAGTTTCCCTTAATGAATTACTCTGTAACACTGTCTGGCTGTTTGTCTGCACTTGTTCAGCTCTTCTGTAGCCATATTTCAGAAAATCCTAACAGTACACTTAACCATAACAGTACCCAGCTGTGTGTTTCCGGTGGATTGGTGACTTTAAATTGACCATAGTGTGTGAATATGTGTGTGTTACATTGCTCTGCCAGTGAAAAGAGTGTAAACCCAAAAACCATCCCCGTGACCACATAAATCTCGTTGGAATAAATGCACCCATGTCTCCCCGTGTTCACGTGGGTTTTCTCCCATAGTCCAAAGACATGTGTTTCAGCATAACTGGTGACTTTGAATGACCTCTGTATATGTGTGTGTGTGTGTGTGGTTGCAGGGAATTTAGTGTAGTGTATCTAAAATTGTAAGTGGACAAAGGTAGCAGCTAAATACCAATTAAAATTCAGTGTATGTCGCTTTGGAGAAAAGTTTCTGGAAAATTAATAAAAATTTTATTTGATCAACCACTACACCCCAACCACACTGCTACACTCTTCCACATCTGCCTGCTTGGTGGTACCGCGCACGAAAGGTAAAGCACGGAGGTTCGTGGTTCTGGCTCCGTTGTGGTGGAACAACCTCCCCCTTTCACTCAAAACCGCTGAATCTCTGTCAAACCCTTGAAAAGGGCCTGAAAACTCACCTCTTCCAGAGTCACTTCAGCCATAATCCCTTAAACTTATGCAAGGTGTAAATGTTCATGCACCAAAACTTTATGCTCATGCCAGGATAAGCCTTTGCCTTTATTACAGCTACTCCTGTAATGTAGCGTAAATGTTTTTTGTATTGCTTAAAAAAATAGTTGGAAAGTGATCAGGAATCATTGATATTCTGAGTTTTATGGAGCTACTCGTGTGATGGACATTGGTTCATATAGTGGAAAGAAACTAACTGCGCTTAAGAATGACGCGTCTGCACCTATGTCTCTTTTTCTCTTAATGTACTGCACAAATTGTATTTTCTATGAGATGTACTCCGTGTAGTGGTTGGCGCTGCTGTCTTTAGACCCAAATGTTGCAGGTTCAAGCCTCACCTCCAGCTCTAATACCCTTGAGCAAGTACCTAGCTGTATAAACAAATAAATAATTGTAAGTAGCTTAATGTTGTAAATTGCTTTGGAAGAAAAGCACCCGCTAAATGAGTGAAAGTAGTGTCTTCCCAGCTATTGGGAGGTGTACAAATCCCTAAGTCAGTCCTTGTAAACATGAATAAGCCTACATTTTTTTTTCATTTAGCTGATGATTTTCTCCAAAGCAACTTAGGATGTTAAGGTCAGAATTATTACATGCTTAGAATCAGCTACCCCTTTATAGAGGTGGGTAATTTTACTGGAGCAAATTAGGGTAAGTACCTTGCTCAAGGGTACTACAACCAGAGGTAGGGATCAAACCTGCAACCTTTTGGGTCCAAAGGCAGCAGTGCTAACCACTACACCACCAGCTACCCCTGAACACTAGCTATGCTTGACAAACCAAAATTGGGGTATAAAATAAAACTATTCAAAAAAGTAAAGTTCTTGACTCAAATAGCCATTCATATGCGTAAAACTGGGAAATATTAACAGTTTTCTCTGAAGCTAATATATCTCTTCTCCAGAACCACCAGTGATGTAGAGATCCAGAACTGAATGAAAGGACTTTGTAATGTTTACATCCTTGCAAATATTAAGCTTGTTTATTTTAGCATCATGCAAACAGTTCTTAAACATCAGTGGCTTGGATGAAACACATCATCAACCATCCGAATGCTTATTCATGAACTATTAATTGGTCTGGATATTAGGATATTGATTGCGTTTAAAAAAAAGGTAGTATGCTGGACAGCTAGGCATTACAGATGGGAGGACAGCTCTTAAACAAGTTGCAGAAGGGTGACTTCTAGATGTAGAGAATACATATTCATAGCTGGGGTATTTGATCTACAGTGGGAGATAATGAAGTGCATAAGGAACCCTAAAAAACCAGAGTAATATTTCAACAAATAGCAGCAGGCAGTAGATTCAAACATTAAGTACAGCTATAATGTATTTCCACCCTTGTTCTTTCATACAATTCCCAATCACTGTCAGAGGGCAGGGGTGTGGCGGCGCGGTGGCGCAGCGGCGCGGAGGGTTTGGCCGGGTCCTGCTCTCTGGTGGGTCTGGTTCCACTTGGGGTGCCTTGTGATGGACTGGCGTCCTGTCCTGAGTGTATCCCCTCCCGTTCCAGCCTTATGCCCTGTGTTGCCAGATTAGGCTCCGGCTCCCCGCAACCCCGTATGGGACAAGCGGTTTCAGATGATGTGTGTGTGTGTGTGTGTGTGTAAATGTCTTGGGAAAACTTTGTAATTTGTGAACATTTCTGATGAACGGCTATGAAGACAAGAAAACATAAAAGGACATGAAGAATCTTAGATCAGAGCAACTTAATATAAAAAGAAAGGAATATGTCAACTACAGGGGAAAGAACTGGGACAATGGAAGGGCCCAAAGCCTTGACAAAGAGGAAGGTGGCGTAGAGGACAACTCTTTTTTACCACTTGCATGATTTTCAAGGTAGAGGAGAGCACAGAAGTGGTTTGGCATTAATTTCTTCAGCATGTCTTTGGATTGTGAGAGGAAACTCATGTGAAAATTTGGAGAAAATGCAAACTCCGCACAACAGAGACACATTGAAAATGATACCCAAAACCTTATAAATACAAACATTACCCTCTGTACTACTGTAATGCTTGTGAAAAAGAAAATTCTCAGAAGGTCCAAAACTAAAACATCAAAAACACGTCCAAAAGAATTTTAAGTTGTAGCTGTACTTAATGTTTGAAGGGGAATTTTTCGCTCCAACCGCTTTTCTTAAGCAGTTACAAGAAACAAGGGAAAAGAAGAAGACAAGCTTTCAGTCCCTAGTTCATGGATCTAGGGTATTGCTTTTTATTTCTTCTCATGTTTTCAAATCAAATACCATGCAGGTCATGTATTTTTAGTTACAATCCATTCACTATTTTGAAACCCTCTTTTCCTGATATCCAGTGATTCATAATCTAGTGCCTGCAAACTGTAATAACTTTAATTTTCTTATTATATCTTTTATATTGTGTTAATAGTTTATTTTTCTCTTTCGGGATTTCACAATACATTTGCTTTCCTTTTGTTTTTCTGGAAATATTATTGTTTAGAACTTCTGAGGTTTCCTCGTAAAACAAGTCACCCAAGTTTCTGCTTTACCCACATGCCAAAATTGTGGTTTCATTTCTGAGAAGTAACTGAAACATTAGTAACTAGAAAAACGCTAATACTCAAAGTCATCTGTGCAAAGAGAACAACGTTCCCACTCTCTGACAAACTTTTGGTGAAGGACGCATATGTCCTCTCAGCATCCATAATCAATGCGTATGATTTTTTTTTTCGCTAATTAAATGTACGTAGCATCTGTATCAATGTAAAAAAAAAAGGAATTTAATTTCACATTATTTTTCCATGATCAGTCCTAGAGAAATGTGGTAATCAATGTGAGAGAAAGTATTAAAAATTATTTCTTTGGAAGTAATTTTTTAAGTCTATAATTTGGTTGAAAATTGTCTGCTGTGCATGCTGTGAATGCCCTTTTTTGCATCTATCAAACCTGAATTGTATATGGTGAGCATATAATCCACAATCCTATGTACAATGTACAGCCTTCAGCCGCTTAACTAATCCAGAAATTGGATAATTTGTGCCTGGAAAAGCCTTTGTAAAGCTAGTTTTAGTAAAAAAACTGAAGAAATCATTTGTTCAAAAAATTAAAAAAATTTTTATGGTTTCCTGAGCCTCTCAACTGACACCCATTCATAAATAAAAAATCAGCGAATTCCATTCAAATGGACATAATAACTTCAACACCTAACAGTAGTTTTCTAGAGAGGAAAGTGGGATCCAGTAGTTGACAGTGTCAATGCTACCAAGAGGTGACCATCTTGAGAGCTTTCAGCACTGCAAGGAAGGCATCCTTGGTGGTATAACTGACTTGAATCCAAAATGCTAAGAGTCAAGGAGATGAATGTAAACAAGGGATGATGGTAACTGGTTGTAGGCAGCACATTCAAAAGATTTGGGTAGAAGAGGGGGACGAGAGACTGGCCTGCAATTCTGGACTTAGAAAGGATTACATAACTAGGGAGCGGTTAAAGAGATTCTGAAGGTTGCCACTTCAAACCCAACTTCCTACTACTACTGGAGTACCCTTACTTTTGATAAAATGTGAGGCTAAAGAAAAAAATGTTTAAAAAATCTGAACTGTTCACCTTTAAAATTTTCTAGGTCAAGTTTAAACGTGAAAGAAAGTTGTTAGCCTGTAGTATCAGTTGTTACTGAACAACAACTTTACTTAGTGTAACATGATTTAGTCTGCTTTTTGAGTCAAATGGTGTCATTTCCATTTCTTAATCATCATACATGTTTTTGAAATCTATGATGAATTATGAAGTGCTACTCTGATTTGCTACTGTGTGAACAGTCTTTTTCGTCCTAGATATTCACATTGCTTTGTTGTAACTAACACAACATATTAAAAGATAAGGTTTTCGTTGTGAACCCACAGAATTAGAGCATTATTTATTTGGTACACCTTTATATAATTCCCTGCTTCCATCTATGACAAATACAGATGTCATTCCCATTGCTTCCAGTATTTCATCTTGATATTTTTTGAATATTTTCTATTGTGCTTTCCTGGTTATTTCCAGGCTCATCATGTTTTCAGAAAGAACTATATTGCAGAACTTCTGAAATGGTATATGCATCATCAGTTCATCATTATTATTATTATTATTACATACTGTGCTGTTTTTTTCATGCTAAGTATATGTGAAAAAGTGTAATGACTGACTAAAATGAAACACTTGAGCCAGTTTTTCTTTTTTTGGTTTTAGTAGCAGCCTTTGTTAATTTTTAATGTATTTGGAAACAGTAATCAAGTTTTCCCCATAAGACCAGGAAATTGCCATGCTCTAGAGAGCCATTGAGTAATTATATTTGTAAAGAGCAATGATACAAGATGCTCCCCTTTGTCTGGGACTCATTACACATAATTGAAGAGACACAGTGACTCGACACTGCTCCCGCCATTTTTATGTGCACACCAATCAATGAATCTAGGCAAACTGTATTAGTCACTTGTAATCAGCATGGACTTCTGGATTTAGGAGTGTCACATCACTGAGCAATTCACCAAGCAATACATCACAAAACCCTAGCTGTCACTATTGAAATATTCTTGTTTGAAATAGTCACAATACTGTTCACTTTTCCACATTGCCAAAAAAAAACATGAATAGCCACTTTTACATTGGACCTTTGCATGCAAATGAAGATCAAACACATGTCCTCAGTTAATATTTTATAATCAGTGATACATGTCTCATGGAGACAATTCCAGAAGGTTTAAATTATGCCTAAAGTCTATAGTCCTATCCTATCATCACAGTAGGGGCCCATTTTACCTTTGTATTGTTATATTCATTCTTATAGTCCTCCCATAGAAATCTCATTTCACAGTAATTCACTCTTGTTTAATCAATTTGAAATTGAAATATCCAAAATACAATATATGCTTCAGTTCAAAGACAATTTTCACTTGTGGAAATGAGATCCTTCTCTTCCAAATTGACCATGACCCTTCTTGGTATTATGTGCAGTAAGAGGATGGATGTGGTGTCCTCTTAGAATTAAACTTGCACATTTGTGAGCTGGAAAGCTCAGTCTTTTGCAGGTTGAGTTCCACAAACGTGAACATGTGCAACAGCAGGTGATCAGTCAATTACATGTACAATAACAGTTGAAAACCAGTTATTTGCCAAGACATCAATTTGTACCTAAGGCTTGCAGTTACTTTCTGGAAATATTTTACAGATTTTAATTTTATGTTTTAAAATTCCGATTATGTTTTAAGGATGCATCCAGCTTCACAATTACAGCTATGTTTTAGGATGATGTCTGTGGTTTAAAATATAAGCTGGTAGCACCAGAACAAAGAAGGAAATACCTGTGAAAATTACAGCAAATAATGATGCCCAGGATGGACTTATTCAGGATGGACTGATTCCAGTTTCTTGCTATTTCCTGTTCGTATGACTACACATATAATAATAATAATAATAATAATAATAATAATAATAATAATAACAACAACCGGTGCCCGCTGTGTTGCAGGCCTGGGGTTCGATTTAGATGTCAGGCAAGAACTATGTCAGGGTCAGTTGGTTTGAGAAATTGTGTGACTAGCTGTAACACACTACCCAGCACATAACTTTGGCAGAATTATGTAAAAAGTTTAATGTTTAGCCTTGCACCTCTCTGCATTCAGGATAGGTTCAGGATGACCGTGATCCTGACTTGGACTCGGTTAAAAATGTACCAGTGAAAGTGCTTTGGAGTGTTATATAGATTTCATAGTTTGGTAACAGTGTGTTTTTAATGTTTTACTACATTTATGCATATAAATGTACTAAATAAGAAATAGTAATTTGTTAATAATAATAAATAATGAATAGTGTTAGTTTTTAGCAAAGACATTTTTGAAATAATACGTTTAAAAGTTCTAAATACATAATTGTTTTCGTAACTTTTCAATTCACAAGAGTCAAATCCAGTTTCTTTTTTAGAACTCATTGTTAAGACATCCACAATGCTTGCTAATATCATAAATATTAATAGCGTTCTGGAAGACACCAAGTTTTCATGCATCCATGCATTTTCAGAATCTTCTTCTCCAGTACAGGGTCCCCATACATACATTTTTTTTCCCAAAATCCACACATGCAGAGTTAGATTCCAACCCACCACCCAAGAACAATGGAGCTTGAGTGCTACTAGGGCTTAACAACTCAAAAGGTTCAGTGCATCCAAGTTTAAAGCTACTGCCGAATTATTAAATTCTCCTATTTAAGCCAAATGAAGAAAAAAACAAGGAAGGATCAAACACCCTTATGTTTTACTTGGCTACATTATCACAAAATGCATTGTTTGCTCTAATGGTTGCAATCACATATTTGCGTCTTCAGTTCGCGGGCGCGTGCGTGCGTGTGTGTGTTAGAGTTCATGAAAACTCCCAGTTTTACCACACATTAAAAGAAATTTGGCATCCACTTAGTATAAGTACACCACATGTCACATGAAAGGTACAATTTAACCAACTGCTAATAATTTGCAATTTGTACAAAGATTAGAGCCCTGCTATGCTTCCCTTCATTCAAACTGAACCACAGCTGTGACCCTGCAATCCACAGGAAATCTATGACAAGTTAAACACAACACTTACCTAATAAACCAACCCGGTAATTGAGCGTGATGACAATCACATTGCCGTAGCTGGCCAGAACGCTGCCGTCAATCATGTTCCCTGTGCCCTCCATGTACGATCCTCCATGGATGTAGACCATCACTGGCTTGGATCCAGAGTCTCGGATATCTGGAAAAGTGGCCACCATCCACACGTTTACATCTAGATGAATTAGGCAAAACAAGCCATAATGGACATTCATAATTTACAGTAGTAAATGATAGCCATCCCTAATATCATCTGTACCAGTCTGCCAGAAATACAAATATGAGCTCAATTCTTGCTATAACTGCATTTATATAGACACACAATTGCACAGTATATATAAAACGCAAGATTTATGTAATTGTATATCAATGCGCTTCTAATAATAGGGATAACAATTACCCACATAATTACTATGACACAACAAAGTTAGGCAACCTTTCTTACAATATGTGTGAAGCACAGACAAAGCATGGAGCTCAATGAAGTGCTGAACTGTAATAGCAAGAAATTAAAGGCAACAAAGACAGTTTTTCCTGGTAGTCCACAAGAGCGGCCAGGTAGAACCTTCAGGTTGTCGGGGGACCTTCTTTGTACACTGACTTCTTTCTTAGAGTTCTGGGATATCTGACACTTTTTTTTTGGAAACAGCTCAAAATTTCAGAAGATAAATCAAACTTCAACTAATAATTATAACAGTGTGGATAACTGTCAGGAAAAGAAAAAAGGGCTTGTGCTAAAAAATTCCGTCTGAACAGCCAAACCTGACTGCTTTTGGGTATACTAGAGCAGGGTTCATCAGGTGTAGGTGTGCTGCCAAGGCTCTCCAGTTCATCCACAATAAAGCTGGCCTGTTTATTATCTCTCCAGATACACACTTTGTCCCCTTTCTGCTAGTTTTTCAGTGTAGCTCCCGCCAAATTCAAAACTTTGGGTGTGATTTACCGAGTCACAAAGGGTTCAGGATGGACTTATTCCAGTTTTTTGCTATTTCCTGTTCATATGACCACACATATAATAATAATAAGAATAATAATAAGAATAATAACAACAACCAGTGCCCGCTGTGTTGCGGGTCTGGGGTTCGAGCCCTGCTTGGGGTGCCTTGCGATGGACTGGCATCCCGTCTTGGGTGTGTCCCCTCCCCCTTCAGCCTTGCGTCCTGTGTTGCCGGGTTAGGCTCTGGTTCGCCGCAACTCCCTCTCAGGACAAGCGGTTATTGAGGATGGATGGATGGATGTATACTTTTTAAAATGTTTAAATCTTACTAATTTGCAGGGCAAAGCAGCCTTTATTTCATCTTATGCATGCAAACAACACCTTTAATCCCTGGGTAAAACAATGCATTTTGGAGGACAGCAACAACAGTACAGCACTGAAACAAGCAAATAGTGAGCTGTGATCTCAAAGGGTAACTAGACTCACACAAGTCAATCTCTGGAGCGAATAACAAGCTGAGAGTTATGAGCGAGTCGGTTCATAAACACAGCATTAAATATCCTTCACCAGTCCTAATCAGCCGAGAGATGAAAAGAAGTGACACAGTGTAAAAGTAAATATTTTAATACGGGCGACTCCAAATCTGTTGTCCACACACAGATAAGACCGAAAAGCATAATGACTTTGGTCTGCCAAAGTTCTCTGAAAAGAAACCGAATGTTTTCTCAAATGGCAGAGTAACAGATCTTATCACGTAGGCATTGTATCAGTGCTCCTCAGAGACGTGTCACCCGGCTGCAAGCGTGAAGCAACTGCATCGCTTTACAATGGGCTGTAACTGAATTGTGCCATGCGTCTCCAAATGTGAGAAAAGACTGCGCCCCCTCTGCCTTCTGTGTTCCCCACAGGCCGAAAAACTCACGAGAAGTTTGAGAATGAGAATAATTGCCAGAAAATAATGCTGGGAAGTATCTCAACTTTGCTGTATTATACAGATTAGTTCCAGCGAAATTTTTTTGCATAATTAATACAATGTTATTCTGCAGGTCAGGTACAAATATAAAAGGGACAAAAATATTACATGCGCATGTCTAAACTTAAGAGAGGCCACTTTGCATCCCGAGGAAAAAAAAAATGTAACTAATTTTCATCTTTATCAAATAAATATATAATTAAGAAGATATCAACAAATACTGTATAATTTGTGTACTAGATGAGACATTTCATTTTGTGATTCCAAGGACCATAGTAAGAAAACTCTTATTCTTTGCTCTTTGGCCTTGAGAATGGACTGTTAAGACATTAGGCTCCCATTCAAAAACCTATACTGTACTTTGGTTACTATGGTTACTAGGAACAAAATTCAGCAGCCTGGATGATAAAACCACATCTGTCTGTGAATTCTGTCTTTGTTCATGCATTTGACAACCATTTACTTCAGCGGTTATCACAAAATAAACTGCATAAATGCAAATTCATCTTTAATAAATTATTATTATGAATTTGCAACTGTTCCATGAAAAATTGGTTGAGAGTAGCCAAAATGACAAATTATGATAAAGACCATAGTAGAAGTAATGATTCATTGTTTAGTACACATCAGCTTGGCACATTTTACATTTAATGAAGTGCAAATTTTGAAAGGTTTGGCATTTCAGGTGGCTTTAACAAAGAAAGGACATAATTTGACACTTATTTCTCAGAAACACATATTTCGCACAATGCTGCACATGTTAAAAATGCATGAATAGAGAAGAAAATAATCAAAAAAAAATTTACTTTATCAAAGTCATTACACAATGAATAGGTGTAATGCAGGAGAAATTTAAAAGAACATACAGAACAGAAAAAGAACAGTATTAGTCATGTCAAGGTCAAAGTTATCAGCTTCCCTGTTGTTGATTCACACAGGTTACTATAACAACAGGCACCACCCATGTCAGACGGGTCTAAAAACATTTTTTCTAATCTTTGCTTTATAACGGATGAAACCAAAATAGTGTGGCTTTGTTCCTATGTATACGTAAAAGCCTTATTAAAGACCACAGACACAACTTGGGCAGATAAACATTACATTAAAACATCACAATTTATAAAGGCACATCTTAATGTTTTATTATTATCCTCATTATTTATTTAACACAATGCAGGGGAAATTGAATGGATTACATGATAAAAAGTAATTTCAAACACATTCACACATGCATATCTTTAAAACGTGTAATTAGATACAAAAACTACCTTCAAATGTAATTAAAGAGACTGCTTTCTATAAATAATATAGATTTACATATAAGCTGTATAGCTGTCACAGTGTATGTACTACAAGGGGTCCCCGGTATACAATGCTAATATGGACCGAAAAGTGTTGCATATAGCAAAGCAACCTCTAGTTTGGATATTTTTCGTCATGAGAAATAACGAAAAATACTGTTGAAACAGCTCCGTGTGGCAAACAACTGACCAGTTCAACTTTTCATCTTTTCTCATCTGCAGACTGTTTCAGCTTTTCATGATTTTGCTGCAGGCACCTTAGATTCTGTTGGTCGACTTTTAAAAATATAAAAGTAATGGTTATTGTATAAATTCACAGTTTTGCAAAAAACATACAAAAGCAAGACAGTGATGGGCTGCGGAGGTGGAAAATGTGGGATGTGTGGAGGGTAAGAAACATATCAGATATGTTTTACATCTCACGCAACATTTTTCTTCCTTTCTTAATCATACATGAGATAAAAGAGATGTACTTTTAGCCTTTATTAAATTTCCCTATTTTTCTAAAGTGAACACTATATATTGAGGGCATCATTTTTATTCATTACATTTCATATTAAGGTTAAGGAGTCACTAATGCCCTGTCACTTAGTCACTGGACATTAATTACATCAGCTCGATTATTTTTGATCGGCAGAGGTACAGTGTTCAATAGTGAGTCATGGTTACAAAGTAGTGACTTATCTGTGAAAGAATGTACACGGCAGCACCGTAAAGTAGGGACTATCTGCACTGTCTTCATTTGAGCTCAATAATTCCCATAGCCATTGCACTGATTTATATGTTCTCATTCTAGTTTTCTTGCTTAATTAAATTGGAAAAAGTGCTGCATATCCCTAAGGATTTTATTAAAGCCGGTAATAAGATACTAGCTTTTTATTTAGTGAGTTTCACAGAAACTGCTCAATTCTTTAAGAAGTGCATGCGAAACAGAAACAAGGTCTCATATAGTTTTCTATATGCAAAACTTTGTGATTTTATACTTGGACCGTCAAAGGGACAGCTCTTCCCTCCGATTAGCCCAATAAAAGATTTTTTTGCTGTTTTGCTAAACTTTGTGTGTCGGCACACTGCAACAGCACAGATTAGCCTGGATCTCACAGACCAGTATCATAAGCATGCACATACTGTGTCTAAACCCTTCTCACCTGAAAGCAGTAGCATTTAATAGGTTGTGTGCGGTGTTACCATGTAGCTTATTCTGGTCATCTTGGCACCCCTGTAGGAACCATCAAGAACTTTGTACATTTTTTTTAAGACGAGAAAAAAAATCCTAAATATTTTATGTTACTGGATGGGACGAGAGGACGTGGGCTCAGCTCTTGCTCGTTCTGTGTGGAACTTGCATGTTCTCCCTGCGTTTGTGTGGGTTTCTTTCATGCCGCCCCCGGACTCTGCCATGAATTCAACCCACTGCACATGCACCATATCAAGGAAAAACATACCAAAGGAACTGTGCCACCATGGTGAACTCACAGAATCTTACTAGAGAACACATGCCTTTCGGAGCGCCACACTCGCTACCAAGACATTCACTTCTCAGTCTCGGTATTGACCTTGTTTCATTGTCAACTCCGTTCACGCCCTTGGCCTTGAACCTGCTTCATCCACGATGAGAACCGTGGCTTAGACCATGCTTTGCTGTAACCCACGTCCGCATTCACATCCTTAGCCTTGATCCTGCTACGTTCATAATGACATCCCTAGCGCTGACCACTGATTCGCTCACGACCACAGTCTAGGCCATGCTTACCGCAAGCGACAAGACCACAGCCCAAGTTCTATACCTCATTTTTGTTCAGTTCTATGCACAGAAATACTTGCTGGAGCCCTGAATTATCACAGTCCCAGGTCGACTCACAGAGACTGCATTCACCGCTGTTTCTTTAAATAAACTCTGCTTGTGAATCCCACAGCAATCCAGCCCCCGTGTATTTCAATAGCAGTTTCCTCCTACAGTCCAAAGACCTGGGTTTCAAGTGCATTAGTGGTTCTGAGTTGCCAGTGTGTGAGAGTACATTGCTCTGATGCGTACGAGTTGACCGTAGGCAGTATACTGTAGCATATCTAGCACAGTAAATCACCTTGGATGAAAGTGCGTCAGCTAAATACTATAGTATTCATTGTAAGTCTCCTTGGAGTAAAGCATAAATACTGAATAAATATAAATATAACAGTTAATAGGCATAAGCAGCAACTTTCTTTAAGCATTGTGGAGCACTGATGCTCCCCTGTCAACCACCGTCAAAATGCATCATTGCCATAATTATTTTTGAGAACTTAATGTGAGGATCCAGGTTCTGCACACATTCTAAGATGAACTGGTGTCTCTAATGAAAAACGCTGCAAAAACCCTCAGATGTGTCTCTTCCGTTCAATTCATCTCTCTTCTCATCACTTCCAGATAGTTTCTGGTGGAATTGCAGTCCATACATATATTTTTAAACTGCACCCACAATGTCTAAGGGTCTGCCCTCCATGCAAGCCTATCTACGCTTCTGCTACAGTGAATCATCTGTCTGTTCTCCTCCATAATGACGCTGAGGCAAGGAGCTCAATTCTAATTCACTGCTTCTCTGATTCTAATTCTATCTGTGCCTTCTAAGTAGTAAATTGCCTCCCTGTCACAATGAGAATGGCAGTCATTTACTTATTAGGCAAGTGAAAATTCATCTCCTTGCATCATGGATTCACTTGGTTAGATCTTTTCTGACTCTTACATTTATATTTGATTTATAAATGCATCCTTGTGTTTTTATATACAGCCCACAGCAGCTATAGAAGGCAAGCTGGTTAAGGATCAGAATCGGTGAAGTCAAAATTTTAAAGTCAACAGCCCTAAATCACCACATAACGCATGACCAACTGGAAACACATCATGATTTAAGAGAGAAGATAATAGTGATATTGAATAATACCTTCAACAAATGACTTTAAATATGCTCATTATTATTATGGTCCTTTGTTTGAAACAACTAAGCGATCACTAAGAATGCTTTTTAAAAACTGTAAATGTACCAGATACATAGGACTTGAGGCAAGCGACATACCTTGAGGGCAGTTTGAAGTCACCGCACACATACATTGTCTGAATCACTTGTTCCATATGGGGTCGCGGGGAGCCGGAGCCTAACCCGGCAACACAGGGCGTAAGGCCGGAGGGGGAGGGTACACAACCAAGATGAGATGCCAGGCTGTCGCAAGGCACCCCAAGCAGGACTCGAACCCCAGACCCACCAGAGAGCAGGACCAGGTCCAAGCCATTGCACCACCACACCTTCCTTGAAGTCACCAATTCACCTTAAATACGTCTCAAGACAGTGGGAGGAAACCCATGCAGGCATGGGGCAGCGTGAAGGCCATACAGAGTGAACCGGATTAAAATGCACTTACAACTTGAAGAGTCCAGTAGCTATGAGGTACCAGAGTAACTCTGTACTTCCCTAATTATACACTGCATACTTAGGTTTATTTTAAGAAGATTTTTTCATTTTAAAATTTCCACAAACTCACAGATTTCACCGCTATCAATATTTAATCATGCCTGTTGGAAATTAATCGCAAACTACATAATATTCATTTAGAATTTAGCTGGGAAGAAAGACCAATATACACAGCAGGTCCCCAGAGGATCACTGCTTCAAAGGCTCTCAGTGTGAAGTGACCACCACGTATGCCTTTGATAATATTTAACAACATGTAAAATTTGTTTTTCTTCGTTGTGTTTTATCCACACATGCTTATATTTAAAATAATTAGCGCTTAAGGATGATATTACATTATGGAGTAGGGAGTTAACTTTCTATGTAATTGCTACCACAGGCACAAAGGAAATAAACTGTACTTTATAACTGCAGTTAATACGGGGAAAAAAAGTGGTTTCGGATGTAGAACGTGAACTAATATGCCCCTTGTGGTTCCCATCATAACCTAGGTGGTTTGGCACCACTGCCAATTGCTGGATTGCTCAAGGAAGAACAAAAACTCATGTTATAATTCTAATGTTCTGTTTCACATTTATTCATTTAGCTGACACTTTCCTCCAAAACAATTTACAATGTTAACCTACCTACAATTATTTACCCATTTGTAGTTTGGAATTTTATTTTCAGACTAGAGTAATTCAGGGTAAGTATTCAAACTTGTAGGTCCAAAGACAGTAGTTCTAACCACTACACTACCAGCTGTCCCTTATCGTCAAAGTGCTTTAATCCCAAGCACAAAAAGGAGTGGAAACCACAACAGAAGCTAATAAATAAATACACATAAATAGATAGATAAACAAACTCTGCATTATAAGCAATATTCCTTATGTACATTTCTTGTGGATTCCGTCTGCAATATTCTGATATAAAGTCTATATTTTTAATCATTCCTATCCTTCCTAAAATTTTATTGCTGTTAAAAAATTATTATCAGTAATTAAAAACTATGGAGAAACAGACCTTGGAGTGGCAGGTCCTACAGGGATACGGTGGCTAGAGATCTACAGCTGCTGGATTAAATACAAAAAGCACCAAGAGAAAAACAAACAAGTAAGTTTATGAGTAGTATATTTTTTCCTATTAAAAATGTCAGGTAGTAATATCATGCAGATTTGGTATAGGGCCATCAATTGCCTTCAGAACAGCTTCAGTCTATGGTGGACTGCTATAATTGCTATAACCCTAAACTGTAAGTACAGTAGTGTGACACGGAACCATTTTTCAAGGGTCAGATGAGATGGAGAAGATGGAAGTCTATTCTGCACTCTGAAATTTCACAGAAGAGCCCAGTAATGTTTAGATCTGGTCTTTGGAGTGGTCATTATGGGGCGGCATGGTGGCACAGTGAATAGTGCTGCTGCCTCACAGGGGCTGGGTGGTGCGAGAGGATGTGGGTTCCATCCCTGCTCAGTCTGTGTGGGGTTTGCATGTTCTCTTTGTGTCTGTGTGGGTTTCCTCCGGGTGCTCTGGTTTCCTCCCACAGTCCAAAGACATGCTGTTCAGGTTCACCCATAGTGTGTGTGTGTTCCACTGATTTATAGATGAGTGACCCATTGTAAGTAGTGTATCTAGCAGTGTAAGTCACTGTGGTGAATAAAGGGTGTGGGCTCATAACACCACATAGTATCCACTGTAAGTCACTTTGGAGAAAAGTGTCTGCTAAGTGAATAAATGTAATGAAAGGTGTCTGACACAGGAATGTTATGGAGAAAAAGTTGGCACCACAAGATACATCTGGCTGCCGAAAATGGCTTAATGTGCCTTGGTTTTCAAGTTTGAAATTTCAGCTGATCATCAGGGTGATGTAACAGTTTATTTGCCACTACTGTACCATTATTATGTGAAAGACTGAGGAGGTGTTTTGAGACTGTCAATATTCAGATCCACTTCCTGCGCACTGGGACAGAGAATGACAAAAGAGGCTATTTTCTCTGCACTGCAATAGGTAGAGCACAAAACATCAGCTCCACTTCAGTGCTATACCAGACGCTGCACTTCAGGGACACAGAAGCTAAGCTTGAAACTTTGTCCATCTTAAAACAAAATTGTCATTCCAAAAGGCAACTGAAAGCTAAATGAATAACAACATTGCTAAATCAAATGCCCAACAAAAATTTGAAATAATTAGTCTTTAAATTGTGTAAAAATGCAGGACAATTGCTGTTGAAATCGGTGTGCTTGCATTGTTCTTGATTTAACACGGTAATACTTTTATAATGATTACACCCAATGAAATATTACTTTTAAAAAGCAATTGCATTAACCGCTTTACCTGTCTTATGATAAAATGTTTTCGAAAATTTTTAGGTAAAAAAAAGAAAGAGGAAATACATAAAGATAAAAGAGGTGTAATAGGTGATGCGCGATCACAGAACGAGAGTGCCGTAAACATGGTCGATGTATTTAAACAATCAAATAGTAGTCACACACACACACACTTTCAGAACCGCTTGTCCCATACGGGGTCACGGGGAACCGGAGCCTACCCGGCAACACAGGGCGTAAGGCCGGAGGGGGAGGGGACACACCCAGGACGGGACGCCAGTCCGTCGCAAGGTACCCCAAGCGGGACTCGAACCCCAGACCCACCGGACAGCAGGACTGCGGCCCAACCCACTGCGCCACCGCACCCCCCAAATAGTAGTCACTTTAAACATTTAAAAATAAACTATTAAAAAGCAGTAATGCTTCCAACTAGCTGTGCACAAGTTAGCTACAGATGCCACCTTATAGAATGCAGACTGTTCTTCATCACGGAGGGAAGTGAAGTGTGAGACTGACATACGGTGACAATTTCATTTTTTTCCATTTGTCTTCCGCTGGAATGCCCTCTGTCAGTCTTAGAGGAGGCAAATAAACCTCCTATATTATAAATGCATTATACAGAAGTATTATTACCTAAAGCACAGTTGTACGATGATTAAAACTCTATTCTAATCAAAGGCTAACATTTGTTTAAAATTGTGCATTTGGGTCTCAAAATCGTAATATCTTCTTTCAAGAAAACATTTAAGAAATTAGAGTACCTACAAAATAAAAATAAACTATCTACTAGCACCAGTCTTCTCTTTACTTTACCAGCCCAAAGTACTGTGATTATGTGTTACTTTTACAATGCCAGATGCCAGCAAACTATGATGTGCATTCATTAAAAAAATTATGTTTCTCCATTTAAAAAGATGGCATAGTTGTAACGTATGTAAGACAAAGAGTTACAAGAATACTGAAAGGTATGACAATTAATCATCAGAAATACATTTCTAACTGCTAAGTTTTTTGGGTGGTAAGGATGGTGGGTGGCCTGTGAGGTCTATGTTCTCCACATGTTCTCATGGGTGTCTCGCCCAGGGGATAATCTGTCTAGTGCTTTATGCTTCTGTGATATAACTCGGACCATGGTAACCCTGTATTAATACAAGTAATCAGTGCTAATGAATAAGTCAATGTGATGACTTGGTTGTAGCCAACTACTGCAAATCGTGTACACTAGCTTTTGCGGGTTGCCAAAGTATCATTTGAACCTCGATGAAATTGTTCTTATGGTCACCGTTTCATAAAGATGGCCATTTTGCTCACTGAGACACAGATGTGTCAGCATATTTGTTAGATCACTTATTACATTCATATGCAGTGAGGTTTCTTGACCAGAAATTAAAATAATCAAAAACTTCATATACTGCATTTACATAATTTCAGCTGTCATACAATTTATGTAATTCACATGCTGCAACCATATTAATACAAACCATTTTGTTAAAAATTTAACAAAATGAGCATTATTTTGTTCCTGGAAGGTAGCACATCTTACATGCTTGCTCTTCCATCTATGCCAGTTGAATCCAAATGGCAAATTAGCCGACATTACTTTAATTGCAGAATATTATCTTAATTGCAATAAAATGCAACAAAACAAAATGGAAAATCCAATATGACAACCTTAATGTATATATTCATGGTAGTGTGGGTTCCATGCATGACCCCACCATGAAAATGAATTTTTTACCAATACTCTTCAGACCCAGTAAACTGTAAACTAACCTAAACTAATTTCAGCATTAATTTATAGAATAGAAGGAAAAAAGAAGATATTTTATATTTTTACATCTATTTCAAATGTAGACTTCAAAAATCAGATTCACAAAGCTGAGGAATGTTCATTGTGTAACAATCATCTGATTTATGAATTTTCAGTTATGCAAACATTTGAAGTTCAGTTATTTCCATTTACTTTCCGTTTACGACTAAAATTTCTCTGTTGCAAGCAAACATGGCCTGCACTTCCACTTTCTGCTATTAGGGGCATGAAACGCATGCAGATGGGAGCAGAGAGTTGACGACTCCTCATAACAATTTGTGAGCATATATTTTAATTTTTGACTTTTATATACAGAAACTGACGAGACAGTAACGGTAGATATGTTTCTATTGTTACATTATTTTGGTTGAAAACCTAAATAAACTTAAAATAAACCAGATGGGGACAAACATGTTTATGTTAAGGATCACTGTTTTTCGTGGCAGGTTTTGATGAAGTTGACCATGAGACATGCAGTCGGTCTTTAATGTGAAACACTTTTTAATACATTCTTTCATGTGTTTCTCCATTACGCTGCTACTGATCCTCCTATTACTCCACTATTTGATTCTCTTATTGCACTGTCTCACACAAACAGCATACTCAGTGGGGAGGTTGTGGACATGGATTTTTTTTTTTTTTTTTTTTTAAATTTTCATTAATTTTAAAGTAGCCTTTAATATTGCTATACGTTAATAAAGGATAATAAAATTAAACTGGCATGCATGTTGCATCCTGCCTCATACCCGATTTTAGCAGGATATGCAAACACTAAGACCCTTCATTTTCTCTCGACTTTCTGATCCAAGCCCTCGAAATGCAAATAACAGATTTTGAGCACTTGGTGAAACACTTCACTACAAACTCAACTATACCCACAACTAAAAATTACAGGTTTGCTACATCTGGGAAGCTGTGTACACTGACGTGGTTTTATCTGTGCTTTTAGAGCTTACTGCTTCAGCCATTTTTGGAGTGGATAACACTTCAGCTGGGTGGAACAATTAATGTCTTTTCAATATGCAATGATGTGCAAACACACTGAACTCGAAGCACTACATTTAATGTACATTTGCAGCAGGTCTAATGCATCCAAATGATGAAAACAGCTCTTATCCAAAGGAAAAGTTTACAGTTCTCCCAGAATGTATAAAGAGACTTTGCAAAATACATAAACAATAAAAATAAATAAATTATTGAAACAGTAACAAAAAACTATGCTTCAATGTCACCTGAACGTTCACACTGAAGAATTTTACCATCACTTTACTATTAATATTAATTCAGTTTCTTCATCAAAGTTGGAAATACACATTTTTCTATATATTAATCTTGATTACATTAGCCACTTTATTCTGTTCCGTTAATATTTTTGACCTTCCTATTTTTGTTAAAAAACATGAAGAAAACAACTGTATACTAATTCACAAAAAAATATCTCTCAATTTATGTAAAGAGTATAGAAGTGCACTGGGCAAGCATGAGCTTACAACAGTATACAAAATAGTATACAGTAAAGAGCTTGTCATGCATTGGCTTTAGGTGCCAAGGAAAATACCTTCATCTTCGTGCCCATCATTATCGAACATATCCTTGCTGTGTTTCTTGGTGTGGGCCCCTGTAACTGAAATAAAGGAGAACAGACAAAGCACAAGAACATTCAAAATAGCATGAATGAAATGGAGAAGAATGGAGAAAGAGAGAGAATCCAATAATACATGGCACACAGTTGCAGCACAACATCATCGCGCTGTTAAACAAGACAGCGTTTATATACAAAATGATTGTTTTTATAATAAATACATAATGGTGTGCATTTAAATGTATGGTATATCAGTATGTTAATACCATAGCATGTACATATACACTAATACGCACAATCCTTTTTCATGCTAAAAGAGAGAGAAATATTAAGCAAACTTCATACTGAAATGTAAAGCTGAAAGTGAATCATACTTCATCTGAGACAGTCACTGCTTCAAAAAGTACAGAACAGTACCTTTTTGTGACTATATAATAAATACAAAATTGTTTACTGTTTTTTTTCCTACTGCTCTCTATTCCATATTTTACTTCACCTCGATTACTAAAAGTCTGTTTTAAATAAAAGCTGGTCACTGGCAGATTTGAACCACTTTTGCTTTTTTATTAATGCATTCTGAATTGTGCAATGGACTCGAGTCTGGGGTATACTTTACTTAGCACTATGTGCTTTGGTTATAGACTCTGGACCGGCAGGATCATGCCTTACAATAAGTGATAATCAACAGTCAGTAAGTGAGTGAGGGAGTAATTTTTTAATTGAAAATTAGTGCTAGATACACACTTGATTATACCCTTTCTGTATTTATTGCATTTTTGCTCATGATATGATCCCTAACAGAAAGCTGACTATTTTTTTCCCTTCAATAGATAAAAGTAAGGAGAATTTGAAATGTTAACGTGAGCTTGACAATCAAGGTGTATATATTATGATAGGTTGACATATCTGCAAAGGCTAGGGCAGAGTAATCACTACATTGCTGAAAGTTCACGTCCAGAGCTGATTAAGAAATTTACACTCAAACATGCCTTTTGAAACACAGAGCAGTTTAAATCTTTAAACTGAATTAAACACCTTACTTTTTAAATGAAGTACAAAATATGCCACAATAAAGTTAAAATAGTGTGCATGGACCAAATGACTATAAATAAAATACTATGGTACAGACCTTAGCTTCATGATGAGTTCCTGGGTAGTAAAGTAACTTTGTAATGAACGATGTTAGGTTTTAAGTTAACATTATTATTTTATATGGGAACAGACATTATAACCAATTAGTTATATTTTATAAATTGTAACTTGAAACCTTCGGTATCGCATTATCCCAGAGCTATGATGTTTTTGCCAGGACAAACTTGTTTGTCTTTATGTTCTGCCCAAATAGAAGTACACACCACATTTTATGGAACTTTTTGGGTATATGACAGTTACGGTAAGTAAATGCACTAACACAAGGGAATTTTCTTAATGGGTACAGTTGACTTGCGTGCATTTGGTGATCTGCTCATGGCAAGAATACAGTTTGCAAATCAAGTGTAATGTCGTTTTATTCAGTCTCTTACGCATATACTTTATCGGAAATAACAAGTTAAATTTTTATGACAAGCTATTTATTATTAAACTTTATTTGTCTGACACTTTTGTTCAAGGCAACTTAGAATATTATATAAAATACAGCAAAAAGTTGCTTACAATGATTGACCCATTTATGCAGCAAGGTATTACTGTGCTGTCAAACCGAGGTAAGTACCTTGCTTAAGAGTAATAAAGCAGGAACCTTCAGATTGCAAAGTAACAGCCATACAACCACTACACTACCTACTCTCCCTTATTTTGACCTAACAGCTGAAGTAGCTTCACAGTTAATTCACACTGTCAGCTGACTAAGTCAAGCTGAATATAAATTTATCACAGTGTGGGTATTTATCATAGTTTTAATATCAAGTAAAATAAGTTACATCAGACGATTATATCAGCTTCAGTCAGCACAATACTCCACAATGCTACTGAGAAGAAAATAATTTTAGTGAAAAACTGTTGCTCATTTCTTGCATTACTGGTATCAAAAGTGTTGCAGAAAAGATTTTAAATATAAAGCAGATAGCTTTAAAATGTCTTCTTTGAAACCTTTTCCAATTTTTCACTGTTTGACCCATTAACATCAATGTGCGGAACATGATGCCCCTATAAATTTCCACTACACTCTGATCTCTATGTAAGTCTGTCCTTCATAATCCTTCAGCTCTTAAACCCTGCAGTTAACGTCAATTCAGAGAGCAACAGTGGAATTCCTGGGATGCAGAGACAGCAAACAGCCACAGACGTGCACTGGGAGTATTGACCTTCACACCACAGTCAAGCAACACAGTGCATCTATCTCTCATTTCATTGAGCAGCTACTGGCAGCAGCCCAAGGAGAGCAGAAGAGATAATGTTGTCCTAGGTCCCATCCAACATGCTTCATCAAGGTTGTACCTGTGCATAGCTCGACCAAAAAAATAAATATTTCTTACACTTTAGTATAGTATAGCTATTTATGGCACATGAAATATGACAGTTGCATCTCTGCTTTGGACTCACTCCTCATCCCAAGCTCTAAAAAAGTGCATTTTGTTTTGTAAACATTTATAATTCTGAGTTTCCTCCAAAAAGTTTTCAATTTACTGTTCAGTCTGCATTCCCAGGTTTATGTAGGTTGACAGGCTGTGGGTAGTTACCCAAAGAATAAGATCACAGTAGAAGTAGTAGAAAGGAGGTTCCTCTGCAGGATTATATCTCCGATCTGGTATAGGTATCACTTCAGATCCTACTCTTCCCTACCCTACCCCCCCATGCCCAGTGACATGGGGACTGTTTAGGGAAGGAGTGTATGGTATGGTTTGCCCCTGCTCGGCTTGTTCTGTCACAGACTGGTACATGTAAAAAACCATGGCAACGCTGAACAGAACATTTAAATATAAGGCATGAAGAAGAGGCAGTAATTAATATTATATCAAGGATTAACTACTCATCCCCATAACTTACTCTTACTCATTACAAGCTTAATTTAATTGCCATAAAACATTATCTAATAAAATTGACATATATATTGTCATAAAAAAGCTACAAAAATATGTTTTAATATATAATGTGTGAAATGAGTGGTGTTACTGCTGCGTGATCCTAAAATATTAGAAAAAAACATGAAAGTTATATTTACACACACACATTGCCTGAACCACTTGTCCCATACAGGGTCACGGGGAACCGGAGCCTAACCCAACAACACAGGGCATAAGGCTGAAGGTGAAGGGAACACACCCAGGACGGGATGCCAGTCCATCACAAGGCACCCCAAGTGGGATTTGAACCCCAGACCCACCAGACAGCAGGACCCGGTCCAACCCACTGCACCACCACACCCCCCAGCAAGTTATATTTAATAACTAAAATATTTTACAGAAATATAAGCACTTTTGATAAATTACAAACATTTGCTTTCCAGTTCTAAGTGGTACTATTGTTCATTGAAACCTTGTATGGTGCCCTTCGGTTTACCAAAAAGCTGGTTCAGTTACTCTTAGATCTCAGTTCATCTTGAGGTAAAATAGCAGCCATAGTTATACACACACATTTTCAGAACCGCTTGTCCCTTACGGGGTCACGGGGAACCGGAGCCTACCCGGCAACATAGGGCGTAAGGCCGGAGGGGGAAGGGGACACACCCGGGACGGGACGCCAGTCCGTCACAAGGCACCCCAAGCGGGACTCGAACCCCAGACCCACCGGAGAGTAGGACTGCGGTCCAACCCACTGCACCACCGCACCCCCTGCCATAGTTATACATTCGAAGAAAATAATTTATGTTCAGATTCTGAAACAAGAAGCGATTTAAGACTTAATTACGTGCTACTAGAGGGGTGCAGTGGCGCAGTGGGTTGGACCGGGTCCTGCTCTCCGGTGGGTCTGGGGTTCGAGTCCCGCTTGGGGTGCCTTGCGATGGACTGGCGTCCCGTCCTGGGTGTGTCCCCTCCCCCTCCGGCCTTACGCCCTGTGTTACCGGGTTAGGCTCCGATTCCCCGTGACCCCGTATGGGACAAGCGGTTCTGAAAATGTGTGTGTGTGTGTGTGTGTGTGTACGTGCTACTAACACTTTAAATATCGAGGTATCAGCTCATTATGATGGTTTTAGTCTTTATAAAAACTCTTTAAAAGTTCTTTGGATTATTAACTGCCAATCACCATTACTAATGGGTGCAGATCCTCAGACTTCACTAGTTTACATCAACATTATGTTTTGTAAGTTCTTATAAGTAATAATTTAAATTAGTTTTTTTTTTTTTTTTTAAATGTCGCTACAACCATGTTTTGGCCTTATTTTTAAAAAGTAAATAAGTTCTGACAAGCACTCTGAAACATTTCACTGGTTTGAGAATTACTGAAGAATTACTCAAGTGAAAGAACACAGTTAGCAAAACATTCTATAAAATGATATCCCGCAGTGCAGTAAATAAAATCTTTCATTATTTTAAATTTACAAAAACAACCTAATTCCATTATTTACACTTCAACCTCATTTCTCTCCAGGACAATGGGAGATTTACACACTTTCTCTAACATACTACTGATGAATCTTCCTTAGCCTTCCTTCCTTATGTCTGGTACTAAATTCATATATAACTAAATAGAAGAACAGCTGGTGGAGAACATGGGAGGATGGTTGATGAACCAGCCTAAATAAATGTGAAATTATCTCATGGAGCTTCGGTTATCTTGATAATTAAATCAGAGCTAATTACATTTCACTGTGTTTAGTTCTGTATAAATATATTCCACAAACTTATGTTTGATGTATATGTGCATGTCTATGGGCATCTTAAAGAGACAGATGAGAAAAAGTGCTTATACAAGTTATCAGTGGACAGATGCTCACGAATGTGGAACATAAACTGCTGTTGGGTTATTACGAGAATGTAAGATACATAAAACAAAAGCTAGTGCCAAAAATAGGCATGAAATATAAGTTCAGTGTTTCGGTTTTCAGTCATATTAAATTCATTTCCGATAAATTACATTCATATTAGTAATCCAACATCGGTGAAAATAAAGAAAAAATTATGAAGAACACTGTATCCAATGTTTATATAATATATAATCTGTCATTTAAATAAGAGGGGGTCAAACCAGTTTGGGAGTAAATGAATGTAAAACATACTTCAATGGGGTTAGCAAACAAAATATTCTGATGTTATAAGTGTGACTAATTAAAAAGTAGACATGACAAAGGCTGGAGTGGACCAACTCCTATTGGACTTCACTCCTGCCAAAGAACATGCCCTTGAGCAGTCCGCAGAAGGCCTATCACTAAGGGATTTGTTGAGGACATATTCTGAATGAAAGACAAAGGAGCACATTTTGGCTGGCTTTAGAGTCAATCACTTCCAACATGGTTATTCAGCAAAATCCAGTTCCATGAAACCATAAACAGATGCTAGGCCATTTTCACAAAAACAGTAAAAATGAAAAAAAAGAAAAAAGAAAAAAACTACAGTAATGATATTACAAAGAACTATTACGGTAGATGCCATGACCCAACACTGAACAAGTGTTTGTAGATAATGAGCGAACAAATGAATTATTTCAGCTAAATACTAACAATAATTACTTATTATAAATCAGGAATAAGTAACTAAAACTGGTTAAGCTATGTGAATACAAGATATGCAAATATGTAAATAAATTGCTTATCAAAGTAGAACTACATACAAGACAGCTTTGAAATGACTAAAATATTTACACTGATAATACATAATTCTCCTTGTGAAATGGGATTTCAGTGACATCAGATGCAGGGAAGGCAAATTTCAGCTGAACACAATAGGCTTAGAATTAATTTGGAAATGAAACAAGTAGCAGTGTGAGACAGACAGGGATGCACTGGCTTGTGGGAACCAAGTACCCACGCTCTCAGCTGCATTTTTGCACACATGTATTTCTGTGTTGCATCCTCTGTGCTCGCCATGTGTTTTGCACCATTCTGCCTTCCTTGTCTTATTATAAATTTATTTAAATGTGACATATAGTCATTGTCTTTCTCAACCCAGTCCATTATCAGGAGGAAATCTTGGTAATTCCATCCCCTCACACAGAAAATCTTGGTAATTTGATCCCCTTACAACAGGAATATGCCTAACTGTGATTTTGCTGAACAAATTCACCCCATTATGTGAAGAATGACTCTATGTTATATCAAGAATGTGGAGCATTCAGAAAATTTTAACTGATTTGTGTCCTGGTCTTGGAGTAATACAGTATTTAAGGACATTTATAACTAGAGCATTCTGTAACCTTTAAAAACGCTTTATACATGCTATATAAACAGTGTGAGTTATTGATTGTAAGAGTTTTCCAACAATGTTTAGGTAATTCATCGTTTTTACGAATTCCATCCAACTTTCCCAGAACTGAGTTGTGGCCAGTTACCACAGTTGTTAGTTGTGTTTGCTGCTGATACCATGACACCCACGCCAACTTGGAAAGAACGGACAGAAGCAAACACCTCCTTCGACACGAATGCTGTCAGCCACCCACTATTTCCACTCAGTAAGCTGCAGGCTTCATCATGACACACTTGAATGAGAAGACCATGTGCCCGGTTCCGGGGTTTGAATACGGGTCGAGTCATTCATTGACTGGGGCCAAGAGCCCCCTAGTGGTGCGATCGAATTGTCAGCGTTCCGTCGAGAGTAATAACGTCTAAATTAGCCAAGGTTTCTAGGCCGACCAGTGCATAAGTAGAACCCCTAGGCTACCGCTACGTTTCGTTTACCAGCATTACGTTACATTTACGTCTACTCATTTCACAGTTGCTTTTCTCCAATGTATGAGGCAATTCAGGAAGTGACAGTTGCACCTCTCTATATAAGCAGAAAAACTGTTATTCAGAAAAGTGGAATGTCTACTGATAGGTATTTTACTTTGGAGGTGCATATGGTCAGATGTTTTTTGAGCTGGAAACAAAAGTATAAAAAAACTGCATCTGGGGAAATTAGTCCTCTGTATGTCTTGGATGGATGGATGGATGGATGGATGGATGGATAGATAGATAGATAGATTACGTTATACAAACAGTAGCGTTATATAAAGAGTACCGCTCATTGCTACTGTTTGTATAACGTTTTTGTATATACAGTTTTTTCGTGCTGTAATATTTTTGTATAACTAATTGTACAACTGTAACAAATTGTTCTGTGATGGTTTTTATTAATGTGCATGTAGCAAAATATAAGATTATACTTGAATGTGACTTAAACCTAGATCTGAAAGACATGCACTGTTTTTAGGATTAACTCTTTGACATTAACATTTTGATAATTAACTTATGCTAATTTTGATTTTTGCCTGATTTTCGTCATGTTCTTATCTAAAGCATTGCATCGGGACTTAAGAAACATGATTTTTTGTGATACGTTAAGAAAAAATGTAAAAACGAAGGGTCTTTTATGCATTTTCCAAAAGTGTGTCTATTTTGCACCGTCCAGTATTTCCGGTAAAAAGAGGAAAAGAATGATCAAATTCAATGAGGTTTCAAAAACAAAGGAAAAAATACATATAAATTAAACACGTAAATTAAACAGTGGTAAACAGCAGCATTCTTCATTTCAGTCACATACATAATAACCTTTGCTCAGAATGTCACTTAAAAACAGTAGACTTAATTATTATGGAAGAGCTCTAAGTGAAACTGTGAATGTGCACATGTTCAAAAACTAATGCAGTTTTCCGTCTCTTAGGAATCACATTAAAAAAAGTACAGGAACCCTTCTGGGCCGAGCCATTCAGGTTATCTTGTACAGCACTTCATTTTCAACGTTTAATTGATATGTTGTGGGCTTTCGAGAAGACACGGCAATCTCTCTCTGCTCTTGTTTTGCGCCATGCTGTCTTGCTTACATACCTCCTTTTCTACACATTTTCTTGTTGGGTTTCCTGGCACATTCCTTGGATATTCGTTTGACTGTAAAATGAATAGAAGACTACAAAATAACAGAAGGCTCTAGAAGATTAGCTGCCACATGCACAAATGGCACTGAAAACCCCCCATCTCCCTCACAGTCTTAAGCAATAATAACAAAAATACACCTGTCAAGAGAGTGAGGGGTGTGCTCAGTATTATAAAATAAACATGATTATCATAAATAAAATAATTACCTGCAACTTGGGATACAAGGAACCTATTTTCACATGCACTTCTATATATGACCCATTATACATACATGAAAGGAATGACAGAAAATAATTGTTCTGGTCATAGTGGATTTTTTGCAATGCAATATTTGTGTTCATGCACAATGTGTAGTTCCAGAAATAATTATGAATTACATATCATAATGCAAAGCAATTGCCACATGTGAAAGCATATATAATTGTTATCCCTTTTTCAAATGGTTCTAAATGGATATTCTTTCCTCTTTCCTCAGTTTACTTAAGGGAAAATAAAATTGCCAATTACTTTCTTAATGGGAATTATGCTAATTTGACTTTTTTTAAAGACACTGTAAATAAGGTTTACAGTCCACAATGTGATTGGACATTAGGTGCATTTTCAGAGTTGTGCATTTATGGTAACTGATAGGCTGGTCGCCAGCCTCACTACACATGGTAAATATGACAGCTTGTTCTAGCTGATGTCATTTCTTCAGGTTTCAAACACTGTCATACATTTGAAACAATATGATTTTATTCCATATATGCGGAAATAGGCTTTATAGCCCAGATACATATAGCCCAGTTTTGTTCATTTAACCTTTCAAGACTGCCGTGCTTTAAAAAATAAAAGGAATGCATTAGCACTACTTATATAATGTAGATGCAGCAGAAAGACAGAGTACATTTGTGTGGAGTTGATGTGGCCAGACATCATATTCTTGGACTTATTCCAGCGTTTCAGTTCTTAAGCTAAGTGTAGGAATGCAATATAGTTTCTTGCAGACACCAGTACCTGCTTTGATTTTCAGACTCTAATTCTAAAAACAGTGAGACAAATCAACAGAAACTGGACCATAAAGGGTCTTACATGGTGATTCCAGAGGCTTCAAATGTACCAGAAATAATTCTTCACCAGTCCCACAGTGTACCAAGGTCATGCATTCAAATCTACCTGATTTTAGGTTTTCATTCTTTGTTTTGAGGTCAGTTTTCTTTGTATGACTCGTTTAAGCTCTCTTTTCTTAAAAAACGAAAAAAAAAAAAAAAAAGGCCATAAAAGAATATAAGTGATAGTGTTATGAAAAGGAGTGGATGACACGCTTCATTAGGAGATTGAGGCAAGATGAAAAGAAAGAAAAAAGAGATGGGAGACACCGACACAGCATGCACCAGACAAGAGCTCATGCCGCAAATGCAAAAGAAAAGGAGGAATAAGACGTTTTTGGCTTATTTGGTATACCCGACACACTCACCATCCTCCGTTGGAACATAGATGTTTAAATAGAGGCAATCCTCATTCTGATCTTGTATGTACGTAGCTACTATATCCAGGTTAAAGGTGAACCACACGGGCATCATGATCTCTGGCACAGCATTGTGAATATTCTGAGGGCAGACAGGTGCAAAGTGAGTGGTGTTCTTGATGCCTGACCAGGAAGAAGGAGGTTCAGGAGGCATGAAGCGCTTCTCTCCGACTGGTGAGGCTGCGTACGGGACCCCCAAGTACTGGTCCACAGGCCCCAGGATCTCGCTGGGCAGGGGGACTCTCACACCTCTCAGTTTTCCGTACTGTGTGTTCACAGTCGGGTGGTAGCTCTGGCCCGAAACTGCTGTGAGGGACCAACTGAGACTCAGTATCCACAAAGAGATGCTGTAGTGGGAGGCTGCCATGGCTCCATGCCGGGTGCAGAGATGGGTGTGTGGCCGATGTCTCCTCCCCGCAAACCACATGGTCAGTGCAAGTGACTGTTCCCGCAGGGTTCCAGTACACGTGGGGCACCCTCTGCTAACGCCACCTGTTTTCTTCAGCCATCGAATCTGGCCCTCCGTGACCTTGTCATGTATTCGGAAACCAGCAAAGTTTGCCTTCTGCCGAAGCACGTTCTTCAACCACTGTGAGATTCCTGAGTCATTTATCCAACACTGCAAAAGAAAACATTTTTCAGTCAAATTAATGTTTTTTTTTTTTTTTTTTAAATAATAGAATACCCCAAACTATGCATATTATCATTCCATTTTAAACTTGCTCAGATTTACTGCGTAAAAAGAAGAAAACATAAAAATCAGAGTTGTAAATGTCAGTTACCTATAGACTTATGTGGAAGTAAATGTGTGATACAAACAATAGCTAACTATTATGAATAAATACAACAATTCATAAAAGATGCCATTTTTTTATTTGAAAAATATCACCATTCGCTTTTCTTACTTTGTTTTGCTTTGTCCAAGATAACTTATAACGTTACACATATCTAATAACTGACCAGTTCCCTCGATTCTGGTTTTCACTTACTGTACTTTATCTGACTTTTAATAATTTTTAAATTTCGCCATATCTACAGTGCCTTTGGTTCAGCTTGGTCGGGAGACCTCAGCCAACTGGCTCTAGCATCGGACACAATTACACACAGTTTCACAGCTTCCCAAACAACCAGAGTGAAAACCAGGACAAATAAGAAGAAACAGATCAAGTTTCAACTTTTGTTTCAGACCTTTGTTCCTTAATTATTACCTGGAGTGTTAATACAAGGAAAAAATAAGCTTAGTGTAGGATACTGAACTCAAAAGTATTCTTCAATAATAGCCAGTCAAAGTTTTAGAAAACTATAAACCATGGAAAATCAATGTCACAGTACACTTCAAACTTAGTCAGCAACCAAAAAAAAAGCAGTAAGAGAAACCACATGCTTTCAGAAATCACTGTTTCTAACTGATTTGGATACTAATTGAAAAACACATATTGGGAAGTACTGGAGTCCTATCCTGGGTGCGTCCCCTCCTCCTTCCGCCTTGCACCCTGTGTTCCTGGGTAAGGCTCCGGCTTGCCACGACCCTGACCGGGACGAGCAGTTGTTGACGATGGATGGATACTGGGAAGTATAAATGGTGGTTCTGAATGAAAGTCACACTATTGTGGTTGCTTGTATTTTTACACATCATTTAGATGTAACACATCATCTAATATGTCTGGTCTTTAAAACTTTTACATTGTTTAGCTGTAACTGTTAATGTGTTAGAGAAAATGAATGACGCCGACACTGTTTTGACATTGCTGAAAATGTACATTGTTGATGCACGCTGTGTGCTATGTCTGTCTTCTACTTTTGCCATGATGATGGTAAAAACTGAATAATTTGCAGATAATATTATTTGAATTCAGTGACATCTTTTCACATGCCATTTATCACAGGCTATAAAAGCAGCTGCAAATGAAAATATTTCAATCAGGTGAAGGACCATTCAAAGCCTCATTTATGGCCCCAGGGTGATGAAGATGCAGAACATAAATGTTTAAGCACTATCTCCGCATACCATCGTGCCTAAACAGCAATACAGATTGCCTTTTTTAAGCAAAATAAAACACAGTCCTGCCCAAAAATGATAAAACTTCTGTTGGTTGTTCCCAGAGTACTGAACACTAAAAATGTGTGTTAGAGGAGTTCATCACAAGTGGGCAAAAAATGAGAGGAATCATATTGAAATACAATGGTGCTGTTCATTTGATCCAGAGAGGCTCATTATTGGAGAGGTCAAAAATTATCCCCTGCTTTCAGTTAATCTTAATAATGATTTTCGACAAACTGTCAGCTAATATTTGTGAGTTCATATCTTAGTTAGCCACGTGTCCACAAATTTCTTACTATAATTTGTCATCAACAGCTGTATTGCGGTTTTGGGTTTGAGTGGTCAAATCTTGCACTGTTTGCATATTACAGAGTCTTCTAGAAGACCTATACAATGAGCAATAGCAACCAGGATGCCTTTTTCAGTAACTTGTGATTACTTGTAAATTCGTATTATGAGTTCAATAAAAACCATAAACCAGTTGAGGTTAATTTAGTATTAAACTGATTTCAGCACTGATAACTGAACCAGTCCAATTTCATTACGCATCCTTGTCGACCTGTGATCCTTCTATATTTCTGCTGGTTTTGTTCTAGAACCCTACTGTTACTATTTTGTCGCTTTTATCCAAAGTAACAAACTTTTTACCAGTTTAAACAGCTGGGCATTTATTAAAGCAATTCAAGGGAAGCTGCAGCAATGGGGAGGTACGGGAGTCAAAGCAAACTGTCAATATTACATATACTAAACTAAGGTACTGCCATGCCCACGCCGCCGAGCCAACGTGGAACACCTGGGGTGCGGCGCAGACTGATGCATAAAAAGCAGCGTCAGACCAGGAGCTGATGCGGAACCTTGTTCAGCCTTGTTAACTGCGACCTCCTTACTTCTCTACTCCTTCCTGATCCCTAAGCCCTTTCCCAGTCCCGAAACCCTACTCTTTTGTCCTTGTGCCTCCTTATGATCATCGACCTCTTGTCTGTGTACCGACCTTGCTTTCCGGATTGCCCCTTTAACGACGTTTGCCCCTCAAAGACCTTTTGCCTGTCCTGTGACGAAGTCTCTTGGTTTTCTCTTAATAAAGCCCTTATTCTGCTCTGCACTTGGGTCCGCCGCTTCCTTCCGGGACCAACCCTGACAGTTACCCATACACACGGCAGAGAAATGTAACCCACACAGTGGCACATACATGCAATACAAGGACGTTAGGATTAGCAATCCATCTGAAACAAGCACCTTTAGACTGTAGGAGGAGACCTTTCAGAGGGCAAGTGGGACATGCAAACTCCATAGATTGAGCAAAGATCGAACCTATGTCCAATCGTGCAGCCCAGGTGCTACGAGGCATCTGTGCAACCCAGGAACCTATTATAAATCAATGTCTTGAACAGCTCTGCTAACTGCTGCCTAAGGCAACTGCTCTAGCTAAAACAATGTGTGAATACAATACATCTTAGCCAAATCAAAATCTCACCTCAAGGGAAAACAGCTAGCATAAAGGAACAATAAATTGTTTTACATCTATCTACTCAGAAGCTGTACAGATGTAATCCTGCAGGTGTATGTTATTCAGAGTCTGTATTACATTGTCTATCAACCTTATTTAATCATGCATATCAGAAACATCACTAAAATTTAGACAAATGTATACCGCACTCCTTACCTTGTTTCAGTGATGTAACAACTTGTCAGGTATAGAAGGGAACGAAAAAAAGCTATATTACTCAGTGTAGGTATGCACAGTCTTTCTTGAATATTAAGAAGAAACCCCCTCCAACCCTTGGTTACGCACATGGCCTATAGGTCACGTTTTACACTCATACAGCATAATGCACTTAATCAGATTCACTGTCTGTTATGTATTTTGTATCACACATGATGTAGTGCTTTTTTAAGTTTCTTTCAGCACTGCAGCATAAAAAGTTTTTATCGTTATTTTTTAATAAAAAGGTGAAAGGCTATATAACAGAAAGGTCTTGAGGTCTGGTTACTCTTCAAGTATTTACTTCTAGATTTGACTGAGAAAAAATAGGATATACCGTATAAAATAATTTCATTTAAAATAAAATTCAATACAACTAAATTCATTGAAAGCTGTCAATAATGATTTCTTAAAAAAAGAAACTACTTTGAAACCTTACCATCTGCTGCTGTAGGGTAAATAAATAAATATACCTTCCACCACAAGAATTCACGTGATAACAGCTAATTTTCCTCTCAATGTCAGTATAAATAATGCCTTCTCAGTAAAAATTTAATGATTTGATTTTGTAACTCACAGTATATTTTCAGAAGCTGGATATAATGCATGTAACAAAATAATCTAATTAGCTAAAAAAAGCATATATCCAATTATTTATAGATTTAGCATCCAATATTTACAGGCAACTTGATCCTTAAGAATTTATTCATGACTTGGCTGTCCCTGGACAGAAATCATTTTGGAACTTTTATCCTGTTCAGTTCCTGCTGCACCTTATTTCAGCAATAATGACATAAACAGGCAACAAAAGGTAACTGGAGAGCCATTATGCAATTTTCCATAATGAAAAAGAGGCAAATTAACATGCACAGTGCTGGGGTAAGGCTGGATCTGGACTTTGTTGTGAGCTAAACACTACACAGAACTGTCAGAGAGTAAATAAAAAAAAATGAATAGTTAAAACATTAACAGCAATATATACAAAACAAAAGCAGTGAGGGAAATAACTGAAAAAAAGTTATCTATGCCGCTCATGCTGAACTCATATTTCAATCCTTGTTAAATGCACACATTTGAAACACCTGCAGCTTTACACGGATAATTCATTATTCAAACACATTTTTACCTTTTTACTAGACATGCCACAATTCACACGGTCAAAAGTTTTTGGATTGTAGCGAATTTCGAAAAGTTGTCAACGTCAAAACTTCAGAAACTTTAAGTGTTTAAACAAATGTTAAAGAGCAGTTTTGGTGACATGTAACAAATTACTGAATGGAAAATTGTTACAGAAGCTTCAGTATTTATTAGCAGAATGTTTTCAGAGGGCTGGTGTGCGAGGTCAGTTCAGCACTGTACCATAAGCCAACTTGCACAATGTAAGCACATCAAATTAATTGAAAAAATATCATGTCGAACACTGTAAAGGTTTGACAAACTAAATTAGATTGTCTATCTGATCCATTCAAACGGAAAACACAAAATGACAGGAATGAATTTCATATTTAGGCCAGATAGCAATGGGTGGTTTCATTGATGACTAAATAGAGTGCTTCTGGGAGGTGTCTAAATGGTGTTGATTCAATTAATCTCAGGTCTGTTAGGGTCTGGCTGGGAGAAGATTTGACAAATAAAGAGTTCAGCACAAAATAACAACGTGCAAATGTCAGCAGAGTTGAAGGCCAAAGGCAGTAGTTGAGTATCAGCTGTCTTTGGAGGATACTATATTATTTAGCCAAAAAGATGTTTTAAAATGCTCTTCAATAAATTGTAACTGATATATCTAGCTTCAGGTTGAAAACACAAAACTAAGAGCCTGAGTTCATTTCAAGCAGTCAGCCACACTGTTTAATACTAAAGTGGAGAAATAAACTTGTATCCCCTTGATTTCAAATGCATTTTATTTCCCTACTGTTTGTTAACATGTTATAATTCATAGTAAATTCTTAAAACACAGTTAGAGAGACCTCATACTGTCATTCATTTTATTTAGTAGTTTTCTTAGTTTGATATTTAGGACATGTAGCATCAAAATTTTCCTGGAAAAAAAGCATATGAAAAAATGCAATGATTTTTGCTCTTATTCAATTACTGTCAAATATGCAGGTCTTTAATTAAACTCCCAGCGTCATCTAGATTAGCTGTTTTTTTTAATGCAAATGTAACCATACAGACTGTGCAAAGGGAAGGAAGTACAGTGTCACTCCATGACATCAAGCGTTGTCTTTTCCATTCATCTCCTGCTAGAATGTTCCATTCTGTCAATCCACAGTGACTCCCACATTTATTATAGTCCTGCAACAGTATGAAACTTGACTCCAATCCCAGCCAAAGTCCATGACATTACAACCTGTACTCTGTCTTTCAGTTAGTGTGAAAAAGAAAAAAATTGAAAAAAAAAAGAATAAACGATGAATAAGACTAGGGTCTTCATTTTAAGTGGGGAGTTAAAAAGATGTTGTTAGTCTTGAGTCTGAGGAATAAAGAAAATGAGAGATGAAGGGGGTTCAGATGAAAAAAACTACAATGATCCATAAGGAGCGCACAGTGAAGATTGTATTTTAAAAAAAACAGGAAAAAATTCACACCACAGTACAGTGAAAAATTTCCATTATACTGCCATTTACATTTCTCAGGCGTATATGGACTGTGATATATTTTGTTGGCGCGTGCGTACACTGCTAATGTGCCCTGCTGTTATGGGATGGCTGGGCTGCAGTTGTCTATAGTCTACATTTTCTCTGACTGAATTAGGTTGGTTGGCAGTTACTGCTGCTCTGTATCAGTATTGCAGGAATGAATGACTAATGTCTGATAGAGTCTTGAGTTGGCGATATGGATTTCAAACCAAGCATTATGTCAGTCTAGCTGAGGAAGCAACGTCACAGAAGCAGAAAAACTATTAAGAAGTACACATGGTGCATGCATTCAGTCATCACCAGTGATCACTTGTCTAGTGGAGGGTTGCAGTGACCCAGAGCACATCCCGGAAACATGTTCAGTACAGCAGGGTCCACCCTGGACAGGACAATACAACAGGGCTTTGGTGTGTATCACTCTAGAATGACTAATCCACCTGAAACATGTCTTTAGAGTGTGTGAAGAAACACACAAGAAGAACATGCAAACTCCACCCAGACTGAGCCGCACTCCAACCAACATCTGAGCCCATGGCCAAGGAACGGTGAGACATAAGTGCTACCCTCAGTGCCAACATTCAACCCTAACTACCCTATACAATATGAATTATTCAATCAGTGTCATCAGAATTTATATTAAGCAGAAAATCACGTATTTCACAGTGACAGAAAGTGATGGATTTGTTCATTTTCATAACAAGATACCATGAACTTGGGGCAATATACCATCAAAGAACACCCGAGAAAGATGGGTACTAAGCAACAAAGAGTATAACATGGTCTTCAGCTAAGCACTAGAAGAAATGCGACACATATTTTTTCTCATTTTTATACATTTAAGCTGCAAAGTAAGAGTGTAACACCCTTTAGGATTGTGGATGACATGAAATGTGTTTTGCCTAATTTCTATTAATACTCCTAAATTAGGTCATTGATTTGGTGAGGGATTACTCCGGATTCTCGATGATGCAGCTATAGCATCCCGTAAAAACAGCCACACAAAGAGCTAAGATTGTTTTAAAGTTCAAAGTAGTTAAAATGATTGATACTGACAGACCGAAACCTTTACTTTGCTTGCTCCTGAAAGAAGGAGTCAGTAAAACATGTCTCCCTATAATACGGTATTAAGTATCCGATTTCATGTTAACTTTTAAATGTTTGCAATGGCAACATGGGTTATGATCCCAGGAGAGGTGTCAGATGTGAGTTAATTTTTTTATGGTTTTTACGAAACATTTTAGTTTTCATCCTTGCGCAGTATTAGTTTTTTTTTTTTTTTTTAAATTTTATTTAAAAAAAATTAGATATCCTTTTAAGACTGAGCATTTGGGAAACAAGACTTTTACTAACAATAAAATGTTTTCTTGCTTATCTGGAGTTTTTAACCAAAGCAACTGAGGATTTTTCCCTTTCGCACAGCAGGATGTTTTACTAGATCAATCTAGGTTAAGTAACTGGAGCAATCCAGGTTAAGTAAGGGTATTATGACAAGACTTCTCTGGGGAGCATTGCTGCGTACATCCAACTGCTCTGTAAGGCAGTGGGTAAAGGCAATGGGTAAAGTACTGCATTTAACAGCATAACTTCATCTAAACAAAGTGAACTTCTCAGCTGGGCACGGAAGATGAAATGATCCCACAGCGTTTCTCCGGAGCCCCATTGTTTGCATGTCCCATCTCCCTGCTTTTGCTGCAATTTTATTACATTTAAGGCAATCATTTATACACAAAACAGGGATTTGTTTCCCATCAAAAAGAAATCAGTAGGATTACATGTGTAAGGCTGAAATTTGTCAAGCACCGCATCGTCCTAAATATATGTGTTTCTGCGTGTATGTATCCAATATCAACAAGGGTGGTCTTTAGTCCATATTATTCTATGCTAAACACCGTCACTTTCTTCTATATAAGTATGTAATACAGTGCATTCTACCACGCGAAATCACTATTTTTGAACACTGAAAGGTTATTTTCCTGAAAATTGCAGAGTCACTCCGCTGTCTACTATCGTTCCTAAAATGTGCATTGTCTTTATCACACTGTCAAATGTCCGTCATAAGTTAGGGGAATTCACTTCAAAAGACATTTACAGGACAAGTGACCTTTCGGTGTTTTTGAGCAATGGTGCCACTGACATCTAAAAATCGAAAATGCTATTCATATACATAATAGTATAATTATTCAAAAATATTATCAAGTCATTCTGCCAATCATAGCATCCAGTGTGTGTGATTAAAGCCTTCCCTTTCCGTAAGTATTCAATGCATTTGCTGTGAGACAATTAGGCTTTGGTCCAACACGTTTTCTGTAGGGGATGAATACAACAGTTGGGTCTTGTGTGTATATAAGATACACCTGGTCACTGTGAATCTGTCCTGATTTGGCAAGGTAACAGGAACTCACCCGTAAAGATCCATAACTGCCCTTACCAAATATTTATTTTACTAGTATTAATTCATCATTGTATTTCATTCATTCATTCATATCAATACCATATCATATCAATAACTCCTTGCCCTAATGCAGGATCATGGCAGTCCATCATCACAGGGGAATCATACACATACACGTTCATTCCCACATACACAGTACAGCCAAATTAGGGCCACCAGTTCACTTAAAACACATCGCTGGACTATAGGAGGAGACTAGAGCACTGGGAGGAAACCCACACAAACACGTGGAGAACATGTAAACTCAAAGATAGATTTGAACACATTCGCAAACACAGAGTACTAGCCACTGTGCCACTATGCCAGCCTTTTTATTTTCTTAAAGAAATTGTCTACAGTGAAAATTTGTCAGCAGTATTTCATTAGATCTTTCACTACTTTTTTCTTTTTTAATACTGGACACATTTTTGCCAGTTTCCTTTTTTATCTCAAACTATTGACATTAGATGGAAACAAAAAGGAAAACATACAGTGTATTTTTGAAAACTATTGTATGAAATTACTCAAATCTATATTCATGTTAAATATGTTCACTAAATCGTATTTTTAAAAAAGCATAAAAACTAAACCTACACTAATAATTACTACAGTATGTATGATTTTGAAGTGTATTTAGGATACAATATATACACAAAGTATTCTTTTAGCATTTCTAAAAACACATCCATTTAAGATCTGAAAGCTTTTTAATTTGATTTTATTTCACCTTCCTGAAAGCTTGCCCTCACAAATATTTCTGCAGGTGTTCAGATAAAATGACTGTTAGTAGATTAAAATGTCAATGGAAATACAAACAAATGTAAGTCTTAGGAAGTCTTTAGGAAGTAGTTCATATTAAAAACTAGTGATGGGACCAATGACAGCTACACTTTTATCAATCCAATAACTGTTTTATGGCAATTTTGAAAGGAAAAATACCTTTGGTGGATGTGATTTGTAAGTAATTTATTAAGAAGAGTGTTTTCTTTCTGTGTTTAAGCTAAGAAATCTGTCATAAAGATGGGAATGCACCTGGAGGATGGCTTTTATTGCAGCCACGCTACACTGAGATAGACTTATGGTGTGTTCTTGTCCTCCCCAATAGATCTGATCACATTGCTCTTTAATGCATTTACAAATGTTGGCCTTCGTGGAATAATTTAAAGTCAAAGTGAAAATCAAACAGAAAGCAGAAAGAGCAGTTTAAGGGTTTCTTTAAGTAATCCTGGCATTTCCAGTAAACACCTTGGTGACTGGCACAGCAGAAACATTTTGTATTTAGATACTACAGAACCAAATTTATTGCTTGATCTAGGAAATGGCGTGTTATGTCAATTAAATAAAAATTTCATTACTTTACGTCTAAGTCTTCGATTGCCAACTGCAGTAGAAAACGTGCATTGTATAACGGAAAATTACATTTTCATTGCAAGGCATATTTGAAAGGCAATCATATTACATCCTCATAATAAAAGTTAGTTAAGACAGATTTATATTTTATGCTTCATATTTATAAATTATCTGATTCACTTGGTGGTTCTTGAGGGCTGAAATCTTTTCCCCATGAAAAATGTAAGCAAGTCACATCCTTGATAATGGAACTGAAATGCAACGTGGTTTATAATTTATTTAATATTATGACTTGAAGATGACACATTTTGGACAAATTATTTCTGAAAGCACTGTACACCGTATTTTTTTCTCCAAAAAAGTTAATGCCACTGGTATTCATATAAATCCTTTCTTGGTAAGAATCTTGCAATGGTGTGGGTATCTCTTAAGCATTTTTACATATTAGCATGCAAGTTTTTGGAAATAAATCACATGGAAAATGCATGATTTAAAACAGCTGTTGGGTATCGACTGAGTGGAAGCTGCATGCAGTACCTCGCTGTGGCTGAATGATTTCAATTTTACAGAAAACAGGCTCGCTCCCGCTCATCCAGTGTTCAGCTGTCAAGTGGAGTCTCTCTCACACACTATATTCTCCCTATCCAGTGTGCTGACACTTTGCAGACGGAGACAAATGAGGGTGCATCTAATGTTAAATACTCTCAATGGCTTGCACATTTTTCCCAAGACCAAGGACTGCACTTGATTTGTGTCTCAGTTCTGCCGTGTGATTTGTGAAGGAGAATTTGATGTTTAGTCTTTTGACAACGTAAAAAATGTATGGGTCGTTCTCTTGCAATATTTTGACCTACATGAGCATTCAGCAACCACATTATCATTTAGTTTGACAATTCCGGGTGTTCCCAAACAATGAATTTTCTACCATATTTTGAAATTCCATGCTCAATAAGCCACATTAAAAACATTTTTCCAAGACATTTTACAGAAGAGGGAAACGACCCAGAGGAGTGAAACTTCTATTTTCCTATACAAAGAACAACTGAAATAAACAAAATGTTTTCCCTGCCATTTTTTGGATGGATGGATGGATGGATGGATGGATCATATTGTGCAAACTGATTCTAAAAGGACATTTTTAGAGGTAACTGACTACATCCATACCTCACATAATAGGGTCCTCAACAATGAAAAAGTGGTACAACAGCTTGTGAGAATATATAGTACCATTTTTTCATACAACAAGCTAATATTTCACTACAATGGCATGTGCCCTTCACGTAATCCTGACATAACAAAGGATTCAACCCCACAAACACAACCCAGTAAAAATAATTCCGACAACACAATTCCTGTCCCTGATCATCAGTTCAGCGCAGTTATTCAACACAATAGCAACACGGTAGATACAAAACAAACATTTGCGTGAGCATCTAAGAACTCACTGTCACTCAACATCAACAATTTACAAACTGAGTTATGAACATTTTTCCAGTCTCAGATGTGTTGAAAATTTGAGGATCTAATATTTTGCGTTCTCATACATACATCCTTATTTTCATTCACTTTGGTACTTTATTAATGTTTATTTTAGTTTCATCATTCACAACAAAAACACTAGGGGAAGCTAATTTAGAAATAAAACTGCTTCTAGCTAGTGGTCAGGGTTTTGCCCAGGAATCGGAAGGTTCTAGTAGGTATCCGCAGTCTAGATGCAGTTTCCTTAAGGGACTTCCTTGAATTGCTCCAGTAAAACACCATGATGTGTAAATGCATAAAAAGTAACTGTCTCTATACAATGGTGACAATTCCTATGAAACTTGCACTCCGATAATGGAACTGGTTTGACAAGGAGGACATCTACATTTATTCATTTAGCTGATGCTTTTCTTCAAAGCAGCTTACAACGTTAAGCTACCTACAAGTATTTATCCATTTATACAGCAAGGTAATGTAACATTTAGAAAACTGGCAAAGGCAAAACATGTAATCATACATATGCCTCTTTAATACAAGAGACAGACGAGATGAACTGCAACCCATGGTCGTGTGAAACTGTGGATTTCAAGAACAGATTGCCAAAACAATCGCTGTGCATCCCTTTGTCACACAACATCTTCTTCCTTTAGGTATCATGAAAAACTGACAGCTTTCTAAATGGTTACGACTATGTATGGCTGAATGTGCACATAAAGCATCTGGAAAGCCAGCTGTAATAAAGTGTTAACAGCTAATGGGTGGCATGGTGGTGTATTGGGTAGTTCCTGCTGCCAGGGTGGTATAAGAGAACATGGATTTGATCTCCACTCAGCCTGTGTGTTCTCCCTGTGTCGGTGTGGGCTTCTTCCCACAGTTCAGGTGAATCAGTGACTCTACAATACCCCTATAATGTGTGAATGTGTGTGTCTGTGACTACCTTGTAACTGGACTGGTGTCCCATCCAGACTATAACCCCCCCAGCCTTTCATCCAATGATTCTGGGATATGCCCTGAATTACTGCAACCCTGTGTAGTTATTAAAATTGGATGGATGGATGGATGGATGGATGGATGGATGGATGGATGGATGGATGTTAACAGCCGAAATACAATCAGACGAGAGGTAGAACTTTTCGGGTAATACTGACCATAGAGTCACACTTACATTACTAAAATAAATGAATCCGATATGGAAATTTACAAAAGCGCTAGAAATGCCTGATGGTATTTTAATATTTTTGATTCATAATATAAGTTTTTGTCAAACAGGAGCATGACTTAAAATAAATAATATTGTGCAAAATAGTTTTTGGACTATTGCATTTTTCTCTTGTGTTATTATCAATACGGTCACCAACTGCTGCAGGCAGATTTGCAGCTGCCGGTCATCCTAAATTGTAAATCTAGGACAGAGGTGGTATATGACTGCCAGACAAATGCTGTGGGCATTGTTTCAAACTAATATTTCTGGATTAAGATGTAGGCGTCTTCTACAGACTGCCAATTTGCTAATGTGCCTGGTCCTCCTCTAAGAGACAGCTTTAATGCTGATTTTAAGTAATTCAAAGAGTGACTCATAAATCTTGTGTGTCCAGACATTAGTCTGACCAAAATACATTAGTCACACAGTCAATCTTAGGGGCTTAACGTGATGAAAAATAAAAATTATGCACCTCTCATTTCAGCATAATGTGTAATATTGTTACGTTTAGGAATCAGTTACCACGTGTCCCGAGGAAGTCTTTAGTATACCTGAAACATTTCTCAGAATAGACGCTCCCAAGACAGGCTCAATGTAAGTACAGTGTTCTGATGTCGCCCAAGGTGACGTTTTTGGCTGCCAGAATTTCTGAATCAAAAAATCCCTCCTTTCTCTCATTTATTTAAAAACTGTCTCTACATATTAGATAATGAACAAAGGCAGAGAAAAATTATGACTAAAATGCTGAACTGAATACAGGGGATATGGGTGTCCTCTACTATCATATTTTCATTCAATACTGTCCCACATTCAAAGTTTTTGAAAGGTTTTTTTTGTGATTTTAACCTTAGTGATTAGTCTGCATGCTTTCATATGGATTATTCTTTTTATAGCTTTGTAGCAAAAGGCAGAGATTCAACTTAAATATTGAGAAAAAAACTAATTACACCGGTATATGCAAAGTTATTGAAATCAAGGTTAATGTTATTCTTACCTTTCCTACCATCTTTTCATATTTTATATCACAGTACTTAATGCACAGGAATGTTGGCTAAGTGCTCTATTAGAAACATGGAGCAGAGCAGTGTGCAGCATATTAAGAAATATTTTAATAAACAAAGTAAACTATGAGCAAAAAAAAAAATCTCCTTTAAATATTGCATAATGCATGTATTTGGCACTCCTTTAGAAATTCCCAACACAATTACAGGGCAGATGTGAAAAACCTTATCAAACAAGGCTCTTTCAGAGACTGAGTGAGCAATGGCTGTCTGAGGTATAACCAGGGGGCACACAACTTTGACAAAAGTTCAAAATGCACTTTCACGGGTTCCAAATAGTTCAAGATGTGCACTTCAAAAGCAAAGAACAAGGACAGAATATGTCAGTGAACTCAGGATGATAGTGTGGCTATGAGTTCAAAACAACCTTCCAAAGCGGATAAACAAAGGGATAAACAAATTGTGTATGTACCCAAAATGCCAGAATGCAGCTGTCACTGGCTGTTTCTCTGAGGACCTCTACACCATGGGTGTAGAAGGTACCGTCAGTCCTCACATGAACACACACACACACACACATTTTCAGAACCGCTTGTCCCATACGGGGTCACGGGGAACCGGAGCCTACCCGGCAACACAGGGCGTAAGGCCAGAGGGGGAAGGGGACACACCCAGGACGGGACGCCAGTCCGCCGCAAGGCACCCCAAGCGGGACTCGAACCCCAGACCCACCGGAGAGCAGGACTGTGGCTCAACCCACTGCGCCACCGCACCCCCCTCACATGAACATAAATGAATAATAACTATTCATACGTTTTTTTTCTTTTCCCATTTGTCTTAGGAACTTAGAAATTTGTTAGAAATTCATAGCGTACTTTTAAACAAATGCAATACAAAGTAATTTAGTGGAACTACACAATTCCTTTGACACCTATTTGACACAGTAACCAGATTGTCACAGACAAGACAAATGAGACTCTAAATTAAGATAAAACATAATAATCCATATAATGTAAACTTATGTGTCCAGTTTTGCCATCTGTATTTATGTATAAAACAGATTATCTTGGGGTACAACTGTCAACCAATCACCACTTGGTCACAAGTTGGATTTGACATATGTGGCACCAGCTAGACAGACCTGGAACACCCAAACGTTCTGTGCGGGTTTACTGGAGGACAGCTCAGTGCAATATCAATTCAACTCCTATCTCTGAGAGAATTTCTCCTGTGAGTGAGGACAGGGACACTGAGTCTGAGCTGACCATGCTGAAGAATTTTTTCATCCACAGTTGTGGATGCAACTTCTAGAAGCTGTGATTTGTGGGCAGTTGGTGCCTCCCTTAGTGGCAATCTTAAGACTTGCTGATGAACACCAGAAGTGAGGGAAGCTTTTAAACTGAAGAAAATGGTCTTCTGGGCAATGCTTTCTGTCAATCTCCTAATTTAGCCAAGAGGTACCAACAGGCCAGGAGGGCTGGAGCAAAGGCAGTTGTTTAAGTGAAAGCTCAGGAACGGAGGAGCTTTGACAGGATGTGGAGAAATCCTGTGAAGTGGCCTCAAGGTTGTTCTGACAAACGACTGGGTGTCTTAGAAAGCAAAAGTGTTATCCTGTGCAGCTTTTGCCATGCAAGGATGGGGAACTGCTAACTACTCCCGGGAAAACATTTTAAGGAACTCCTAAATTTAGTCGACATGCCATCCTACCAGAAGGCAGTGTTTGACATCTCCGGTGCAGTGAAACCCATCACTGTTCTGAAGGCACTAAGGTGGTGCAAGGCATCTGTAGTGGTAAGGCTTCAGGGATTAAATGAATTTAGCCTGAGATGTTAAAAGCACCAAATGGTGTGGGGGTGGCGTGGCTCAGGCATCTCTTCCATGTTGCATATAACGCAGATCAGGTACCTCTTGATGGGCAAGCTGAGGGGGTTGCCCTTATATAAAAGAAAGAAGAGAGCATGGGAATATGCTAATCCAGTCTACATATGAAAAGAGTGGGCTTTTCTCTGCAACTTCATGAGTGATTGAAAAGGGCAACACAAAAAGGCCTACCGATGCAGTTAGGGTTATGGCTTGACGTGCAATCACTGTGACCCTCTCCAGTACAGGGTGAATTAAACCGACACACTGACTGACTGACTGACTGCCTGGGTGGGTGGGTGAATAGTGTGAGCTCACGGGCTGTACCACCATAGCAGGCTTGGAGCTTCTGTACATTGACACATAGCTCCCCACAGTCCACCACTGTCTGAAATGAAATAATGAGGACCAGCTGCAGTTCATTGAGCATCAAGAGGGAAATTAAAGGAGCTGGTCTAAGGACTTTGAGAGGAGGCCAGGGAAGTACTCAGCCAGTGGTTCTACTTAGCAGTTTGTTTTTTTTTTTTGGAAGGGTTTACACTCACTTATGAGTTGCACTGCAAAGCTTATTTTGGGTTTTACTTTAAAGAGGTCATGGCCCCATTTTGAGTTTTCAATAAAGGGTCTGTTTTATGGGAAGATCCCTGCTGTCTGCTGCATCTGTTCTGCCTTTGTGGCTGCCTCTGTCCCAAAACCAGCCACAAAATTATGTTCTTGATTTATTTATTTATTTCTTTTTATTTCACATAGTAAATCTAGTAGGATTTTTAAAAATACATCCTTGTGTATGAATAAGTATTGTACTTTTCTATGGTGATTTTTTTTATGTATTTATACAATGGTGCTTATAGTTTATCTGTAAGATATCATAAAAGTTTTGAAAATCTTTATTATATACTTGTATAAGGACCTTCCTCCAAGGAAGATCTGAAGTTATATAACTGTCAATATAATTGCATCCCAGGACCTGGGAAGCTTTTGGAACTTGGTAAACAAGCAAGAAAGTACAAGAAAGTACTGCAGACCACGAGATGAGAACGTTACTGAAAATCAAGTTGAAAAGCATGTGAATGATCAAATCTGACAAGAGATTATATACAATATATAATTTTAAGACTAGTTTTGTGGCTTATTAAAATGATGATGATAATAATAATTTAGCGTGACACAAAATTTAGTAACCAATTTCACAGATGGTTTGTTGTTTTACCCAAGCATTTATTATTGTTCATTCATTTTTACATAGTGTACAGACAGTGCTTTAAATTTTTTGGAGTGAGCAGCAGGTAGAATAGTGGTTAGTTAGAGTTACTGGCTGGCATTCAAAAGACCTGGATTTGAATCTCCACTCCCACTAAGGAACCCCTGAGCAAGACACTTACTCTGAACAGCTTCAGTAAAAATTACCCAGGTGTATAAAATAATTGCAAGCAGCTTAGCATAAATAAACATATGGAGAAAACTGATAGCTATATAAAAAAATATGTAAATAACATTTACATGCAAAATAATGAAGGTTCTAAATATCAGGAATGTGTCATATAATTTCTGTCCAATGGCAATACTTGCAGTTTTAAGGTTGAATAAGTACATGTTCAATAAAATAAAATATTCATATTTACATTTATACATTTTGAAGACATTTTTCTTCAAAGCAATGATGACAAAAACAATCCTGAAGAAAAAAAATAACAGTCTAGTCATTTCAGAAACATACAAAATATGAAGTGATTGTTTATTTCTAGAAATGTTTATGGATTCTTACAGGTTCCTTCTGATGATAGCAATATCATACCTGTACATACATAGAATGTCTAGTGACTATTTTTGTATATTGTGGACTATTTTTTGTATATTGTTTACTTTATATTTTTTCCTTTATTCACATATTCTATCTTCTCATCTGTGTCTTGTCACTGTCATTCTGTCTGTGCTGTGGAAGTTTCTGTCACCAAGACAAATTCCTTGCATGTGTGAACATACTTGGCAATAAAGCTCGTTCTGATTCTGATTCTGAATATCGGCATGGACAACTTTGTTACATTCAATTTAGCAGCGTTTATTGGAGTATTATCGTCTTGCAGTGTGGGACATCATGAGGAAGCATTCGGTTTGAGTACTGGAAAATCATGTGAAAATAGTGTGTACCTCAGGCTGTATGTGGTCACCAGAAATAATTTTATGTTCCTAGAGCATTATACCACCAGGCAGAGCATCAAATGTATCCTACAAGACTGCTGCCCAGACTGTGACAGATTCACCACAATGTTTAAGATGCAGAAAGTAGAGAAAACTTGCTTTAGTTTTCTCCAAAAATAAATCTGTCTTCCCATATAAAGAAAAATAAATAAAATAAAATAAAATGTTACTATTACTCCTCATTGTTCAGTGGTCTAGGTATTATTTCTAGGTGTAAATACCGACATACACACACACACACGTGTGTATATATATATATATATATATATATATATATATATATATATATATATATATACTGTATATGTAGGTGGTTTTGACCTTTTTCCCATTTCCATATTAAATGATTTTAGTTTTTATGCCCATCAAATTCATGTGTATTTACCACACATTTTGCTATTCTCTTCATAATTTGCAAGAAATTTTCACAGCAAAGATCATGTACTCTAGTGATTATATTTAGTGAAATGACAGACATCAAGGTTATCATGAATACTTATGTCCATGCATTGGTTAGAAAGTCTCATGTCTATATTTTCCCATGAAAGTCATTCAGGACTTCAGTTAAAGATTTGTCTGTCTTTTATGTCACATATAAAAGCCTTACTGATTCGAAAACCCCATTTAAAATCAGGCATTTGTCTGACAAAATGACTGGATCATTATTGCTGCTATTGTCTGGCAAGTCATTACTATGTTAAGTATGAAAAAACTCGTATGTGCTTCACTTTTATGGACTTTTTTGAATGAAAGATATGTAGGATCAAGTTCCTTTTGTACAACTTTAATGTGTACTTAATGAAACTGGACTATAATATCCTAAAATGGCATTAATGAAAAATCCTGAGTAAAATTTACCAGTGGCACACTTCACAGAAAGTGTCATTGCTGGAGTAATTTTGGCTTATTTCCGTTGCCTTGGTTGTCTCCAGCAAAATGTCATTTAGAATACTTTAGTTATTTTAGCTTTTCCATCTGCTCTGCTTGTTAGAATTTTCTACTTATGTACAATCAGCCCCTGTATGCATGATCTTACTCCCACACTTCCAAGAATGAGTCCATAGACATCATGCATCGTAATATTACATTTAATTAATTCACAGGGACTCTAAAATTAACGCAGGTTGCAATGGAAGTTTAAGTGAGTATCTCTAACTTGTTTGTGTACCTTTAAAAAAAATTGTAGGAAGGTGATCAGGAATCGTCATTGAGTTTTATGCACCTACTCGTGAGATAAACATCGGTGCATAAAGTGGAAAGAAACAAACCAAGTTTACTTAAGAATCACACGTCTGCAACTATGTCTCTTTTTCTCCTAATGTAATGCACAAATTGTGTTTCTGAGATGTATGCCGCTTAGGAGGAAAGCGTCTGCTAAATGAATAAATGTAAATGTAACGTAACCCTAACTCTAACGCTAGCCAAAAAGAACAAAAATTCAAGATCTGGGGTCAACCATGTAAAGCTGAGACCATATAAGTCAAATATACAGCAGATGTGACTACACTGAATTTTCACGTTGAATATTCATTAGTTTGTTATCTGTTTACCACTCTGAGAACAAAATAAAAATGCAAAGAGAATGGAGTATACTCTCATAAAATTTTTAAAGGTAATCTGAAAACTGACATTGGTGGTTTACTTCTACAACTGATTCAGAAAGAAAACGGAACAAAATCAGTCAGACAAACAGCTCTACACCCTATTTACTGTATTACTTGCAATTAGCTGTTACAGTCCTTGGATAACAATAAGAGTGTATTGTATGTACTATTTGGTATCTGACATTGCCATCGTCTTCACACGAAGCTGATCTTCATTATAGTCACAAAGAAGTCATTAAGAGACAGAGCAAAATATGCAGTACATTTCCTGTTAACGAAACTGCTGCTGTTCTTCCCCTGTATACCTTTGCATAGCAACTGGCAGTTGACAGTACATTTTCAGACACAAAATCGCCATCTGTTGCACTGAGGTTCCACTGGATCTGCTTCAAGTCATCTTTAGTGAATCATCTCATCACTTACCTCTATATCTGACTCAAAAAACACATATAATGTGTAAATTAATTCTGGTACCAAACACCATAACCTATTGGCAAATTCAGTACATAGAGAGTAGGAGCCAATGCACACGAAACAAAACAAAAAATTCTACTGGAATTACGGCAATTAAATCGTTCTCTCCTATTTAAGAATGTATAATGCAAATCTGATTCTAATAAGTTCCCATGACATCAGAAGTCATGAAAGTATGGCACGGAGGTTCTCGGTTCTGGCTCCGTTGTGGTGGAACGACCTTCCCCTCTCACTCAGAACTGCTGAAACTCTGTCGACATTCAAGAAGGGTCTGAAAACTCACTTTTTCCGGACTCACTTCGCCCAAGATCTCCCCAGCTCATGTATGGTGTAAATGTTCATGCACCGTAACTTTATGATCATCCCCAGTTAGGCCTTTACACAGCCGCTACTCCGACATTGTATGTGAGTGTTTGTTTTTGCAGGAGGTTATCAGGATTCATCTATCCTGCATTTTATGCACCTACTTGAGCGATGAACATCGGTGCATCAAGTGGAAAGTAACAGACTAGGTTTACTTAAGAGTCACATGTCTGCAGCTATGACTCTTTCTCTTAATGTAATGCACAAATTGTATTTTTGCTGAGACGTACATCGCTTTGGAGAAAAGCGTTCGCTAAATGAATAAATATAAATGTAAGATGTAAGTATGAATTTTAGCATGCGTGTCATAAATCGAAGGACAGTACCGTACAAGAAAAAGTTGCTAAGAAGCATGCTGAGTCAAGTTCCCTGACTTAGTGACACAGGCTTCACAGGGAAATTTATTACAGTACCTGAAAGTTTTGAGTATTTAAACAGGCACAAAGGTTCCCTTCAAACTAAATTGTACAATGAAATGTGTCAGGTATCACAAGTGGCGGTGGCTTCAAATACCGGATCAGACAGGGCGTAGAGACGATCTCTCCCCAGTTCAGTGTATGGTTCAAATAACAGACACGGCAGCTTATATGCAGCGATATCTCTATATGGGTGATGTGAGTACAGTCTTAGCATATGCATGCATGCTGAACAGTGTTCACACCTCAGGAAAGCTCAACTGCACTGTCAGTCAAACGAGAGCCACATTTTTCCCCATTACAAATGTGGCACCGGGGCTCTCTGACACTGCAGGAGCAAGCAAGAGGCAGAAGGACCACAGGTGAACCAGAGTAAGCGGAGAAAAGTAAAAAAACACATAGACCATGCTGGCTTTTATATGTGGTCATTTATATCTGTACCCATTTGTGTGTCCGATTTTCAAAAAAATTTATCCAGGATGAAAACGGTCCAAACAAGAAGTGCTTTGCAGTGGCTTAGCGAGTAGGGATCTTATGTCTGGGTGGCGGGAGAGGATATGGGTTTGATCCCCAGTCATTCTGTAAGGAGTTTATATATTCTCTCTCTGTCTATGCAGGCTTCCGCTGGGTACTCTAGTTTCCACCCACACTCCAAAGACATGTGTTCAAGTAAACTGGTAAACTGGTAATTGATGTTACCAATAGGGTGCGTTCCTCTGGTGTTTAGACGAGTGATTTGTACTACTGTAGTGTATCTAGCATTCTAAGTCACCTTGGGTGAAAGGGGGCCAGCTAAGTATTCCACTGTGTTCACTGGAAGTCACTTTGGAGAAAAGTGTCTGCTAAATGAATTTAGGTCATTTTTGAGCAAGTCTGAGTAACTCTGAAATGCCAGGTGCTGCATGAAAACACACCGTAGGGTGATCCTTGCTGAATCATTCCTCCATCTTCAAGCGGCATATTGAAGGACTCGTTTGTTTAGCAACGGAGAGCCTGAACTATTTTTTTGCGATTCTTAAAATTGCGACCTTAGGCACAATTTCAGCCACATTAATGGAAAGAGTCTGAACTCTGCAGCAAGTAGTGCACTGCTTGATGGCCACTTCTGGCTGCTGAATCCATTCTGGGTCACTGCACAACTTAATGGGCCAATATTGCCATGACATGCCAAGATATGCCTCAAGTAGGACACTGAAAATACCTTCCTTATCTTCTGGAGTAACTAGAAAACAATTTCCCTACAACAGGCACCTGTTCTAGACACACTTTTGTTCAGATCAGCATTTATATTTCCATTTTAACATTCCTGACTTAATGTAGCCGAGAGAACAGGGCCTGGTTTTGACCACGCTTGAGACTTTACGGGTCACTGTGAGAGTAACCTGATTTTTGAGCTTTTCATTTAATTTCAGGTGAAATTGATTTAAATCATTTCATTTCGCACATACTTTTCTCCAAATTGACACTTCAGGTAATGCACCAAATACAGTACAGTACAGTACAGTTCGGTATATAGTACAGGCTATACACTACAGTGAACTCTCCACAATTATTCACCCGACTGTATCGCACAGCAGTGTAACACATGCATTCACTCACACATACACACACTATGGGGAATTTATATTGAGCTGCATCACACCTTTTTGGACTGTGGGAGGAAACCAGAGCACCCAGAAAAACAAAACAAAACAAAAAAAAAAAAAACATGCAAAAAGCAGAGAACAAACAAACTTTATAATGACATGAAGTCAGATTCGAATCCATGCCTGAGTGCATAGGCCATACACTGTAAGACATTGATGTTACCTGCTGCTCTACAATATCAAGCAAACGCAGATACCTTCGTACATGAGAACTTGTGGTGAACAAAGTCTAAAATGGAGAGCGGATGAGTGCATCTGCATTACAATATTGCACCCTGCTCTGTACCTAACAGAGTATTGCCGGTGCAAACACCCAGCATGGCAAGTGCCCCGAGGCTATGGAAGACACGGTCCTGGATTCATTATCCCAACTCAGCAGGCATTTGTTATCTGTGAAAAGAGTAAAACGGTACATAAAGGTAGTGGTGAAATTCCTGCACCCTGCACACATCAACAAAGCCTCGTTCAGAGGCGGGGAACAGTTTATCTCATCTGTTAGCAATGTTCAATCTTCCATCTAGTTCTATCCCGCATGACAAGGGACAGCACCACCTCAATGCAATGTAGAGATCCATCACATGCTGGAATGGGATGCGTCTGTGAATTGAAATAAAAATAAACACTAAATGACACCACTTCACATTTTTCGCATTGAATCATGCAGCGAGGCTAACTGGTGAGAACCTGAGGTGTTACTTGATTATATCCAAGTACCATTTTACACCTGTGCTGCTCAGCCTGGACAGGGCTATCTTTTTGTTGGATTACTGCACCCACTGCAGTAATCAGAATATTAAGCAAGCATACGTGGGATGTGCTGAGATGAGGTTTTCCTGTAATAGAATTTTCTCTACAGAATAATTTTCAAAATAAAGAGAATTTAGTGAGCTGAGCATCTCTTTTTTAGTATTTATACTGGTATTATACTTCTCTCCATAGGAACCTTAAGTGTTAGTCAAGCTTATCGTTAATTGATTGAGAGTAAAAAGAATAACCTCCTGTCAAAGCTCAAAAAAGATCCTCAATATTTGGCACTGAATACTTATCTGCTTATTTGCTGTTAACATTCAGAGCTGTGTGATCTTTTTCTCACTGCTCTTCTTTTTTAGTGTGACATTTCAGCATCATGAAGGAACAGCCTGTCTCGGTACTGCTAAAGGTACCCGATCTCTTCCTAAATGATGGCAGATATTTGGCAAAAAGTCTTGCATTCTGCTTGATTTCACATAGTAGATAATATTCACATTTAGCTCCAAAGCTCTTTCTGACCTGTTAGTTTAGAACAATCTCATGCTGTCTCCTCCGTAAGTGCAGAAACGTCACTTTAAGGCATCTTGTCTACTCTTCCGCAGCTTCCGGTACTGTCTGCAGTGACAATGTGACTGGCAGTTGATTCATTTGACCAAGAAATTTGCGTTAATCGATTTTACAGCTGCAGGCTGCTTCTGGAAAACGCCACAAATTGACTACTACTCAGAACGTTCTCAAAACCAAAACACAATCTCCTCTTAACTATGCAATGTATCAGGTACAACTGCTGGTCTCTGAGTCTTACATCAAGTATGTGTCCAAACCTGTAGTGTTCAGACAAAAGGCATCACAAAGATCTGAAGACCTACATAGCTCAGCCCAAGGCTTTCCTGCCAAGCAAAAGGGGGACTGTGTACTAGAGGTTACGATATACCTCATGAATAATGAGATAAAATGTTCCAGACTACTTTTACTTAAACACAACTGAAACACAAGAATACATATTATAGAAATCCAGACACAATGCCTGTAAGTCATGCATTTTTTGGGGGGTGGGGGGTATAAAGGACTATATATGCAATTATACAAAATAACCTGATTTGAAAGGCTCTACAGACCATGCTCTGAGAACCATTGCTTTATAATGTTGTTGAAGGTTATCATTTTCACAGTGACCCAAGAAAGACAATATGGACCATTCTGAATTAAAATAATCAATATAATCCAGCCAGGTATATATTTCTGAGTTTCCTCTACCACAGAATTGGCAGTCAGTGACGTAACCATCACTTATGAGATGTTTAGGGTTTTTCAACATCAGGCAACCTCACCCAGGCAACCCAACCAGTGCTGATCAGACCCCAGCCTGCATTCAGGTAGCGCTACTTTGAATCCACTGTTTAGCCTCTACTGATCGACAGCCATCTAGATGTCCTCTCTGCAACCTCACTTAACATGTTTACACAACTTGTCCAGTACCAACATCAAGAACCGCTTGTCCCGAGCAGGGTCACAGCAAGCTGGAGCCTATCCTGGAAACACAGGGCGCAAGGCTGAGGGGGGAGGGGATACACCCTGGACGGGACGTCAGTTCATCACAAGGCACCCCAAGCAAGACTCGAACCCTGGACCCACCATGCAACAAGAACCAGTCAAACCCACTGCACCACCATACCCCCCTCTCTAGTACCAAGCAACAAAAAAACTGAGGATTAAGCACTCGGCTTCAACGTATTCACGAAATGGTATGAACCTAATATAAACTAATATGACTTAAGATATAGTTTAGTAAAAGAAATGATTGCAAGACATTTCTCAAAAAAGAAGTAGATGGATGGATGTCATTAAGAGTTCTCACTGTTAAAAACATTTTTTATTATACGTATGAATACTACTACTGCTACTACTAATACTACTATGAAAAAAAACGACGCTGAATTGAGATTACATTATTTGCAATGTAACTAAACAGTCATGAAACACACATAACACCTTCATGAGCACATTACTAATTCATAAAATATTCATAATAAATTAATACACTTTACAATCAATGACATAAAGCTTTGACTGACAGCCACTTGGAAATTACTATTACTTAGATAAACTGGTATTCTTATTAATTTTACAGCTTGAAAAAAAAAAATATATATATATATGTTGTCTATTTTACACAGATTAATATCCTTTCATATCGGTATCATATCCACATTTACAAATATAACTTTTATTTTTAATTACTGTTCAATGACTGCTTACAGGCAGTACACTAAATGTAAAGTGTGGTATTGTGAGCAGACAATCTAATTCCTGACAGACAGGACTTCTGAGCAATAGTAGTTGTAACAAATCTTGCTTCTGGTCCCTCCACAATAATAGGTGAGTATTTGACATATGTATTTTATTTGAGTACAGCTCTTACAGCCTGGATTTCAAACATCTTAAAATGCATAATCAGATCCCTGGAGCTGTTGCCAGCTTTGATAAATCTCAACAGGTAATTATTTGCATTAGCCAATGCCATATTTTATCTTGCTGTCAAAATGCTCACAATTACATATGCATTAAGTCAATCTGTTTATGCACAAAATCTAGCATGCAAGAAGAATTCTGTCATTATAATACTGAACACATACAAGTATCATTGCATGCTAATAGTAAGTAACCTTGCAGGCTTTAATGTATTCATTTGTAGTACATTGGTGAATGTGGTATAAGGAAAAACAAGAGTCCTGCAAAGAATTTATGAATTAAAAAAAAATGAACTTATTTAGATGGGATGAGCCTATGTTTTTTTATGGCATAAAAGTAAAAAAAAAATTAAGTATAATGTAAAGTAACATATATAATAGCTATACATAATACTCTTTTGTTATCCCCAAAGTTCTCCCCTCCCATCCCATAGATACACTTCTGACTTCTCCTTGTTGATATTAATGAATCCTCACCAATTCCTTCAAATTGTAGGATAATATTAAAGCTCATGAACACCAAAACTGAAATTTGACAAGTGTTTAAGAATATAAGCCCTTTGAGCCATGTCAGCCTTTGGGACATTTCTATTAAGCCAATTTGAAACCAAAAGTACCCTTGATCATGTATGCCTTAAGCAGTCATTATTTTAAGAAGAATACTTTCAGAATAACAAAATTATTCTGTTTTGCCCATCATACAGTAGTGCATTAAAGAGTTTTGTGAAAGAGATTTTTAGATATGGGAGATGTAATAACTTGTCATTAAATGTTTTAACTCATGTATAAACTTGCAGAATTTTGAAAGCAAAGAAAAAGTCCTGGAAGAAAATAAATTCTACATGAGAAATTCTCGGCTTTGTGATGCAGCAACTGCTGGACAACCGGAGCACACGGGATTATGCAACTTGCAGAACTCATCTAGGTTCCACATCACAGTGCTGGTTTTCGTACCATTCTATTTCATTTTTACACAAAACTTCCATCCATCCATCAATCCACTCATCCGACCAATTTCAATAACCTTTATACATAACTCAATAGGCAGGGGTGAGAAGCTTACGCTCTACATGAGAGAAAGTTCTAAAAAATTTGCTGATATTACAAGACTTAAGTAATGTGTTAAATCACAGCCTAGGAAAACTGTAAAATGTCAACATGAGAATGAGCAGAACCCGGTCCCACTGCTTTCTGTTCAACTTTATTTATATTTTTTCACTTTTAACCATTAAGAAATATGCTGCTATAAAGCATTGGAGTAATGTCCTAAATGTTAAATACTTTAAGTTCACGATCCATCCTGTTCAGCTATTGAAATAACAGAAATCCAACAACTTATGTATAAAGTATGATTTTAAATATGTGTATCTGTAATTTATACACGGATCTGCTCTTCAGAGCACAGCTCAGAACGTTTAAAAATCCAGTATTTTACAGAAAGCTATAAGGTAAAGCTGGGCTTCAGTATCTCTTACAAATGTTTTGATTTGTTATATGTGTTATGCATTAAGGGTTTGCATAGGGTCTGCAAAGTTAGGCAATTTCGATCTCCAGTTGTGTGCGTGTGTGTGTGTGTGTGTGTGTATTTTAATCACATTAGGGATGCATCAATGTATACATCACAGTCCTGTTTCGATATCTGGGTTAACAGAATCAAAACACCTCTGACCTTAGAAATCTTTTAAACAATGGAACGGGTCTTCTAATACTGTTTAAAACCATGCTGACCAGAAAGGTGCTAGAGAAGCCCTCAAAACCTTGAGACTTGCCCTCCGATGCATCATTACTGAAGTAATTATGTGACTAGTTTGGGCAACCTAAATAAGTTATGCATTTTCTGCAACGAAAGTTCTAGAACTACGTCTAACTTCTTCACCACCACAGCTGTGTATTCTGACACATGGTTCCCAGCACTAAAATAAAGACCTTGATCTTTCTCTTTTTGAGTTTTCAACAAAGCTACGATCCAGAACTATAGATTATGCTCCTGCCTCCACTGTTTTTATTATGAAGTGTTAAGTCAAAATTATCATTTCAACCTGTTATTTCATCCTATCATATGGTTTTGAAAATCGGAATTATGAGTGTTCTGCTCAGTTATGAAGAACAATTCTAAATTCAAACAATTCGTCACCGTGAAAATAACTTCCAAGAAAAGAGGGATCACCATAAGAAGTATGCAACTCAGGCTGCCCTTTTTTTACTTTCCTGTCCCATGGACATTAGTGATTACATGAGCTGGCCATGCAGGTTCTCCAACCTCACCATCTTGAACGTATTTTCTAGTTCCTCTCTTTCCTAGCTGGTCCATTCACCTTAGAACACAATTTCAACTTACTATAACTGGATCTGACCTCTTCTGAGTTCTTCCCTTGCTGTTACCATACCCACTGGTCTTCTTACTTCCCTCACTGCAAGCACAGTAACCCCATCTCTACCCTGCCTTCTGTAATTTTCCCACCTACTTGTGTCACACATTCACACTTGAGTTTCATCCTTTTATTCTCCCTCCTTTCTCCTCTTCTCGCCCGCTCAGGCAAGGACCTCCACAGTACGTGTTGAGGGAAGCACTGCAGAGCCAAGTTAAGAGTTAGGGAGTATGAATCGATAGAAATATATAGGGAGAGGTCATAAATACTCTTCTCAATTTTTTTTTTTTTTTTTGGTTTTCATTCAGCCAGTACTTCTTGTAGCCTCACCAATTCCCCTGCTCTTTCACGGCTCACAAAAAATGATCTTACAGCATTTTTTAAGAAAAAAAGAGTAGCTCCCAGTCTCCTAGGTTTGTTTTAGTCTTCTGCTTGTTCCCCTTTAAGACCTTGGTCATGGACCTAGCATCCACAGCACCAAAGTATCTTCAGAGTACCTTTACCCTGTATACCCCTGCCAGAACACTTTAAAACACACTTCCTAGGGACTTAACTGTTCTTAATAACTTGAGTTGCCCTTTCAGAGTTTCTTTCTACTTCACCTCTAACTCCCTCATGAATTCCCTGCCCTTACCTAAGCAACTGTGGTATGAACAGAAAGAATGCAATGCACCTGCTGGCAAGTGAATACTCTTATATGCTTTATAGAAAAGGCACTGATTCTGTTTTTCAGCTTTACTATTTCATTGGTAGTTATGATATCATATCTTGCCAGAATAGCTCTTCAAATCACTGTGGGGAAGAGACTGAATCAAGTGAGCTAATAAATGTATTGACATAAAACCAACTATAGCAGCAACTGAAATTTCTGCTGATAATCAGATGGAACAAAGACATGCAGAATTGCAGCAGACGAGTATTTCAAGGCAAATTAAAGAATTTCACATATCGCATCACATCAGAATTGCACCTATCATATCAGATAGGCGAAGATGATTTGATTATAGAGATCATAAAAAAGTGCAAGGTTTCACAACGATTGTACTCTTTAAATCCATTTCCCCCATGGCACAGATTCAAAAGGGGTTTTAAAACTAAGTTGTTTATTTCTGTGAAACTTGCAAAAGAATGGCTTAAATCAATGCTTAAGCCATTAAAGTCTAGATAATCATTTCTTTAACTTCCCTGGCACCCGCTCAATGTCATCTTACTGGCCACTGCCATGAACTACTACAGCATCCAAGCAAACAGCCCTTAGATCAGAAATTCTAAGGGGATTACTGTGCAGACACTTCAATGCTATTGCCTAGTTTTACATAGTAAAACCATTTCCAGGCTAAATATGAAACATCTAGATGAAGGGTTACAAATCCTCAATGGATGATTAATCTCAAAAGACAGTTTGACATTACCAAGCGAAATATTTTTCAAACCTAAATGGGTTATGATATGAAGCAACAAAGCAGAGACTTTGTAGTCAGTGTCTGTGATATGTATTTACTGACTGTCCATCTTTGAGTGATTAAACACAGAGAATCATATCTGAAACATTTATAAACCGTTTCCAAGAAATGCCTACATAATTCCATGAAACCAATACATCTTTTTAATTGTCAAGAGCAGACAATGTTATCCAGTCATATAGCTGGAAATATTATTTAAGCTAATCAGTATATGACGTTAATGTCAGGATGACATTCAGACCCAATAAAATACAGCTGATTTTATCTGAAGAAATTATATACTCTTTGCACATTTCAGACTTTAAACTTTGTTGCCTTTATGTCATAGGAGGGCTTCACAAGTACCCAGGTGATCCTTTGGGTAAAAAATGCCATTCTGTATGGTCAGTACATACTGGACTGCACTCTGCTATTTCCAAAGAGCAAATACAGCTGGAGCATTTGACAGCATTTGCCTTGTATGGATGTTGAACTATACCCTCTTACTTACTCAAAACAATGCTCACAACATTTGCGCTTGTACCTTTATTTCCATTATTATTGTATTGCAGTCGGAATTATTTACACACATATACTTGACACAAGTTACAAAAAAAAAACTAAAATTCCATTGGTAACAATGTTTCACACACACACACACACACATTTTCAGAACCGCTTGTCCCATACGGGGTCACGGAGCCTACCTGGTAACACAGGGCGTAAGGCCAGAAGGGGAGGGTACACACCCAGGACGGGACGCCAGTCCGTTGCAAGGCACCCCAAGCGGGACTCGAACCCCAGACCCACTGGAGAGCAGGACTGCGGTCCAACCCACTGCGCCACCGCACCCCTCTCATGTTTCAATCAGTAAAAAGTAATCTTTTTAAATAAATTATGTCTCCAAACCTAAGAAAACTGCAGTTTCAGAATATAAGTAGTCAGTGAGAAAAACAATTTTAAAATTGATGTCAAACTTCAACTAAGATGTGAATGAAAGCAGCAACCAATGTACAGTACGTGTATTACAAACTGTTCAAATGTGTGTATAAAAAACATTTAAATATTAAAATATTAATAAAATACTTTGTCTTTTGTGGCGCAGTGGGTTGGACCGCAGTCCTGCTCTCCAGTGGGTCTGGGGTTCGAGTCCCGCTTGGGGTGCCTTGCGGCGGACTGGCGTCCCGTCCTGGGTGTGTCCCCTCCCCCTCCGGCCTTACGCCCTGTGTTACCGGGTTGGCTCCGGTTCCCCGTGACCCCGTATGGGACAAGCGGTTCTGAAAATGTGTGTGTGTGTGTGTCTTTTGTCTAAGGGTATTATGTTGAAAACTACTATGTCATGCAATTACAACAAACTGTGTGTCATGAGAAATTCATACACCTTTATGAAACACATTTAAATGTCAATGAGTCTTTAAGTAAAGTATCGATGCACCATTCTAGAAATATGAAATGACATACAATAAGGAACAAAAGCACTGACAACACTGATTATAGTGAAAGGTTTTTTTTTTTTCTTTGTCATGTATTTCTTTCCATCTTGCACTATCCCAGATTACCGCAATGTGTCAGGACAAACTCTCTTCACCTTGTTTTGTGTGTGTCAGACTATAAAATAACTTAATACACTCACTCACTCGCTGACTATCATTAACTGCTTGTCCTTGTCAGGCTTGCAGCAGTCCAAAACCCATCCCGGAATCACTGATGGGAGGGATCATCAGGACATCAGTCCATTCCAAAGTTCAGCATCAGACAAGACTACAGGGCAACTGGTAGAGTAGTTCAGAGCTGCAGCCTTTGGACCAACAGGTCACAGATTTCAGTCTCACCTCCAGCTGTAATATCCTTAAGCAAGGTACTTACCATTAAATTGTTCCAATAAAAAATAAAATTACCCAGCTGTATAAATGGGTGAAAAATTGCAAGTTGCTTTAGAGAAAAGCATCACATGAATGAAGTAATGTAAATAATATGAGTCAGCATTTATATTGTTTTTGGCTATTTACAGAAATAGGCTTACATTAAATTGATATGCTACATGATGGAGTATACAATATGGTAAAGGTGGCTTACGCACCAGAAACCTTGATCATTAAGACACTGCAAAATAGCTGCTGAAAAAATGTTCGTGTTTACAATAGAAGTTTTTTTTAATTTGTATTTATTTTTTTTAATAAAGAGAAATCAGTATCTAGCCAACTAGCCTACTTACATTTGCATGACGCATGTTTTTCATTATATGTTTGTTGTACTGAACTTATTAGGCTCTTGTCTTTGTGCTGATTTGTAGGAATGACCTATCTCAGAAAAATGTGCCAGTGAACTAAATGTATTACATGAGAGGCTACAGCGGGTTTCCTGAAAAATGGGTAGGACAAAAAAAAAAAAAAAAATGCTCCTGTGAGTCAGGCGTGGGATCAAGACAGGGGATGTCGGAAAAGGAAACAGTCTTGGTTTTGCACAGCAAAAGTTCTCAAAGCGTGATCCACAATGCCTTTCCAATGGGGCTTCAGACATGTTCCCGTTGATCAGTGTGACAGCCATGAATGGACCTTGGCGAGCCCAGGCTCACACTTCTGGCACAACATAAACCCAGCTAGACGTGCCAATTGTTGCTTCTCTCTTTTATTTTTACATGACAACACTGTTACTCAACACCTGACATGTACTGTGCCCAGCCCTCCAAAAAATACCGATCTAGTGGTTTTTTTCAGCCAATTCTACCCATATAGTACATTTATTCATTTAGCTGGCACTTTTCTCCAAAGTGACTTCCAATAGTAAGGTACTTACAATTATTTACCCATCTATAGAGCTGGATAACCTTACTGGAGCAATTTAGGGTTAAAACCTTGTTCAAGGGCATTGAAACCAGAGGCAGGAGTCAAACCAGCAACCTTATAGTCTAAAGCCCTCAGCTCTAACCACTATGCTACCTGCTGTCCCCAAACCCTTAAGTCACCACACACACCTACTGGTGATCACCGGCCCTTGGTGTGGCTCCATCAGAGGCTCCCAGTAACTTCAGTGTGGATGAGGGATTCTTTGTTTTTCCTGGTACTGTCATAAAGGTAATTTATCTGGATCTCTCCTCATTTGACACAACTGAAAAAGGCTGCAGAAAGGGAAATGTACCTGTGCAGCGGAGTACTGCTATGATGCTGCTCACCAGGTGAAGCAGTTTCAGAAAATGGAACAATGGGAGTGATACTCTTGTGACTAGCAAAAAATGAACAATGTTGTTGCTTGCATGTTCTCCCCATGTCTGTGTAGGTTTCCTCTGAGTGCTCTGGTTTCCTTCCACATCACAGAGCAATTTACATTTGTTCATTTAGTAGATAATTTTCTCCAAAGCAACATACACCTCAGAGAAAAATGCAGTTCAGTTAGACTGGTGACTCTAAATGTTCCATTCTGTTTGTGTGTGTAGATACGCTGGAATGGACCGATATCCTGTCGAGGGTGCACCCCCCCTCCCCTCCCCTCCCCTCCCCTCCCCCTTCAGTCTTGTACCCAGTGATTCTGGGATAGGCTATGAGGCTATGGACCACTGTAACCCTGGTCAGGAGAAGCGTTTATTACAAATGGATGGATGGATGGATGGTGTTCTGCATTAGTCAATATATTATAATAACTCAATATAATTTGGAATTATACTGTATAATAAACACTCGGAAATAAATAATTTTACAATATAGCTTAGCACCAGTCTTTTATTATCCAGTTATAGGTCAGTCAGCCAGCTTCCTTTCCGCTTGTCCTTGTGAAGGCTGCAGTTCTCGTTGTAGGTTTGGACAGAACTGCTATAGATGACATAATTTTAGTCCTTTTTTTTTAATTAAAAAAAGACAGCGTTTGCAGGAACCATATGGAACTCTGGAAGCACTAGAAAAGAAACAAATCTTTTATGATTTCTCAGGAACTGAAATTATTTACAGCATGCAGTTCTGCCACGCTTATTCAGCTGTGCAGGAAACCCTGCTGTCCACAGACAAAAATGAGAAGAGCGAGTACACCACCTTTTTCAATGACTTATACCTTTATTTAGTTTATTTCAGAGCCTGTCACAGGACAATGAAAACAAGCTTCTAAGAAAGTCCTATGAAAGCAGCGCTGCAAAGTGTCTTGCACATTTAGCGCATTTAGTGTTTAATGGTGTTTTGTTGACGACACCATCTGGTCGCTGCGTCGACCATGTGTTTCAGGTGAACTGGTGACTCTAAATTGCCCTTAGTGTGTGTATGTGTGTGTATGAATGCCCTGCAAAGGACTGGTGTCCGGTGTAGCGTACACCCTGTCTCACGTCCTATACTTCCGGCATAGGGTCCCAATCAGTGAGCCCCCGTCGTGCCCCTGTACTGGACAAGCAGTTACTGATCACAAATCAGTGCAACAATCCTCATTCATACCCATATTACCCTGCATCCACTGGACAACAGTTCACTGTGCAGTTGTCCACTGCACTACTACTGCCAGTAGTCAAAGTTTAGTTAATGCAACCAATCAAACTCTAGGCTGTACATGATTTGGTTACTTCCACATCTTATTAATAAGTTACAAGTTTACATTTACATTACATGTATTCTTTTAGTGGATGCTCTTCTCCAAAGCGATGCACATCTCATAGAAAATACAATTTGTGCTTTACCTTAGCAGAAAGAGACAGCTGCAGAAGTTTATATTATGGGATGCATATCAGGTTTATAACACAGAAGTTAGCAGAAGGTGCTAAATGGTCTGTAGATTTCAGGGCAGTGCATGTCCTCAGAGTTCAATCAATGAAATTCAGTCAACTGGAGCAAAAACATATCTTTTGTGTTTTCATACATCAGATTTTTATTCCCTCTAGTAGTATCTGCCTGTTTAATATGGTCCTTTTCTGATTTTTTTTTTGGAGCGTAACTGAAATCTGGCAGCATATACCTTTAGAAAATGTCTGCAACTTTCACCTTAAAAATTTGTTTCCTAACACTTGGTAGTGAACACAAGTTTCTCAGCTCTTATGTTATTTAAAACTAAATGTCAATACTTAAAAAGGTAATAAGCATGCAGACATCTGTCTTGGATGCCGACGTAACCTTTCAAACTATTTCTTGGGACAATTTGGCCATTTCTGTAAGTGAGTCATTGAAATTTCCTCCCAAACACGTGCCCACAATGACTCTTCTTTAAATGTCAAGGAGGTCTCCTTAAGCACTGATAATTTTTAATGTAGGATTTAAGGTGTTAGAACATTTGTACGTTTTAAAAAACCTTAATGTTCCATGCACAGTATACCTCGTACTTGCTTCATTTCCCAGTCCAGGCAATTAGACAGTTCTTTCTTTGTATTTCTATGGAGTCCCTTAAAATTAGCACGGAAATGAAGCGATAAGTAACAAGAGCAAAGCAACTCCAGCAAAGCCTCTCGTGTGGAAAGTGGATTTCTCCAAGACAATTCCCATCTGATACGAGGAGATGCTATTCTTCATCAAATAACCATTTTATCAAATTAAGTGCCTTTGTATAGCACGTGCCAAAAGCACACAGATTGTCGATTAAAAGTGAATAAATAAAAAGTACACATGACCCGTTACTTAGTCAGTCTATTTAAAGACAAGCAGTAAAAGTATCTGAATTCAATGCCAAATTACATTAAAACACACTGTCCCCATCCCAGGGAATCACAGCAGAATGTCCATGAAGACTGGAAGCTGCTTACTCTGACTGGTGTGTGACAGGGGTTCTGCGAGAGACCACTCTACGAGACAAGAATATGAATAGAGAAAAGGGGGGGGGGAGAAAAAAAAAAAAAAAACATTGGAGTAAAAAGCGGGGAGAATCTTTCACAAATGGGAACTGCACACACTTGATGAAAAATACATAAGCAACCACATTAAAACTACAAGACAATGCTAGGGAAAGAGCAGCACTGTCCAAGCGCAAATCTGAACATTTGCTAAATTCATAACAAATTTCTCAGGGCCCATTTTTTGAAACGGTTCCAAAAGGAAATCATTACAGAGGCAGTGATCTAAAGCCTACTTCTTAAATTAAACTCTAGTCGTGCCCATTCAAACAACATACGTTTCAATTTGGCAAAGGGCACAGGAAGCCAATTTATGGCGATCCAAAGAATTCCTCTTTAATGTTCAAGCTCAACTGGTACAATTGCTTATTCACAAAATCACCATGACAACGCACACTGACATTTTTCTCTTTTCAGCTCAATCCGGCAAATTCCCTCCACACACTTCTAATGACCTCTCCAGCAAGGGGACACTGTCACCAATTACACATCCCCAAAGAGTTAAACACTCATACACTGACTGACATTCTTCTTCATTTTCTCTCAATTGCAAATGATACTCTCTGGAACACAAACAAAGGTGAATGAATGTATCACATTTTTACTTCGCTGGGTCACTTTGGGGTGAGAAAAAAAAAAAAAAAAACTACGCTGGGAGATAAACTGCTTATTATATACATCATTATACAATATGATGTGTAACATTTAATTTTTTGACCGTTTTTACGATTAGACCATGTTTAAAACAGCAAAGGAAGGGCACATTATTATATAAATAAGGCAGGCATTCATTGCCACACAGAGATCCACGAGATGAAATAATGATCCGTGAGATAAGAGCAACAGGGAAATAACGGTGGACGGCAGGGAAAAGGGTTGTGGACATGTACTCCTCGTGCAGCTCCTTTACCATCGTCGAAATCCGATTCCATTATTATTATTATTATTATTATTATTATTATTATTATTATTATTGCAACTGCTGATGCCGTTGATGCTGATGATGGTGATGGTAATGGTGATGTGTTACTGTTAGTAGCAACTGTGTGGCACCGAGGCAAAGGACAGCGGCATGTGCACGCGCTGTAAACAATTTCCGAGAAACTTACTAACAGGTTTCATCATGGAAGGGAACGAAGCGAAGGCGCCGACGGCGGGATCCGCGATGCAGCCCTCAGATCCAGCAGCACGAGCTCGCGGGCGCAGCGGCGTTTCCGAAGATGATGATGATGTTCGGCCGTACAATGATCGCCTCCGTTCCGAAGTTCAAAGCCATGTCACAGACGTGTCTCTTCGTGGCTTTTCCCACGATCCGGTGCGAAAAGGGGGCAGAGCGCGCGGCAGCCGGGTCGCACACGCCGGCGCAGCACGGGCGGCCGGCCGGGGTAACAGTTCAACTTGCGCTCGGAGAGGAGCGCAAAGTGTGACCGCGAGCAGCGCGAGCCAACTCCGAGAGCTCGCGCCGCCCGGAGAACGCGGCACCTCCGCGCGCGCGCGCGCGTGCGCGCGCGCTGCCCCCACTTGCAACGCGCTTTATCAACACATGACACGAGAAGAAGGTACAAAGAACGCGCGCGCAGGTAACGGCGCTTTAACACTTCTAAGACCGACACTTACCACGTAACGCCAGAAAACGATCGCTCCTCGGACACATGATCCCTGCGACACGGAATTTGAGGGCAAAAACGAGGACTCACCTGCGCTGGCGAAGTGTCAGATCCCCCATCCTTGATCTTTCCTAGGCTACGGAACCACCACAGTGAAATAATGCAGTTTCTTTTATTTCCGGCGCCCAGTCGCTTCCTTCGTCAATTATTTCTTCAGTAGCATTCATTTCTTTCACTTCATCAAGTGTTCTTATTAATTTTGCGCCTTTCCACCTTCCCCCCCTCCTCCCCCCCGCAGGATGTGATCATTAGTATTCACGCTCCTATCTCCGAGCCATTCCGTGAGGTCTCCTCTTGTGAACGCGCTGCGCGGTCACGGTTGCAAGGTCAGGAGCGCCCACGGAGACGCGCGTTCCTAAGCAACGAAAACTCACGCGCAGGCTGAAGAAGGACGCGACGTGAAATAACGATTTGTTTTTGTTTCTCTGCTTTGACTTTGATCCGGATGACCAGAGCCTGTGCGTGTATTTTTTATCTTTTTTTTTTTCTTTCAATCATCTCTGTGTTTAGCGGCTTCCAGTCATCGCTAGATCATCGTGTGCGACTTGCAAGTTGCTTACGTGTGTTGGCCAAGCATAAATTATATATAACAATGTATGGTGTTGTGTGTGATTTGTAACCAGTAATGCACAGTACTGCAGTACGGTAATGTTTCTTTTTTTTTTTTTTTTAACTAAGGTCTCTTACAGTACTGGTAGCAACGACGTGCCAGCCCCAGTTGGTTTTCAGTACCACCTCGTGAAAAAATAAATAGTGCAAGAGTATAATACTTGTACTAAAAAAGCTAGTAAAATCTCTATTGTCCAATGTTTTACCAATTTGTATGTGTTTGCCAGTCACTTGATGGCTCCAGATTACTGGACTTTTTTTGCTGAAAATATCTGTTGAATATACACTTCTGCTTTCACTCCTAAATGTATAGGCACACTACTCAGGAAATAGATGGAATGTCAGATTAAAATATATATAAGTATAATATGGGGGGGGCACAACAGGCTTGGTCAGGGTCTGCTGCGCAGCAGGTCTGGGGTTCGAGTCCCGCTTGGGGTGCCTTGTGACGGACTGGCGTCCCATCCTGGGTGTGCCCCCTCCGGCCTTACGCCCTGTGTTACCGGGTAGGCTCTGGTTCCCCGCGACCCCGTATGGCCCAAGCGGTTCTGAAAATGTGTGTGTGTGTGTGAAAACATATTTCAAATCTGAACATCAGATCAAGCCTCAAGTGATGCTTGAATAATGAACTAATCTGCTGTCTTTGTTTTTTTTTTTTTTTTCCCCCCCGGAATACACATTGCCCTTTTGATTGATATATGATTTGTCTACATTGGCCAAATGTTAAGATTTTGACAAAAATTGTAATATCCACAAAGAAGTCCATCAAACTGTGAGATGGTGGCAGAAATGTGATATTCTTCACTTTCAAGCCATACTACACATTTATAGGCATTATGAAATATTCATTTTACATTCACGCAGATATGGTGCTGTATAACGTGCTGAGTTACTGAAGAAGAAGTAAGCAAAGCTTCATCAGCCATATATGTTTTATCACCTGCCTATAACTGTGTGGCACGTCGTTCAAAGGACTCCATTGGTTATGAATGGTTTTCTTCCCTTTAAAATATAAAACCAATCTAAATATCCTATTATGACCTAACAGGCCACATATCTGGCCTTTGAACAGATGTTGATATTTCTATGAATGGAAATTATACCGTCAGTGTAATTTCAATCAGTAGTATTGCATACTGAGATCTTGCACATTATAGATAATGTTGTCATTTGAGGTGTCTGATTCTGGACCCGTAAAAGGAGCTGGAATCGGTCCATTATCACTCTATTTATGCTGAAGTGATACTTGACTCATTGTCTCCAAAAGAGTCTGTTGCTATGAATGGGATTTACATATTTATTGGTTGGGAGTCTGTGGGGAGTTTAACAGCATGCTAATACTAGAATCAGCTCCCTGAGATGAGCACCCGTCTCTGCATCTTCTGTATCTGGGGACCAGATGGAAAGAGTCTGATTTGAACTGATTTGTGCTCAGTTTTGAGATCGTATAATAACTGCATCATTGAATGAAAATGTCCCTGTGCGCCACGGCTATTGGAAACCGGTACTATGGACTAAAGGCCACTTTATATTGATGGAGTAGGGCATAATGCTATTTTTAGATAAAACCAGGGAATGGTCTAAGTCATCATCTTCTAAATAGATGTAAGACAGTGTCAGTGATTTAAAAATAGTCTGGTAAAACTGGTATCAAAACAGTAAGCCAAAGTGAAGCAACTGAAAGAATACAGTACGTATATACAGTATAAAAGGCAGAATCCATACTACTGTGAGCTTATGTCAAACCTCTGCACATATCAGGTTATGCACTTTTACCTTATTGATACCTGCACTAAAATGTCTGCTGCATTTCAAGCCGCAAAATATGAGTTTTGAAGAAATACCATAGAATACTGAAAATACAGTATGATGTCAGAACTCAATATGTGGCCTACGCCTTGTCATTATGGAGCTAAAAATCAGCCACACACTCTTACTACTACTTTCATACTTTCTATCATAAATCCAGATTTATGGAAACCAAAGTTGTTAACAACCACTGGAGCTTTTGCTTTAAGTACTGTCAGTCAGCTCTGTATCAATACATAGTTGAATAATAAGGTGAGTCCACCCAACCCCACTGATATTGTCTTTATATTTTTTCACCTGTTTGTTTTCTCTCATAAATAATAAATAATAATGCTTATTACATCTAACAAATAAACAGGGCTCTTTGCAAAATTTTATTTGCCAAATCAAACCAACTTCATTCAAAATAGTTTTTCCATGAAAATGTGTAATGGGCTGAAACTTTCAGCACACTTATAAACAATTACTATGTATGTACAGGTTTTCGTTATTTTCTCTGCTCCACTGCCTGTAGATGGATGGTCAAAATAGGAAGAGGGAACCATCACTTTTCAAGTGGTACACCAGTTCATATAATATGTATGGACTCTGTCACTTTTTAAATCCAGTGTATGCTTACACAAGCCATTTGTGGTGAGAAGCTACAAAATACAGCGTTCCTTTAACTGGGTGACATTACTAGTGTTTTCCCTTTTTCCTCTTATTGATACTTCACTTATTGAACATTAGTTATTAAGTGTTTGTGCTTTAGCTGACAGACGAACAATGATTCACCAATCAGTCCAATATAACGTTATATTTAATGCATGGCAAATTCTGCTCTCAGCAAACTAAATATTTAAAACCACATTTTTGTAGCTTTAAAAGAATCTATTAGAATAACCTCTCTCTAGGGAAATTGTGTTAATTTTTTTTCAAAAAGAATAAAAAAACTTGTCCCTGACGCCAGAACATTTTAATGAAAATAATTAAAAAAGCTGCCTGACTCCAAATATCAATGAATGAGAAATCTGATTATTATTTTTTTTTTTTTTATTTTCTGCAACCAGCATCAGGGACACTCTTTGGATATTAATTTTTTTATGAAATTGCTTCCTGAGTACAATTCATCCCTACGTCCTTGGTATCTTTTTTCATGTATTACTACAAGTGAGCATAAACTTCTATTTTGATACATTTTGTGTTTTATGAACGTTATGTTTTTGGAATCTTTGAACTGTGTAATTTTCTGTTAGTTTGTCTCATGGGACATAGATAACCATAAATGAGGTAACCAAAAGCATATGTTCTGTTTTGCCAGGATTATCTACCCCTACTAAAATCCGACTAAATAATTCACACATTGTCTGAACCGCTTGTCCCATACAGGGTTGCAGGGAGCCAGAGCCAAGCCCGGCAACACAGGGCGTAAGGCCGGAGGGGGAGGGGACACACCCAGGACGGGACGCCAGTCCGTCGCAAGGCACCCCAAGCGGGACTCGAATCCCAGACCCACCGGAGAGCAGAACCCACTGCGCCACCGCACCCCCCTAAATAATTCACATATTGTTAATTTATATCAATGTTTGAGGTTAAGAAGGCAAAACAATTAAGATATATTTTGCATATACTGTAGATATACTGCATGATTTTATCAGTCTGGCAGCAGCAGATGCTTGGAAAATTTGGCCTTCCTGCACAGGTGGCTGAGACAGGTTTTCTCTATTTATCTCTTACGTATCATCTCTAAAACTGCTGTGCCCTTCCTGCTCGCCATGGATCAACTCTAACACCATTCACTCATAAATATGTCTGAAAAAGAAAGAAAGAAAGAAAGAAAGAAAGAAAGAGGAAGAAAGAAAGAAAGAAAGATCTTAATATAATCTGTAGTGACATTACGTGTATAATCTGTAAGAGGTTTTGAAGTTGGTTATCTCCAAAAGGATGGAGACTGCACCCCAAGTGTGGAGCACGATGATATACCCTTTGGTGAGGTACTGTGCCAGAGTTACTTCCACAACTTGCAGATTTTAAAAGTGGATAAGGTCTCCTGAGTTAAGAACATCTGACACGTGGGCCCTGCAGAGGCACCGCGAGAGGTCAGAGAGGGATGAAAGTGCAGGGGTTTGCAGTAGGAGAAGTTGCATCAAGCCTAGAGTCTAGTAAGACCATGCAGGATCTCTGAGCTTTGAGCTCAAGTAAAGGTACTTAACCCAAATAGCTTCTGCAAACACCCATCTATAATTTATAACAGGATAACTGGTCCTCCTATAATTAATTTCCCCAGGCTAGACTGCACAAAAATATTTACAGGAGGTCATTTAAAGTAACCCATCATTACACAAGGAACATCCCGCAAAAGTGTTTTAAAAGAGCAGAAGGGGAAAGAAATTGTCAACAACGTGGTTTTCGAAACCAACGCTGAGCAGGAACATCCACAGGTCCTGGTGTCCAGTTATGTGTTTATGCGACACCAAAAATATGAGGCCCATAGGATATCACAGAACGGAAAAAGATATATGATTATATGTACAGAAGACTAATTATTCATGTAGTTGTAAATGTTAATGATTTTAAACAGACTTGTGTTTTGTCTGCTGGTTTCTCTCATTGAACTTCCTTGCTACTCAAGTTGTGCTTTTCTCAGTCCCACATGTCACACTCGTGTCTCCAGGAAGCTATGTTTATTCCAGAGTATTTACATGTGACCTACTTTTTAAGATTGGATTGAGGCTGAAATTAATTTAACCCGTCTGGACAGACAAAAATGCAAACTGATTTGGGTTTTCAAACTCCAAAACAGTCTGATTTGGTAATATGCTAGTCATTTGATTTTTATTCAACAGAATAATGCTTCAAGCCTAATGAAGTCTGAGAATGAAGTAAACGCTTTCAGCTTTCTATTAAATTTGTCATTCCTTTAATTTAGCTTCTAATTTTTGCATTAAAACATCACATCTAGGAAATGTGATCTTTTAAAGTATAATTTAATTCAGCACTTTAGATGTGCTGCATATAAATCTAGATGAAAAAATAGCATCTGTGTCTGATATACATTTCGGTGAAAAGACCATTTACACATGTTTGGTTTACTGTATTAATTCTAAATTTGGTTACAATTTTCTTTGGATTTTAGTAGAGTCTAAGAGTAAAAATACCAAAAATTTAACTTTCATAGTCATTCAGTTTAATTGGTGTGTATGGCAATAAGCCCTGCAGTCTTTAGGTGTGAAAAATATCTCCCAGTTAATTAAATTAAAGCGATAGAATCATTTCTGTGATCTTTGGTTGATTTAAGCAAACCGAGCCAAACATAAAACGAACGCTGACCCTCATCTTTGGAGTGATGTTCTCACACACAGTTTTTAAATGTACATCTTGCCATATTTAGAAGAAATTCTTCAAAACCTCTGGACCTAAACTTGATGTTTATCAGGTTGAAAAGGGTTACAGAGTCATGTCTAAGGCTCTGGGACTCTAGCAACCGACCCAGACGGCTGGCAATCTTTAAAGGCACAATAAATTCCACTTTGCATGAAACTTTTTCAGGAGAATATCAGGACTTTCATCTGGGAGCTGAAGCTGAAGCTGAAGCACTGCAGCATCATAGAAAAAGAGAAGAATTTCAACACAATCATCGTCAAAATACAAGAAATACGGAAAAGCACAGTGGAAGTTCAGAGCCAAATTGCTTTTAGGTGCTGTGGCAAGATATGAAATGAGTAGTTAACACTTGATGATGCAATTCTGCATGGAGAAGTAGGCCAGTATTCCTCCACAAGGCTGTGAAAGACTGATCAATAACTAACAATAATGACAGCATTAGTTGTAACAGCATTAAACATGCCATGGCAAGCTATTGAGACCAAGGGAGAAATTATTTTTTCACATAAGGAACTGGGTCTTGCATAAATTTCTGTAATAAATGACAATAGTGTCATTTATGAGTTTCTATCTCTCATTTGTGATGTTCCAAAAATTGGAAACATAATAATATCAACAATGTGGCCAATAATGCAAAAGAACAGAGAGGAGGCAAATGCATTTTTATGTCACAGTATCTAATATAATAATGAGCTATTCAGTAGCTACTGATGAAACTGTACTATTCATTCATTCATTCATTCATCCATCCATCCATCCATCTAGTGTAAAGGACATATTCTTACAAAAAGCTTTAGTTTTGAGTTGCAAGAAAAATTTAACCTGAATTGTATTAGTAATGTTTATATCAAGATAGGAAGACAGAATGAAGAATTAATTTGTTACCTAAACAGTAATTGTGAGTCTGAAGTGCAGGTGTAAATGTAGAAGAATTGAAACTCTATGCTCTGCAAGTCATACAGGGTAAAATGACAATCAGAAATTATACGCTTACAGATTTTTTTCAATTATTATTATTTTTTGTCTTTTTTTCTAGGACTTCTAAAGTCACATTTGGCTTCTCCTATGCCATCATAAAACTACAGAAGGGAAGGGCTTGAAATTGAACTGAGACATTTTCTTTCATCTGAGAAATTATTGCTACACTTGACAATAATTTGAAATTAGAATAATGGTGACACTATTATTAGCACTGTGTGACAGAGTATCAGAAGATGTCATTCAGATAGCACTCAACAGATTGAGAGAACTCAAATTCTGTGAATAATTTTTCCTTTGGATTTTCTTCCAAAAACAGATAACAATCCATACTCAAATCAGGCATGGTCAGCGGTAGGGGAGATGTTCTGTAAGCAAAAACAAAGAAAGACTGGATCAATAGTGCTCAGTACCTCCCCACAGGACTTGTGCTAAAGTGACTCCAGTGCACAGCCTGCACCGGTTTCTATTAAGGTGCGAAGGCTGGTGAGATTGAACACAGTTCAGCGCCGTTGCCTAACTTGACATTTCGTGCAAAGCTTTGGCTGAAGGAGGCGGCTGTCCGTGTTGCTGAATTTCCCCCAGGTAAAGACAATACTGAGCAGTCTGCCCAAATACACACACACACATTTTCAGAACCACTCGTCCCATACGGGGTCACGGAGCCTACCCAGTAACACAAGGCGTAAGGCCAGAGGGGGAGGGACACACCCAGGACAGGACACCAGTCCATCACAAGGCACCCCAAGCGGGACTCGAACCCCAGACCCACCGGAAAGCAGGACCGTGGTCCAACCCACTGCGCCACTGCGCCACCGCACCCCCTGCCCAAATACAGATGGAGTAAAATAACAAAACTGAGGAGAAGGCTACTGAAACAAAAGTTTGAAATATGCATAAGGCAATGTTTATTTGTGTTTTTTCTTTTTTTTAAGATTTTATTTTGTGAAATTCATCTGTAAATGCTGGAGGAAATTAGGGCAAGTACCTTGCTGAAGGGCACTGCGGTAGAACGTAGTGTACATATACACATATACTAGTGTTCAAAAGTTTGGAATCACCCAGAAATTTTCATGTTTTTGAAAGAGTAGATTTATTTTACTGGAGTCTGATTAAATTGATTTAAAATATAGTCACGATATCATTAATGGTGTTGCAAATGGCTATTACTGCTTTAAATGACTGATTTATAATAAATTGTTCACAAATTACTGGAAAGCCCCATTTTCAGCAGCCATTACTTCAGTGTCCTAATGGCAAAATCTAACGGTAATGGTCCTAAGGGTGGAGAAACCTTTGTAATCATGCTAGCACAGCTGAAACCTGTTATTCTGTTCAGTTAATTCTTTTAAAAACATTAACATTTGATGGGGGCCTGCTTTCTGGTGGGGCTGGGGTTCGAGTCCTGCTTGGGGTGCCCTGCGGTGGTCTTGCATCCCGTCCTGGGTGCATCCCCTCCCCCTGCAGCCCGTGTTGCCGGGTTAGGCTCTGGCTCTCCATGACCTTGTTTGGGATTAGCGGTTGTGGACATTGTGTGTGTGTGTGTAACATTTCGGGGTAATTCCAAACTTTCGAACGCTAGTGTACATAGCATTATGCATTGGAATTGTCTTATAAAATAATCTGCCATTTCTTGTCAGCTTCAGTAGAATCACAGAGGTAAGGATTTCCCACCTGTGAAGTCCCCATCTGGTTTCAACAGTGCTGAGCAAATGCATGACAAATTGTAAAGTGTGAGCAGTGCAATGTGCATATCTAATGAAGTGAAATTCTGGCAAGGACTAGCAAAGGCTTTTTGGGGAGCAGGTAACTCTGACTGTGTCTGACTTATTGTTATTTCTACTGCTATTTCGCTAAAGGAGAAGCCTCATGCAGTGGTGTCTAGCTTTCATACAAAGAATCAATACTGTAGCACAGAAGTTATACCAAGATATCTCCATCTGGCAGAAATACTACAAAAGCCAGAAGTGATATACATAATCGTATATTTTTCTCATAACAAAGAGCACTTGTGAAAAAGTCTTTGAACTCAGTGCTGTGAGATGCTTGCAGCATATATTTTCACATTTTGATTTGTAAGTGTACAGGGGTTTATCTTCAGGGCTTGCATCAGAGTATAAAACATAACAAAGAGGAAGAAGGAGGATACAAAAGGTAGTTTTACATGTTGTGCCTTTGGGAAGTAGGAGCAAAGAATGTACTGCATAATAACACATTATGTAATTTTTCAAAAAGCAAACACTTGAATAAAATAAAAGGATAGAAAAAGAACAATAGAGAAAAGCAAAATAAAGCTGTTTCCAGGCCTGTGGTCTAATGGCACCCTGTGCTTCCTGTGAAGCATCACCTGTCCTCTAATATGGATCATCCATTCTCGGTGGATGGTTCACTGGTTCTCTTTAGGGGGCTCTTCAGCATTCAAGGTGAGAAAGTTACTGCCTTAGACGCATACAGCAAAAGTATACAATCTTTGTCTTGAGTTTAACCTGAAGAGCACTTTAAACAATATCGTTTTTATATGTTTTGCAAAGGTTATTTTTACTAAAATCTAGTTACATAGTATAAGGAATGAATGAGCCATCATGATAAGTCCAGCTCATAGCAACTCCTCACATGGATGGGACACTATTCCATCACAGAGAAATAATTAAAAATAAAATCACAAATCTTACTCGACAGCATGCTCCGACTGGATATTGGGTGAAACGAAAAGAATTCTAGATTATACCACAACGTTGTAAGTTGTTTTTTCCAGCCTTTTAAACGGGCGTTTGAACCCTTTTCACACCTTACTATTTTTACGTCTATATGATTAAGCAGTTGTTTTGCAGGTGAATACATTTGTATCATTATTATCCAACACTCTTACCGTCATCACCGTATAATTTTTAGATTCTGCCCCATCAGGCAGATCTTACCAGGTGGTATGATGCAGAACCCTCTCTGTTCCACTGGGTTCAGTGCTTGGTCCCATATATTTCTCAATCTGCACTGCAGTTCTTTGCTATGCACTTGTCTTTTAGAGATGACATATACAGTAGCTCTGTGTGTCTTTTCTCACCACCAACACACATATAAATTGATGCATTGCAGCTTGTCTCTATATATACAATTTTTTGTTTCTTGGTGGGCTGTGAATAGGCAGAGATGGACTTGATGGACAATCTTCACTGCCCACTCTTATTTGTTGTGGCTGCTTGTGTTCTTGGAAATAATACACACCCATTTTGTTTGTTTTTACTTGATGTGAATAAAACCCTTTTTTGCTGTACTCTGCTGACTCCATCTGTACCACAAGCGGCCACATTTTGCGTTTTCCTCCGAAAGTGCCATCTCACTCATATTTTTCAAATGAATGATATATCAAAACATTCCGAAAACTACAGCAAGCCATGTTTAATACAATTCCTTTATACTGGCATGTTTGGTGTTTACACCCTGCCTTTTAATTTTTATCTTGCTCATTGTAATGTTGCACAGCTGCATACTGCAAAAGACAGTAAAAACAGTTTACTAAAAATGAGAAATTAAATTATCATTCATTATGTTTAAAAGACGTTTTTTTTCACACAATGCTTTTTTTTTCTCAAGGACTTTCCAGTACAGGATTCTGCCTTTATTATTGTCATGACTATCCAGGTTTTTAAGCACACATACAAAGCCTGCCAACACCTGTTTTACCTTCTGTAGGCTGACAGATTACCTAATTACTGTGGGAAGGCTGTGATGCTGCTGCAGGCAGACATAGCATAGGAGAGGTCACTCGTGTGTAAAAATAAAATCAAGGCCTCCAAACTGTATCTTCTGAACAGCAAACAACCTGTACCCTGTGATGCAGAGAAAGCTCTGTAACAGATCTGTGTGTGAATTAGGATGTGTTTTCACAGGCCATATTGTGTTTCAAAAACAGTTGAGTAAGCAACATACTTTTAAGTGTCTGGACTGTACTGAACACCCAGTCTTTGTTACTATCTCTAAGACCTTTCTGTTCATATTCAGCATCACATCCCACAATGTCCAGACAAAAGCCATTGAATTCAACATACACTGTCTGAAATCACTTGCCCCAAGCAGGGTCGCAGCAAACCAGAGCCTAGCCCAACAACACAGGGCATAAGGCTGGAAGGGGAGGGGACACACCCAGGATGGGATGCCAGTCCATCACAGGGCACCTCAAGCAGGACTTGAATCCCAGACCCACCAGAAAGCAGGACCTGGTCAAACCCGCTGCGCCACCTCCCGTTGAATCTAAATTTTTTGCTAAATATGCCAGATGTAGATGTCTTTCAATGATCCTTTTAAATCTCTAGTTTAGATGAGATGTTGGAGGTTTCAGCCCATCTGGCAAAACAGTGTTGGACTGGGGATAAAATTCTTTGACAGCAAGAATATCTGAAAAAATACCATGGAAGAGTATAGTGCATGGACATTTAGCTTGATATATCGTAATTGTTATTCATATTCAATGGGCCATTTTGACCAACAGTTAAATTTAATATATTAGTGGCAAACAGGATGGTTCCTGCTTTTAAATGCAAATAAGAGGATACCAGGGTGGTCTGGTGACAGAGTGGTCAGCTCATTACTAATTAATAATAATTGTATGTTGGAGAAAACAGACTCTAAATGAGAAAATATACATGTAAATATAGGTTTTTCTCACTAATTGTGCCTAATTTCTTCAGTAAAGTCATCCAATCACATGGGGTATAATTACTGTTATATCTTATGGGAAGAAAAAAAATAAAATTGTATCCATAAATCAGTGAAATCACTTAAAAGCCACAAAATGAAGGCATTACGAGCTCTAAAATCACCACAGTGCATATTTTATTTTACTGTATTTGCGACACTGTTTATTGAACATTATCAACAAGTGTACAGCAGACAGACATCCGAGTTTGAAGAACAAGGAAACTCTTGATACGTGTAATGCAGCATGTTCAGTCTGTGCCTTGAGTATTGTGTCTACTGCCAGTGCCGTGTAAGGCTAAGGGCAGTGTGTGGTGCTAATCAATATTCCTCACTGTCTGAAAACTTGTGGTTCAAGAGAACTGGTGACTCTGAATTGTCTTTGTGAGTGCGTGAATGACTGTGTGTATTACGGGTGTATGATAAACTGATATGCTGTGCAGAGTGTACCCAGCCTTTGTCTCTAAAGCCTCTGGGATAGGCTGCAGACCCATCGTGACCCTGTACTGAATAATTGGTAACTGATAATCAATGACTGGATGGATAATTATAACATTTTAGTGTGCGGCTTGCATGTTTTCATTATCTGTATTTTGATTTTGCAGTAATACTACTGAATGTAAAATGTTGAAAGAGGGGTTCCCATGGGGTAAATTAATAGCCATGGAAGTAACCTACCCTGGAACACACAAGTTTCAGCAAATTAAGCGAGGCTGGTGTGCTGTTATTGCTTCAACCAAGCAGTGACACAGTTGTGCTTGTTAAGAAAGTTTTTGTTCCAAAGATGTCCAGCAATGGCTTCAATATTTCAGTAAAAATGGCCCATATAACAGTAAAAAACCTGGCAAGCTGTTACATCACTGATGAAATATGCTGCCGTGAGCATTTTGAAATGCCATTAGTTTGCTGTTTCAGTGATTCTCAGATGCGGCCTTTCGAGTTCGTAAATGTATTTTTTCCCCATAACAAATAACAGTAATTTGACTTGTATGTAATGATCCCCCACCTAATGGGGTGATTTCACAGAACAAATTAGGCGGTTTAAGCTGGGGATACCCGTACCACTTATCCCATCTTATCCATGTCTAATTTGTTCCTGAAAATGCCCCTTATAGTGAAAACAGGGATAACTGTCGCAATTATTACCTTAATTTAAATGGGAAAAATTCTTTTTCACTCTACAGCCATTCCAAGTTCACTCCAAAATCATTCTTAATGCCTGAATCCATAAGGAAGAAGTTATGTTGCATGATAGTATTAAACAAACAACAACAGCAACAACAATAATAATAATAATAAGTCATCTGTGTGTCGAAGCAAACATGGGAAGGGAACAGAATCAAAGGTGTTGGGCAGAGTCAAAGGTTTTTGTAAATGTCAGGTCTCCCACACGTGACTTTAGGAATCTTCTCACCACAAAGCACATTTTGAGCATTTGTTTTAACTGGGTACTTTGATGCTTAGATGATATTCACTGTAGAATGTGGTAAATGTACAGGAAGAGATATGTAACCACTTTCAATGCCCTTTAGCACCTCAGTCTTTAATTCTATTTAGTTAATCTTCTTCCCGTCCGTCGAACCTGTACTCACAATAATTTGCATAGACTGAGCACAAAAAGTTGAAAAGTAGACAGTGTAAACATATGAGCAAGTACAAAACTTTGTGTAGTACTGATGCTTGTTAGAGTAAAAGAGCAGCTGATAGGGTAATGGTTAGTGCTGTTGCTTTTGGACCTGAAGGTTATGGGTTTGATTCCCACCTCTAGCTGCAATATCTGTGAGTAAGGTACTCACTCCAGTAAAATTGCCCTGCTGTATAAATAATTGGATTTGGAGGAAAGTGTCAGATAAATGAATCAGTGCAGGTGCTATATCCTACTCATCAGGTAGTACATCTCATGCAAGTTGGCCTGCTCTTCAATATTGAAACATGGTATTAATATCCTCAGTACACATATGTGAAAACCCTGGTAAGGACTGTATGAGCACAGCTGTAGTGGTAGAATAGTGGTTAGAGCTACCTGTCAGGAATGTACTTATCATAAATTGCTTCAGTAAAAAAAAATAAACAAAATTATCCGGCTGTATAAATGGATAAATAATTATAGGTAGTTTAACATTGTCATTTGCTTTGGCGAAAAGTGTCAGCTAACTGGACAGTGGAGATGGCTGGTTTTGTGTCCTGCATGTCATAGTGGATCATCTAGTACCATCTAGTGTTACAAGAAAGTATGGACAAATGAAAAATCAGTCCACTGGATCCTTCTGTTCCTGACTGAGTAACAAACATGTGAAAGCTGTATTTCCTGTTCTGACTGATCTTTGTGTTTTAAATGTTAGCACCCACTGCAACCACAAATAGGACTGAACACAACCTCTGATGAAATATCAAGCTGAAAATTATTCACTTAGTCGATACTGGTGAAAGGATAACTGAAATGTGTCTTACAATGATCTTGTTTCCTATAAGATTAAAATTGTTTAGTACGAGTGAAAAGTGTGCTATACAGAGATAGGTGTGGAACTGATGGTCTAGATACTGGCAGGGACCAAAAAATATTAGCAATAGTATTCAGTGAACTATATCAGTGCAAACATATATATACATATATATAGAGTAAATTCACATTAGACTTCATCACCATACAGCATCTACACACAGTATCATTTTAATTCCTAGCAGTTATAAATGCTCAACAAAGTGTGTGTGTTTGTTTATTTTAGCCCTGAAACTTCAGACCAAGTACGATATTTGAGCATCCAGAATCACGTCAAATTACCTACCGTTTGACTGCCCTGATCTTGCATCACCTGTTATGAAATTACCTTATTCTGATTCCGTGCCTGTTAGGTTTCAGAAAAATCAGTGTCTTTGCCGAGAGACCCGCTGACTGGTGCAATACAGTCTGTCTGTTGTTGTCTGAAATTAAAAAATATTTGCACAATGTGGTTTAAAGGTGACATCTGGTGGAGGAACATGAGCAACAAACATGAAATCACACTCACTCACTCATTCATTCACTCTTATGAACCCCTTGTCATTGTCAGGGTCACTTCGCTGGATGTAAATGTTTCTTAAAATTTGAGGCTGTACTGCTACGTACTGTTTACCTGTATGCAGGGTTATTGCCAGTGGGGTGAATGGGGGTGACCATCATGAAAAATGGCCAAACTCACCACAATGCACCCAGCCATTGACTCTCTCAGCATTAACATATTCAGTAAAATCTGAAACAATGATCAAGTTCAACTTCCTTTGTCTGGCCATGCATTGATATGGTCTCATTAAGCTCAGCACAATTCCTGTGCAGTTCTTAACCAGTCAGGGCTCAAGAAAGCATTCCTAACCCTAACCCACTCTTGGAAGCAAGCGTGAAAATCCTCAATGGTACACCCAGAGCGAGGTACACACCCTGTGGGTGCTATTGGAAGACTCATTGCTCACACTGTGCTTGCACATTTATGCTTCAATTCATTTCAGTTTAGCTGGGTGCTTCTTACTAGAACACTTTACCTACACAAGGGCACCACAACTGGGATCTGAACCTGTAACCTTCAGGTCCGAACAAACAGCTCTAACCACTCCAGCTTGTTTCTCCATGTTTCTTTGCTCATAAAGTACACAACTTCACAGATTTACTCATCAGTTTGCCTCTTCATGACCAGAAAGTACCACTAATAGCACTGTGCCTTGAGGGTGGAGCATTGAGTGTACCAGCAGTTCATAGTGTGTTCACTGTTCACCGTGTTCTGCATTGTATCAGTGTCAATAATGTGTACTTGTCAGCCATACAGAGCTACATCCTAGCCAGCATCAAGATTTGATCACTTTGTTACCAAACAAAGAATTTTTCTAAGCTCAGTATTCCAAGCATCTTCTCTTTGGAGGCTCTTTTTGGAGCCTGTTCACCTTGTCTTTCGGTATGATGCAGAGGGGACATACCAAGGCAGTGTGATGTAACACAAATAAGAGACACATCTTGTTCAGCACTTCACAGAATCACTCCATGCCAATGACTGCATGTGTCATTTTATAAGAGCAAAATATAGAAACTCTTACATTTACGCTGAAATTTAAATTTAATTCGCTGGCAGACACTTTTCTGCAAAGCAACATAAATTCAGAGGAAAGAGTGCATTGCAATAATAGATGGAGAGATTTAAATGCAGACATGCTGTTTCCCAAGTAAATGATGGAAATAAGCATGACTTGGGGCAGCTAATAGTGTAGTGGTTGGGGCCTTTGTGTGTAAATGTTGCTGGTTTGAATCTCACCTACTGCTGTTATTCCCCTGAGCAAGGAACTTATTCTAAATTACTCCAGTAAAATTACCTAGGTGTGTATAAATGGGTAAACAGTTGTAAGTGGCTTAACATTGTAAGTTGTTTTGGAGAAGAGTGTCAGACCTGCTTCCTTGAAATTAACCATGTCATGCAAGAAATGACAATGTAAACCCTACTTGTGGGAAAAATTTCAGTGCAATAATTAAACTTGTTAGTGCATTAAAAGGGCTTTCTGCTCAAGTTTCTGATTTGCTGGTAAAGACTGATGCAAAAAAAATTTTTTGCATGATGTATGAATGACTTGAAAAGAGGGCTTTGACGATTAAAAACCAAAAAGGGAATCTTGTTTGTATGTGGGCATAACTAATCAATCAATGACAACAACTTCTTGCCCCAAGTGGGGTTGCAGCGAGCCGGAGCCTATCCCGGAAACACAAGACGCAAGGTTGAAGGGGGAGGGAGCATACCCAGGATAGGACGCCAGGCCATCACAAGGCACCTCAAGCAGGACTTGAACCCCAGACCCACCACAGCATAGGCACAGGCCACACTCAAGGCATACTTATCAATTCTTTAAAACAGATTTTATCATGCAATCACACAATGGTAGCATTCCAGGCTCACTACAATCAGTTAAAGGGCATGGCTTAGAAAATCCAGAAATGTCCTGAACTCTAGACTGAATGAAGTTTAAATTTATTTTGGACAGTTAGAAGTCTCACCTGCAAATTTCCTTTTTTAAAGTTCTTGGATAGGTATAGTAACTGGTCTGAAAAAGAGGAAAACAAGCAATGCAGTGGTTCGTGACTTTGGTTTTCAGGGAGAGGCTAAGTCTTCTCCTATGTATCCAAAATACAAGCACAGAAGCATTGCGTACATTAGTTATGAGTGCTCCCTTTGGGAACATTTATGCGTTTACTGCTTGAGTTAGTTGTCATGTTGGTCTGCTCACAAGTCTCTTCTGTAGGAAGTCAAATCAGGCTGCATTCTTTAGCGTGAAGAAGGGCAGACACATCAGACATGCCCCAGGAATATTCGAGCACGCAGTAATTGCAGTATGGAGAAACCGTTGAGGTAGAAGCAAGAAGCCATCTGGGTCTGACTTGAATGCGTCTAATTTGGATTTAATTATGATTCAAGACCTTAAGCTAAGTGGCACTATTCCAGAAAAAAATTATTTATCTCAGATTCATCTTGATGAGCATTGTATACATTATTTGTTTTGTCTGAACATTTGCATTGGGCAAAATTCTAAGCAAACATTAACATAAATAAAGAGCTGAGGATACAATTAATGAATTTAAAAGTATTTATAGACTGTGTCACTGAAATACTATGGTGGTTCCATATAAAGAAATATAATAAACAAAATTGTATTATACTCATCCCTAATATCCGGTTTTTCACTTATCTGGTCTGTGATTATTAGTACTTATCATTGACTGGTCTGGATTTTCATTTATTCAGTCTTTGACATACAGTCCAGCTGCACACTGCTCAGTTCAGTACAATAAACTGGTAGTGCAGTTGAAAATTGTGCCAAGCGGCTGCCTGAGAGAGACTTTGAGATGCATTGCATTGTGGGAACTGAGTACCCATAACTTCAGTTGCTGTTTGCCACTCTGTGGTCTTACTTGTGTGTATGTGTTAGCATACTTTTTGCACCACTGTGCCTTAATTTGGTTCATATGATGGATTGTGAAAAATGAACTGTACTTTAGAATCACACTTCTACATCCAAGTCTCTTCTTCTGTTGACATAATGGACTCATTGTTATTTCTTCTGAGATGGACGTTGCTTTCATCTGCTAAACCAATAAATGTAAATCTAATGTTATATTAGATCTTCTATTAAATGTGACAAATAGCTGAGGGTGCATGCTGTTTCTCGTACAAGCCTTAGAAAGAGGTGAAAACACAATCTTCTCAGAAAACTTCAAGCTTGAGCACAGTAACACGGCACATCAAAGTTGAAACAAATGGTCATGTAAGCATGGTCCTACAAGTCATATAAGAAAACATTGTGAGCTGGACTAAGACTGCTGAAAGTGTCGCAGCCATATATGAGTATGACAGGGTCTGATAGAATGCCTTTGCATCTGCAAAGACGACAACCTGAATCACGTAAACCTTTGTGCATTCAGCATTCATTAGCATGTCTTCTGAACGTTTCAGCCTAAAGAAAATTTTTTATTTTTTTTTTCTGTCTTCATGCTACTCATCCCACGTCTTTTATAATCACCATGGCACATTCGTGCTCACAGTAGGAACTAGAGTCAGCTAAAAACTGTGGGCTGTGTCTTGTGCTGCACAGAAGGCATCCTGCTCTGAAGCTGATCTTTCCACAATACTGGATACCTACCGTAAAGCTAAGTAGTTTAGAAGCACATAGTGCAAGTTCAAATACTGGACACCCTCCCCAAGTTCCTAGTCCCCTTCACCTTCCCTGGGACTCTTGAATTCTTTGCAGAGCCAGCTCTACACTAGCCTTAGCAATGTTGAATAAACCAACACTTTACTCAGTAGTGTAAGAACCATGGAAAACTGCAAATGGTCCCACACAGCCAGCCATTTTTTGGAAATAACCGTTTAGAAAAATCAATTCAAGCAAGACTTCAAATGAACTCAGGCATGATACTTGGCGATGTAAAAAACCTGAAGAAATCTATGAAAAATGCTGTATATGAAGAATTACTATAAGTGATTATAGGTGCATGTTGGATGGTAGAAAACAGCTGGTTTAATATGACATTCATATTAAAGTGCAGTGGTGGGGAATTCAGGTGGCTCATAGCACCTGGACTCTGTGATTATATTAGAGTTTAAATCTGGGTATTGTTTGAATTGATTTTTTTTCAAAGAAGGAAGAAAGTAGAAAAGAAGGAAGGCAGTAGAAAATCACTTCTACACACTCCTATTTCTACCATCAGAATTAACACCAAAGTCTTTGTTTAATGCATGCTATTTCTCTTCTTAGTAAAGTAAGACATGGATTATAGTAAATTAAAGTGGAACAAGGGCTAAAGTTGATTAAAGTGGAACAAGCCTTTGGACTGAAACGTGAGTACAGTTTTCTATGTGGAGTTTGGATGCTTCCTTCATGGTCGTGTGGATTCTTTGAGTGGGGCCTGGTTTCCTGCCATAGGCAAAAGTTATGTGGTTCAACCCTGAGTCATCAAAATCATGGCTGAATAAGCAGTCAAAACGGATGCAACCAAAGCAATGAAAGTCTGAGTGAAACAGTTAAAATATTCAAAAACTTTCTGGTTAGTTGTTCTCTCAGCTGGCATTATTTGAGTAGTAAAACAAGTACCATTACTTTAAGTGAGAGTAGTACATTTCTCTGACTGTTTAAATGGTCACAGCTTCAAAGGTTCCATTTCAGTAATTAATACACACACACACACACATTTTCAGAACCGCTTGTCCCATACGGGGTCACGGGGGAATTTGTTCTCATGGTTTATTTTAGAAAAATTACTATTATAAATTAGCATTAGTATCGCTACAGATCGTAGCATGAACTGGATTTCTCAGTGGGCTATTTCATGATAATGGAAAGCATTGTAAAGCTGTTTATTTTTTAGCACAGTTTCAAAAGGAACTAGTCTTAAAGGAAAAGGTTCTAAAAGAGAGCTAGCAATGAGTTGCCCCACTAAACTGTGAAGAAATTGTATTAGCAGTAGTTCAGTTTAAACTCTGGAATCCAAAATCTGAGATGGTATGTTTCACAGGGCCAAGAAAAAAATGCTGGCAAAAAAAAAAAAAAAAAAAAAAAACATTTAATAAAACCTTCTGCAGGGTGACCTTTCACAGACAGATGCTACTGCTCAAAATAATAGCGCAATTAAAAATCCATGATTGCATTACCAATGACTTTCACCAACACGGAGGGGTGCATTACTGACTGAGAAGTAGATGAGAGGTTCTTGTCACACTGTATAAACAAGAAGAATTCCCTCTGAAGTGTTACAGGATAAATATATGAAAATATTATATAGATGCAGGATTTATGCTAGTGAGAAAATAACTGCACATTTTTATTTTATTTTCTTCAGATCTTCTTCAAATTCCTCTCACATCCACGGGATATCTCGAATGTTATTTGTAAGAAATGCACTGGAAGCAGCAATTGTTTTGTGTCGCACTTCTTCATACAGTTGCACCATGGCTACATTTCAGCTCAGATTAAGTGTTTGCTGAGGTTACTAATTCTCTGCACCATCAGCACATCAGACCACAGGGCCCCATGTGCAGGTTGGGGCTCTGGAGCCACTGAGTCATCGGTAAGCTCACCTTTCCTGCCATCTAATCTTAATAAGGGGGTGCGGTGGCGCAGTGGGTTGGACCACAGTCCTGCTCTCCGGTGGGTCTGGGGTTCGAGTCCCGCTTGGGGTGCCTTGCGGCGGACTGGCGTCCCATCCTGGGTGTATCCCCTTCCCCCTCCGGCCTTATGCCCTGTGTTGCTGGGTAGGCTCCGTGACCCCGTATGGGACAAGTGGTTCTGAAAGTGTGTGTGTGTGATCTTAATAACGGTATCACACTGTCAATGTCCATCTAACTTAATAGAAGTAGTAAAATTTTAGTTTAAAACTTTAACCTTAGGAGATGTCGTAAAAGTGATCTTGAATTTACGCTGAATTTGAGTTACGAACAAACTTTCATTCCAAACTGTGTTTGTAAGTAGAGGACCTGGTGTATTTCTTATCATCACGTTGGGATACGTTGCCCATTGCATTGCTGTGAAAATGTTGCTCTGGATTTACTGACAAGAGAAGGAAAAACAATCTTACCAGATAATTCCTTTACTCATAACAATGCACTGTAAAATTCACATTCATTCATTTAGCTGACGCTTTTCTCCAAAGTGACAGAGAATGTTAAGCTACTTATAATGATTTACCCATTTATACTGCTGGGTAATTTTACTGGAGCAATTTAAGGTAAGAACTTTGCTCAAGAGTATTAGAGTTAGAGGTGGGATTGGAATCAGCAACATTTGGTTCCAAAGGAAACAGCTCTAGCCACGACTTTTAGAACCTCCCCTGCAAAATGATTAATTCCCACATTACTAGTTTAGTTGCAATATTGCTGGTTTTTAAATCAAAAGAATTAATATATGGGAATGTTTTTCCTACTTAAGTCCATTTTCTTGCTACAGTCCCTCTAAGTGTCAGTCAGCCGCTGCTCTGCAATGATTGATTGCAGAATGTTTTGTGCTCCAGACACATGTTCTGGTCTGGTAAAAGCATTGCAGCGTCAAAAGTCAGAGTGGCACAGTAAGCATGAAGAAACATTGCCTGATGCTTCTGCAGATGTGCCAAGTGGACAAACATAAGTGTCTTCCATCTGCGTAAGACTCTCTCAGCCCAGCTGTATCATAAGTGAGATGAAATCTTTATCAGCACTGAAAGATAAATCTGTGTGCTTTCCAACTCCTCCACCACAGCAATATCTTTTACTTCCCTTTTTACTTTTCTTCTATATCAGAGATAGACACTAAATCTCTGACTAAATACTCAGACACATTGGGTGAAACCGCTTGTCCCAAGGCAAGCCAGAGCCAAACCCAGCAACACAGAGCATAAGGCTGGAGGGACAGGGGACACCCCCAGGAGGGGATGCCAGTCCGTCATAAGGCACCTCAAGCGGGACTCAAACCCCAGGCCCACCGGAGAACAGGAGCCAGCCAAGCCCACTGCACCACCACAACCCCTGATAAACACTCAACATTACTTTTTCACAAAGACGTGCTACACTCAGAGGCACTAAAGCATTCCTCACATGGGATGGTGAACGAGTCATTGGGCCACATTTGCTGACGTGGCTTTATTTGCTGTGGTGCGCAGACAAAATGAAAAAGAGCCAAAAGTTGGAAACGGTAGAGAAAAGAATTCAGAATGATTAGCAAAAATGTGCTTTTTAAGTAACTGGTCTGACTTTTTTTTTCCGTTTCAATAACTTTACACTTCTTTATAACTCTTGTTCTGTAATTCTTTTTGTTTTACACACCACATGAGTTTGTGATTAGAAGAAACCTTCTACACAGTGTGCTTTAGCGCGGACGTGGGGACTTTGCGTATTTTAAAAAATCATTTTGGCATCGCCCCTTCTGCTTGTTTGTGTTACAACTTAATTTCCACACTCCCCAAATGTGGCATGGGCCCATACTCTTGCAATCAACTAAACACATGCTGAAGACACAGTTGAAATTAACCCAAATTTTGTATGCTAATTTATCACCTGCCTGCTGTTAATTTGTATGCTTCTGGCTCTTATGCAAATTTATTCAGCTATTAGGTAGTCATGATCATTTATAATCAATAATTAAGACAAAGTCCTCTAGGCAAAGTCAGTCAGTTCTTCTTAGAGGATGCCGAGGGAAACACACTGAATTTCCCAATATAACTAAAAACATGTTGTGCCATTTCAAAAGTAACGTGGTTATAAATAAGTGATCAATGAAATGTAGCCTAAAAATAGTGACCCTGCATGGCACAAGTGGTAAAAATGAGAATTAAAAAGTCATGAGGGAGGTATTTTCCTCTGCTTGCTTGTACAAATACTTTTAAAAGTGATTCTAGAAGGCTGCAAGAAAAACATACAGTTTAGGAAAAAACACGGAAAGAGTCACATTTGCATTGGCTGCACGGTGCTTGTATGACAAACGATATCCCGCAATACGGAAAAAGTCAAACGGATGCTATTATTGGAAGCAGACTAACTTTCCTAATATATTTTACCTCTAAATACTGAAACTCAGCTTCTCAAAATTTCTCAGCAGGGTTGTTCAGGACAGATACAATTTTGGACGTTAGTGATAAATGCGTACTCATTTAATGTGTACTCAGCCTAATTTTATCGGATTTGTAACTAAAAGGACAGTACCAGGCAAACAATAAATCAGAAATAACATGCAGTTTAATATATAAGGGTGTATTCATTAGCAGCTTAAAGCTGCTCATGAAGAACTAGAGTGTGAAATCCGTACCATGTTCAGAGTGGTATTAATGAGTTTTTATTCTCTCTGCCTCCATCGTAAGCCACTCATTCACTTGAACCTCAGCAACAGTCAACCTTCTAAACCTTCAGCCTTCTACTTTGGATTTTAATACTATGAAGAGAACTATACCTGAAGGTCATAGGTTCTTCAATATCATTTCAGGTTGGTGCAGGTTGGTGTGCTTTTGATATTACAATAAATTGTTTTGTTCAGTTTTGGTCTTAAAATATAAACAACCATGTAATCTAAACATCAATAATTCTAGGATTATATGCCACACATAATTTATTGTATACATACACATACACAGGTACATGTAACTCTGCAGGAGCTGTTGCAGGGTACTGGTGCTAAAAACATAGTAGCAGTAGAGGGCACTCTTCCATCTAGAGATCTGAGCACATTTTTCTGTGTACCTCTGAAATTATTTCTCTATGATTTTTTTTTTTTTTTTTTTCCTCTTTCAATTTTCAGCAGAGGTGTATGTTCTTGGCTAAATGTCAGAACACAAAGTCAGCAAACTCATCATCAGGGCTCACCAGGGACCTTTATTATCGCTTGTGTTATATGTTGGGATGAAAATGTAATGATATTCTTCACGAAGCTCTAAATAGAAAATAGTAACCAATATACACTAGATTTCTGATTTAGAGATACATGCAATTGCATAACATGAAAATTAGATACCAGTGCACTTCTCCTCCATCCAATCAAAGATCAGTTACTCCAAATGGTTAAATAGTAAATATAAATAGTTTAAATAAAAATTTAAAAATAAGGTTAAACATTTATAGAAATATTTTCAGCAGTGCATGATATAATTATATTACGTAACTACTTTATATGACAGGGAGAAAAACAGGAAATGTTTCTTAACCAGTGTATGTAAGATACAGGATGGGATATCGGGGTGCATACTGGGGTAATGCTGGTGGCTCACAGCTCCTAAGCTGCTTGGTGGGTGAGGGGTTTCAGTGAAGCCTAGGATGTGTGGTGATTGACTGTTTCTCCCTGTGTTTACACCACACAGATGTTCACAACACAAGGCAATGGGAAACCATGCAAGGATTGCTATTACTTGGCTTTGACCCAATGGCAGTTTCATGTATCCATACATCATACATGTGATACAGACCATCATCAGAGACAACAAGAACCCTAGTGTACTCTCACCGCGCTGTAGGAAAAACTCAGAAATTAAGACTTAATTACAATCACTTTGATGATACTTTATCCAGCATTAAAATTTCAAAGAATTACACAAGATGAAAATACAATTAATGGTACACCCTGGTGTACTAGGGCTTGGTTTACAAGGGATCCGTTCAGTTTTCTGATCAAGTAACATTTGCACCTTAAATTCATTTTACACATCCAATAAACTTTTTAACTGGAAAAAAATATTTGAAAGTCTGATGTCAGAGCACCACACTGAGCTCCATCATGATGCAGAGGAATCCATAGAGTAAAAGTCAATTATTAGCCACAACATAAGCCTCTCCCTTCTAGCTCAGTTCTCAAATATCCATTTGTCCAAGTAAGCACTGGATCCTGTGTTTTCTGGCATTTCTTTCACAAGAGCTACCTTGTTTATTATTGTCATAAAATCCTAAGAAATGGCATACATGTCTCTATTTTTTTCTTAACTCAGGTGATAATTTTGCATATATTGATAAAAAATGTATGTGCAGACTTCAGGTTTTCTTTTTTTCTTTTTTTTTTTTGAGGTTGTATATTGCTTTGGAGAAAAAAACGTAAAAAATGCATAAGTGTAAAGTATTACTCTCAGGATAGTACTATGCTAATAAATTTGATAATTTATGATTGACAGGTTATTGGCCAAACTGGTCTTTAAAACTTCAGTTTGGTTGTTACAAAGACTACACAATCAGTAGCTGTAGAGAAATATTTAGTGCAATTCTCGTTTGACCTTGAATCTATTTAACAGCTCTCAACAACAGTTGGGAGAGGTTGCAGAGTCTCTAAATATGTTGGATGACGAAAGCAGCTGAGAAAGAAGAAGTTCCATAAAATGCAATTCACATCCACATTAAGATAATGGAAATGATAAATATACAGATCAATCACCAAACCACACATATTTTGTACTTTTTTTTCTACAGTAATGCATCTATAATGCTATTGCAAACTGAAAATTAGTGCAAACTGCTGAGTCTGTGGGAATAGTAATGAGGCAGTGTGAGAAATTCCCAGTTAAGACATTAATAAGGTACAATACAGACTGGTGATTAAGAAGATCGATAAGGTGGTGGGACAATTGAAAGCATTTATGGGACTTGAAAAATAGCTAAGCAGTCAGCAATAATCTTTTAGGGAATTTTTTGGAGGAAACAGATGGGCCAGGTGTGAATTCCTGTGCAATAAGTACAGACATTAAAAATAACAGATGGTCAGTTGGCAGCCAGGGTCGTTAAAACTCACAAATTTGTTGACCCAGTGCAAGGTCAAGACAGGTGAGTAGGGGAGCTTATGAGGTCATTTGCTCTGATAGGGATAATTCATGTTTGTTTTATTACTTCTATCTCTTAAAAATGGCAAGATGGAGACAAAGTGGGTGGAACATGATGTGAAAAAGCGAGTCAGTCTTTTCCAGTCTTTTACTGCAATACGGCAGGAAGATGCATCTAAACTATAATAATCCCATTGTGCTTGTACCTAAACCTGACAGATTTGCTCACCCCTGAGTTGATTACAGGAAGCTGAATACAGACGTCAAGTTTGATGCATATTTCATGCCTACTGGACTCATGAGGTACTGGACCTTTTGGGTGGTTTCATGTGACATTAGATTTCACTTAGGACTACTGATAGATTACCTTGTTGGGAGTCTTCCAAGAAAATTCAGCCATTCTCAAATCTGTTTACAACTTGTTTTTTTACTGGGTGTCAGATCTTCAATGGGTGCTGAAAACATTCCAGTGACTGATAGACCAAGTGCCCAACCTTCAAACCCATACCAGACCTTTTTTGAATGGCATTATCATTTGGAGCAGCTGTGTATGACGCAACTAAGGGAAGTCATGAAGTGGTCTAGATGAATTACACTTACACCAAACCCATCAAAGTGAGAAACTGGAACAAGAAAATTATAGGATTTGGGGTCCTTTTGATGATTTATGCTCCGTTTTTTGGATAAGTAATACGCTTTTTCAGTTGTTGATTTTGTGACACAAAAGACGGCATCTAGTCTTCCTAATCACCAGTCTGTAGGTGGTGTCACTAAACACCTTATTTGTGGGGGAAAGTGTGCTGTCATCGCTTCCGTTGTGCCCAGGTGGCCACCTCCGCCCCACAGCTGGACAAGAAACTTATATAAATTAAATAGGGATGTCGCGGTAACATACTGTTAAATGATCATACCAGTGATGGTCAGACGTGTTAGTGTTATTTGTTAATTGTAACCATGGCAGTTTGCCAGGTGTGAGTGATGAGCATGTCTTTGCGTGTGTATCAACGTCAGGTGTGGCTGTGTGCCAGAAAAACATGCTCACCATTTGTAGATTTGTGTGAAAATGATATATTTGGGTTAGTATGGTGAAATAAAACTAGATGTTTTCTGTGATCTATATCAGAAAAGAACCTTTCAGGCTGAAGGTGTCTTAATGGTGCTTGTGGTGCCTATAAATTGGTGTGACCACGGACGTAGAAGACTGAACAGGAGCATGAGAGAGGGATCTGGCCTTCTGCAATTCAAATTTTCACAAGCATAAGTATGCTTTTTGGCAACCCTTTAAGAACTGCACAGAAATGGCTGTTACTTAGTGAGAATCGGGATGACAGCTGTTGCCATTGCTATTATTTGCTGTTTTTCTCTTATACCATTAAGGCCCTTTCCTTGCTGTTAGTTATTCTGTCAGGAGGAAAAGCAGAGAATGACCAGTAGATCTTACATCAGAGAGCTTATCACCCTGCAAGGCAGTAGCTGTAGAGGACTGGACAGTGCAGATTTCAGAAATCTTTTTTGACAACATCTACAGCCGAGCTGAAGAAAGTAAGAGGGAAGTCACCGCACGCTTTGCCGTGAAGAAGCATTTTTTTTATGACAAAAAATATGTGCTGTCAAATAGATCCTTCATCAATACCCACTTGCATGTTATGTGTAGGTGTGTGTTCAGTGTATGCCTGTGTGTAGGTGTGATTCGTGCAGATTAAACAAAGGCGAGCTTCTTAAATATAGATCAACTCTGACACGGTGTTGGGGTGGGATTTTGCAGAAATTTTTGATTCATTATAGGTGTATGAAGTATTCATATTATTCTGATCATACCATAATAATAAATGCATTTGAGCTGTAACAATATTACACTGGCTTGTGTGCGCTATTATTTCGGTTAAAGAAAGATTCTGTATATTTATTATAATATATAATATTCAGAATACATTTAACTAAAAAAAAATGTTCTGTTCTCTAATCTGTTTAATGGAGATAAAAGCATCTGAAATGGAAAAAATCAAAACATGCAATTTACTGGTCTGTGCATCATGCAGTAAGAAGTATAACCCATTTATAGCTGTTTTTTTTCTTTTTTGTAATTGCACCATAAAATGCATTGTTGTTTAATACTCGGTCATTTCCCTGTGCTTTTTTAACCTTTAAAATTCAGAAAATACTAGTATGTGTGAATTTTTTTGTGACCTGGAATTTTTTCTCCTACAAATCAGGAAAAATGTTTATGAAATCATTGACACATGCCTCTAAAGTTCGGGCAATTACAGCATTCGGTCCAAATGAGGTTTTACACCAAGTAACTCAAAACACCAGTCAAGAATTTCCAGCACTAAGCAATACCTAGAAATATTTAACTTACAAAGAAGAGTATCACACGGAATGAGTGCAGGAGAGCACAAAGCTCGGTTTAAGTAGTCTGATTCTGAACACCTGAGAAAATACGAGTAATATGCTAAACATTTACTTGAGGCTTTCTGATGTTGAAAAGCATTCCCAACAGGCTGATGTATCTTAAATCATTTGTGTCCACTTTAAAGTTGTCTTATTTTGCTTCAGATTACAAGTTAAAAGTACTTATTTAGAGGCTGACTTATAGCTACTAGTTAAAACAGAATTACGCAGTAGATTCTTGATATAATATATATTGTATGTAATCATGAACTGGGGTGACTTGTTGGCCCAGCCACCACACAGCACCTGAGCTGTTTAGGCGTAGGTTTGACTCCAGCTCAGCCTGTGTGGAGTTTGCGGTTCTCTCCATGTCTGCTCTGTGTGGGTTTCCTCCGGATGCTCCAAATTCCTCCCACAGTCCAAAGATATTGCACTTCAAATGGATGGTTAAGCCACTTTGTCCACAGTGTGCATTTCTCAGTGAATGTGTGTACATGTGTGGTTATCCTCCAATGGACTGGAGTCTCATCCAGGGTGCACCTCTAGTGGTCTAGTGCTTAGTGATTCCTGGACAGACTGCAGACCATCACGGCCCTGACAAGGACAAGTGGTTAAAATCAAAAACTGAAAATATTTTGTGCCACGTTACAAAAAAAAAGTCAAGAATTGGCATTCTTCACACGTGACTATCAAAAGTGATGTAATTAAGAGTGAAAACTCCAAACAGTGCATCAGAAAACACACACATTGACTGAAACTGCTTGTCCCAAGTGGGGTCACGGTGAATCGGAGCCTAACCCGGTAACACAGGGTGCAAGGCTGAAGGGGATACGCTAAGGACGGGACACCAGTCCATCACAAGGCACCCCAAGCAGGGCTTGAACCCCAGCCCCACCAGAGAGCAGGACCCGGCCAAACCTGCTGTGCCACCACACCACTGCACCCTCTTTGTATCAGTATATTGTTCTGCGAAGACAGAAAATGGGGAAAAAAAATTAAGGAAACCTTAGAATTGTGATAAATTATCAACCTGTAAGTATCTGGGTGTCAAACAGAAATATGAGGAAGATGTCATCAGGTATTTTAATGAAAACAAATAACGTGTCACCATATCGCCATGTATGCAGAAATATAATTACGCAAACCTCAGCAAAACGATGCGAGACACTATCAGTCTTCCAAAATTAACTTTCAACAGAGTGAAAAGTGATTTTATTCCACAATTCTGATTAAACACTGGATTGATAGAGGAATCATTGCCGGGCTATTTAACGTTCAGCCTTGGGTTAACAGTAATAGTGCAAAATGAAAACTTCAGAAAAGAGATATATTCTGACCTTCATACGTGTATTATGACAAGGTAGTGTTGTGTTGTTGAAGGTGAAAGACAAAGAGGTAATTTCCTGACTCACATTAGGCAGATAATGAATGTACCAGCTGTGACTGAGATTTAAGTGAAATTTGCTTAGAAGGGTGATCTGTCACTGAGGATATGCATAATGTATTTGTTTCCACTTTATGTAATGAAATAGGTGGTTTTATTACTCAGTCTATGGTAAGATTACAGTGAAAATGCATAAGAATTTTTTGTGTTTTTTTTTTCTTACTTTGTCAGTTTCATTTTGGTAGCCTACTGTTTGTGTATTTATCAGAGGAACCGGTCACAAAATTTCAACCTGTACCAGAACATAATATATGCAAAACCTAATAAGGTGGGCTGAAGTGATTCACCATATGTGCCGTTCCAAAATATATAATATAGATGGGTCAGTGCAGCATAATTTTTTGCATACAAATTCTCTAATCTGGATAATTTTCTGCCACTTCGGAATATAACTAATTTTTCACTTTGCTGGACAGCAGCAGTAACATAATATTACATCAGAAACTACTTTAAAAAAATGAAATGTTGTGCCCTTAGTTTAATTTTCTTAATGCACAAAATGTATGTAGTTCACCTAAAATTTACTTGTTCACTTGAAAATTTTTGAAAGCTGTCATTCAGTACTGGAAGTGTGCATAAATCAGTGATGAAAATGCACTCTGCCCTTGTATTAATATTTTGAGTGGATGATTCACAGCTTTGTTTACAGTTCTAATTTGTGTCCTCTGGCAAACCTAAAATTCATATTTCATTGTACTGTAGGAAATCTGAAAAACTCTAAGAAAAAATTAAGTATTAAATTGTTACTTTCAAATTTTTTCAGCCCCATACCTATAAAACAAAAAAGTATATATTTCAGAAATTTCAAGTACCTGTACAAGCAGAATGTTGCACAAGAGTTATTCATTTCCATAGTTTCTTTTAACCTGATTCCAATAAAAAAATTTTGAAATGTAGACAATGTAAATAATTTGCTGTAACTTATATTGATTCATAAGTAATTTATGAATTAATACCTACCAAGGCATGTTGCTTTTACATGTCATTTTGAACACAGGTAAGAAGTACTTAAAAAAATGTGAAATTTTATTCCACCTTTAAGATTTTAGTTATTGAAACAATATCAAAAATACTTTAGAAGCAGAAACAGACGTTATTGCAGATACGAGTAGTAAGTCCTGAAAATAATCATTGCAATGACAAATTAATGTATTTGGCAGAAGAATAAGTAAGATTCATACAGCAATCTTTTAGAAGCTGATAGTCATATATGTAATTTTGGCAGGAAAAAAGGAAAAAGAATAAAGCGAAAAGAAAAACTCTGCTCAGCCTACGGCAGACAGATCTGTGGAGGAGTATTTCTGGTGCGTAAACGAAGAAAGTGAAGCAGTACAGCTCAAACAGCATCTGCTCTGAGCTTGATTTTTGGGAGCTGGTTCTGTTATGCAGAAAGTAAGAAGAAGAGAAGGAGGGAGTCAGTGTGCTCCGTGTCAGGACGAAGGAAAGCCATCCTGAATGGCCTTGAAAAAGAGAAATGTTGTGGCTGAAGCAGGACAGAAGGTACAAAGTTTTTTAGCCATACACAGAGTAAAGCGGGTACAGACTCATGAGTGTCTTTCTACATCACTTTAAACACCTAGGCCCCATAGCAAGGCGTGGACTCAATACACTACCATCAGCCATCAGCCCACGAGCTCCGGTACTTTGTCTTACTGCTGCCGGCTTCCCACTTAGCAAGTTGTCGAGGAATTTAGCTCAAACGGAGACACAGTCTGACACGTCAAAGCCTATATATTTCTTCCAAGTGTCTGCAGAAAACAGCATGCCGGGAGATAAACTCCAAAGATAAGCTCTCCAAAGAATGCATCTTATCTATATATACGTATATATGTACATACGTGTGTATATACAGTATATATACACATATATACATATATAGATATATATAGATATAGAGATATAGCATCTCTTATATATGTTCAGAGGTGGATAACTACCAGTACACAGCATGACTGACAGGTATACATCTTAGTGAATACAAAGGGTGGGTGCTGGAACAGCTTGTACAAAACAATTTGCACATTTGTGAGAGACAGGAACATATGGGTTCGATGGACAACACCCGTGGTAAGCTTGCAGCAGTCCCATGTTGTAGACGTGATTTGCAAAATATATGCACATAATTATTTTTCCTTCTGAAAGTCATGCACAGGTTTGTCAGTTTTGTTTCTGACACTGTTGCAAAATCTGGAACGGATATTCAGTCATAGCAAACAAAGACTTCTATACTGAGACCAAGCACCTTACCTCACCGTTAAATATTCCAAGATTTATAATGGGGCTCCAAGTTTGGTACAATATTTTGTTATTTTATCTACATTTCAAGGAATTGGTTGTCAGATGACATTTAAATGTTGAAAACGTTCCCCCTGCAAGTAAGTTATTTTGTAAGAATAAAGGCTGTACGGAATATGACAGGCGTAATTTTTGGAGACTTGACAATAAACAAAAAATAAAGAAGTTCGAGAATAAAGTTCAGGAGAAAAATGTTTTCAAGTTGCTTTTTATTTTCCTAAAATTCAGTATGAAATCAAAGCTTAGATGATGCGGAACACATACAAATAAACTTGTGTATGGCTGTGACAGGCCTGTTCCCAAAACATTCATAAGAGTGGCCTAGTGTAATCCTGCTGGAAATGCTTCATTTTCCAGGCAATTGAAACTACAGTTGTTTCTGCTCCTTTGATCATGAGGTGAGACACTGCAGTAGGAACATGTGGAGTTATTTATGGTGCAGATGAAACTAGACGCGATATGAAATAACCAGGATAATAAAAACCATAAAAACACTGCCTTCCATTTCACTTTACAATTCAAATATAATGAGGAGTAAAAAAATGAGATTTTGAGATTGTTTTTTATCTCTTCATTGTTACACTGCAATCATTACTTTTGCACTTCATCTTTAATTTTACAGAATTGTTTACAGTACTCAAAGATGCCTGTCGGGACAGATGTTAAATGTTTCGTTGAATTAGACAGAAATCAGTGTAATGATTGTCAGTTATGTTAAACATATAATCAAATTTATAAGGTAATTTAAAAATGTGTTTTTCTTATAGCACAGGTACACTGTTGCACACTCTTCAGTAAAGTGATTTCTAATTAAAAAGGATGTCAGGGTTGCTAGCCTTCTATAGAGAGCAAATACTGTATAATCATTATATATTTCTGAGATATTAATTCAAAGTAGTTTGAAAAGCCCAGATAGTGCAGGTCTGCTTCTATCAAGAAAGACTGCAGTTTGAAGTTTACCACAGGAAAACTGACCTTGAAAAATGAAAAGCGACATTTTTAATAGTTTTATGAGCAGCACTGTGTCATAGGAACATGGAGGCAGAAGCAGCACATCAGGAAATAGCAAATATGCCCACATGCAAGGGCAGAAGGTCCAAAGGACACAGTAATTGACAGGTATGATCATATAGCACTGTCAAATAACTTCTAGAAGGGTGCCCAGATTTCCATTGCCATTCCATATTTCCATTGAATTGTTACGTAGATGAAATGTTAATTTTTCAAGTGGAATTGAAAAATTTTATCATCTATTTATTTACAGAAGGAACTTCAAGTGTAGACGACAGTATGAAAATACGTTTCCTTACTCTTGCTTAAGTATGTAAGAATAATCAGTCTGTATTCCATAACTCAATCAAACAAAAAAAGGATTTGGATTGTGGTTTAATACAAAAATAGAAAGGGGCAAATCAAACTTTTCTTAAACGTTTTGTATGGTTGAGTGAACGCCATTCCAGTAAGATTGTATCCTGTCACATTCCCAGAATAAGGGAATACTGAAGAGCGCAGAGTGGCTTTGCTATTGAAACACAGCTGAGGTCTTCTTGGGAAGATCCTGTGAAGATACATGAGTAAGATAGATTCTGTGAAGGAACTTAAAAGTTTTGCTGCTGGATGCCTATTCTGAATTGTTAAATGAATGAGAACGTCACAAGCATCACAACTGTATAAAAATTTAAGAGATTTTCCTTCATAATTAGTTAATCTCTGCTGCAAATTAAATTCACTTCACCTATCCATGCTCAGATGGACCAATTTTCATTTAGCATTATCATTTTTTATATTTTCCAAATCCTAACCTTTCCCGGTATTTATTTCCCGTTTCTTAGCAGATGTGTGTGTCAAAAGTTAGGAGGCAGCTTATGTTTTATCTGTTTATACAGTCAGCAAAAATCACAGGAAGTAGCTCTACTATAGGACACAACTGTGACCTTGATCTTCTAAAAATAAGCATGATGCATTTCTTTCCAGTGTGTGATGCCTGTTGTCTTTATTTTTTCACATAAGGGATGCAATGCCAGGAAGACTGTCAGAGATGAACTCGGTGGAGCTGCCCATTGAAGATGGTCAGTGTAGCATGCAATCTTTCCTTGAGGTGTTCTGCCAGAGACCTAATAATAGATCTGCAGCCCTTTGCCTTTAGCCACCCCAGACTTGCCTGCCCATGTGCAATGGCTACTGGAGTACTGGGGCAATCAGGCATGCTTTAGTCCTGAAGGGAAATGTGTGATGGAATGAGTGCATGTCAAAGAATGAAGACATGCCTCATGCTCCAATGCTTTTTTTTTTCTTTTGCATTTTAAACTCAAGCAGAATTTTTTGGGGTAATGGGGAGCCTTTCTCAATTACTGGAGTTAGGCTGACCCAACTGAGGATTCAGGCAGATGAGCACAAAAAGGGCACAAGGCACATTACTTTTAATGTGAGAAAATAGAGGAATAAGAAATGTTTCTTTGCTCCAGTGCAGCCTTATTGGATATTTCAAATAAATATTGTTGCTCTTTATAGCGTTATGAGTAACTGGAATTAGACATTTTTCATTTTCATTTAATGCAAATGAATACAGTATAAATGAATACTGCATACGTATATGCATGATCCATTTATATGTATTTATGTGTGTGTGTGTACTGCATGAGGGGGAAAATGATACCAGGAACGTTGCAAAGTAAAAATCTCTTTTGCCCTCTTTTTGCCCTCTGCTCCAACGTAGTAAGCGTTCTACTTTCTGTTGCACGCACTTCTCTGAGCTGTTCACAATAATGCTAGCAATGTCTTCCTGTCCACCCTATCCCCCTCTCTAGACTCTCTCTGTCCACAAATATCCAGACCAGCACGGCCCAATTCCAACGCATGGCTATGAGATGTACTACCTGCCAACAGGACCAAATTCCGAGATGGAGATGGCAGAAATCAAAGACTCTCAGAGACCTAATAGTTCAGAAGGAACTCCTAGCAACCTTCTACTCGGCACTTTCTTCCACAACAAACAACAGTCTGCAGTCACACTGACAACTGGTGGAGAAATAGATTCAACACATTTGCCAGCCACCTGCTGCTACTTTTTTCCTAATATCTTTGCTTGTATCCATTATGCATTTAAGAATTGCTAGTGTTAGTATCAAATGAAGCGAGGTTGTTCTGACAGTGGCACCTCCTGACAGTTTGCGGTACCAAGAATTACAACAAGATGTTAGGGAAAGGCTTTTTTTTTTTTTTTTTTTTTTTAAGTACACTGTGTTCTCAAGCGGTTCAGAAAATGTGTGTGTGTGTGTATACTGTGGTCTGGTTATTAGATTTGAGTCTAGCACAACTGTGACATTCATGTGGAGGAAAGAAAGCACAGTCTCGAGCGCATAAAGTTTTGACATATTATCTCTGCATGTAAATGAAATAAATAAAATAATTGTACACTCTTATTGTTGCTGTTTTGTTCAAAGATCCTAGGTAAAAAAAAAATGAATACTTTCAGTACTATAAGTTTTCCCAGGAACTGCATTGGCATGAGGGTGGCGCAGCAGGTTTAGTCTGTGCTTGCTCCCTGGTGGGTCTGGGGTTTGAGTCCTGCTTGGGGTGCCTTGCAATGGATTGGCAGCACGTCCAGGGTGTTGCTGGGTCAGGGTCCGGTTTTCTGTGACCTCATTTGGGATGAGTGGTTTCGAACAATGTGTGTGCATTGGCAGTGTAAAAAGATACATAAGAAGATGCATAGAGTTGTTTGGCTCTGAATGTTGGCTTCATTACTGGTCATGGACAGGTGGCTGTCTGCAGTAACACCTAAAAGGAGTTCACATGTATTTGGATTAAAGGACTAAACTTCATTGCTGGCAAGCAAAGTGACAGTGTAGATGTGGCTTTTTGCTCTGTCAATTTAACAGGTCAAAGTGCTTGGTCCCTTGCCCAGATTGCTGTAACACACAATGCTCATTGCTCTAGTGAGCAGCTGCGGGATGATTTATCAGTCTGTCCTACACCCCTCCTACTACTGTCATGCATATAAAGTCACTGCAAGCGGTCACCATGACTGGCACTTCAATAACTTCAGCCAAGGAATGTTTCACATACAGGCCAATTTTATGGATTATTTGCACTACATATTTGGCGATCAAATAGTCCTGACAGGTACTGCCAAAGCACAGAACTGCGACATTTCTATGCAAGAATGTGTTTTTAAGGTTTATTGTAGGTTTCCCCCAGAGCTGGCATTAGGGTTTTAGGTACCTCTTTACAATAATCACCTTTGACACCTCTTCAGCTTTTATCTTTAAATAATTGAAGGTACACAGACAAACATTTTGCTCTTTGTTGTTATGCATCATGTCGAGTTGCTGTGTGTGAATTTCCCTGCAGAGGTTAATAAAGTTTTCCTATTCTGTCCTATATGAGGAAAAAATATGTTATAGATATAGTACGGAATCAGTTAAAGACACCCCTCTACTTAACGTAAATTTGACTTCCGTAAATCCGGATTTACGTAAAAAATTTCGGACATACGCATTATTTAACGATAGCACTTTTATTTTACGTAAAATGTCTGAAATAGATGGGGTGCGGTGGCGCAGTGGGTTGGACCATGGTCCTGCTTTCCGGTGGGTCTGGGGTTCAAGTCCCACTTGGGGTGCCTTGCGACGGACTGGCGTCCCGTCCTGGGTGTGTCCCCTCCCCCTCCGGCCTTATGCCCTGTGTTACCGGGTAGGCTCCGGTTCCCCGTGACCCTGTATGGGACAAGCGGTGCTGAAAATGTGTGTGTGCATGTCTGAAATAGATCAAACACAAGTCGGCGTAGCCAGACAAGGCAGGAAGCTCAGCTGCATGTTCCTAGTTCTCGTGTGTTTTGAGCTGTGAACGCATCTCCTTTCGTTTGTGCAGTACTTTTTTTTTTTTTGCATATTTTTAACCTTTTTCTTTATTCATTATTTCATTATTCACAGTGTCTGGTGGTGAACGTGCACTTGAAGGAAAACAAGAACCATCTTGCAAGCGTATAGCTATCAATTTGGAGATAAAATTGAAAATAATAAGAAAGTACGAAGGTGAACAGAGATAATCGTCTATAGCACGGGAGCCAGGTTTAGCCGTGTCGACTATAAATACGATAGTAAAGGATGCTGAACGTATGAAAAAGCATGAGATGATGTTAAATGGTGGGGGAGGAAGGGAGATCTGACATACGTAACTTTTGACTTACGTAAGGGGTTGAAGAACGGTCTATTTGCGTAAATCGAGGGGTGTCTGTATTTTTATGTAATTATTTATGATGAAACCTATACGAACTTTACATTAAATGTCCCAAATGTATGATAAAATTTATGTGAACGTTATATATGGACAGAGTACATGCAGATATACCCTGTCTACTGTGTGGACAAAGTTGTAATATTGCAAAGACACAGGGTGGCAGTGCATCATGTACATCACATGCACCCTTTGAAGGAACCATTCATTGTAAGTGAGGTAAGATTGTTGAGTTGCTTATAACTGCCTTCTCAGAGGAGTTCTAAGTTGTTCTACAAATACACATATTATAAATTGTCTTGGACAAGGGCTTTAATTATTCTTAAATTTAAAAATTGATGCAAGTATTGAAGGTCTGTTTGTGTAACCAACCTGTACAGATGAAGTCACGTTATGTTCATTGTCTTGATGAATGAATAAATGCAAATGAATTCTCCCATGAGAGCCTGTACTTCTTAAAATAGGTGTCACCTCATTTGTCTGCTTGTTTTTTGTCTGGTTGTTTGCTCCTCTGTGTTGTCAGAATTTAAATCATTCAAATCCAAATGTAGGGCAAAAACCTTCATCTGTTATTGTCTTTGTTTCCTGGCAATAAATAATTGCCTGTCCAATACAGCCTATTGCAATAAAGGGATTAACATGCCCAATACATTGTACACCTAGTGGAGACCACTTTTGTGAATGTTTTGTATGAGAATTGAAGCTTTGGAATTCACTTGCAATATTTGAGGCGTATTAATCTTTTTTCCAACCAGTAACCTGCAGCTGCTATTGCTTTAATGTTTTTTAATGTTTTAAAGTTGTAACTGCTTGCATGAGCTTTGGGAAGTGCACGACAACAACAATCTGTTATTGAACTCATAACTCATGAGCAGGAAAACATTTACCTTGAGCTAAGGATAATACAAATTAATGAAGTTTTTCCAGGACATTTCCTTAGGGAAAATTTTCTTACGCACGGTATACATAACAGAGTAAGTGTCGAGCTGAATTTGATTCATGGCAATCACTCACACAGTTCTAACAGTAAGGGAGGGTGCAGAAATCTGGTTTACCATGTCATTATATGTATGTACTGTATCATGTGTAACCTAACACACATAACACAGTATCTGCATTATTATAAATGGTTATTTTGAGACAAGATGGTTGGGGGCACAGTGGTGTAGTGAGTTTGGCCAGGTCCTGCTCTTTGGTGGGTCTGGGGTTCAAGTCCTGCTTAGGGTGCCTTGCAGAGGACTGGTGTCCCATCCTGAGTGTGTCCCCTCCAACCTTGTACCCTGTGTTGTCAGGTTAGGCTCTAGTTTGCCACAACACTACTTGGGACAAGTGGTTTCAGACTGTGTGTGTGTGTGTGTGTGTGAGTGAGTGATTCAGGATGTCGTAATATAAGGAAGTCCATGAAAACTGGTTTTCCATCATGAAAATGATTTTCATAGTCCCATTTTAAAAAAAAAAAAAAAGAAGCCCTTTCAGTAACTGGCAATATTGAACTGAATTGAATTGAAGACTATTGTCAATGTGCTGCTGTGCAATATAACAAAATTATAGTGGTACTCCCTGAGTTCTTTTGGCAAGAAAATAGAATACAACATTTAAGTATACAATATTGTATTAGATGTCAGCAGATGTAAATGTAGCAAAAATACAAATATTGCTTTCGTTATCATAAAAATAATGGTATACAATTTCTGCACTTTAAAGAGAATATGGTGTGGATGAAAATTAAGCAGTTAGTAGTTCAGGTGATACAGTGTGTCTCCAAACTGGGAAACAGGACATTCCAAAGCCATTAAAGAAGTATAAAGTAAGAAGTAAGTGTACGTATTACATAGAGGCATCATATTAAATTTCTATCTTAAAAAATTAAAGAAAACAGTAAAAATAAAATTTGTTTGAACCATAACAATTGCTGCCATTTAAATGGATATTTTTTCCATTAGGTTTTGTTTTAGATCTGTCGAAATTACAATGAGCCTTTTAACAATCCGAAACACAGTGTATGGCACAGTGGCTAATACCTTCCTTATCTCACATTTCCAAAAGAGAAGGCTTCTCTTCTCATTATGGAAATTACAACAAGGAAGAAGAATTTAAAGCAGCGTTGCCAAAACGCAGGATCAATCAAGGCTGTTTATTATCCCCCGCTCATTATTACACATGTTGAGCGCTCTCTTTCGCCGGCTCTTTCAGCACTAATCACTTCCATTTATCTGCGGAGGAAAGGCCAACTTCAAACCAGATCTGCTATGAATACTTGTAATTAAATGGCAGATGTTTGTTTTCTTCCGTTAAATGGAAGTTGTTCAGATAAGCCTACAGTGCCGGGACTGTAATGTTATCTAAATCCAGTCTGTGTTCCACTTTAGAAAATTACAAATTTCCTTTTAAGAAGTTGTACAAAGGTATATTTAAAGGTACATGTGACCAGCCAGCATTCCCCCACTTTCGGTAAGTTCTGATAACTAAAAAAAAAAAAGAAAAAAAAAAACATCAAAACAAAAAATTGTCTGTCTCAGTCAAGATTTCACTTTTGATGTATAAACCATTGATTTGCCCATTCATTCATTTTCCTTGTCACCTAATGCCCAATGATTTGGGGACATCATACAGCCTTGCACTTTCTGCATAATTCTAATGATGTTCTCTGATTGCAGAGCAGATTTTCATGCAGAGTTGAAAGAAAAAAGTGACTTCATCCAGCAAGGACACACTAATAATGGAAGTACTGCTAGACTGAAGAAATTACTGTGCAAAAAATTAGGAAAAATAAAACAATAAAATAAAGAATTTCCCAAAAATGGAAACTGTGGAAAGCAAGGATATATTATTGAAAACATAGAGCCTTCTTTTACAAATCTAAAGCATATTGGCTGACAGGCCAAAAACACACAGTTCTACAGCTTTGCATGGATGTATTTCTCAGTGTCTAATACCAGTGTGGGCAATGCTGGCAGACATCCTAGGTACTGGAATGTATTCCAACTCATCCAGCTCTGAACTCAGAATTAAAACATATATTGCAGTGCCAAATACTGGCAATAATAAACACACGTACAAGGTCAATTAAAGCAACAGCAAAACAGAGTTATGTAAATATATATATAGTTATGTTTAAAATAGCAGTTTCTGAATGCTTTTGCAAAATTCCTGTTTGAAAATGAACCTGATATTCACATACAGTGTGTAGAATTGTCTGATGATAAAAGTATTCAACACTTCAATATAACAATGTGCTCGCAATGAGTCCATTGAAGTGAAATTGTTTTTAATAAGCAAAGAATGGGGGGGAAAAAGTTTTTTACTGGTTCCAAGAGTTTAGAAAGAATCTAAAGGAGGTGACAGTGTAAAGTGGCGCTGGTTCCTCACAGCTACTTGGTTTTGGGCTCGAACAGGGGTTTGAATCCAGCTCAGTCTGTGTAGTTTACGTGTTCTTCTCATGTACAGTTGGGTTTCTTCCATGTACTTTGGGTTTTCTCCAGCCCAAAGACATGTGTTTTTGTGTATATGTGTGAGTGAATATGTGTGTGCCTTGTGATGAACTGGAATAGGTTCCAGAATATTTCTGCAGTAAGGGGTTACTTATGAATGGATTTTTTTTACAGATCATTTTTAGATTAAGCAAAAGCAAATTCTTTAAAGATTAAATAAACCGAAAGTTTGTGACCAAGGTAATATCTTTATGATTTTAGGACAGCGATGAAATGTTATAATACAGAGATGAAATAATGGAGTAATAGCATTTTGTATATTAAGTGTAACTACGAATACTTTGAGCCCTTTGAAACCGAATAGAAATAGAATTAGAATTAAAATGGCAATGATTAAACCAGAATCATTACATATTTTATCTCAGGTTGACTGGTTACTCTAAATTAGCCCTAGTGTGTGAATGTGTGTGTGTGGCTACCCTGCCCTGGAAAGCTCTGGTGTCTCAACCAGGGTGTACTTTTCCTATCCTTGCATCCAGTGCTTTTGGGATAGGCTCCAGACCACTGCAACCCTGACAAGGATGGGTGATGAACAAAAGTGAGTGAGTGTGAGAGAAACATGAAATTTTGTTGACTAGGAGATTGTATTTATTGATAATTTTTGCTTTGTTGGAAGATTCAGCATTTTATTGAATTTATCGAATGTGTGCTTAGAAGACAAGTACTGAAGATTGAAGAAGGTATAAAGGGTGCAGTTAGCTGGCATATGAGAGTTACAGTGAACTGATTGGCGCTCTCTAGCGACTGCTGTCGGAAAATGTGCGGCACTGTTGGATGAAGCCCTAGAACTGAGATCTCCCTCATTTACATGCATTTTGAGGCAAGATTGAGGGAGTTGATGAATCAAAATCTATGGTTTTTTTGGTATGCATTTAGGCCATCTGTTACTTTTTTTGTGTTGACTTGAGATAATATTTCCAACTCAGCCAGCTATTGCAATTTGGCATTTGATGCAGCAGTTTCTGTCCCTTTTTTTTCCAACTGATCCTTTTGAGCTTTTGGTTTTGTTTTCACCATTTCCAAGCCATGTTTCAGCGTGGGGCTTTCAGCATGTGCCAAATAATCCTGCTCTCTCCGGTGCCTCTTTGGATCTATTTGATACACATGATAAACTTTCCTTATGCCACCAGGCTGTACATTCTAATGAATGTACTACCTCAGTGCAGAAGCATATATAATTAAGAAAACCACAACAAACTCCTAAACACTGGACATTTTTTATAGCTTACCAGTTGTAATAATCAATTTCATTCCTATCAGTAATTCCTGGACTGATTTGTGCATTGGACTGTATAGCACTGAGCCATATTGAAATGTTACCCTAGTGCATGTACTCACCTCTGAAAGGGTATGCACAGCAATCTTTGACATCACATGCTATATTACTGGGGCCACAATATCAGTCTTACATGATGTGAAATCTGTTAGCGGTTCTTAGACCTTTATAGATACTGTCACAACCATGCCCACGCCTTTACCAGCAGCACCTGGCTCCAGTTAAGCACCTGATTCCAGTTGGAACACTGGGCTGTAAAAACCACTACTCAACCACTACCCAGTTGTGGAATCTCACAATCAGTCAACTGGATCCTCTGCACTCAGCGCACTCACCATGGTCTATGGTCCATGGCCTCTTTCCCCTTCATCTCTGACTCCTGTCCTTTTTTCCCTAGCTCTTGACCATTTGCCCTATTTCTCGACTTCATCCACGGATCTTTGCTTTCACCCTGATTGCCGATCGACCGACCATTCACCCATCCCCGACAACGAGAACCAGTGTATCCCCTTTGCCTTGAATCAACGATTCTTTACATGGGTCCTGCCTTCCCTGTGTTCTCTGCTCTGCATGACAGATACCACATTAGGGCTTCCACTCTTTATTCCTTTTTTTTACATTTATTTAATGAGCCTAGACATGGATACCTTGGGATGGACTGGTCTCCTGTCCAGGGTGTACCCTGCACAGCCTTCTGGTCCATGCTTCCAGGATAATCTCTGTCCACATTTAAAAAGCATCTGAAAACTCATCTCTTCCAGATTCACTTTGCCTATGATCTCTTAAGTTCATGTAAGGTGTAAATGTTCATGCACTATAACTTTATGATCATTCCCAGATCAACCTTTACACAGCTACTCTTGTAATGTAAATGTTTATATATAAAAAAAAAAAAATTACTAGGAATGTGATCAGGTATCCTGGATATTTTGATAAACTTTTATGCTGCTACTCATGTGATGTAAATTGGTTCATATGGTGGAAAGAAACTAACTGTACTTAAGAATCACGCATCTGCATCTAAGTCTCTCTTTCTGATAATGTAATGCACACATTGTATATTCTGTAAGATGTACGTCACTTTGGAGAAAAGTATCTGATAAATTAATAAATGTAAAATGTACACCTCACAGTACTGCAGACCTGACTTGGACAATGGTTAAGAAACGTGAATGAGAGAGCATAGCTATGATATAAAAATATTGCACTTACATGAATAAGCATGGCCACCACAGTCGCCTTTGCAGGTGAAATGCCATTGGGAGGGGATCAAACTGAAATTATTTCTTATGGAGAAGAAATTATTTGCTTACTAAATGCAAAACGGGCCTATTAAAAATCCATTAAAATACCAAAATAAAAAGTAGGGGGACATAAGACAGTAATAATAACATTTTGTTATATTTGTAAGAAAAAATTGTTTCTAGCTTGTCTTTTAATGTTGTATCTTTGTTAATTTTTTCATCAGTATTGGGTCTCTATCCCGGAAGCATATTGTATGAGGCAGGGTACACCACAGACTGAGTTGTTATAATTAGGTTTACAGCTGCTTGTGATGTAAAGAAACAAAGTTCAGAAGATCACAGACCCTCTCACACTGTGAAGCACTTGGATAATGTGCTGTTTGCAAATTTACATATTTGATGTAAATATCATTAGCTCACATTTACATTTATTCATTTTGCAAGCGCTTTTCTCCAAGAACAATACAAAAAAATACGTGACACGAACAGAAGGAGACATTTGGATGCAGACATGTGACTCTAGAGTACAGTCAGTTTGTCACAATCCACCATATGAAGCAGTGCACATTAAACAAGTAGCTATATATAGTGGGTTTTTCGATTAACGAGCTATTAGAAATTAGTAAACAGAACAAACACATACACGTCAGTCCAAAAGATGTGAGCTTTGAGACCCTTGTTGAATGTAGTGAGAGATTCAGCAGTTGTGAGTGAGAGGGGGAGGTCATTCCACCACATCGGAGCCAGAACCAGAAACATCTGTGCTTTTGGACCTTTTGTGCGTGGGACCATGAAGCGGACAGAGGTGGAGGAGTGCAGCGGTCTGGTTGGGGTTTAGCAGATGATCAGGTCTTGTAGGTATTGGGCAGCAGGTCCACTGATGCTTCTATAGGCCATAAGCAGGGTCTTAAATTTGATCTGGGCAGCTATAGGAAGCTGATGCTGAGAGACAAGGAGGGGAGATACATTTGAACGCTTCGGCAAGTCAAACAGAACTCGTGTAGCAGGGTTCTGTATCAGCTGTAGAGGTTTGATGGCAGTAGCTGGAAGGCCAGACAGGAGAGAGATGCAGTAGTCCAGGAGGGATATCAGCATGGCCTGGACCAGGAGTTGCGTAGGGCTTCTAAGTATTAAGTTTTTACACCACATAGGCTGTGTTGACAAATGCCTAATTCACTGCCATTTTATCTCAGGTGACATCTCCAGTGCCATCGCGATTCCTGACCCATATTAATACAGCCCATTACACTCGTACTAAGTAGAGTGCCTGCAGCTGGCCCCCCCACTGCGCCCTAAAAGCACAGCAGCGTGTTTTGTTTTCATGTTGTTTATCAAACAGCGCACAGCTGGCACTTCTGAACAACAGCTCAGAGTGTTTCTTTGAGTTTTTTTTTTTTTTTTTTTTTTCCCAAGTTTTTAATGGTCAGATTGAAAAGAGAACACACCATACCTCCAAAATATTGACATTTTTTAAGAGCTATGATGATCTCCAATATTCATATTGAAAATAACAAATGTTTTTCATGGTTTAAATGCCAGATATAATAATTTTTAATCTGTCATGATTTAGGAAATGATGCCTTAATTCTCTGGTTGTTTTCCGGTCAAATTTAACCCATATTCAGCTTTCCTCTATTATAAATATAGTTTCTTTCATGCGGGTGCCGTAAGGCTTCATGACACCCTCCACACTAATTTTAAAATGCATGAAATTAATTATCACCTGTATAATTGAATTTTATGTGTTTTATTCACGTTTTTTTTTTTACATCTGTGGTGGTTTGGTACGACTGAAACATTTAATTTCTACCAGTTTATTAACTTATATGAATATGATGTTGTGCTGTATGTGTTAAATGTGATTGTTGATTGTAGACTGTAGGATATAAAATATTTGACAAAGCAATGGAGGTAGTTAACTTAATTGTTTCCTCTTTAGCCAGCTAAAAAAACCCACCACTTTCTACCATTCTTATAATTACATTCTCCAGAATTTTCTTTATTGTAGATTAACCATAGCTTAACATTCAGCACAGCAACTAACAAGACAGTTATGTCCTGGAAAGTCAAAGCTCTGAATTAGAGTTCTATTTTTATCTCGGCATTGTTGAAGTTTTCTTGCATTAAAAGTAAAGTCAGCGTTCCTCAGCTTCACCACACTAATGAGTTTGACTGAGAAATTCAGCAGCACTGAAAAAAATTCCGACCAAGACATATCATTGCTAGTCAGGCTTGAACGAGAACCAGATATAAACTGTGAGGTTCTACAAGATTATACTGGATTTTGAGTCTCTGATCTTCTATTACAGCTGCACGGTCAAGAGTCAGTTTGACATCAAAGAAACATCTATATGAAGCACTCAATTTAATGTAAAAAGTGAAATTTTTGCTGTTGTACACAGTTGGCAAGTTTCAATACATAAAGATGATGAACATGGAAGCCATAAAATAGCCAAGAAATGAGAGCTATGTGAAAAGCAATCAAGCAGAGAGCTGCTGCTGTTTGTTCTGTGATACATTTGCTGTAATGCGTGCAATGGAAGAACAATGTAACATAGTTCTCCTGACATTTTACATTTATTGTTCAATCTGTGTGCAACCCTCAAATTCTTCTAGATATGACGACAGAACAAGTTATTCATACTGCAATACTTCAACATGCTATCAGACTGCATGAAGGCAAAGAACATGTCAGGAGTATCAAAAATGGGGTAGAAGTGTTTTAACTTTGCTCTGCTGTCTTATATTTACATTTATTTATTTTGCAGATGCTTTTTCCAAAGCGACTTCCAACGAACTCTATGTAGTGTTATCAGCCCACACACCTTATTCAGCAAGGTGACTTACACTGCTAGATACACTACTTACACTGGGTCACTCATCCATACATCAGTGGAACACACTCTCACTGTCACTCACACACTAAGGGTGAACCTGAACAGCATGTCTTTGGACTGTGGGAGGAAACCAGAGCACCCAGAGGAAACCCACACAGACACAGAGCAAACATACAGTACAAACTCCACACAGATTGTGCAGGGATTGAACCCACATCCCACTGTGCTCTTAGGGCCTGGAGGGTTTGCCAACCACTATATCATAATATTATAGAGAAATTACACATCTATTATTTGACCTTTGACACATTTGAAATCCTGTAACATTCAAAAATATTTTTAGGACACACTATTGAAGAAAATGTAATTGTTTACTTTTCTCACATTTAGCTTTATTATTATTCACCTTATGTAGCTGTCCCCCATGTGAGGAACCCTAAAATGCAAGCTTTAAATATCAATATACTCATTGTGTCTTTGTAACTTATTGTTACTGTAAATTATAATTTGCCCAGCTATACAGCATGGTCATTTTTACAAGGTAAGCACTTTCACCAATGGTATTACAGCAGGAGCAGTGATTTTAACCCAAGCCCATTGATTATGAGGGGACTGCTTGATCCAGTCAGTCCCTTTAGTGATATAATAACACACACTTTTCTGCTTTAAAGTGAATGCTTTGCCAGGTCTCTTACAAGTTATATAAACCCACACTTCTAATTCTCAATCTAAACACTTAAAAGTTTATGATAACTCACAGTTGATTAACAGCCTGACCTGATGGAGTGCATTGACTCAGAATTTACCATGGTCCTCAAACAGTCTCTATGAGCAATCTTTATTAATTGTACAACACAGATTGCTTTTCAATAAAGAGGTTGACTTTGGCTAACATACTAATTGTTCAGGTTTGTTATGCATTGGAGTCTGTCAGTACTGCTACTCTGACATCTTGTTGCAGCAAGATCACGGTAATAAAAATTTTTGGAAGCGAAAGAAAAGCTTTAAATAAAAGTGTCATTTCTCCGGATTCAGGGGAGTAGCTATGTCTCCTTTATTGTGTTGTGCTTAATAGAGGCTCTATAGTTATATCACAGCATTAATAGCTAGGTGACAGCTGGTAGTGTAGTGGTTAGAACAATTGCCTTTAAACCCAAAGATTGCAGGTTTGAGCTGCACCTCTGGCTGTAGTACCCTTGAGCAAGGTCCTTACCCTGAATTGCTCCAGTAAAATTACCCAGCTGTATAAATGGGTAAATATTGTCACCTTAACATTGAAAGTTGCTTTAGAGAAAACTTTTAGATGAATGTAATAATTAGAATTCACACAGTCCAATTTTAATTCTATTAATTGTTAAAGATGATCTTCATAATTATGGACAGCTGATAGAGTTCTGGTTTGAGCTGTTGCATTTGGACCCAAAGGTCACTGGTTTGATCTACACTTCTGGCTGTAGTACCACTGAGCAAGGTACTTACTCTAAACTGCTCCAGTAAAATCACCCAGCTGTATAAATGGGTAAATAACTGTAGGTACCTTAATATTGTAAGTGACTTTGGAGAAAAGCATCTGCTAAATTAATAAATGTGTCAGTGTGCAGGAGTGTGATGCAGTCAATTACACACTCCCATCCAGCTGAGTTTGTCAAAGATACTTGACAACTGACATTCTTAGTGGACTATGAACCATTCTCACCAGCTTATTTCTATTTTCATTATTTACTCACTTAAAACCACTAAATGAAACTTCCTCAAGATATGGTCATAGTGATTATGATCTGCCAATTATCAGCAACTTAAATGTGCACTTTAAAATGTGTGCAACTATCTTGATAATATGACACATCTGTGTAGAATATTAGCAAAATTATACCTGCCTTCTTTGCAGATAAAGAAGCTTTAGTAGTGTTTTTTACTAGTTGTTGATTTAACAAAATATGCATTCGTAATTATGCATACAGAGACCGGAATTACATTAGGCTACACTTCCAATACGAGTTATTGAATTTTTCTCTGCTGCCTTTATTTCAGTCACCTAACTTGTTGAAACCAACTGATAGCAATTCTGAATTATTTGTGGCTGGGGGTAGACTGGATAAAAAAAATCATTACCAATGATTTTCAGCTTGTAATACTTACAATTTGACTGCACTGGTATGTTAACACTTGCCTTACATCTGTAGGTCAGTTTAGGTTTCACTTAGTTTGTAATCGTGGGACCAAATAAAGCCAGACCTGTCCATACCTTCTGCATGATTTGCATACATCCTATATTGTTAACTTAAAATAATTGGCACGTTGTTGGAAGCACAAAATATTCATTTCCATTAAGCATTTGCACTCATTAGAAATTTGATTTAGACACCCAAGAAAGTCCCCAAAAAACCCGAAGAGCGACCAGAAAATAAGATTAAAGGTTTATTCTGTGGGCTTTGCCTTGGAGCCCATATTTCGACTGATGCGGATTTTGAATCGGGGCCTTTGTATCAATAAGCAACGTAAAAGCTTTGTAAATAATACATCTTTTACTGAGCAACTAAGTGGTTCCCAAGGATGAAAGAAAGAAGTAAAGGATCAAAAGAATATCTTTTACCTTTCAGAAAAACCATGGTACAGCGTTTGAGCAAAGATGCTCAGATGACAAGAAGAAAAGTCTGGTGTGTTAAAAAAATTTGTCTTCCAAAGAAATCAGGTAATGACAAACCATACAGGTCCTTCTTCCCATATTATTTCCTGCTCCCTATGGCAATATATATCCTATGTCCAAATGTTACAGTCATTTTTAAAATTTTAAATTTTAAAATTTGAATTTATACAGGGAAACAAATGCAGACTTGGTGTTTAATGTACATATACTTCATATTATTGGAGGAAATCTGAAAGGCTGTCATTTTTGTGTATATGGAAGGTGCCAAGACTGACGAGAAAGATGGTTCAACCTGGACATCAAAGTCTTCACAAGTAACTTCTAACTTGCATGTAGGAGCTCATTCATTATCTGAAAATATTATGAAAGAGTAAATCTCCCCCTAGAATCATAATATAAAGTTGATTCATTCCCAGTGAAAGGGGATGCAATTTTTGATAATACAGGCTTATCCTTTTATGCAATAAAAATGCATGTGTGATCAAACCTTGGTGAGTTACACTTGCTCTATGTTTTAATGAAAAAGGCTGAAGGACTACTGCAATCCAACACACTGCTTATGGTTTACAGTCTTATTTCACAATAAATAAAAGACTAGGTATCAGAATTTTCTACATGTGGAATTCATGAAAATGAACCTTGTTTATCATTCTTTTTACTTTTACTTTAAATTATTGTACTATGTACTACTTTTTTCTGCTCGAATTAAAACATTATTTGTCAGGTTCAGTATTAATCACCTAATTCATCATTATTTCATCAAAGGTTAAATCCATGGTAGCTTTGATCCTCTGTGTATACATATGCACTGCTCTACCCAGTTAAAGGATTCAGCAAGGGAGACTCATTCTTTTTGTCGTACTTTGCCGCCAACACATGGGAGTTCATCACAAAAATGCTTAGAATTTAAACTGGACTTGGCTACAGTGACTGTAAATCATCGTGACAGCAGAATGGCATCCTGTGCAGTGTGTACTCCCAATAAGCCTTCTACCCAGTGATTCTGGGATAGGCTCCAGACCATCATGACCCTGATCAGGACAAGTGGTTATCATGAGAGATTCATAAGTCTCTGGCAAGAACATTTTTTTTACATTCCAAAATCAAAACAGATTATGTCAATAGTCCATCCAGTGTGACAGATCCCAAGATTTCGTCAGCATGACCTGAAACAGACACTAGGTAACAATATCCCTTTAGTTTACTTGCTAATTTCTAGTATTTGCTAATAATAGATATTTGCTTATATCTAATATTTACTTGCTAATAATCCCCACATCAAATGTACTAATTGCAGCCCTCAAGGAATTGGAAATAGCCGTGATTTGCCTCGATGTACCATGAATTCACTTTGGAGCCTCAATACAAAAATTTGGGGTTTCATCAAGCCCTTCTAAAAGCCGTACACAAAGTTCTAGAGATGGACTCAACAACATATTTGGTAGTGACCATTTTGAATTGTTATAAGCTGCTGTTAACTTGGAATATTAAATCTAATTCTTTTCAAAGTAAGAAGAATTTTTAATTGAATGCAGTGATAGAGAAGACAACGCTTGTGAAGGTCTGGAAAAATATAAATTAATATTAAATGCTCTTGATGATGGGGGTATGACACAAAGCTTGCAGCACATTTAGTTAGTACTTGCTTTATATTTGTCCACTTCTAACTAATGTTGATTGCCGATCAGTGAACCATTGTTATTTCATTTGTGTAGTTTTCATGAACATGCCTTTTTAATGTATGGAAGTGAATGTTCTTGAAATGTAGAGATATTAAATAAATGTCTCTAAGGAAGTGACTAAGAAGTATAAAGACATTGTTTAAAAACCTTATGTGCAAAGTAAAGCTTGTAGCCATATCACAGTAAACATCTGGACTATGTTGTAAATAGTGCACAACTCCCTTCACACACAGCAAGTAGTGCTGTGGTCTCACAGTGACTGGGTGGTGCAAGAGGACATGGGTTCGATCCCTGCTTAATTTGCATGTTCTCCCCATGTCTGTGTGGGTTTCCCCTAGGTGCCCTGGTTTTCTCCTGCAGTCCAGTGACATGTTATTCAGGTGGATTGGTGACTGAGTCACCCCTGGTGTGTGAATGACACAGAGAGAGTGTGTTCTACTAATGTATGAATGAGTGACCTATTGTAAGTAGTGTATCTAGCAGTGTAAGTCACCACAGTGAATAATGTGTCAAATACAATAGTGAGCAACATGGGGTACCTCAGGGAACGGCCCTGTCTCCCTTTCTGTTCACACTCTATACATCAGATTTTAGATACTACTCACAGTCCTGCCATCTGCAGAAGTTTTCTGATGACGCTGCCGTTGTTGGTTTTATTAGTAGGGGACGGGAGGCTGAGTATAGGAGTGTGTTGGACAGTTTTGTGGAGTGGTGCGAACTAAATCACCTGCAACTCAACATAACAAAGACCGAGGAGTTGGTGGTACATTTTAGGAAGCAAAAGACCTGTCCGAATCCCGTTAGCATCCAGAGAACAGAGGTGGACATTGCTGAGGACTACAGGTGTCTGGGTGTCCTCATAGATAATAAGACGGACTGGACTAAAAACACTGAGATTTTGTACAAGAGAGGTCTGAGCCACTTGTACCTTCTCAGAAGACTTCGATCTTTCAATGTCTGCAGAACCATGCTGCAGATGTTCTATCACTCAGCGGTGGCCAGTGTTATCTTCTACGCTGTAGTGTGCTGGGGCAGCAGGATGAAAGCAGCCAATGCCAATAGACTCAATAAGCTCATCAGGAAAGCTGGCGGAGGTGTCAGAGAGGAGGATGCTGAGGAAACTACTCAGTATTATGGATAATGCCTCCCATCCCCTGCATGCCACGTTGGAAGCACAGCGGAGCAGCTTCAGCCATAGATTAAGACCACCGAGGTGCAACACAGAACGCCATAGGAGGTCTTTAATACCAGTGACCATCAATTTGTATAACTCTTCCCCTTTCTGTAGGGAGTAAAGTGGTAACATCGAGACATTGAGTATAATTGTATAATTATTATGTGCAATATCATTACTTCTTTCAACATTACTAGCAATATAGCCATCCAATATCATGTGCAATTGTTTTAAATTTTAATATAATAATGTAATATAAGGTGTAATATCATGTGCTGTGTCACTTTCTACCTTCTACTTTGCTTTTTTTTATATATTTAATTGTTGTGGTTAATCTGTTTCAGCATCTCTGGCACAAGAATTTCCTTCGGGATGAATAAAGTTTTATCTTATCTTATCTTATCTTAATGTGTGTGGGCTGATAACACTATATAGAGTTCATTGGAAGTCGCTTTGGAGAAAAGCGTCTGTTAAATAAATAAATGTAAATGTAAATGTAAGACCATGTGCCAGCGGCAGGAATCCCTGGAGTTCACAAAACCTGCAACAGACTGAAATGTGAAACATAAATATATTCATGCTCTAGGACATGGGGTTAGAGCTACAGCACTCAAATGCAAAATGTCCTATTTGGCTGCCTAGCAAGTGTGGGAGGCTGGATCGTTTCTGCCCCCCCCCCCCCCCCAACCAACCATATCGAGTACCTCCCTTTTAAAGGCTGTCTGCAATCACAGAAGAAGAGGGACAGTTATGTGATAAGCATTCCTCAAGCTGTCTCTCTCGTTCAGCACTGGACAGCTCTCCTGTATGGGGTGGTGGGACCATTCTCTCTTCCTGTGGGAGCTGTCACCATATCGGCAAGTTTGCTGCACCCCCCTGTCACGGTCTCTGTTAAGCCCCAGTTAATCCACTTTGTTGGCATTCATGTTTAATCAATTGTCAAAACAACTACCTGGAAGCATTTTGACTGAGCCTGAAAGTAATAGTGATATTGCATTCTACACTTTTGTTTGAGCTCTGTAAGATTTCAAAGAGTTATTTCATTGAGCTTTTAAAGGGGGTACAAAAATAGATAAGAATATATTATTATTATATGTGATTTATGAAATATGTACTGTTTAAAGCTTGACAGGACAATTGTGACAAAAAAAATGGCTTTGATTTTTGCAAGAAGAGCTCCTAAAATGTGATCTGATCTTCATTTAAGTCATAATAAAGCACACAAAACTACCAGACTGTTAATGAAGAGATTGTTTAAAGAAGGCCGATGATGAAATCAGTACAACCATTACATTTAGCAGCGGGTAGAACCTCCTTCTGCAGCAATATTTTCAATCAAAAATTTCCTGCAACTGCTTATCATGCCTGCACAGTGGATTTGGGGTATTTTGGACTACACCTCCGTACAGAATTGCTTCAGTCCTTTTACATTTTTGGAATGTCTCACTGAACAGCCTGCTTAACAGGATTGAGGTCGGAATTTGCTCTTAAAAAATACTTCTAAAATGCAGCGTTTCTTCTGTTTAAGCCACTCTGTTGATGATTCTCTTGTGTTTGGGGTCATTTACAGGCTCTATGAACTAATGTCTTTTAAGCGACAGATTTGCATGCCCTAGTATTTTGTTCCTGAATTTCTTGGTACATCTTGGAATTCATAGTTCCCTTAATAATCTCAACCCGTCCAGGTCCTGAGAGAGTAAAGCAGCCCCATACCATGCTGCTTCCTCTACCATGTTTCACGGCGTGGATGAAGTTCTGCTGTTGGTGTGCAGTGTTTTGTTCCATTTTGTTCAAAGTCCTCTAAAATCTCTTTTGACTGAACCACGATGCACTTCAGCACATTGTTGCATACAAGCCTCTGTTTTATCTGATATCTTAGCTCCATATCTTAGCCAAGTATCACATTAAAATTGTCACCTTGGTGAATAATATGTGTGGGCTGTTAACACTACATAGAATTCATCTGAAGTCGCTTTGGAGAAAAGCATCAGCTAAGTAAATAAATGTAAATAAATGTAAAATAAAGAAATTTTTCAGCTGTTGTATTCACTATAACATAATTTTGAAAGCTCCTTATAACTTACATGTAACAAACCTTTTTTATTCTTAAGTTATTTAACTCTACTGTTGTTACGTAACCAAAACGTCAAAATACATGATCCCACTGGTCTAGAGCCTATCCCGATAGCATACGGTGTGAGGTAGGGGACACCCTCAATAAGACCCCAGTCCAACACTGGGAAACCAAGCAAAGCACCATTTGCTAATTATAAAACATGCATTAACAAATTTACTCTTTTATATCTACAGAACTACACAGACATGTCAGTATGCATTATTTTGCTTCACTGGAATCCTTGAAATGTCCATGTTTCTTCAAGAACCTTCCAGCATCATTAATTGATTATAAGGTTCTTACAGCATTGGTCAATTTTTAATGCATTTAAATATTTATTAACTTGCCTGCCTTACCTGACATTGAGGACATTCTCTGCATAAAATGTGCATTTAATACACAACAAGTTTGTATTGGGTTGTTCCAGCATCCTATATATATATATATATATATATATATAAATACATACACATACACACACACACACACACACACATACATATAAATGCAAAAATTTCTAAGCACTTCAACGCAGATTTAAAAAGTAGTCTTAGTAACGGAATAGTGATATTTTCTTTTATCTAGGCATTCTGGAATAAATTAGACTAGCTAATTTATATTTTTTAAGTTCATCAAATACTACATTTTAAAGAAATGTTTTTGGTTTACTGACTTGTCTAAGAGGTAAACTAGAAAAGGATACCTAAAAAAAACTCTTTATTTCAAATGTTTGATTATTTGAAATGAAGCGAAAACAGCTGTCACATTAATTGTCCCATGTCACCTGATGCTTTTTGGTTCAAACTCTAGCGTATGAGAATTCATGATATCAGTGTTTGGCAGCAGTCAACCACAGAAAACCTGTTGCACTCATAGTACAAGTACCAGTATAAATACAATGAGTGCAACAAGTGAAATTTTACAGAATATGACAGTAAAGCAATATTTTTCATTTGTTATTTCTGCAACGAAATGACTCAGTACATAAGCAAAATTTTTTGAATAAATAGGCAGAGACCTTTTTCAAAGAAAATCAATAAACTAAAACAAACAATACAGGCCCAAAAGGTGAAGTTTCCATTAAATCTTCAAAACTGAGAATGCTGTTCAAACTTGCATTGCAATTCCAAAGGAGGAGGTTGGTACAGTTAGTAAACAGATGTGTACAGAAAGTGGATGAAACTGTTGCATGAAAAGTTTCTACATATAAATCACCTGAGCAATACTCTTGCACAACGTACCGAGGTTGTTACTAATCAAACGAATGTTGAGTTTTGGGCCTTCTGGCCTCTTGAGGAGATGAGCTGTTGTGTATGCTGTGCAGTTCCCCGCTTTCTTTCAGAAATTTGGAAATAAAAATAAGTAAGCCTCTTTGCACTTCTAAGGAGCTCCATACCAAGCAAGAACAACCCTATTACTGGAGACTACATTCATCACAAATGGAACAAGGCTTTCCTCAACCCTCCCCAAGAGACGCGGGGGAGAAAATGAGATGACATGAATGAGGTTATACAGTTGGCCAGGTTGCTATGGAAGAAACCACATGTTTCCACTACTGTTGGAGAGCTGGAAGTGACAGGTAAAATAAATGGACCGACTGAAAGAAAGAGTAAAAGAAGAAATAATAATGGAACAGCCAATACATTTACACTGGATCATTTTTCCAAGAATTGTTTTGTGAGGAGATGTCGGAATTGGGTACTGATTAACTGTGTTTGGATTTGCAACATGAGGAGAACATATAAACTCCACAGAGACTAAATCAGCTTCACAAGCTGTGAGGTCACCGTGCCACTTTACGGATTCTTTGACAGTGCTAAAAAAGATGACATTTTACGTATGTTTTCAAAGAATTCATCTGTACTCAGTCTAATTTCATACAGGTTTCAAATCTCAAATTCAAATTAAACCCACATAAAAGTCCAAAACTTCATATCCATATTTGTATGATGGTCAAATGAAGCGTCACAATACTGTGTCAACCAGCAGATGAAATTTTACAATTTTTGTTTATTGAGCAAACCACGAAAGGACAAGTATTGTCTACATATTAACCGTTGGGCTTATTTCACCTGCCAATAGACAGATAAGCAGGAATAAACAAACATTTTGATCCGATACTGTCATTTACTGTCTGACACTGATAATTCTGCCTTTCATCCAGAATGACTGAATAATTTGTTACAATAGGAATAGATTCTTCTTTCAGTGTCAGAGCTGTGGGTGGACCATCTGTGTGGTCCCTCGATCCATTAATCATGGATTCAGATGCCCCAATGTTGAGGTGTCTGGCCTAGTTAAAAATGTAGTGTTCCGACATTTCATAGCTACAGAGAAAAGTAAGACTCATACTTGAAACTTGGAGTCTCATGACTTTTGTCTTAAAACATTTTTATTTAATTATATTAAGCTTCATATTTAAAGGAAGCTCTTAAATATTTTAAATGAAGCGACGTTGACCTTGAAATTAACCTTAGGCTTCAGGATGGTGCTCCGTATTATTGAAGGTAAGATACTAGAAAGATACGTATTATAGCGAAATCAGTTATTTTAAAAAAAAAAAAAACAAACGAGATTGACCCACATGAGCTAAACTGCAGGTGCAGCCAAAAAAGGGACTTTACTTTTCAATGAAACTTTATCTAAACATAAGCGATCAATAGAATTTGGTTCAGTTCTGTTGTGGTTTTGCAGGATTTGACGTTTAAGAAGTGGTGCATGTTGGAGTTAGTTCGCTCATTTTTCCATTGGTAGGGCAGAGCTTGAAAGTTAGATCTTATGAAGTGGGTGAAAATTAAACTGTAGTAATAGAAATGGAAATTAAGCTTGTAACAGAAATGGTCCACTCTTGGTAAATAAACTTTAAGACAGCTGGTATTGCAGTGGTTAGAGGTGCTGCCTTTGGATGCAAAGGTCACGGGTCTGAGTCTCACCTCCACTTATAATACCCTTGAGCAAGGTACTTGTCCTAAAATTACCCAACACTAAGTTGCTTTGGGAAAAAAAGCATCAGCTAATTAAGTGATGTAAAATTTGCCTACATGGGACATTTTGAAAGTGTCAAATTTTATTGCCACTAATACAGCTTTCTTTATGCTGTAACACCTATAAATTACAAGAAAGGTTAATGAAAAACTACAAAACCAAATGTGACTGATAAATCAATTTCAGCAGTACTCAGTTAATGCTGTGCATGTCGAAATCATTAGTAATGCAGCCACTTTTGCTGGTAATCCTGAATCTCATTATTTGTTACAGCATTTTCACTTGTTATGGAGCTTGTGTTCATGTTCTCCTCACTTTCCACATACATACAGTACTTTTCATCTGTTAGAGGTTGCAGCACCCTTCTCTCTGAACTGCTTTACACCAACAGCAGCAGAAAACTATTACTCTCATTTAAAGTGTCTGCCAGTGTAAGGGTATGGTTACATTGCTAGGGCAGACTCTTCAGAGTTAAGTACAATGCTATATTTAGGTGAATGCATTATTTAGTCATCACAAAAAGCAAAAGGTTATACATCAGAGTGGTTTTCCAGCTGCAGTTGTACGTGACACTTCAAGTCCATTCCTATCAATATTTTATTTACAACATTTGACATTTGCTATTTGCCAATGTATGGCGAACAATTTCCGTAGAAAGCGTTGAACCACATTAAACGTATCCCTCCTGTGACCCAGAGATTTCTCTGCAGAGTTCACTCATAACAACCTTCACTGTTAAAAGCAAATTTGATCACAGTTCCTATGGTGTCAGGCTATTTTGCGCTCACTATAACCTTTAGAGATTCATGCTGTGGCTCTGATGACTAATAAAAAACAGTAAACACTCTCCTTCAAGCAGAGCTTATTCATTTCAGGCCACTTCACTTGTTCAGACTGTATTTAAGCAAAAAGTACAAGTATTACTTTCCAAAAGATGGAAAGTGATTCAAAAAAAGTGTTTCTTCCTTTGAGCTGTACCCAACTTCAGAGAAAAGGTAGCTGAATCTTTTTAGTCTTTGCCTGTTTTGAGAAACAAGATAGCCACCTTCTTCCCAACAACTTGAATCTAAGACAGCCCCAACACCCTTGAGACTACTTATCTTTCCCATTTACAATTCAAGTCTGGTGTGGAGGACTGTAATTGCTAGAATCAGCGAGAACAGAGACTTCCTCCTCTTGTTACATTTTGAAAGTCTAGATAGAACATCAGCGCCGTCCTTGAAGTTATGAAATAATCTGTTAAAGATTGGGGATCTATGTTCCTTTCCCTTTTTATATTCAAAATGATCTCCTTGTTTTAATTTCATATGTATTTAATAAATATATTGTACTTAAATTTATGATATTTCCTTTACTGCATTACATATAATATATATACCCTTTTGAGAAATGGATGTAACCTTGATGGACATTAAAATGCATATTGTGTGAGCAGATTCAGATAAAGCTAGTAAAACAGGCAATTCTAGTGCAGTACATCATTTGGAATATGGCCAAACTGATATAAACACAAATCTCTCATGGATTTTTCACATTGCACACTTGATAAATCTGAATCCAATGTATTTTAAGTAAATGTTGGTGTTTTCTTACCAATACTGGTTGATGGAACACATTGCACTTGAAAAGAACTGTGTGAAATGGACACATAAACCTGTTAACCAGTGTCAGACAAGTGTAAATAGTTTTTTGATTGTAAACATGTTGCAAGGGTTTATATAGCATGAAATTGTTACAAAATCCCCAAGTTTTAAGATTTGCTCATATAGTAGTGCAATGACCAGATGTAACACATTATAGACACTTAAGGTCAAAAACATTTGACAATAGGAAAATCCTCAGTGGAATTCAGTTCCTGGTCTCTATACGAAGAAAGTTCTGCTGACTCTCAGGAAAATAAAAACATTCAAACTTGTATTTCACAGTCTGAGATAGAAATGCTTATGAACAATACATGCCAAAGTAGTACAGTACACTGATAGATCCTTATAAAACATCTTTTTGCTTTGGGGCTATATACCATGAATGAAATTACACGGCATTCAAAATCTACAGCAAATATAAAAAAGCAGTATAATGAAGCCAATAAAATCATTATGCATTTAATAATGATGTTTACAGAAGTTCGTCTTACCTTCAAAATGCTTTCAAAATTCTTATTTATGTGAAAGTGAAATTTTCCATAAAGGTCACATATTTTGAAATTACAGAAATATTTACCACAAAAAAAATCCAACATTAAAGATTAAAAAAAGCACAATCATTAAAAGGAAGGGGCAGTAGGTTCCCCTATTCATTTATATATGTTATTTATTTATATTTCTCCTAGTAGCGCTGCTGTATCACAGCACCTGGGTTGCGTGAGAGGATGTGGGTTTGCTCCCCACTCAGTCTGTGTGGAGTTTGCATGTTCTCCCAGTGTCTGTGTGGGTTTCCTCCCACAGTCCAAAGACATGCTGTGCTGTTACTTCAGCATCCTTGCTGTGTTCCCTGAGTTCCCTCACTGACAAATCATCATCCCAGGCAAGTCTCCCAGTCATTGTGCCTCCCAGCTCTTTGTTGCTGCACACTCAAACCTCCACATGACAGAAGCTGTACTGATACCTACTGCACTTTGCACTTGTAAATAGCACTGTAAAGAAGTTCTGCACTTCAGTCACAAGCTTTTGTGCCTCCACCTGACTATAACATGAAAAAGGTTCTATGTGGTGATGATTGCTAATCTTATATTCGTTACATTTATTCATTTAGGTGATGCTTCTCTCCAAAGTCTTCAAGCTTACAATTATGTACCCATTTATAAAACTGGGTAATTTTACCAGAGCAATTTAGGGTAAGTACATTGCTCAAGTTGAAGGTCAGGCTCAGACTGGCAATCTTTGTTTCCAGAGGCAATAACGCTAACCACTACACTACCAGCTGTCCCAATAAATAGTCTCAATTTTTTAGTCTAAAGACCTTAACTTTTGTGTACTTAAGGCCCAATTAATACAAATAAAAGCTTATACCACTGTGCATACCTTATATTTTAAATGTTGAAATGTGACATTAATTTCACTTGACAGAAGTGAACTTCGTGCCTTTTATTATGTTAGTGAAATGTTTTTCATAAAGGACATGGGTGTGCTGCTTAGAGAAGTTTAAGAAGAAAAATCAAGAAGCACATGTACAGAAGAAGGTTACAGCGCTGAACAAGGATACTGGAAATGAAATAATCCAAAGTTACTGTTATAACACATACAAATCAGGTAAGTCAGGTGGCGACGGTGGAGAGGAGAAGGAAAAACTCCCTGACCAAGACAATACCTTCAAAAACCAAAGGTGACGTAAGAATACCAGGAAAAGTAATTGTGCAAATGCAACGTATGAACTCCATATGCTTGTCTTACCTGTGACTTCCTTCTGCTTTTACAAATCACAATAAGCAGTTCTTCCATAGCCAGCAATATAATTTTGGGCAGAAACAGTGCTGTAGTGTGTAGCCCCGGTGCCTCCTAGCTCCTTCAGAAGACAAGACTCTGTCCTTCAATAAATCTAGGTTCTCCTTGAGCCATGGGATGGAATGCCTTGACAGAGTACTATTTGAACTTCAGGACCTGGGACAGCTCCAGAATGCCATCCAGATCAGCACCAGGAGCTGTTCCATTTTCTCAGCTGCGGCCTGTTCCCTCATCACTCGGCTTTAAGCATTAATGGGTGCAGCGGCCAGCTGTTGGCCTAGGGCAGAGAGACAACAGGACCTCTTCCCCTTCTTCCCCTCTCTGCTGACCAGGACCCACTGAAAGCAGTAGGGTTAGTAGGTCTGAACCAGCAAGGACAACACAACTCTGCTCCTTTCATCAAGCTTCCAGAGTTTTTACGCACATCCTCTGTGGATACTGTCAGTTCAGCAACACAAGAGAAACTGTGGTACGCAATGGATGCCCCCTTGAATCCTGGACTGGGTCTTCTTACTCCATTCCTATTTCTCTACTGAAGACCAATAGAGTATCCTGTAGGTAAATGAATGTCCACAACTGCGCACAATCCACAGCCATAAAAATTTCTATTTCATTGCATGGAACACAAAATGATCAGGTAACAGTCTCCGAAGTTTTCTACACTATGAAAGGCTAATTGTAATAAAATTAAATTAGCCATGCAAACAGGTCTGCTTTTCCTTTCTTAGGCACATTTCATGCAGTGGCATTTATAGGGAGTACTGATCAGCTACAGCAGAGGAAAAGCCAAAAAAGAAACTCCTGTTTGCAGGCAGCTGCAAAGAGGACACTCTTGTTTTTCTTTTACGTGTAAACCATCTGAGGTATTCAACGATACCCAGGAAAAGAATTTTGGAAATGTAAGGAAAAACTAAATTTTTATTTTAAAATGTGTGTATCAGCTCTGATGGTGTTAGAGGTAGTTTGTGACTGGTGTAAGTTCTCACACTTTGAAAATTTTTCATTGAACAAATTTCTGAAATTACTGTAAACATGTGTGAGGAGTGTACAATTAAAGCTGACCTTACTTATACAGCTTTCATCCGTAAAAACAGCCTACAAAGTTAGAAACCAATACATTTTGAACAACAGAAATTTTTGGATGGAATGTCCAGTGATTACAAAAAAGTGTCTTCTAGAGATGTATGTAATTTCTTCTAACTCTTGTAAAATCTCATCAAATTAAATACTGAAAATAAAATACATTTATTAGCAGCCCATTTGTTTGACAATTTGATTTGATTATTTCAGAATTCTTTATTAGAGGAGAAAATCTGACAAGACATGACCAATTACTATGCAAATTTAATTATTCAAGTTGTCCCACACATTTTTGAATTGACTACTTCTCAGCATGGGTCCAAACAGCATTGTTACCTCTATTAAGAGAATTTATTTATCACACTGACATTCACCCAGAGGAAAGGGAGTTATAGGATGAATATGCAAGTTATGATGTCATCATGGGCTCTTCTGAAGAGCAACAAGCCTTAAGGATTTATTTTAAGAACCTCTTAGCAACACTTAAATTTGCAGTTATAAATATGAATATAAATATAAATATATATAAATTTTCCACTTTTAACCTCTTTCAGATTGTTATGCTTCTCCAAAAAGAAAACAGACATATGATATAACACTTTACATTTTGAAGCTCCATTATATGTGTGTGTGCACAATTACAATCTCCCTCTAGGAAAGTAAGGTCAGTTTTATTTCTCAAAATGTAAATACTTTTTAAATTCATCAAGATTTGGTGTTCATTTGCAATTTTCTTTCAGCACAAATAATCTGTGGCATACTGGACAGGTCCACAAACTAGAACGCCCAGATTCTATCCCTTCATGGGAATACAGCACATTTATCGCCCAACTGTATTGCTTGTATTGTAAAGAAACATCTAAATTAAAAAAAGATTGCCTTATTCTGAGAGTATTTTAAGAGTCTGCGCTTTACTACAACTTTCGTAACATTTTCACAAATGGCTAGTTCAGGGGAAAAATACTGATGGTGAAGTACAATAATGGTACATGAAGCAGTTACAGTAACAGGCTACAAAATCACTCATTTCACTGAATGAAATCCTTCAGCTTCTTCCACCAGTGTGTGCAGTGATATACAGTATATATAATATATATATGTATGTATGTATATACTGTATATACACCATAAAATAGCATTATCAGTATCAGATAGCATTCTTTTAATGCAAAATCAAGCTATTCTAAGCATTTTGTAAAATTTAGCCTTAGGGAACAAAATTTATCTTTTTTCTCCATAAAAGTGCATGACAGACTAGGGTGTCCCATTATGGCTCTTACACACACCTCTAGGAACACACAAGCACTCTCACCATATTGGCAACAAGATCACAGCATTGTGTTTGTGGGTGCACACACAAATACAGTGTTAGGCCATGTTGCTACTGCCGACAGTTTCCATATTTTATTATTTGCGTGAAAAGTTCATTGACTGTTTTCTGTACATATGCAGTACTTACCTTTGATTGTTTCTGCTGTTTGCAAAACTGCTTCTTTGGCGTATTATTGTTTCCTCTCTCCAAACAGAAGCAATGCATTTGAACTTGCTTTATAGTGTCTCATGGGAAGTATTCACCTTTTCCTGGGAAGTTGCCAGCATAGCAGGGGTGTTCAAATGCAACTGATGGCGACAATTGGAGTTTGAATTCTAAATTTAAATCTAAATTTATGGATCTGTCGTTGGTATCTGATTTTCATTTGTGTCAAAGAAAAGTCTACATATATTCTACGTTCATGTACAGCCATGATATGCAACCTTGTTTTAAATATGGTATGGTCTAAAAGGGGTGGGGCTTGTGGCATGTATGATGGGTCTGAGTACAACTGAAGGGATGCTGATCCTGATCCCCTGTCCATTGTGGTTAACGTTACGTTGTGTGCTTGAACTTGTAAAATGACTGCATTTTCCACAAGAACATTAAAATCGATCAATGGCACTGCACCTCTGTGCCTATAGCTTCGCCATCTCAAAAATCAGCTGGTCCCACATTCTCTCATTCTGGCAAAACTACCCCCACCATGAAGTTATATGTAAAACATCATGTTTAACTACTTAATACCAATCTTCAATCTGCTTTAAATTAAATGAAGTAGCAAAGAAATAATGTCTTGATGCCACTTTCATTCTTTACTCCAAAGCAATTCAACAAGCATTAAGTTTTTCAGTAATAAATTAGGGTGGGGGTGCGGAGGTGCAGGGGCTGGCACATGAAGAAAAGATCATCATTGCAAGTGTTTTTCTCACCCTTGTTTTCTCACACATAATTATTTTATTATAATGTATTTTGCAGGGGCTGCGATGGTGCAACAGGTTTGGCTGGGTCCTGCTCTCTGGTGGGTCTGGGGTTCGAGTCCTGCTTGGGGTGCCCTGCGATAGACTGGCATCCTGTCCGGGGTGTGTCCCCTCCCCCTCTAGCCCTGCACCCTGCGTTGCCGGATTAGGCTCCGGCTCGTCGCAACCCCGCTCAGGACAAGCAGTTTCCGGCAGTGTGTGTGTGTGAGAGTACTAAATTATTCTTAACAGAATATACAGCGGTACAGAAGATTTGGATGACAAACAAAGAAAGCTTTGAAAAACCATCTGTGCCACTGGAGTAGCCTTCTTTCCGGAAGAAAAAAAGCTTTTGAAGTTTTATTTTTTTTTAAATGCACACGAGTCTTTTGTGAAAACAGCAGTTGTCATTCATAGAGTACAACAGGGATTCATGTTTTTAGATAAACTACAAGATGGTAACTGAGCTAATTTCTATGATTACTATATAAAATGTATACAACTTTAACATTATTCTGCTGATAAACAGAAATCAAATTTAATAAATGCATCCAGATTAACAGAAAGCAGGATACCCAGCATTTTTTTGCCAATTATTTTAATTTTTCTTATTCTGATTTTTCAATAACTGTTCTACAGAAAAAGACATGCATACAGGCACTGTCCACTATACCCCCTCAGACCCTAGAAAAAGTTTGTGTATTTCAATACTCATTTGTATGACAGCACAGTTCAACAATTTTAGGTATATTTTTATATCAAATACATTTCTACCTTGTCTCCTTATGGTGATAATTAAATTACATATTCCAGTGAAGCACACCTTACACTAAGTGCAAAAATAACGGTACTCATCCCTTGCATAACAGGGTTAATTCATTTGGTGAATTCACCACATTAGGAAAATTTATGTTTTTAGGGAAGCAAATTAATATTTTTATGGTAAAAAGTGGGCTCCTGGATGAAAATTGTGCCACCTAAAGTTCATTCCAAATCAGAATAAAGGATATTTTTATCAAAGACAATGACAGCACCAAAATATTTGCAACAAAAATTATCACTAGGTTCCATTTTATTTCTGTACCTTTTTCATTTATATATAATTCTATATAGCCACTTTTCCAATGTCAGTGTCAGTCCTGCTCAATGAAAAAGCCTAGTGCATCATAACAATTTCATTAACTCAATTCTTAGTTACACATTGATAGTTTGTTTCTGTAAGGATGCAAAGGACCAGAGTTCTGAACCCACCTTCTGCTGTATTACCCTTATCAAGGTATATAGCCTGAATTGCCCCTGTAGAAACTACCTTGCTGTATAAATGGGTAAATCATTGTAAGCAGCTTCATGTGGGAGAAATGCATTAATTAAAGATTATAGAATAATAATAATAGTATTGACATTAATAGATGGTTGAGACTGTGAATGTGATGGTATGTTTGCAATATGACCTTGCACTAAACATTGTAGGTACATGGTTAAATTAGTTTTATGATATAATTTTCTTACATTTTCTCAAAATTGTCTGTTTACTTTTTTGTGTCGAATGGCTGCTTTAACCCAATAATGGCACAGTGCTGCAGAGAGTGGGCTTGATCCCAACTCAGTTTGTGGGGAGTTTGCACATCCACCCTGTGTTTGCATGGGTTGCTTCACACAGTCCACAGGCATCCTTTCAAGTTAACTGATGACTCTAAATTTCCTGTAGTATCTGAGTGAGCGAGAGAGTGTTTCAATGCTGAGGGATTCACTGTGCACAGTAGTGTACTGTAGTACCTCTAGCATTGTAAATCACCTCGGGTGAAAAGGTGTGAGCTGATACTACTACACAGTGTTCATTTGAAGCTGCTTTGGAGAAAAATGTCTGATAAATTTTTCAATGTAACCAGACATGAGAGCTCAGTTTCTGGGATTCACCAATGTGGGTTTGACTGTGTGTGGTTGTGCTGGATCACTTATGGAAGTAGTACAAACGGTGAAAATGTGATTCTACAGAATTCTTGGTCTAATTCTATGAGAAGTGGTTGGAGAAGTTTCTCATTGTACAAGACCCCTTTCTGTGAATTTGGGTGTCTTTCCAAACATACAGAATGTCAATACCAGGGATGTACAGGATGTCCTAAAAGTAAATTTCTCTGTAAAGAAAGTCATCCACTGAGTTGAGAATTCCTAGATGGAGTCACCACAGAGTGATTTCTGTGTCACCAGATTTTTATATCTAAATACATAACACACAGACAGGCTGAAACCGCTTGTCCCAAGTGGGGTCACGGTGGATTGGAGCCTAACCCGGCAACAAAGGCACAAGGCTAGAGGGGACACACCCAGGATGGGACGCCAGTCCGTTAGAAGGCACCCCAAGGAGAACTCGAACCCCAGACCCACCAGAGAGTGGGACCCAGCCAAGCCCATGGTGCTACTGCGCCCCCAAAGTGCATAACAGCAACCCATCACGCACACATGCACACTGTCCTAAATCGCTTGTCCCAAGCGGTGTTGCAGCGAACCAGAGACACAGGGCGCAAGGCTAGAAGGGGAGGGGACACACCCAGGACAGGACACCAGTCCGCCGCAAGGAACCCCAAGCGGGACTCAAACCCCAGGCCTGCCATAGAGCAGGACTTGCCCAAGGCCGATGCATCACCACTCCCCCCATTTGTTCATTAAAGTTTGGGGGAAAGCTATGAATTCTCTTTAAAATTAATGTATTTTTGTTTGATTTCATGTCGCTTAGAATGGTTCATTGTTTACCGGTCCTTGTTTATAATCATTGCTGGTACTGAAATTATGATCTGAGAGATTATTTTCCTGCCTGATTCTTCTTGCCGAAACCAGATGACTTTCTCTTCCTGGGCCACTTACCAGTCTTTGCACCGTGAACATGAGAAGCATCACAATCAATTACCCTGTCCCTAAATTAGGTTTTTATTTTTGTCCGGGTGGGAAAGAGATTGTGCCATTAAAGTGCTATGGAGGAAGTGCCTTTCTATATGTTACAGCAGTAGCATCTGTGTTAAGTGAAGTCACATAATGATTCCCTCTTCTATTACATTGTCCTACGAATGTGACGCTGAGAGTCAAATGTCATGTTCAAATGCTGAATAAATAGAAGTACTTTAGTTATATTTGTTAGTGCCCCAAAGGTTTAATTAAAAAAAAAAAAACTAATTTATGCAACCAAGTCTAACATCCATACCCCATATCCAAGTTGCTTTTAATGACATCTGTTCATTAAATTTCATTTAATTTGTGATATATGGACTATTTTTTTTTTTTTTTTTAACAAACTTTATTTAATAAAAAGTGATCAATAATACACACAACCAAAACAATACATTAAAATCCACAATCAAACAAACCCAACACCATTTTCTTACAGCTGGTCAACAAAATTACTAAGCAACCATTACATAAATTACATTGTCAAGACAAAGTCTTTCCCGTAACAATCCCCTTTCTGACTACGAAGACACGTTTCCCCTAAACAACACACATCTCAGAGAAAATACAATGACCGTGTGACAGAACAGGCCTGTCTCAGTGAGGCATTGAGAGAAAAATCATTCGTTCATTCTACACTTACACTTACTTAGTGGGTGCAACCACTGAGCTGGCTATATTCTTTATACCATACACAAACACTCAACACATTCAAACACATGTTATGTTTGTGTTTCACTAATACTGTTTCACTTACCAAACCGTATTGTTTTGAACCTGGCGAAAGACCCCAGTAAGGTTTCGGTGGCCTTAAATACTGCCTGTTTTTGGGGTGGCCCATGTCCATGAAAATGGGAAAACAAATTGCTATGGAAGTTATCATGAACTGGTTTTTCATTAATCATTGCATGTTCTGAAAATGGAAAAGGGAAATATAAGTGGAAATTGTATTAATTTTAACTAGATAAGTGTAGATTTACTTTTGCGGAATTCATGTCTGTATCATTCATACCCCCTTTATTTGTGTGGAAATGGTCCAGTCCTCCCTAAATGAAGCAATAGGGGGCTGTTTAAAGGTGTTTATTAAAGTGTCCAAGTAAGTGAGAAACAAGAACTGTATAGAATATTTTCAAAAGTCCAGCTGCTCTTTTTTTTTTTTGGTATTCTACAGAGAGGTGTACATATGTATGATGTGTGCTGTAGCAGCTGGTGGAGGAAAATGAGAAGTATTGTGGACTTTTGAAAATATTCTATATAGTTCTTGTTTCTCACTTACTTGGACACTTTCATAAACACCTTTGGCACTAAGGTTTGTCACAACCTACCACTGCTTGAAGAAAAGAACAAGAGGAAGTGCATTCACCCCAAACCAAGACGTGATGTGTGACAGAGTGCATTACACATATGTGTATATAGTATCTATATATACTTTGTGTGTGTGTAATTTGAAAACATCATGTTCCTTCATGTTAGCAGAGGAATAAAGAAAGAGACAAAGTTAATGAGCTCCCACACATCTTACTTAAGTAAATTATTTATATTGCATGTCCTATTTGTGTTGTACATGTTATTTTTATGAACCATTTAAGAGCTTATTTTGCCCATAGTGATTATCATTCTTTTGTTGCACAGCATAGTGACTCATGACATTTTTTTTTTTAAACCCTGGCCCACATTATAGTTTCTCTATTTTCTATTTCCTCCTCAGTCTCTAGGAGTCCCGAGATTGGCTTCTGAAGAGAGATGTGGTTCCCGAATAGTTTGAACAATATAAATGACCTGAATATAAATTTACAATTAAATGTGTTTGGAAAGACAATTAATGAGTGTGTTTACAGGGCAGGGGGGCGCAGTGATGTGGTGGGCTTGGCCTGCGCCTGCTCTCTGGTGGGTCTGGGGTTCAAGTCCCGCTTGGGGTGCCTTGTGATGGACTGGCGTCCCGTCCTGGGTGTGTCCCCTCCCCCTTCAGCCTTGCTCCCTCTGTTGCTGAGTTAGGCTCTGTTTTGCCACGACCCCACTCGGAACAAGTTGTTTCAGACAGAGTGTATGTGTTTACAGAGTGCATGAGCTCCCTGTATCAAGTACTTTGGTTCATATAAAAAGAAAGCTATGATGAGCTGTTAAGACTGACCACACAAACGTCACATACTCTTGCCAAAATAAAAGAACTGAGTATTTTTGTACTTGCATGATCATACCACCAGTTTGGTTCAGGGTTTGCAAATAGTCTAGCCTTTGCACTTATTGAATAAAAATGTCTGCCTTTTAAATGAAAAACTAAATATCAAAATCTATTCCAGTCTCTCAGAGATAAAAGAGTGAATGTGCCCTTCCTCACTTCTCCTGACCTAAACAGATTTTTTTTTTTTTTTTTACAGATATGCTACTGGCAAAGTTGATGTACTCTCTCAGAAGGTCAAAGGAGCTGAGTGTGCTTCTGCTTATGTAAGCAGAACATTGATGGGAAAAACTGTGGAACCTCTAAAAAAATGTCCTTTTAGCAGTGATTTATTTCACCTCCATTTTATACTTTAATGGACACAACATTTTTGCTTACGACAGAAAATTAGAGCAACCTGCCCAGTTTGAATTTGATACTGAGCGAAATTCGGGAAAAGCAATATAATGGTGATGATCCATCAAGGAAACATTTAATTTTTTTTGATCCCATAGATGAAAAAGCTTCAGCTGACTCCCCTGCAGTGCAGTGCACTAAGAAGTAGACAACTGAGAAAGAGACCATTAATGCAGTGTCTGTCTCATCAGCTCTCCCTAAAGACATGGCATGAGTTGTACTGGAGTCACCTAGGGCTCAGTATAGGGAACGTTTCCTCATACAAGAGCTGAGCTGGATATACAGGCCGCGGGAAGACTGGGAGTGTGCCGCATCCAAGAGCTGAATGAAAATATGATGAAGAGAACTGGTGCCTGGCTCTTCAGCTTTATTGTAAAGGTGGAACACGACAGATCGGCAAAGATGGCTTTAGCATGTAACATTCTTGACTCTTTGACTGCTTAATTTTGTCAATTTACATAATTTTTTGTATGCCAAGCTACTTAAATGGAATTTTTTTCAACGCTTATATAAAATACACACACACACACACACACACACACACACACACACACATCCCAAGTGGGGTCACTGCAAGCCAGAGCCTGGCCCAACAACACACAGCACAAGGCTGGAGGGGGAGGGGACACACCCCGGACAGGACACCAGTCCATCGCAAGGCACCCTAAGCAGGACTCGAACCCCAGACCCACCAGAGAGCAGGACTCAGCCAAACCTGTTGCACAACCCCAGCTCCTGCAAAATACATTATAATAAAATAATTATGTGTGAGAAAACAGGGGTGAGAAAAACACTTGCAATGATGATCTTTTCTTCATGTGCCAGCATCATTTATCACAGCAAACTCGTACAGTACCTGTTCTGAGCACCAGCTTAAGTTACCCAAAGCTTATGATTTCTTTGTTCCATCAATACACAATATCTATTATGAATACAATTTTGCCATGGTCTCGTGTATTAGGGTACTACATCTTTCACCTAATGGATGGTGTTAGAGAATTGGTTAAATGTTTAATTAGAAACTCCTGAAGTTTTCATTGTTTGCTTTTATTTCATAATATTGGACAAGAGTACAGTCAGAATTTTTTCTAAGATTTTTTCTTTCCCAGTGGATTAACCCTGTTCAATCAGTTTGCCTGTTCTCCCTCTTCCTCTGGTTGCTCCAGTTAGATTCTGCAGTCCAAAGAGAAGACTTTCAGTTGAACTGTGGACTCTGAGTTGCCATTATTGTTTATGTCTGTATGAATAAGTGTGTGTGATTGCAGTGCATCACTGGGATCCCACGCAGGATGTACACTGCCTCGCACCCTGTGCTTCCTGCATAGGCTCCCGACAACTGCAGCTGTGCGTCGGACAAATGGTTACTGATAACGTATGGATGGATGGGTATTTTTTCTGTTATGTTATCATTCTATTTCACTATTGATCTTGAGATTAGTTTCCCATGAATATAGTGTAGCTGACAAGTACAATATACAGTCATGGTGTCACAACGGAAGGAAGTCGTCGGACCCAAGCGTGGAGCATTGGGGTTCGAAAGGGAAATCCAAAAACCGTGGTCACAGGACAAGTCGAAGGTAGCTGATGTACAAACGTTACCAGAGGGACAATCCAAAAGCCGTAATCCATGAGACAAGCAGGAGTTTGTGGAAGCCGTGAGGTTCGGACAGCAAAGGGAAAGGAGACGGGAGGACAGGGTTGAGGATGGGTGGAAATAGGAAAGGTGAGGATTCAAGGAGCACACTAGAGCGATGATCAAGGCTGAACAAGGTTCCGCATTTGAGTGTGCTCCGAACCCTCCTTTTATGCGGTCGCTCCCTGATCAGCCGCAGGTGATCCTTGTTGCGCAGAGGAGGGCGTGACATTTACAGACTTTATATTCCATTTCACCCTTATGTAGCAATGGAGAACCACACAATCTATGGATATCCTCTGGATTTTTTTATACTAGAGCCTTCTAGGAAAAGGCATGCAATTTACAGAATGACTTCATAAAGAAATAATGGACCTACGTTGAAAATAGACCTGCTGTTCTCATAAAATACATAATCACTTGTTAAAAGCTTTGTTTGTGTTACTCAAAATATACATTCAAGCAAAGGATAGAATAAAGAACATGAGTGGTCTGTCTCATTCTCTTCCTCCTAGTTAATGTGAAGACTAAAAGAAGCTTTGCAATATAACTGGACAGAAATGTTGATCATTTTCACCATGTGGCAAAGAGAAATGGTTTTCATTTGGAGATTTCTTGCAAACATAACAGCAGAAACAGGACTTGCTAAGATTGTGTGGTTCACTGGTATATATAAAATCCTGCTTATCGTAATATGGGGAGTGCGGTGGTGCAGTGGGTTTGACAGGGTCCAGCTTTCCAGTGGGTCTGGGATTCAAGTCCTGCTTGGGGTGCCTTGTTATGGACTGGCGTCCCGTCCTGGGTGTGTCCCCTCCCACTCCACACCTACACCCTATGTTGCCAGGTTAGGCTCCAGCTCCCCGTGACCCTGCGTCGCTTCAGACAGTGTGTGTGTGTGTGTGTGTGTGTGTGTGTGTGTGTGTGTGTGTGTTATCATAACATAAACTTATAAAAGATTTAAAGTACAATATCATAATGTATTTTATCAACTTATATAAGAAGTTATTCAAAATAAGCTATAATAAGTTTTCTTGTGCTATGTTCTGTCTTGCACCATGGTCTCCAAAGAAACGACATTTCGTTCCGCTCTACACAAGCTGTATGGAGGAATGACAATAAAAACTACTTATAATACCCATAGCGTGTACACACACACACACATTTTCAGAACCGCTTGTCCCTTACGGGGTCACGGGGAACCGGAGCCTACCCGGCAACACAGGGCGTAAGGCCAGAGGGGGAAGGGGACACACCCAGGACAGGACGCCAGTCTGCCGCAAGGCACCCCAAGCGGGACTTGAACCCCAGACCCACCGAAGAGCAGGACTGGGGTCCAACCCACTGCGCCACCGCACCCCCCCCCCCCCATAGCGTGTAAACATTGTTAATTTGTATTTATTTTTGTAAATGCTCTCTAAAATTTGTTTTCATAAAAGTGAATTTGTTACAGTCTGTTGCTGTTGAAGGGCATTTTTTCTTTCTTAGACTTTTTTTAAAAGGTCACTAATTTTCTCATCAGCTTTAAAATTTCAATTTTCGGCAGTTGTTATACAAGGGAAATTATGGTAAATGTTAGGTTTAGTCTTAGTATTTTATGCTTCTTTAAATATAAACTGTACTTTTCATTTGAATGTATGCAGAACACGGTCCTGCTTTCCGGTGGGTCTGGGGTTCGAGTCCCACTTGGGGTGCCTTGCGACGGACTGGCGTCCCGTCCTGGGTGTGTCCCCTCCCCCTCTGGCCTTACGCCCTGTGTTACCGGGTAGGCTCCGGTTCCCCGTGACCCCGTATGGGACAAGCGGTTCTGAAAATGTGTGTGTGTGTGTGTGTGTGTGTGTGTGTGTGTGTGTGTGTGTGCGCAGAACATGTTGGCCATAATGATGATACAGACTTTTACCTGCCACTGGTTCATAATATCTTAAAAATAGTGTTACCACCTAATTGAGCCGCATGTCACTTTAGAAAAAGCATCTGTTAAATTAATAAATGTACATGTAACTCTGTGCCAACTCAGATACTCTCCAGTAGGAAATTAAGTGCTTACTAAGAGAGAGGAACACAAAGAAAAGCACTTTTTATAAGATTAACCAGTCAGTCATCATCAGAGTCAATCTCATGTCTTTCATGCTCAGTATAGGTTGTTGAAATCCTATGTTTATGATCTGACAAGAAATTTGATTGGTTGGCTGTTATGCCTAATGGCAAAAAATCCAAATTAAAAATAAGTGTTCAGAAGCATAAGCAAGCCAGGTTATTTCATGGTTTGAAAATAGAAATGAAGGTAGAATGGTGGAACCAACAGACAAGCACACAACCATAGATGTATACATGAAAGATAAATGTAAAATGATTTTTTTCAGTGACTGGAAGCATTATTTGAGTTACTTATATTTCCGTATATCAGTATGAAGAACGAAAAGATTTTTTTTTTTTTTAAATAGCAGAACTTTATTTAAAACTGTGAAAAATTCACCCAAGTTTCGGGTGGATCCACATCCTCAGTACAGCATGTTGAAAATCAGCTTTGGTACTAGGAAAGAACCTTTTTGGAAGTAGCCATGTTACAGCTGTTTCATTCTTTCTGCTGCTGATCCAAGAGCAGTTGCAGTGCCAGGGATAGCTGTATGTGTGCTTCAGTGGAGGTGAAGAAGAAAGTGGGGCTGCACAGCCCTGCAGCAAAGTCATGCTGGGAGACATGCCAGCAGCTCGAAGAGAGGACTGAATTTTTTATCTCAGGGAGCTCATGGCAAAAGGTTGATGGCTCCCCTGAGTAGAATCTGAGTTCATCTCTTTCTCCGCTTTTTACAAACTGGTACCCACAGACACTACTTTATGATTACATTTTTGTTGCTAATTTTTAAGGAGAGTACGTGAGTCAGGATTGGTGACCTCATGTTTAAAGATACCAATCGATTTCTGTGTTAACAAAGTTCATTTCTATGTATGCTTAATTTTGTTGCAACATAGTTTGGTGCACAAAAATACAGAATTTACCCAATTCATTTAAGTGCCTACATCCTTGGCCTGCTTAAATCCCCATGATAAACTTATTGTGTGTACTCTGGTAGAAATTTTTACACTCACTAGTTAAGCTGTGTTCACCAAATCACAAACAGCTACCACCATCATTTCTGTCTGTGAATTTCATACATCCTAAATCATTTCCATCAGCAAATATTTGTTTAAATGTTTCTGCCAAATGTGACAGCATATATAGGTCAGGTCTTACACCCCACTGACAGCACTTGAGATAAAAAAATTCCCAGCTGCCTGCAGCTCTTGTCTGAGTAGGGAAAAATCGAGGAGTCTTGGGGAGGCTGGGGGGGAGCCGGATTTTAAGGAGATGAAGGCAAGAGTTGAATGGAAAAGGAACTGGGAGGCCATTGTTCAGGAATAAAAAGGTGAAGAACCATAGTGGAAGACTGGGTTGTGTGCTTGGGGAATGTCATGGTGTTCTCAGCTATCTGAATTACCTTAGCCAAAGATGCAGCCTGGTGACAACAGAGGCACTCTGGTATTCTTTGGCAACTCCATGATGCGCTGCTCCAGTATCAACATTCTTTTTAGGGGACATCACCTTTAGCTGCAGCCACTGCCTGCAGGAGTCCAGGAGCTACTGTTCAAAGATGGATGCAGGAGACTCTTCAGCTTCTTCTGTTGGCTCCCATCAACAATCCTTCGATAACAGCCAGTTGGAGGTACCTGTCTTAGGAAACCAGACCCTTTCTGGTCATTTCTCTACTGGCAAATCAGGTCTGCTCACTTGAAAGTCCACTCGTGCTTAAGGTAAAGGATGCCAAACTAAGGTTCAGGAGCTGCATCCCCCCACAAGGAAAGTCTCCTTGGTGTTGCTGGAGTGGCACTTTAGTTTGGTGGGCACCCTCCTCATCTTCCTCAGTCTCATTATCTGCCTTCAGAGTTTGACAAGGGCAGGCTGGCTGTGCTGCACTCCCCAGAATGACTTCAGGCCACTCCACCTCGCTCAACGCAGTCTCTAGACTAGCAAGGGATGTCAGGATCACGCGCTGCTAGAGGTGCTGTGGAGCGAGCGCCCTGAGGAATGCCTGAAGCAGCAAGTTGTCTTGAATGTTGGCAGGGAACTGAGCACTGAAGGCGATGAGCCTTCCCAAGTGCTCCTCTTTGCCATAGCACCTGGTCGCATACTGTCTATGGCAATGATCATGTGCCTCCTCCCATGTGATTCAGTGCTTGAAGCCAGCTGTAAGCACAGGTAGCTCACCATGCTGGACAGTCACCAACATGACAGTCAATGCCTTGCCCTCCAACATGAGACCAAGTTTCACTGCAATTGCAGATGCCTTCCAGCTGTTCTGCTGTGCCACCAGCTGAAGGTGCACTTTTTAGGTGTAAGTCTCCCACAGGTCTGTGCTACAGCGCCACAGTAGACAAACTGCCGACCAGAGCTAGCAGTCTTCTAGTGCTGCCTGTTTTGGGGTGGGCTAGGCATTAGCAGCTCCCTCACCTGGCACTGCAGCAGGGGCTCGCCCATTAGCCCACAGCAATTTTGGAGCATCCGATAATGCCTCCCAGAGCTGTACGCAGCAAGAAAGGCTGGGTATCAGTATAGAGTTTATTAGAACACAAGGAGACAAAAGGGTTCAGCCAAGGAAAATAAAAGGAAATAATATCTTTCCAGGTTTAGCAAACCCCCTTTCGTTAACAGAGCTAATACTCCAAGCCATCCGACAAACTGCAGGACTGGCGGTACGGTCACACATAGTCCCCTGGCAAGTTGGCACAACTTCGGTATGTAGATTACCAAAACTATATATACTCCAACTTCCACTTGTACTCCTGGGGAGATCTAGAGTAGTGGATGCTACAACTTTAAAGGTCTCTGAATCATCCTCTGGTGACTTGGTGGCATGGATGGATGGTTGAATGGATGGATGCTATGGATGAACACCCTCTTTTTTTCTTCAACATGTATGAGCTGCCATCTGTGACTATGCGGCTTTACCTTCATCAGTTGTTTTCTACTGCAGCACAGTAACTTCCAAAGCAGTGTCTATTTTAGTAGGTGGACTAGTGGCTGATCTAGTGAGTAGGTCTTTTCAGGCATCAGAACTACTTATTGTTTGCCTATAGATCTCAGGAAGAAGATGAGCACAGCACACAGGGATAGTATCTTCTTCGAAAATTACAGGGAAAGATGGTCATCAATGATGTCAGAATGTTTTTTTTTTCAATAAACTAGATAGAAAAACAAACTTAAAAAAGGACCTCAGTCAAAAAGAGAAACAAAACTGCTCCATTTGTTACACTCCAAATGTCTTAAAAATAAAAAGTACTTGCATCCGTCTCAGTTTTGAGAAAAGTCCTTGTTTCCCATCTCTTGACCTAGGAGTAGGGGAGATTGTAAAGCAATTAGAAACTGTATTGTAGATAATTAGCTTGTTAGAAAGACTGATTCGCTGTGTTTCAGTCGGCATGTTCTCTCCTGCCTGTGCTGCCATAGACAGCACTTCCACTATTTCTCATACAAACCGCAAAAAACCACATTCATTCCAAATGTTCTTTCATGTTCTATGCAAGGGTTGACAATCAGGAATATACTAAATTGCTGTGCAAGTTCAGTTTTAATAGTGGTTGCAAGGATCTTGATCATGGAAAAAAAAAAAGTATTTTCTTTAAGCTTTACAGTTTCTGTTTTTGGTTTGGTTGATTTGCGGTCCTTCTACAAATTTGTGAACATTGTCATTAATAAAACATTACAAATATTGTTAAACCCAAATCCTGCACTAAATTCCACAGTTCAAACAAGATTCTTTGGGCTGCTGTGGCTTTTTCAATATTACATGAAATGCATTTCTGGATTATGATCTTATTTAAAATTTTGAGATTGTTCTTTTGTTTATTCATTCATTCCACCATCATTAGTCTCAATATCAAAATTAATGGTGTTTTAAAATGACTTTTTACAGTGGATAAAAGAATACAAATAGGATACACAGCAGTCAGTGACACATCATGGTTTTGTGCTTTTATTGTACTTTTCACTGGAATAGGTCACTGAGTGACTTAACCAGAGCAGGCAGACAGAATACAAGTTTCAACACACAGGGAACCAACATTATCTCTTAAGACACTTGAGAGACATATAAAATAATACAACCAAAAAGCATGAACAACTGGAATACATCAAGAGACATCTGAGCATAAACCTACACACAGCATGGGAATCCTTTTAAAGAATTTCCATCTGAACAGATTGAAGCATGACGGGGCTCTCTTTTGTCTGACGTGATGCAAGAGTGTGTGTGTCTGGTGAACAAAAAGCAAAGAAAGACTTTGGTTATGGGTATGTTAGGTAGTGCCACACCTATGACTTACAAGAATGCAATACATAATGTCTAAAAACAGGTCGGAATTCATTATACTGCAAACTAATGAAGCTACATATTTCAGTGTAAATTTGCATAAAGTGATAAATTTAACAAACTGATTTTGTCATATTTTGACTGTAGAACTGATGATGTGTGCCTTCTCCCAGCTTCTCCTTCATTTCTTCTTATTCCCTTTAGCTGCTGTCAGTTCCAACCTTGTGCAAAATTAGTAGTCATCCCAAATATCCAGTTTTTACATATTTTCTCATAATCATTAATACTACTTAATGCTAATTGATCCAAATTATTATATATACAACAGTGGCCCAGCTGGCTAAGAAATGAACGTGAGGTTAGTGTGGATCTACAGAAGGTTTATTTCCTTCAGCAAACGTCCCAGTGCTCTATTTACAGGTGCAAAAGTCCTAATAAAGATTATATATGGACTTAAGACTTTGACTAGTAAACAACTGCAACAGTCTTAGCAGCAAAACCTTTCCTTTGTTTTCTCTTCTTCTTCTTTCAGTTAATATTAAAAAACATCCATCTTTCATTTGAAGTAGAGTAGAATAATAGCAATAAGATAATTCCTACAAACATACACATTTTCCTTCTAGCATCAATAACCACTTGTCCCAAACGGGGGTCTCAGCAAGCCAGAGCCTTACCCAGCAACACAAGGCCAAAGGGAGAGCGGACACATCCAGGACGGGACACCCGTCCATTGCAAGGCACTCCAAGTAGGGGTCGAACCCCAGACCTGCCACATAGCGGGCACCAGCTGAACCCACCATGCCACCACAGTACTTCCTCTTTTCTGTAAAATAATTAGGGTGATATTAACCATGTGTCTGTTTCTACATCCATTATCAAATGACTCCTTTCTGTCAGTAGTTAGAAAACTCCAACTCCCACAATTCCTCTTGCCATGTTGGCCTCTGGTTCAGTTTTACCCAAAGTAAAGCATGTGTTTCCTTCTGCATGCAAACAACACATTTCTATAGGCATATTCTCAATTGTAGTACATTCTGTAACATAATAGTATTACATATTCTGTACAACAATCCACACAGCTTCTATATATTCTTGGAAAAGTATGGCCTTCTGTATATGTATGCAGTGCCTGCTCCATTATACTGGCCTGCGACTAGGGGTCTGGGTTCACAACACAACACTTAGTCCAGTGCGACAGACTGAGACTGCATCTGAAAATTTTGTGAGACACTGTTTTTTTTTAAGATAAACCCTTTTTACATACAGAGCTATTTGTTCAATTATAACCGCAAGAGTGAATCAAAGTAAGACAGACAATTACTGTCCATCAAACACAAAACATTTCAGATACAGAAATCAGTTCTGAGATGGTTTTGGTGCTCCAGAGAGCACTGGGCACTGTATTGGGACATGCTTTTTAATGAAAATGTTTAATATTGTACCACTTTTTAGGATTTATTTCAGATTTTGAACCAGCTGCTGTGTTGTTTAAGAAAAAAGTTCATAGGATATAAACCCGAGGCTAAACTTAGTCTCTTCTGATATGGTTTTATAGGCTAGTACTGATTTGAAATTATATTTATATAGGTTCTTTAAAAAATATTTTTATCACTTCTGAAAGTCAGAAGAAAATATTAATTTCAGTATACAAAGAAGCTTTACAAGGTTTGATATTTGTTATTATGCATCCTCACAGAAATATACATTCAAAAATGATTCAGACTTGTAGCCATACTCAGGATATTTACTAGAACATTTAAATGTTTCAAACACATTTGGTAATTTCCTTTTCTTCCCATTCCTTTTTCCCCCCATTCTTTATATTCTAAAAAAAAAAGCTTGAGAACTTGAGTGAAATGCACTCTGCATTTGTTACGGTTTAGTTTAACAAACAGAATAATCTCCACAATTCTTAAGGAGGCAAACCCAAATGGAAATGGAGGCCTGAGGGACCGAAGTGTCCTATATTCACACAAAATGCAGTGCTCATTTCTGAGTTTTGCACTGAAATGTAACCAGCAAAAAACTGCCATATTGAACTTCCTTCCACCATGTGTAATTGTCTTCAAGGTGGTCGTTAAAAAGCACAAACACTAGAATTTCATAACATGATTAGTGTTAAAAAGGTCAAACACAGAAAGCAGAAGATTAAAGCATAACCTAAACACCCAAGGATCAGATAAATGGCAAGACTGGGTTTTGAAGGTGAGTCTTCTAACATGGACAGAGATGTCCTTTTGCTGGTTCTTCACCTGTACCCTGGTGATAAACTAGACTAGGGCATTTTCTTCAATCCCCAAAGGTTCACACAGTGATATCAGAGCCAAATACAGCTTTTGTGAAGTGAGAAATGACTTTACTTTTCCTTTATCCAGAGAGCGTTCAAAAAGGAACGTGATATTTCATACCTGCCTGAAGATTGCATTACCCACATATTTGCAGCTGGTTTCTCGCTTGACTCAGCATTTTACCAGACTGTTATTGATTCTGCTGTTGTTTACCTGCTTCTGTATTTTGTTTTGTTATTTTGTTTTAAAATTTTTCAGTTTTGCTTTAAGCCAAAGAGTGTGTGTGTGTGTGTGTGTGTGTGTGTGTGTGTGTGTGTATATATATATATATATATATACTGTTTATATAGTGAATGAAACTCTATAACATTTAAGTGATGCTTTTTCCAAAGCAACTCACAACATTAAAAAACCTAAAATTATTTATCCATTTACACAGGGGGCTAATTTTACTGGAGCAATTTACGATAAGTATGTTACTTGAGAGTATTACAGCCTGAGGGGGGATTAAAACCCAAGATCTCTCCAGCTCATGTACAGCGTAAATGTTCATGCACTATAACTTCATGATCATCCCCAGATAAGCCTTTATTCAGCCACTGCTCTGGCATTGTATGTGATTATTTGTGTATCTTATAATATAAAATTTTTTAAAAAAAAACAAAAAATTGGTAGGAGGGTATCAGGATTTGTCTATCCTGTATTTTATGCTCCTACTTGAGCGATGAACATCGGTGCATCAAGTAGAAAGTAACAAACTAGGTTTGCTTGAGAGTCACATGTCTCCAACCATGTCCCTTTCTCTTAATGTAACACACAAATTGTATGTTTGCTGAGATGTACATCGCTTTGGACAAAAGTGTCTGCTAAATGAATAAATGTAAATGTAAAACCAGCAACCTTTACGCTCTATTGACAGCAGCTCTAACCACTACGCTACAAGGTGCTCAGGTTAGGGCTTTCATTTGTAGCCTATCTGTCTTGTGGTTGTCAATGGCTTTTTATGCCTTCAGTGTCTGAGATTAAAAGAGATTGAGTCATAAAAGTGGAAACCCCTAAATACACTGTGAGCATGTAAACGCAGATGGAACTGAAGCGTAAACCCCACAACTGCAATGTGATGCAACAAATTGTAGACGAATTGACCACTGCTGAATCACCTAATAAAAGCACATTCTTTCCACGATCTGAACTGGGAGCTCCAGACCTTTGGCTTGTTGGATCCCCTTCACACTGTAACTGAATCATAGTGTAACTAAGCTGGACTTGCTGTTTTTTGGGCTCTCACTGACTGCGGTGGGAGCTCTAGGGGCTGAAGAAAGTTTAATAAGGCTGAAGAATCTATGCATACTGATCGATTTGATTCTTGGCATGGTCCTCTAAAGCAGTTTTTCCTCACTGACTCTGCATTAGCTAGACATGTTGGGCATGTGAGGTTATGCGCAAAGTCAGCACACACAGCTAAAGGATATATCCTGCAAGTCAAACACGTAATGCCTCCATTCTCCAGCGTCTCAAGGCACGTCCAGGACTGAGCTTATGTTTAGCAGAAAATCCATTGTTTTTTGGTGTTCAGAGAATAGTTGTCTTGCCTTGGTCAGATTTTGCTGGCTAGCTGTGACTGGTTCACCAGCTCGCTTTTTTTCCCCTCTGTTCTACCCAGCTCACATTTATAGAAATTAATACAAGATTTCTTTAAATTGTTTTGGTTTCTATGCTTCAATAAAGTTGGAACTGAATTATAAATAACCAGTCACAGTAGATAGATACAAGTGCTTCAGCAATGTGATAATGCCAAAATGGGATTAAAGAAGAGGTTTAGAAGGCATTATGTGTGAAACCATGTCAAGATCCTTCTGACTAATTAAAATTCAAAAACTGCACTTTTAAAATTATGAGAAAGTTAACATTATCAATTTATTTAATGTTATGAATTATTAGAATCATCTCAGTAAACTGACGGTACTCTTAGGAAAGTAAGTCATTTTAATTTTAAAGTTACAGGCTTTCCTCATTTCATAAACATAATTTATTCCTAAAGCTCAGCTTATAAAGTGAGCTCTCATAAATAGAACTGTTCATTACCATTAATTTAAATGAGAAACATACATCATTCATTCCAGAGCCACAAAAGGTTCAACACATCACGGTTGTACTGAAACTTACGCACAGTATACAATTATGATGCATGACTCAAGGAAGAGCTGAAATATGGGTCATGTAGTTCATGACGAAGAAATAAAATTTTATAGACCACACTAGAGCCAGTTATAAACACTTACACTGCAAACATGCTTCCTTTTACGGTAGATGGGGAATGGTGAATCTGTTACATAAAAATGCAAAATCACTTGGAACAAAAGTGTTATTGCTTTCTAATTCCCCCTTACTATTTAACATACTGTCTGTGTTTTTATTTTATATTATTTAGTTTCTGGGTGGCACAGTGCTATACAATAATAACATCAACTGAGCACAAATTAAACCAGGCATTTTCATAGTTACTGCAATACCTTCTAATACCTATAATCCTTTCCTGCTGAGCTATACATAAGGTATAATTTCTGATTAATATTTAAATTATACAACTCCATTTGTAATTACACTGTCTTTGAATAGAATATGATGCATTTTGTCACTTCAAGTTATAAACATGTTTTCTGTGTAAATGGAGAACTTTCTTCTGGTGTGATGTCACGATGACATGTACAGTGCAAACTCTCTTATCCAGCAACACTGCGGACAGACCAATATCAGACAAGAATCTTCACTGGTTGACTTAGTTACTCTGAGTAACACTGAGAAATTCTCAGTTAATCCTTGCGTCACCAGAAGACCCCGCTACAATAAACCCATCTCATCAGCACTGTAAAGATACTCAGCAGTCACACTGTGCTCCACCACTAGCTTATTACTGTGACATGTGACATTTTACAAACTGTATATGCTGCTTTTAAAAATTCTGATAACATTAAATTATATATTTCCTTCTAACATCCATTTTCAGAAGGACTTCTCCTGTGACTACTTAAAGAACTCCAACTCCCACAGTTCCTGTTTAGCCATCTTGGCTGTCCACTTCCATTTCACCCCAGGTAAGGCATAAATTTCTTTCTCTTCTGTTTACTGTTACATATTCTTATTAACATGATCTTTTATATACAGTATGTGTGGAGCAGCTGCTCTATCACAGTTAGACCAAATTCCACAGCAGTAGCTTTGTTGGCAGTGGGTTGAAATGTGCATATATTTTCAAATAAAATGAAACTTTCTTCTTCGTTGACAAATTGAAATATAGAGTGCTTACTGTACCTTACAGATTTTGTTTTGTGTTATGAAAGTTAATTTAGACATTTAGAAGCAAGGGAATTTTGCAAGCAAAAAAAAGAACGTAAATCTGTGTAAATGAACGATGGTTTTGCAGTCTTATTTCTAGTTAGTCTAAGTATTGAACCACTTATTAAATTCTGTTGTATGAATCTAATAACATAAATATATAAATTTGATTTTCTATAAATTAACAGATATATTGTATATCAATTGGTTGGACATGTGCATGTTCAATTTTCCACTCTCCTGGTAATGAGAAGTAAAAATGTAGGCCAGTCATCAGTAGGACACAGTTTGTTCCCAAAACAGACCTCACGGCAGCCTTGGCATCTTACCAGGGCAAGCAGACAAGCCTCCTTTTGCTTTTTTTAATAAAATGTGTCAGTACACCCAAATTTACCCAATTCAGCTCCATGCAATCATGTCTGGAAGGTGGCCTATATACTGTATAAACATGTTTTACTAAGGATAGCTGCCGTAAATATTCTGTGGACAGTAAATTATCTATTATTTTTTCTTCATGTATGATTGAAATATGGATGCTTCATGTTATGATGGAGAGGAATTGTTTGCAGTAAATCACATGTGGCTATGTGAAACACTGGCAGCTGTAACATAGTTGTAAATCTATGTAATTTATACAGTAATTGATGAGAATACATGTGTTTATGATGATTGCTGGCACCTTTATCCTATATGGAAGAATTGTGGTTCAATGGACTGCTCCCATGTTTTTCAAGTTCTTCAGTTGAAAGGCCACAGCTGGCTTCTGGTGGCCCAGAGGGCTGAAGACGAACCATGTTTACCAAAAATCAGGGCAACTGGGGCACACATTTACATGTTTTTGGAAGGAAAAGTGTTTAGATAACACATCCTCGCAAGTTTGGTGACAGAATTTATGATTCAAATAATTTCCATGACTGTTTACACCTTCATTTTTCATAATACCTACATCACTACTCATTTGTGCAGGAATTGTCATGTCATCTGACCTTTTGCTTTATTATTTTTTTTTAAAGAAATGGGCATCCTTTCAAATTATTTGTAATCAACACTTGACTCCTTTGTCCTGAGTGTGCCATATGGCCTGCGATGCTGCTGTTTACCCTGGATGGTGACAGACAATTTTAGTGTCAGCAGAACATGACCTTGAAGGTTACTACATTTTTTGTGATTTTTAAAGTGATCCTGGTAAAAGGGTAAAAGTGAAGCACATACCCATTTCTGGAAAGACCCTGTAATATAATTCTAAAAATGATACTTCAAAAAAATCAAAAATTATAAATGATTAAATCACAACAGGAGGGATGTGGTGGCGCAGCAGGTTTGAGCAGGTCCCACTCTCCCGTGGGTCTGGGGTTCAAGTCCTGCTTGGGGTGCCCTGTGATAAACTGGCGTCCTCTCCTGGGTGTGTCCCCTCCCCTTCCGGCCTTGTGTTCTGTGCTGCCGGGTCAGGCTCCGGTTCACCACGCCCCTGTTAGGTACAAATAGCTTCAGACAATGTGTGTGTGTATAAATCACAACATTGCCCCTTCATTTCTATACATTTACTTACTGATCACACTGTACTTTAAGCACCTTCGAAAATGTTATTACCATAATACTGTTTTATTCTTATAAACCGTTCCTTGCTTACAATATGTACGATTTATTTCCACTACTGTGTAAGAATCACGTTGATTCTTCTCCTGTGCTTAGGAATATTGCCTCCAATCTTTGGCAGAGAGGAAAAGGTTTTTCTCCAGGATCAACTCATACTTTGCACCATCCATCTTCCTCTCAATTTTCAAGTCTACCAGCCTCCACCTGCTACAAAGCATCCATATAACACAATTCTCCTTCCTCAGTGCTTTACTTTAAGGACTGTGTTAATGGAGCGATGTTCTTTGTTTTGTGTCATTTGTGTTGCTTTGTTTGGAGATGGAAAAAGTTCGCCTTTGGCCTCATCACACAACTCTTCTACATGCAGGGCATGTCATTCAAATGTTTGCAATTATAAACTGAGAAACAGTTAAGACTCATTAAGGTTCATAGTGTGACGGGCTAAGCTGTGTCTCTAATAACTAATATTCTTCCTTAGAAACACACACCCACTTTCACAATAATTGCAGCAAAGCAAACTCACAACATTGTGTTTGTATGTGCACAGAGCAGATATAGTGTTAGGGCTTATTGCAAAAGCTAAGTTATAATACTTGAGGTGCAACATCAGTTTCTGATCTATAATAATATACATATATATGAACCCCATTGAACTGGCTTTATAGTGCCTTATGGAAATTGCCAGAGTTTTCTTCAGGAATGTACTATTAGGACAAGAGAGTGACATATGTGTTGCAACTGTGGCGCAAAATGTTTGCAAGTGTATATACTTCATTCTAGTGCATGTTAATTGTGGAATATGTGTGCTAAATGAATGCTTATATGTACTCTGTGTTTCGAGTAAAAGAAGAGGGGCTTTAGGTATATAAAGAAACCCTGAGTAAAACTGTGGGTGATTCAAAGTGAGTAGAGTGTAGTATTCAAAAACAGTAGTCACAAAAGTGCTCTGACTAATTTAATTTTGAGGTTCTTATTAAAATTAAAGTCCAAATATGTATATGGACTTTAATTTTATATGGTGCTTTTGAACTTAAGGAGATTTCCCCTGAAGTTCTCTTTTTTTTTTGCGCTGTCCCAATTTTATGTTGCATTCTAGGTTGCCTATTTTCAGGTTCCAGATAGTCAGTGCAGTGTTTTATTCATAACATAAAATCCCTCTTTTTCCTCTTTCCTATTACTGCCCCAAGTTATAATTGGTTCATGCTGATAGGCTTATCTTATTGTCACTCAGCATCATTCTTTCATTTGATAATTACCTCAAGTAGTCCAACACTGCATATCCAGCCATCCTCCCACCACATTCCCTGAGGAAGATGCTGATAAATTGACATTTTCTTACTCTGCAGATGATGTAATTTTGTAATTTTTAAATGTTAGCTCAAGAACATGTTATGCAATGACTTAAAATATATGTTTTTGGGTTGAATGGGGGGGGTCATATACTTCTGCAGTTTTATGCTATCATAACTCCCATTTGTCCCATATTACTGTACTGAAAATCTGAGTGATTTCATGTTGAAAATTAACCCTTAGCTGCTATTCAAGCCACACTCTAGCATACAGTGAGAATGTGATGCTTTAGTTAAGATATCATCATTTCATTCTGCTCTTCTGTGGCTATCAGTCAGGTACTGAATTTATTTGAAAAAGCATAAACACTTTTTTAGTGGTCAGAAAAAAGCCTTTTTAACTGAAATATTTTCTCTTTTGTAGCATTTTTAAATTTTCTTTTCTTTATCCTTTTAAATGTTTATCAAAAGGGAAGAAATTATTTTTTTTTCTTAAAGGCCGCCATTGATGATTCCATAAATTTTGTTGTAGCTGAATTAAAATCAGTATTAATGACATTTAAATATCATAATCACTAAGGAATATACAGTATATTCATACTAGTTATCACAAAGTTATGTATACCAAGGATAAAATACAGAACTCACTTTCAAGGCACTAGAAGAGAACTGAGAAATTGCCATAGATGATGCAGCAGGGAAAAATAAGCCCTTTGTGGGCCTTAGTGATGATGTGTAAACATGATACTAGTTGTCTAAAAACACCCTGCTGGCCAATCAGCATTTCACACATAGCAAGTTACGGGATGGTAAGAGAGTAAGCACCAGTTGGATGAGCGGTATTTTTCCAAGTACAGGGAAGCGGTAACCGAGATGTGCCTGACAAATCCCAAGAAAGTGGCAAACACTGAGGCAAGAGCCAGCAGAGAAACTCTTGGCAATTCAAACCATTTCGAAAGGACTCATCCCACCAGAATTGAACCAGGAGAAGAAATGAGCGACTGAGAGGTGTTAATGCTGGTTACACACAACCCTCTAGAGTAAAGGATGGTGAGAGGACTGAGCGAGATGAGGGACAGCAAACCCGCAAGGAGGGCTTCCATCATTTGAAGGTTAATAATTCCTTCTTACTAAAAACACTAGGGAAGAGAACAGCACAAGCCTACTGGTTTATAGGCTTGAGATATGTATATAACACAAACAATATCCTTTTGATCACTGAAACATTTGTCCTTCACTTTTCACTTCCTTTTCCCTTTTTTGACTGAATATTAAGATTTTTAATAAACCTTTTTTGGTTCTCTCTCTAGGATATATTATCCTTTCAAAATAAAAAGAGTAATACAATAGGAAAAGTGTGATATAAATTCCCATATATTCATTTAGTGAATTGTTTTACACACAAAGACAGCGGGTGCATAAACCAGAAGTATGTACAACAAGAAGTGATCAGCGCAAAGTCCTGCTTTTGCAATCAGAGCAAAGCAGCCACATAAACCATCTTGCCACTTATTCTATCCCTGCAGATGAATAGCTCTCACATATTGCAAAGTCTACAGTCATAATAGAAAAGATTTTACAAAATATTGTGTGAAGGGATCACTGCTCATTGTGGAAGCACAGGCAGCTAACTCATGGGACCCATTTGATGCGATGACTTCTTTATATAGTCATATAACAGACAGAGAATACAAAGTCATTTTAGGTAACCAGGAGCAAAAATGGGTCCACAATATTCTCATATTGCAGAACAGTAATACCACAATGTACACTGCTAATAAATTCAAGTGGTTTCATGAAGAGGGTGGCGGTGCGGTGATGGCATGGCAGTGGCGCGTTGGGTTTGGCCGGTGCCTGCTGTGTGGTGGATCTGGGATTTGAGTCCTTCCTGGGTGCCTTGTGATGGATTGGTATCCTGTCCTGGGTGTGTCCCTTGCACCCTGTGTTGCCAGGTAAGACTCTGGTTCACTGTGACCCTGCTGGGGACAAGCGGTTATAGACGTTGGTTGGTTTCATTAACACCAAAGAAACTCAAATGCCATTCATGTGCCCCCAAAGCACAAGCTCTAACATATTTGAAACTTCATAAGAAATTGTGAAGCGCACAGTCAAGAGCTAATATCTATTTCTTCCACCCCTCATGGAAATTGAGACATTTCAGCCTTTCCTACTTCTGTCCATGAAGAACACACACACACACACACACACACATTTTCAGAACCGCTAGTCCCATACGGGGTTACGGGGAACCGGAGCCTACCCGGTAACACAGGGCGTAAGGCCAGAGGGGGAAGGGGACACACCCAGGACGGGACGCCAGTCCGCCGCAAGGCACCCCAAGCAGGATTCGAACCCCAGACCCACTGGAGAGCAGGACTGTGGTCCAACCCACTGCGCCACCGCACCCCCTCCATGAAGAACATCCAACTATATTCACTTCAGAACTTGTACAAGAGCATTCCAGTGAATTAAACTTGGTGCTTCCATTATTTAGAAAGCACATTATCTTTATTTTCAATCTTGCATACCACGTAATCTTCTATAAACTTGTGTACAAGACATACAGCATCCTTAACAAGTTCCTTATTGACACTGTGGATGAAGAGAGTTTGTTCAAATATGTGGAGTTGGGAAATAAAGGTGATTTATAGCATTCAGTTCTGTAGATGCAAGACTTTTACAGAAACAATTATGTGGAACATTTCGACAATCCTCTTTCAAACTAGTGAAGAAATCTGCAGTCTAGACAGTTCAATGAGAGAAATTCTTTTACAGGAAACAGGCAAATAATTATTACATTATCCCTACCATAAATCACCAAATACTTTTCAGTGATGTATTTGCATTCTTTTTTCAACCCAAACACTGCACTTGTAACAAAGAAAGTGAGGGAATCAATGCAACTGTTTAAGTGTGACACAATTGCATCTATATGAATTTAAGTGTATGTGGGTGGCAGAGTGAGTAGCACTGCTCTCTCCCCGCACTTGGGTGGTGTGAGTGGATGGGGGTTCGACCCTGTGTCCGCGTAGGTTTCCTCTGGGTGCTCTGCTTTCCAAGTTTCTCAAGTTCACCCAGAGTGTGTGATTAATAGAGAGTATTCCACTAATGTATGGATGAGTGACCCAGTGTAAGTAGTGTCTCTAGCAGTGTAAGTCACCTTGGTGAGTAAGGTGTGTGGGCTGGTAACACTACATAGAGTTGACTGGAAGCTGCTTTGGAAAAAAGTGTCTGATAAATAAGTGAATGTAAATGTAATCTAAGGGGGTGCGGTGGCGCAGTGGGTTGGACCACAGTCCTGCTGTCCGGTGGGTCTGGGGTTTGAGTCCCGCTTGGGGTACCTTGCGACGGACTGGCGTCCCGTCCTGGGTGTGTCCCCTCCCCCTCCGGCCTTACGCCCTGTGTTGCCGGGTAGGCTCCGGTTCCCCGTGACCCCATATGGGACAAGCGGCTCTGATGATGTGTGTGTGTGTGTGTGTGTGTGTGTGTGTGTGTGTAAATGTAATCTTCGCAGGGAATTCTCTACACAGGGAGTACTGTAACCAGTGATTTAGCACTATCTTCTTGGAAGATAATCTTTTTTTCCCCATAATGAAATCCCGATAAAATAACAGTTATTGACTGCCATCATTTTTGTATACTTCTGTAAAATTTTGGACACGTACCCCTTGCTAAAAGTATTTTGCAGGAATATAGTTTATCCATATAATTTCCTCTCTCAGCTGTAACTGCAATACAAGGAGACTGAAATAAAAAGCAAATTGTTGCCATTATAATGGGTTTCATTTCTATTTACTCATGAAAGGAAGTTATGAGCCTTGGAGATGGATTAAAATCAAAAGTGTATTGTTTAAGGGGGGGGAGCGGTGCCGCAGCAGCGCAGCAGGTTTTGCCAGGTCCCACTTCCTGGTGGGTCTGGGGTTCAACTATTTATATTCTGAAAACTACTCTCAGCTACTATGTTAAAGCTGTGAAAACTATTTAAAGATGTGTAACATATGTTAAAGGGGGTGAGGTGGCACAGTGGGTTGGACTGGGTCCTGCACTCCAGTTCAAATCCCACTTGGGGTGCCTTGTGATGGACTGGCATCCCATCCTGGGTGTGTCCCCTCCAGCCTTGTGCCCTGTGTTGCTGGGTTAGGCTCTGGTTCACCGCAACCCTGCTTGGGACAAGTGGTTTCAGCGGTCTGTGTGTGTGTGTGTGTGTGTGTGTGTATGTATTGTTTAAGTAGTTATCCGTATTAAAGTGCCTGAGCAGCACTAGCAGAATACCTAGGATATACATGTTTTATAAAAGTCTGAAAATTTGCCTCGTTAAGTAAAACTTTCCAAGTTATCACAATTTCCTGCTTTCTAATAAGGTCCCATGCCTTTAAAATAACTGATGACACAGCAGGTTCCACTGGTGCAGGACAGTCATTTTGCATACCTTCTACTTTTTCTAGATTATTGTGAATGTGTCAACTCATGAAATCCTAGGCTTTTTATATCTTTGGCATTCAGGGTCATAAGTGGGGGCATTACTGCTAGCTTTAAACTTTGGCCAGGAGACTGAAGTGACCAGTGGCATATAATGTTGAAACATGAACTATTAATTATGTAATTTTTCATCTAAAACTGTCTCAAGCATTTCACTGCTATTTTTAATTTGAATGTGCCATCTTCAGTTTATAAAAACATACGTCCCACTTAGCTATGAAAGTTATTTTTTGGCAGTCTTGCATCCAAATCATCTCACACAGCCAAAAGAAAAGCATGAGTAGATGTATTATATGAACTATTGTGCATAGGATTGTCAGTGCATGTCCACTTCCATCTTTTTGTATATACAACAAAAGCTGGAATTTGGGATTTCCACAGGGAATATTGCACACATTTCAAAGATAAAATAATAAACTCCCTCTACAAATTGGTAGAACACTCCACAGTGAAGCATTATTTCTCTTCAGTCACTTAGCGTAATTTCACTATTTTCTATGAGACATAATTTTATTCACTTTTAGTTTTCACCGAGGCTTGAGAAAGCAGTGTGATTAGAGTATCTGGTCACAGTTGTTCACGGTTATTCTGGTTGAGTGCACCTATTTGCCTGGTGAGGAGGGAGTTCTCTGATGCTTAGAGCAGTACAGATAACAGATTCAGTGACCTACTGTTCCAGGCTTCCTTGCTAACTGCACTCAGCCTGATTCTAGTGACAGCTAAGCTGTCAAAACATCCATTGGTGTCTTAAAACGCAACATGAAAAAAAAAAAAAAAATTACAGAATGTATCACCCCCAAGTAATATTCATGAACTACAAAATAAAAAATTATATACGTATAACCAATTCACCACATAAATCTTCTGAAACGTTAAAGCATAAGATTGCCCTAAGACAAAGCAGTACATATAAAAATAAACATATTTTTAAGCTTTTAAGTTCCAAAAGGATAGATACAAGTGCAATCATAACTAACCAAAGGGAAAAGGAAAAGAACAATAGACACCAACTCGAAACTTTCCAGAACTAATTAGAAACCAGCCTCACAACTAAATCTGACTCCATCACTTTCAACAATTACAATAACTCAAAAAACTCATGCAAAAAAATACAAATCCAAATTTCACATGCTTAAAGCTAAAACCCAAGTAAAAGTTCTTTTAGAAACCATAAGTACCTCTCTTTTCTTGCCTTTTCTCACCAGTATTCTCTTTATAGAATGATTCAAACTGGCCGCACCTGGTACTCATTTCTTCCAAACAAGCTGTTTCTGGGTGCAACTATCGGTTGAAGACCATGCTTTTCAGCATCAGCTCATCAATTAATTTTGGGTTCGTTCATGTTGTTTAACATACTTGAGATGTGACGGCATGGTATTTACTTAGTTCTGATGATCATGAAAGCTGATTTTAACTGGTAAAATGAGACATGGAGACATTGTTTTGGATTGTTTTGCTCATATTCTATTGCACAGTGCTGTTCTCATCTCCTATCATCACCATCTAAGGTCACACTATGCAAATCTCCCATTGTCCACATCAGAACATGCTGTACCAGTGTGGCATGGTTTTATTTCTCTTTTTTTGGATGTAAATTAATTATCCTTGAGTGGAAAATTTTTAAATGCCACTGAAGACATGGGAAAACATATTTTATATTTGTTTGGTGTTGTGCATAGAAAAATAAATAACTGAAAAGCTTAGCCAAAAAAATATGTACACAGATCTCAGCTTGAAATTTCTTTGGCAATGCAGCATACTCTGAAGAGTCAAAAGGAGGTCATCCTTGCTTATGTAAAGTAATGTATGCCTTGGGCAGTATTCTCAGCCATAGCTTTGAATATACCAGTATTACATTGTCTTTCTGTTTTTTCCAAGACTGTTAAAATTACACAAAAATTCCTAACTTTATGTGCGGGACTGAATACTGGTATGTGAAATATCTCTTTTCGAAAGAGTAATGAATCAATCACACTTTGGTGTATCAGGTGAAATTTATCTATTACAATTAAAATACTTATCAGCACAAGTAAAACACTTATTCAGCCAAATGTCACAGAGGTCCTAGGTAGCACAGAGAGTAATGAGACTGTAATGCCATATTTTAATGTTATGCCATTAATGTCTCCAATTTCAAAAAGTACTACTTTATAAGTCGTTAAACCAGCTATAACTACCAATATAATTTATCTCTTATGCTTGGTATTCAGTCTTCCGTCCACTGTTGGATTATTATTTTCATAATAATCTCCCTATTTAATATAACACAGACAAGATAAACTGCTCTAATTAATACTGTAACATTTCAGCTTCAGTTCTTTCTTCATCTACACACAAACTTTTCCCATTTGATTTTTCAAGGAGTATTCTATTATTTTTGGGTTCAGTCACTGGCATCTGCATGAGGGAGCCTTGTTCAAAACAGCATGAAAATCACTGGCAACTGGATGGCAATACATCATAATACCTGGTATTATTACCTGATAATAACAACTCTGAATGACATTGCCTGCAACCTGCAAAGTAAGAGTTCACATTACTGAAAATCAGCGCAACCATGGCTGTGTTCTTATGCTTTTAAGTTTCTATTTGCCTAATTTTATTAAAGAGATCCTTTTCTCTAAAGCTACCTACTGTTATTTACCTATTTATGCTGCAGGGACGTCTCACTGGAGCAATTTTGAGTAAATAACTTACTCAAGGATATTATAGTTGGAGACAACATTCGAAACCGCAGCTTTCAGATCCAAAGCCAGGAGGTCTAACCATTGCTCTACCAGCTGTCCTTTATACCACAGAGGTTTGTCTTTGCCAGAATAATAAACGTGTTTTTGCAGTGAACTGGCTGTGTTCTTTCTGTGATTGTCTGATGATGCTGTGGTAATAGGCCCTTCCACAAACTTCCACTACACATGCACTTCACCTTCAAAATTCAAATTACCATAAGGGTAACCTACCTGAGTCGAATGTTTGATTCCTGATGGGCAGCCTATGATCTACATTCATTGCGCCATTATTTATGTGACAGTCTGGACTCAATCAGGTCATCCCTAAAAACCAATTCAGACAATTCAGACCAAAAAAGCCTTGATTGTGTCATGATCTCTTGGCAATAAGCTCATTTCACGTTTTTTGTTAATGACAATAGTAAATATTAAATGTTTTAATTTATAATTGTGTCTTAATGCGTATGAACAATAAAAATGTCCAACATATTTTTCAGAAATACACTGAACCATCATTTCTAGACAAGAAACCGTTCGTGCCATCAAGTACAAGCTTTCATTCTACCAAGGATTCTGCCTACGACTTAAACTTACACTTAAACTTGTTTGTTACTGGCCTTTGTAAAGGAAAATGTTTCTATAAGCACAGAATCTCAAGACAAGCTATTCGGCCAATTCCAACCACATGTTTACAAATATCTGTCAAGCCTGTACGGTAATTGACGGTAATAATACCTCTACGATTATCCTTATGTCTTTGCATTTTAAAGTCCATTTTTGTCAAGCAGATGAACATGTTGCCACCTTCCCTATGGTACAAATTCAGCACCTTGAACAGCTCCCCGTAGAAGTTGACTTTGCATGAGCACAGCAGTGCGCCCTACTTATGTCCAATAAAGGATGCAATAACTTCAAGGAAACAGTAGTGTTTCCGAGGACAGCTTTTTTTTTGATGCACTCAAAATCAGCAGCCTTCAACATCTCTACCAGGACACACTTTTTCATACGTCCGGTGTATTCGTTCACTTTGGTGAAGCTGGTGTTCAGGGCTGCATATTCTGCCATGAGAGCATTGCAAGAAATCCGTGTCAAATGCTTTTCTGTATGGAATTACAGTGAACCAAGCAGAAATAGAAAAACCCGATTTAATTTTTTTCAGCGCTTCACTCTACGGAAATAGACTTTTAGCATCATTTCTTCGGAGGAATTTGGGTGTTTGGAAATAACATGTTCTCCTTTTCAAGGCTGCCAGGTATTTAGATGCCCTTTTAGCATCTTAGTATTTTATTGAACACAACGGTCTGGCCATGCAATAACGCCTGTGCCCAAACGTAGAGAAACTCCTTTATGCTTAACTAAGAGCTGTACTCGGCATTCGGCGAGAAAACCAGCGCAGTCCACCTGAAAGTAGAGAGTGTCCGTGTGCGCGCGCCGCGCGCGCGCCTGTGTGTTTGAGTGTGTGTGCTGTGCGCGCGCGCGTGCGCGCGCTCTCGATTGCGGTGCGCTGTAGTGCGGTGCGGTGCGGTGCGGTGCGGTGCGGGTCCGCAGCGGAGGCAACGCGGGGAGACGCCGCTGCGATCCAACGTCACTTCAACTTCGATCAGTCAGTGTCTGCGCGGCGGCCCAAACTGGAGGAGCGATATTTCATTCAGTGTCAGATCCGCTTCTTCTTCTCTTGTTCTTCTCCCCGCCGCCATCCTTCGGATAATTAATTCCCCGCTGAAAACCTTTCCTTTTTTCCTTCCTCCGCAACGCGACTGCATGATCCCGATGAATCGAGCCGGCGCACCGTGATTGCTAAGGAGCAGTAAGGTCCTCTTTTTGGGATTGTCCTTCGCTGTATACATGCGTGTCTTTAGTCACACTCGCCTCGGGAGTTGAATCTGCGAAAGTGCGGCCAAAATGTGGCATCGCCTGGTACACGGGGTCCTGTTCTTGGCATGGCTCTTTCAGACATCCATCGCAGGCTTTCCCAACCAGATAAACATAGGTAAGTCAGCGCCTCTTTATCCCCGTCTTCTGCCTCCATTTGAATCCATCCATGCACTTATTTCCATATCCAAGCCTTTCCAGCCAGGGTTTTTGTTGTATTTTTTGCAGCACCGAGGCGTATTCTTGGTTTAAATTAAAGTTGTCAGCAATTAAGTCGTCAAAGACGAGGAACTTGCCCCGAGTGTAATAAAAGATATGGATAACTAATATGCAAAACGCTATTATATAAGATGACATTCATTGTGTCCATTTATAGTGATTCTGCACGCGTTTTTGTTGCTTTTCAGTTTAATGCATGAAACAATTCGGTGCGGAATACGGAAAGCACATGCATTCAATGCACAGGGACTTCAGGTGCCGGGGTTAAAAACGTGCCCTTGTGGGATTGATTTTTTTCCTCCTTTGCATTATGTTATTTCACGTGTTGAGTTGCGTGCTGCTGTGAGCGGATTGCCGGAGCGCGCGCGCGCGCGCGCGCACTCCTTGGCGACGTTGCGGCTCCGTTGCGTTGTGTGCGCGCTGCGCTCTGCGCTCTGCGCGCTGCGCTCCGTTTCTCAGCGGACAGCCGAGCGCCGCACTGCTGCGGACCCCCAGCCTGTCACCCGCTCTTGTTTCCACTCACAGTGTCTCTTTGTTTTGCTCCTCAAAGTTCTGCCGGACTGACCGAGGAGCCCGTAGCCTTTGCGCTCGTTCTGATCTCCTCTTTCCTTATTTCAGGGGGACTTGTTATGCGATCCACGGTGCAGGAGCACAGCGCATTCAGATTCGCTGTGCAGTTGTACAATACCAACCAAAACGTGACCGAGAAACCCTTCCATCTCAATTATAATGTCGATAACCTCGAGTCTTCCAACAGCTTTTCTGTCACCCATGCATGTAAGTACCCCTTCTTTAGTAATAATAGTAATAATAATAATAATAATAATAATAATAATAGCCACTTTGTCTCATCCATTGATGCTTTCCACATCAATGGATGAGACAAAGTGGCTATTATTTTTTTATTTTATTTTATTATTTTTTATTATTTATTATTTTTTTTCTAACCCCACTGTGCTTCATCCTGTGTGTCAAAGCAGAGTCACTGAGTACACCCAAAAATAACATAATAAATGAATCAATATCTTGACCTCATTATCAAAGTACTCTTAGCACCTTTCTACAAATAGTACCACTGTCCTCAGGGCTATTTCACTTTGGGAGAAGAGCAACAATCCTCAGCTTGTCTGAGGCACACAGAGCTTATGCTCACACACTGTGTCGGCGCAAATGTTAAATAAATTTTCCATTCCAGCCTGACTGAGTAATTTAATCTGACAGCTGTGGTGAAATTAAATTATCACCAGGTCAAAGTATGTTGTACTGGTAGGAGAAGGTACTAATCTAAGCATGTCTGGTTTGTACTATGGTGTTTGGACACTTGGATTAGTTCCCTCTCCTATATGAATTTTCCCCAGGCCAAAGTATGCTGTACATATTGGAGAGGGCACTAATCTAAGAATAAAAGCATGTGCAGTAGGAGTTGGATACTCAGATTAGTATCCTTTCGTCAACGAATTATCACCAGAGCAAAATATGTTCCACAAACAGGAAAGGACACAAATCTGAGTATGAAAGATATGTGCAATAATGTGCAAAATGTCAGATATTCTATTGATTTTTTGTAACCCTACTGTGCTTAATTTTGAATGCATTTGGTCTTTGTATTATCACATTTTTAAAGACTCTACGTAAACATGCTTGTGAATACACTCCTGGAAAGTGACTTTTCCTTGGAGTTAAAGGATTTACTCCAAAACATGTTTCTCCTCAAGCACCTTTGAAATCTTTGAAAATCAATATTATATTTAGTTATGCAAATGAAGTGGTATTGTACACAATCCATTAATGAACAAACAAACAAGCACATAGTTGTGTCCTGTACACGTACTGTATATAGCTGTCTGGGACACACTGTAAACATTTTCGTACATACCATTGCAGAGGATGTCTCAGACAAGCTGAGAGAATTTCTAGGTCATTAGCAGAAACTACTGGAGCCTAAAAGGTGAAAGAATTCAAGTATGAACTACCATTTTTTAAGGAAGTGAGCAGTTGCCTCAAGGTCATTGAGATGGCCCAATTTAATGACAGCATGCATGAATAACCCTGCTTTGCAGTGCATTCCATTTTAATGTTGATCTGCAATGAGGTCCATCGCCTTTGGTTGCATCATGTTTCTACTTTTGGAGGATCACGTGCCACAGAGCACTCACACGAGCTCTAACTTCCCCTTTATAAGCCAAACTGGTACGGTTCACATTTTTATTTTAAAAAGCAAGTTTCTCAAGCGATACTCCGCATTTATTTGCCCAAATGGTTGTAGGCTACAGATTGCACAATGGTAAATAACACTAGACATTTTATATTTCACTTGGATTAAAGTGTAACAAAATTCTCTAAATGCAAAACATGCTGCATTTGATAAACCACGGAGCATAGATGTGCATCATATTTTCGAGGTTCCTGGGGAATGTCTGTTCTTCTGTGTTAAGGTCTGTTGTCTGCTGGTTATCATATTATTATTTTCTTTTGTGCTTGGCTCAGTTATTATTATTTGACATTGATAGCATATTTATAGTGTATTTAAACAAAAAGGCATTCTTTGTTTGACAACTTCCTTCACTGATCATTCTATGTAACTGTAGACATAAAAAACATACCTATAAATTTATGATAGAAGAACATTATCTTACCCAACTTTTGACAGTCGTGCATTACTCATGTTATTTTTTTCAGGCTAATAAATTGACTGATATTCTTTAGCAGTGTGCTTTACAGATTTGGTTAATTGATCTGAAGTTAAACATCTAGGTCCACACAGGCCCAACATGTATCCGATACTGTAACTTCATAATTTGGGTATAGAAGGGCTTGTCTGTTAGGTCTTATTTTTTTTGAGGTTTACCAGAATTGGAGGCATAATTATTGGTGTCCATATCTCGAAAAATTCTCTGTTGCAGGTTATTTCAAAAGCTTCCTCTTCAGTGAAGCTGTTATTTTAGCAAAGTTTCAGGCACAAACTGAAGGATGCAGGATAGTGTTGTTTCTCTGAGCAAAGGATTGCGGTATATTTATTGCATTAGTAAATATTCGACTCTGTGAAAGAATCAATTTTGAAATCGTTAATTCAAAAAATTCACCAAAGGTTTGTGAGCCAAATGAAGAATATCTGAACAAAGAGTATAATTCATTCTTATTTCAAATGTGTGTTTAGCTTCAGCTGGTGGATATTGGTTTTAGTAAGTAGAGTCATGAAAGTGTATTTGTCTGGCCCACATCCTTACATCATCTTTCTTCAGTACTGCAGGCCTTTTACTCCTCTTCCGCAATATCAGCTCATTAGCACGCAGCTTTGATATTAACACAGAAAATATCGCATTGGGTGCTGCATTTTATTGTTTCCAAAAAATGTATGGATCAACATATGTATATACATATCCCTCACCTTAATATTTGAGTTTTTCAATATTGATCACTGACCACAGACATCTTGGTGTCTGTGCAATAAAATAGCTGGCCTGTTAATGATACATAATGACACGGATCTCCTCTCATGTCAAAGGGGAAGTGAAGAAACGTGACACAAGATGCCTGTTCTCAGAGGCTAATTAATTCGGGGTCTGACTGTTTCTGAGATCCCAGCAGCCCTCGGGGAGCAGCTGCCCCACTTCCTGCATTACTATGGCCTTGCATCTGCAACAGCTTCACCAAGCAGAGATCTTAAGCTTGCTATGACAATAATCTTATGCTAGTTTGACATAGTAGCAATGCTAAGTTAAGTTGAAAAGTATATAATATGGTTTCATTTACCTCCTTCTGGTAAATTTATGTATGCAGATTTTTTTTTTTAACTCTTAACAGAACTTTCACATGTCAGTTCCTACTTGGTAAACACATCTGCTGCATGTAAAATGAACAGAGACTAATACGATAATTAATAAAAGTAACAATTCCCGATATAATACAATAATTATTAAAAATAATACTTATCTAGCAGCCCCAGCATCAAAGTGCTTATAAAGTTAAAAAATGTATAGAAATATTCTATCAAAATCTGCTGATATGGCAGCGGATGTACCCTGAATCTTATTGTACCGTTGCGGGACGTGCAAAGAACTTGGAGCTTGTTTAAAACTTGTGTTTTAAAAATATTTGAAGGGCAGTACCATCCCAGTGCAATCTCCGTGTTACTATAAATGTTGCTTTTATAAGAAGATAAACATTGATACCATAACCCGTTCATGATAAACCTAAATCTTTATTTTTTCAGTAGAATACATGTTTATTCCCATATGTACTTCACATTCTGGAGCTTGCCGAAATTAAGATTTTAAGTTTCAGTTTTGAGTATTCTTGAAATGACCACATCTTGTGAATTAAAATTTAAAATACCAAAAGTGTCCTCAAAAGGCTATGGTAAAAAGTGTTAATTATTATGTAATTTAGGAAATTAAATGTCAGAGAAGATCTAAGGTGGAACCCAGGCATCGATGCTCAGTGGAAGAATAACTTTTCTCTACTCAGTTTGCTTCAAACTTTACTGAAAACTGTCAGTTTTGGTATTACGCTTTCATGACTGTTTTGTCTAATATAGAGTCCGCAGAGACTGAACAGAGATAAAACCCATGTCCAGATGCAGAGCCCAGGCAGTATGAGGCACCCCAGGGCTACCTGCTGTGCCACTCTGCTGCCTGCTGTTTTAGTGTTAATCTTGCTTAATATCAACATGTTTATCAGTTTTTGGCAGTTTGTTTGGAAAGTTGTAGACATTAAACTTGAGTGCATGTAATATTTCCAACTATATATTCAAAGATGAACATTGATTCCATGTGAAATAATTAAACTGGAGTATGTTCCAACCTAATGTTGATAGAATGAATAATATATTGAAACAGAATGTTCATGGCCTCATAAGTGGCAAACATTCCCATCAGACAAAGTACTTGTGAAAGTAATTTAGATTATAATTGACCTTACATTTGTCCTTACCCCAGTAATATAAGGGAGCATTCCACTGAGACAGGGAAAAGAACTGCTGACTGTCCTGTGGGGGCATTATTTTATTAAAAAACAAAACAAGGTATATTAAGGTTTGTGGTTACAGATGTTACGGTAGGTCGTGGTTAACTCAGCGCTGCGGAGAAAAAGGCATGATATACAACTAATGCAATGTTTCAGTCATGTTGAATACATAATGCTGTAAACCCGGCACATAATATGAATCCCTCCAAGATGGTGATAATGGGCAGAGAAGCTGTCAAAGGAAATTTGAGCTTACGCAATCTTTCCACAGGTGGGAAAAACTTGAAATGGACCACAGTAAACTATGTTCTAGTTTTAATCGCTCTTGCATCCATATCACTTATTCGATAATTTCAACTTGAAACTGATTTGGGTGCATGGGAATGGACGGTTGTCAGTGAAATGAGATTTGTGAATGGGACATCTTTAATTAGTCTGTAATTGGAAGCTTGTCTGATTCCATCGTCATACTGAATGCATCTGCCTCTATGGGACCTGTTCAATACTCATGTTTTGTATGCAAATTTCTCAATATAGCAGCATTTGAAATGTTTTTGTCTCAGTAATTTTCTTTTTAGTTAAGGAAAAAGAAAGAAGCACCATTAAAATGAAAATTTCAACTTTCAAAACAAAAACTGAAGTTTCAAAATGAAAGTTTGTGAAAGTTTCAAAATATATGTGTAACTAGTATTGGTGGGGTAGTGCGAGAACAGTAATGCTTGGAAATACAATTAAGTGGAATCTGACCTCTCCATTGTGTACAAAATAGTAATGAATTTGTGATCATTTCATGTCTGGTATTAGGATAAATTGCTTTTTTAATGAACGTGCAGTGATTCAGAAGGGGCAGAATGAAACATTTAATTTCTTTTGCATCCAGAGAATCTAAAATTTGAGCAAAAAATCAAATCCATATCTTATTCTAGCCAGCCTGAATGCAGAGCATTTTTGCCTGAATTAAAGCATCTTTATTTTCTAACAACAAATTTAGAACCTTCTTGACAGCATCAGGCTCATCAGATTAAAACTAAACAGAGATAGTATCAATAAGACACATACCCTCCGTAGTATAGCATTATATCTCAGTGTCACTATACTCTGTGATACAGCTGGCAGCTCAGCTGCTCATGGTGTTTGCTTTGAAAGCTTATATTCCTGAAGTTGGGGTTTTAAAAATGTTTTCAGTAAAAATTTTCCCTTACTTCTGTTGTCTCCACAGAGTACCAGGAAATTAAAGATAATAATAAAATAATAATGTTAATAAGAATAAAATAATAATAATGTTAATGAATAATAATACAATAAAATATAGTTTAGTTGCTGTTGCTATCAGAGCTTCCAGTCATTTTTTTTTTCAATAGTGAGAAAAAGTCTCTGCCCTGATAAATGCTTAATAGCATGATTGACTAAAACAAATGTCGACCTTGAAAATCTTCTTCACCCACCAAGAGAAAATGTAAGGCGCATCCAAGGAAGCAGCATTCCATGTTCCAATGCATAGTACTTCAAGAAGTTTCTTGAAATCCTGACAATGGTGGCAAGTGAGCTGCGATAACATCAAAATCTTACAAAATATTTTTTTAAATGTTTTCAGTTATATTCATACTTGAGATCCTTGAAATAAGATTTCTAAAAATCTTTGATTTTACCAAACCTGGCATGAGACTTTAAAAGGTAAATGTTAATTAAAAGTAATAGGTAAAATGTAATTAAAATCAAAAGCATTTTATCTTCTGCAAAGAAAGGTATCAAAAAATGTGCTGCAGAGATGCTGCACACTATATTGCTGTCTGAGACCTGTGTAGGAACAAAGCGGTTATGTAATGAAATTGAGGGGGTGGCATGTTTTGATTCACTGTCACAATGAGTAGGCTATTAAAATGGTTTAAATGTGCAAGAATACAGCAACACTGTTTTGCATTAGGCAAAATTCTGCACTTTTCAACCCTTTTCCTGCCTACAAAAAGGCACAGATACTGTCAGTACCAATGGATAATTGGATGAAAGACAAGTGTTTTTTTTTAAGGTTGATCAGTTGTTCCTCAACCCAGCCGTGCCTCACACAACCTTCAGAATGATCCGTATTACACAAATGGTATTCACCCTTGAACATAGCTACAGAGTGCTATAAGTAGACTATATACATAAATATATTCATGCAAGTACAATGGCAAAGGTCGCGAAAGACATTCCTGTAAGGATCTGAAACAAGCAAAAAATTTTTTTCTTTTTTACTGTTTTTAGCTACACTTGAAACTGCTTCAGACAGTTCTGAAATGCAGTTATAATAAGAAAAACCTAACTGATAGACTTGTATTATTTTGAATTCAGTTTGAAGAAGGTAGCATCTACTCTACATGTAACATCTGTTCTCCTTTCATGTCAACTGCATTACCTCTTGGGTTGGGTCTTGGGCTGTATATTGTATGAAAGCACTGAGAAATTGGAAAAAACTAATGCAGTTACTTTGAATTCTCAAATGTTTAGTGCTGGAGGTTCAGAACAAAGCGCATTAAATGCATATGCAGGAAACATTAACTTTTCGCCCTGTTCTTTTTATACCCAAGGCTGGAAAAAATCTTGAGCCTCTAAATTTCTCCCTTTTTTAGGTACTATCCTTCATTTCTACAAAAGAAAACCTTTCAGTGCCCAGCCTTTTAATATTTCTTCCTCTGTCCACACAGAAGTGTGCCATTCCTCATTCTGTCACCTTGCCAATGGTGTGTGTCCTCTTCACAGGGGTTTTACACAGCTCTCATTCTTTTTTCTTTTAGTCTCTCCAATCTTAAACAACTGTGTAGGAGATGGATGTTTTGCTGTGATAGTCTTCAATCTGTTGTTGTGTTGTAAGTGCAATAAAAAGTCAAGAAATACAAATAAAATACCATTTAGTTGTACCTCACATTCTTAATATTCTGTTTCATAGATTCATTTACATAACATTTATTCAGTTAGCAGATGCTTTTCTCCAAAGCGACGTACAATGGATACTATGTAGTGTTATCAGCCCACACACCTTATTCACCAAGGTGACGCGCAACAAACTAGTCAAAAATGGAGATTTCTATACACCTGACATACATACAGACTTACAGAGAAAAAAAAAAAACATATAGCAAGGGTTATTCTTTCTCTTAAGAAACAATGAAAACATGGTTAATGTGTACCGTGCTTAAATAATTACAACCCACAAGATTACATTTTTGTTTTTTTTTTTTAGTGAAATTTTAAATAGTTTGTACGAATAAAAAGAGGGAATAAAAAAGTTCATATGTACTGTATAAATGTGCAATGTGTGAAGGAAAAAAAACTGCTGAAAGAAGATACGGGTAACATGCACCTTTGATTCAAACTGAAGGTAAAGACTGAAATGATGCTCTGTGGAGGGTAAGAAAGGCTTGCTAGTCAGCTACATTTTGTATTTATGCTACTTTTCATATCTAATAAAAACTGTATTTCAGAACTTTCAATCATTATTCCTAATTGATAGATAGTTGTACACCAAGCCTGATTAGTCTAACATAAAACCAAACCTGTACACTGTTTTGGACTGTACCTGGACAGTTGCCAGTGTAGGTCTCAGTAAAAGCACCATAGTCATAGTCGGCTGATGGCTTTTTCTCTTTTCATTTATTTATTTATCATTGAGCAGGAAACAGTGAAGGGAAATCAAATATATGGTAATTTATGTAAATCAATTCAGCATTTTCATTTTAAATAGAGATCTTTTTCTTCCTTTAAAGCGTATTTCATATCTTCAGGAAATATCCAATATCCAAAGTATTGAACAACTTTGAAATGCTGACAGTTTCTTTCAGTACGGTGCCAAACAGGACTGTCATTTCTGACAATTATCATGATAATTAGGTCAGTAAATATGTGGAGCTTGAGGTTCTGGTTTATACATTGGTAGGACTCAAAAGAAAAAGGTGCACTTTACTTTATCCCTGATACAAATTCAAGCTGCAAAATGAGCGTGGGCAAAGCTGTACTAGATCAGAAAGTAAAGTGGTTAGTATATTCCATTTGTAAGAAAATAAATAGATAATTCCCCATGAAGGACAGCTTGTGTAAAAAGTGGAGTGCTTGAAAGAAGAGCGATGCCACTCTTCCGCTGCTCTATATTGATCAGTGCTTAATGATCATTGTCCATCCCCTTTGGCAATTACTGCTTTAAAGCTTGGGTAGTCAATGCATAAGATTGACAGGAATGGGTAGGGGTCATTGTATTGCACAGGAGAACGAAGAGTCCATGACCATCTCTCATTAAAAAAAAAGAAAAATTCCATGTGGAGAGAGTAGTGATATAGCTGTGTATTACTCCAACAGACAGTGCGTTCCTTACAAGAGGATTTTAACATTGCTCTTTAAGGAATATCAGTCTCCTTGTCAGTGCTGTTGTCAGGTGCAGTGTAACCGTTTATGCCCTGCAAAGCAGAGAAGGCGATACGTTTATTGCAACCGAATGCTTTCTGCAGAAGGCAGACGTTGCGGGTGAATGCATATGAAAAGTCTATGATTTTCATCCCAAAGCCAAGCCACACTATTGCAATTCACAGGGAATCTGGAAAGCACAAGGTCAGCAACAAATTTGGTAGCCTATTTACAGAGCTTAATTTTAACTGGGGCAGTTTGGTAAAGTACCTTGCCCAAGGGTATGTCAGCACTGTCCTACCTAATGCTAAATGTAGGAGGACATGCCCACTGCCACACAGAATTTACCATCACGGAGGGGGCTGATGGGAGAGGTGGTGAGGCTGAGCCTAAGGCAGTTTTTAGCTTGGGAGATAAAAGAGCAACAGTCACTTGGGAGGTCACTTGCGTCACACAACAGATGAAGACCTACATTGAGGACACATGGATCCCAGAGAACACCAGATGAGGAAGAGCTGCTTGAGACCACACATACATCGTCACTGAGTCTCACCTGTCTCCGTGTCATCCTTCTTATCAGCGCTTATAAAATATCAGATAGTGAGTCCGAGAGAGAAGTTTTGGCGTTTGAATTGGCTTTCTTTAGTCGCTTACCCTGCCGGTGGTTTGCTGGATGGTCTGTTTTTTTCTGGGCTGCACTGCTTATTCTGAAACCCGACAGCATGCAAGTTGGCTGCAGCTTAACCATTAAACAAATACAGTATATGCATGCATAACATACTATAAATAAATGTATTAATTTTGCTGAAAGAAACCATTTATGATAAGCTACATTGAGATCATGTTCCAGTAAGTGTTTCCACAATTTTTAATATCAGCACCACCACTTAGCCTGAAGAGGTGCCTCGATACCAGCCGTTTTTCAATGGTCTTGCTAAGTGGAGCCTGGACAATGTCCAGTTTTCCTTTGTATTGTACTTTGTATGATGTACCATAAGCCTTGTGCGTATGTTTCTCTCGTATAGTCATTATATCTATTTGCCTGTTTTCAGAGATGAGTTTTCAGTTTTACTCCATTTGTCAAGAACGTTCCCTGCATTTGCAGGTAAAAATTCTGTAAAATACAGTATCTTCTGCATTTATTACACACGATCATTTTCATGTATCTTTTCTGCATCTTTCAACCCAGAAGAAATTATTTTACACTTTACAGACCACACTACTTAATAAGCACACAAAAGAGCTTTTTGATGCTTCAGTAAACTAGAAGAGCTGCTTTTGAATGCAATGAATTTAAGTTTATGGCACCTTAAATTGCTTAAATGCATGTTCCAGTTTCTATCTCAGTTTATTCGTATTAGATCAGCATTTAATGCTGAAGGTGTGGTGGCAAGAGGCGAGAATTCAATTACCCGCTTGTGTATGTTGTTAAAAATTCATTTTAGCAACACTTAGCTTACTCCTCACGGTGCTATCATCACTGAAGGGCAACATAGCACTGGGATTCGGATTACAAGTTTGTTATTACAGTAGAATAATTTGAAGTCTTTCAGTCATAGCCGAGAATGTAATTTGCCACCAGAATAATTCCATCTGGAAATACTATTATATGTAGCACTTGCATATGCATAATTTATTTTTAGAAACAGATGTTAAAAATTGATAAAACCCATTCCAATATACTGTAATCTTAAAACCCCCAGCCCTCACAAACTTAATTTTGAAAAATGCTTGTAGACTAGTTAGTTCATGTAATTTTTGAATTTGCCTAATCAAACCCATATAATACAGTAGAACGAGGTCAGTTCTGCTGAAAACACTGAGTGCCACTGTTAGCAATTATCTTATTATTCTTATGTCTGATGTGATCTACATTTTATATAGACTAACCATTGGTTTCATTCATGTGTAGATGTGTAAGAAAAATACAGATTTGAAAAATACATTGTCCATATTGACTGTTTACATTTTAACGTTTACGAGCATGATGAAATCCTCAGTTCAGTACAGCAGCTAATGATACACTGATCATGAAAGGAAAAATAATAAATATCTAGTGCTGTATAGTGACTGTAAAGAGGTTGTTATCCTTGTGAAGTGAATGGAGATACTGCAATTAAAATGGGAAACATTGTTTATTTTGTTAATGTTCAATGGTATGTCAGCATCCACAAGAAAAATTTTCACTATATAAATATTTTGTTTTGCACAGTGCGTTCTTGAATTTAAATTTCTATTTTTAATAATGAGGGACAGTACTGAAAGTTATACTATGGTGCTTTCTGACAAATGTGTCAGAGTATTTTGGGGGTATTTTTAAAAAAATGGTGATTAGGAAATAACATCTTGTAGCATAATATAAGGAGAGTGATATCCCTGAGATACAACCATACAGGTTAAGCAAATTTGACTGAGCAAGGATCAAACCCATGTCAATTTCCAGGTGTCATGAGACCCCCCGTGTTGCCAGCTACACCACTGTTCTGTCCAGACCAGCGACCACCACCCCCATATTGTTGTCCTTACAGTTATCGTTTGAATCACGTTTTAAGTTCTCAGCCTCCATTACCTTTGGGTTCTAAGTTTCACCTGTTATGATCTCAGTAATTATGGCTTGTCATTTGGATTATCCAAACAAAGCCAACATGTTCGCTGAGACTGAATTCATTTGCGTTGTTTTCGTTGATTTCATTTGGCTGTTCACTTCTGTGTCGTGGTTGGTGCGGCTGCCTTTGGCTCCGATGGTTGCCGCTTTGATCCCTGCCTCCTGCTACTGTGCCCTTGAACAAGGTGTTTGCCCTGCAATTGCTCCCATACCTTAGTCCGGCTGTGTGCTTGGGTACCTAGCCGTGGCCCTGTGATGTACTGGCATCCCGTCCAGGGTGTGCCCCACTCCGTCAGTTTTGCACCCAATGTTTTCGGGATAGGCTCCGGCTCGCTGCGACCCCACTCGGGACAAGCGGTTATTGAAGTTGGTTGGAGGTTCAGTTCTGTCTGGTTAATTGTATTAAAGGTTGATTTTTTCAAACTTATTTCTCCCCATTACCCTAAATTCTCAGGAAATGTGTATGTTTGTTATGTGTTGAATAGTTTTTATTAACAATTTATTTAATACTTCAAAAATCCTGTATGCAGCTACTCCTTTAATGTGTGCTGGTTTATTCGGTGGTACGAGACATTTACATTTACATTTACGTTTATTCATTTAGCAGACGCTTTTGTCCAAAGCGACGTACATCTCAGCAAAAGTACAATTTATGCATTACATTAAGAGAAAGCGACATAGCTGCAGACATAAAAGTCTCACGCAAACCTAATTTGTTACATACCACTTGCTGCACCGGGGTTCATCGTTCGAGTAGGTAGAGACAAATTGACAGGACTCGAGAATCTCGTGCCTGAATCCAAATCTCTCCTTCTGTTTGTTTAAAGCATTTTTTGTATTGTTCTCTAGATGTACATCACTTTGGAGAAAGGCATCTGCTAAATGAATAAATGTAAATGCAAAAAACATAAAGTGCAGTGCGTACAGTGTGTGCAGTGCGTAATAGCTACAAAACAGCTGAACAAGCACAGACAGCCATATACTGTAGATTTGTAGAGTAATTCACAAAGGGAAGCTGCTTTGTTATGTTGTGTGATGATAATTAATGTTAAATATTGAAGTAAGTGTGCCGATTTTAATATGGTTTGCACAAACGGGTGTTAAACGTTGGGGTTCGGGAATCGATAAAAAATTTATACCGTGGAAATAAATACCAAACAACCAATGTTTACAACCACTTGTCCCGAGCGAGGTTGCAGCGAGTTGGAGCCTAACCCGGCAACACAGGCCGCAAGGCTGGAGGGGGGAGGGGACACACCCAGGATGGGATGCCAGTCTGTCGCAAGGCACCCTAAGCAGAACTCGAACCGCAGACCTGCTACATGGCTGGCACTGACCAAACGTGCAGCCCTCCATGCCCTCCCTGGGAATTAATAATAATCTTTAACTTATGAGGACTCAGTTTACATAGGGATAGGACTTCATAAGGCAGGAATAAGTTAAACCTTAGTTGGTCTTGCTAGGTTTCTAAGTAAAGAGAGGTACAGAAGCAGTTTGCCATCACCTTCTTCAAGTGAACTCTATATAGCTTGTATACAGTTGAAGGAAATGCCGTTTTTCCAGGACCATGGTGAAAGAGTGTGCAGGACTACACACTATCTGAAGCACTTCTCCTATACGCGGTCGCGGGGAGCCGGAGCCTAACCCAGCAACACAGGGCATAAGGCTGGAGGGGGAGGGGATACACCCAGGACAGGATGCCTGTCCATTGCAAGGCACCCCAAGCGGGACTCAAACCCCAGACCCACTGGAGAGCAGGACCCGGTCCAACCCACTGCGCCACTACACCACTGTGCTCCCCTTGTACAGGACTACATGAAGTGCAAATACACAACAGTGTGAGACGAGTGCAGGACAATAAATATACCGAAGAGAACAGTAGATACTCAGGACATGGGCTGTACCTGGGCTGGGCTTCCGTTCTTCCATTCATGTCTAGGGGTACAAATACAGGGAGAAGCATGCAAACACCACACCCACTGACCAGCTTAGAAGCTATGGTACCGGTGTAACCCACCATGCCACCATATTCTGTACACTGCGGATAATGTCTTCTCTTTGTGTAATGACTCTCTGCTCCTGTATACAGTATGGTGTACAGATATGCACAAATATTTGCCTCTTTATTTTACATTGTCTAGCATGGATGACTAGTTCTTCTGCCTAAGAGATGTTGAAAGGCTTAAAAGTGTCTCTCCTCTAGAGACTGAGCAGAGCTTCTGAAATGACAGTGTTATGAGACCAAGGCAGATAAACTAATTCAAGAGAGCTTTCTCTTACCTGGACCCACTTTAATGGCAGAAGTATTAAAGATTTTTCTAACCTGTTTTTTTAAATTTTCTATTAAGAAGCCCCAAGTTATAGTTGCTTGTTCTGAAATGAGGATGTTGACAGTGATGCTTCACTTTTTGCCTTCCTGTTTGTGTTGATGAGCAACATGCTGATGATGCAAGTGACTCCTGTCACGTCACTCGACCAGATCTGGAGCCTCGGGCTGCTGTGTTTGCAACTTGCGTTCGCTCAGTTTTTGCAAGTAGCTTCTTTCACGTATCCATACCGTAACCCCAGCAGCCCGGCTCGATGGAAAAATCTCACGATCCAAGTGGTCCCGAAAAGCGATTGTTTCACTAAAAGTTGAAACCATTTGAGCTACACAGATGTTCTTTAGAAAAATTAAACTTTTTCTGCAGCAGTCCATTGCAAACAGAATCAGAACAACGCAAAATAGGTTAATGACATGTGTTTTATGCCTTTGATAAAGAAAACAAGTGCAACATTTCTAGTAGCCCTGTAAACTAGCCTTATTCTTTTTTATGCACCACTATTTATCCGCTCATCTTTGCAGCACTGCAGCATGTATTATTCTTTTAAGTGCTCTGAGGCAGCCTGTCGGGAAGGGCACTGTACAAAAATAAACTGAACCGAACTGAGCTGAATCAATGCTGATACCCCTCGGGTATTGCAGTTTTGCTGAAACCCGGTTCATTCAGACCATCTGTCACGTAAGAAGGCTCTTAAATCACTGTTAAAAATCAAGAAGTGTTTTGAGAATGCATCATTATGGATGATTTGGTCCATGTTCTCTAAGTTCCCCTTCATCAGAGAGCCCAGTCTGCATTGCAACAAGCATTGCATAGATGCATTTTTGCTTTATGCTTACCTGTCATGTTGACTCAAAAGCAAATTACTAAGAGAAGTAGGCATTTTGAAAGGCTGCAAACTAGAATCCATGAAGCAAGCGTTGGAATATGAACATAAAATGCATACATGGTGGATATATGAAAGCTGTCACATTCTGTTCGCTGCTGTCTTTTGAAATAGCCCTTCTCTCTGTCCATCACTGCACTGCACAGCACAAATGTTCAGAGGAACAAATGCTGCCTGCCTTCAGTTCCTGAGGATGACATCAACATTTTACAGTGAACAGAGAAGCGTGCTGAAATAGGCTTGGCCGCGTATAAAGGAACGCAAAGGTTTTCTGAAAAAGCAGCCGCAGACTCAGAAGCCCAGAAAATTTTAGTCCTGCATGAGGCACAATCCTGGCCATTCATGCACAGGACAATAAACAGCTTATAGTAGTGCTCTGGTGTGAGTGATTTTTTTGAACAGCAGGGTGAAGCAGTTGAAACAATTCTCATTTCACGTTTTTGCTCCATTTACTGTCAAAATAGTTTGTAGATTCTGTTTAATAATGTAGATTCTGTTTTGCCAAGCACAGTCATGCTACTGAGTTAAAGTCTCTGAAAGCTTGAAAGATGTCAGTGAAAAATGCCGTGACAAATCCAGGTTGTGTCTTTTCAGAACATTCAAAGCGTTAAAGCAATCGGAGATTTTTCACGCGATTCAAAGCTTATTTCACGTGTTCACGGACATTTTTACTCATCTGTTTCCAGTCAGTCATAATCAGCACTGTGTCCTGACTCTCTCCCAAAAAATGTGCAAAATAATGATCCTGTGCTTTAAATCACCCCGGTTCCTGGCATTGGTCCTTTGGATATATTATCTGGAATGGATGATGTCCTGTGTCATGGAACGTATCGGCATCTGCTCACAGTGCTCGTTGCTAAAAGCAAGGTCAGAGGAGTCTGGGAGATGAGAAACATTATATGGATTTCCATATGCGGTAAAACAAAAGCATTCATTCTTCTTTCCAGAGGAATTATATGCTATGCATTTCCTGCTGCATAAGAATTATCTTGTGTAAAATTAGTATTACCAGTTGTAACATGCAGCAATATTGTGAAATATATCTTCAGAATTATGCAGTATAGGTTTATAAAATTGTTCTGTAATTCAGTCATATATAAAGATGATTACATATTCATTCAGGTGTAATATCTATAGGTATTTGTATGAAATGCAGCACATAATGAGATGAATATCCCTACAGTTGAGCATTTGGATGATTCCGCACAGTCTGTTCCCTTTGCAATTTTTTCCACCTCCTGCACCCTTTCTGTATAAATGTCACATTCCTACAGCATCACTGCAATCGTAGGAGATGTTCGCAGGGTCTGTCTCCTTCATTACAGAAAGTTGCAGGATGCTCAGCACCCTTAAGTCCCACAGTGAGTGCAAACAACGGTGGCAACAATGACTTGCACATCATAAGTAATTACAAGTGGCAGCTCGCAACGGCTGGGTCGTTGAAGTCTTTCAATCTTACGCAACAAGCTCGCTTGGGGCACACATGAGAATGTCACTGCACTGCTTACAGCCTTGCATTGATTTACAAATTGTATACAGGAAATATTCCACAACTGGTCAGTTCCAGTAGAGTATGTCTTTAAAATGCATCAGAGGTTTTGATTCTCACCTCAAGTAGTTTTCTTTTTCTCCAATTTTAAAGCTCCAAGTAACCTGGAATTATACAATTCAGCTGAATTACAACAACTGCTTCAGGATATATTGAAATGCAATTAAAAGAAAAAAATACAATGAAATACAATGTCAACAGCATACAATTTTCACTGAATATGGTAAAAAGAAGGAAAATATATTTTAAAATTGCATAGTTAACATAATCACAAAGCCACACTTTTTTGTCCAAAGATGGAGATTATGCTTCCTTCACCTAAGGGCATGGATTCCCTCTGAATTCTGGTGAAACTTCATTGCCGTGAGAAGTTTCCTAACTGCTTTGCTTTTATGTATGGATACACACACACACACACACACACACACACATACACATTTTCTGAACCACTTGTCCCATACGGGGTCGTGGGGAACCGGAGCCTACCCGGCAACACAGGAGGTAAGGACACACCCAGGACGGGAGACCAGTCCATCACAAGGCACCCCAAGCGGGACTTGAACCCCAGACCCACCGGAGAGCAGGACCCGGTCCAACCCACCGCGCCCCCCTATGTATGGATAAATATGAGATATTCCAAAAAAGCCTTTTTGCCCAGTGATTCCAAGATAGGGTCCCAACCTCAGCAACCCTGATCAGGACAAGTGGTTAGTGAAAGTAAATGTATTGCGTCTTCCAGAAATCATTTTAGGCCTCACTGTGTCCTGTTGTCAAAGGCAGGGTACTTTATTTTTTGAACCCCAGGAACATATTACTTCTCTGTAGATCTCTAAACCATTTTCAGTCGTGAAATGCTTTGCACAAGTAAAAGCGACAACAGATAAATTTTTTTACAGAAATTTATTTCCTCCAATAATTCTTAATAGGCCTGTGTAGGAAGCGTGATTAAGTTTGATGCTTGTGTGCTCATTCATTTTCACTTATATTTGGTTTGTGGGCTGTCTGCGTGGTTGCTTTGCCCAAAGAAAACATAATGCTGCTTAAATTTGTAAAATAAATACATTATTTTTGTCGTAATAATTAACATTGTCGCCATCTGTTTTTACCACAGCACTGTAGTTGTGTCAGAATCTGCCTTTTTTACATTTTATTTATTTCTTCTGCAACAAATTAGCAGTGAGAAATGCCTTAGAGTTCTACATGACATTGTAAGGAATTCTGTAATTGTGGCACTGAATGTTGCTCATCCAGGTTGTCTCTTGAGGCTCTCCATCAGGAATGATCATTGTTGCCTGGGCACACTTGGGTATACAATTCCTCAAAGGGTTTTGAGAGAAAAGGAAGGCTTGAGAATTTGTACATTGTCGTCGGAGTGTGACCGTTGTCATTTCTCAAGGTTTTGGGAAAACATCAGTTGTCATCTCAGGAACTGCATTAATCACACTGTGTTATTTACAAAGACGTATGGGCAGGCATTGATTTTCTGACTTCTTTGCTGCTGCCTGAAGTTTCACTGTGCCAAACCCAGAAAACATCAGTGGAAGAGAAGCCAGTCACTGATGTTTTGAGCCTTTTCTCCCTGCGGTAACATAATTTCAAAATTCACCTTGTATTTTAACTGTATGGCAGACAGGCCTGTTTCAGTAAGGTATGCACAAGAGTTACATCTGGATTTTGCCTGTAGGGTAGACTTCAGAAGTGCGAATCCCCAGGTCTCAGAGAAACATGATGGCACACTGGTGCTACTGGGACATCGCCAACCACCCGTCAAGTTTAATGAGATGTCAGTGGAGGGAGAGGCTACACAGAGACACAGGACAAGTGAAAGCAAGAGAGGAGAAAGCAAGAGAGCCAGAGAAACATCTCTGCCAGCATTAATGCTCATAAATGACTCCTCATCAGGTTAGGAGTGCTAACTGTATGAGAAATTTTAGCTGACAAAAGTTCTTATATACCATAAAATAAAGTGGATGAGAGCAGAGAATTTTCTAGTAGGCTTTGGGTGTTGGGAAATGGTCTTTAAATTTCCAGCGTGTTAAGCGAAAAGTCTCTGTTACAGCTCTTCCCAAAAGAAGCATGCAGAGAAAGCCACACTTTGATTCATGCGTCTATTAAAGTGAACAGTTAGAATTTTAAGCTGCCCAAGGTCAGGGTTTTCATCGGAACCAGGCATGCATTCAGATAAAAATTTCGTTAGAGCTGCAGGAGAACTGGAAGTGACGTCCTCCTTCAATTCAAAGTCCTTAGCATTTAACATGGGCTTCAAACATGCTTTCACATTGATACATCTTGCAGAAGGTGGTCGAAAAAGTCTCCTATACACAATTACAAGCACAGCCACACACATGCTTCATATTAATTAAACACCATTAATATGCTATAGCTTTGAAAGAGGTGTAACAACCATCCCTTCAATATGTGGATATTTAAATAAACATGAAACAACTAACAGTATTCAAAAGAGGAACCGCAGGAGAACTGGTCAAAAATAAACTTAATTATTCCATGTGGCAAGTGGAACAGTGCATAAAAACATTTGGCGAAGAAGAAGACTTCAGAGAGACGGAACAGTGATTGCAAGTTACAGATGAACAAAAGGGAAAGACAGATGCTTAAGAGAGTAGCTACTCAAAGCCACAAACAACAAATTCAAAAATTATGTGGAAGAAACAGTACACCTTGAGTCTCCGAAAACTTATATTTAAGGCCATGTGTTAACCATATATTTTCAACATTGATACAATAAAAGCAAAACCAGGAGGAAGGAGTGACAAACATGGAACTGTGAGCACTGCAAAAAGATTCAACATTTAAAAAATGAATTATAGTGCTAACATCAACTTTAAGGTTTTTAACTCTTCGGGGTCAAATGCACAATTAAATTGTGGATCTCTGCATTGTTCAGATTTTAACTTGTTTGATTAAAAAAATCAAACATGGTTGCCTATCCAAGATGCAAAGCACATTTATTCTGTGATTTTGTAAGTAGGTATTTGTTGGCCGCTTGCCTGGCATCCATGTGATCCAATAAGCCTTGTTTCTAGCAATCAAACACTGCTATCGTTGTCTAATATGTGATGTGTTGTGTCATATATAAAGACCAGTAGCCTCCTACAAGTCATGTCTCCTGCAGTAAGATGTCCCAGCTGTATAAAGAAGCAATGCTTGTCATAATAAATAATAAAAAGGCTTTGTCATTCCATAGTAATATAATGAGGTCTAGAAATACTTTGTCTATTAAAATGTAAGTTATAGTTGTTGGTTGCTGTAGGTCGCTGGACGGCGCGGTGCCACAGCGCCTGGGTGGTGCGAGAGAATCTGATTTTGGTCCTCGCTCAGACTGTGTGGAGTTTGCATGTTGTCCCTCTGTCTGCGTGGGTTTCCTCTGAGCACCCCAGTTTCCTCCTACAGTCCAATGACATGTTATTCAGGTGGATTGGTGACTGAGTCACCCATAATGTGAGTGACATAGTGAGAACGTGGTCCACTGATGTATGCATGAGTGACCCAGTGCAAGTAGTGTATCTAGCAGTGTAAGTCACCTTGGTGAAAAAGGTGTGTGGGCTGATACTACATAGAGTTCATTGGAAGCTGCTTTGGAGAACAGTGTCTGCTAAATGAAGTAATGTACTGTAGTTGTGTATTGATGCTACCTTAGAAGTCTTGAAATGTACAGCTTTGGAGATGCATGGTTGAGTGAGACCAAGGGAAAACAGGTGGCTGATTTGTAATCCCATAGGCAGCTATCTCGTGAGATTCGGTCTGCCTGATTGATTGTCATATCCATACTTCCAAAGGAAGCCAGTTTACATTTATTTACACACACACACACACATTTTCAGAACCGCTTGTCCCATACGGGGTCGCGGGGAACCGGAGCCTACCCGGTAACACAGGGCGTAAGGCCAGAGGGGCAGGGGACACACCCGGGACGGGACGCCAGTCTGTCGCAAGGCACCCCAAGCGGGACTTGAACCCCAGACCCACCGGAGAGCAGGACTGCGGTCCAACCCACTGCGCCACCGCACCCCCATACATTTATTTACATTTACATTTATTCATTTAGCAGATGCTTTTCTCCAAAGCAATGTACATCTCATAGAAAATACAATGTGTGCATTACATTAGGAGAAAGAGACATAGCTGCAGATTTGTGATTGTTACAGTAAGTACAGTTAGTTTCCTTTGCCATATGAACTAATGTTCATCACACAAGTAGCTGCATAAAACTTTACCAGAATATCACCGATTCCTAATCACCTTCCTAGTAGTTTTTTGTTACATATAGCACACATAGTTTAAGTGACTAGGTACATTTTAATGGTCCAGGCACTCTTTGCTTGAAACATCCCCATACATATGGACAAACTAAATGAAGAGGTTTTGGGAACACCGTGATAAAGTTAAAGGACTTGCACGGCCTTTTCAGCCTCTAGTTCTGAACATGTTTGAATCTTCATAGGCAGTACCGAAGTGTGGAGTAGATTCTCATCTCTTTATCCTTCAAAAGACTGCAGGCTTTCCATCTTAGAGAATGGTCATTCACACTATGTACACAGTTCACAATTGGTGTGATAGCTTCCCAGAAATGATTGCTGCTCTCATGAAGGCAGTGGGTGGCCTTCCTTATTAGTTTTTTGATATTATGCTGTTGGTGTTTCCAACATTTCTTCCTTTTTACTTGCTGTTTTGCAGAGTAGGCAAAAAGGTGAACCATATTTGTGCCTCTTAATAAGAACAAAGTATTGTTTTCTTCTGGGGTAAAGATGATAAAAGAGATGATATTTCAAAGGGGCTATATATTTGGGATAGGGGGTGCTCCACTTGATTCTACACTGCATTCTTATTTTTCGCTGTCAAGAGCAAAGGAAAAATCTGCTGTATTTTTTCAGTCGAAAGGATAAGCTGCATGTCATGGGAGTATAAAGATGCGTGGACAGCCCTGCATCTTCATACTGCAAGTAAATGACCTCCTGAAGATTTCTGGTCTGTGGGCACAAGGACATAAATTTTTCTGGCAGTGGCAGAGCACTGAAACCCTCCAAGCCTTGGACGGTCATCATTAAAGCGCGCATCCAGAGGGCTGAGCCCCAGATATCTGATGACTGCAGCAGCGAGTGAGAGGCAGCCCTGGCCATTTGTGCAGGCCGTAGCGTCACTGTAGCCCCTCCAGCTGGCTTCTCCAAGAGCAGAATCCTTACAGCTAAGTGATGAAGGGAAGCCTCCAGCAGGCAGGGAGCCTGGAACACTACTGTAGCATCACATCACCTCATGTTGCTCTGATTTGTAGCCATGGCATAGCTCTCCTAGCTGGTTTCGAGGATAGATTAAAAAAAAAAAAACGAAAATGAACGACTGGACTCAAGTACTGATGTTTTCCATCATATGAACCCTCATTCCCCATAATTTTCCTAAGGGCCTCCCTCAAAATATAAATTACAGTGTGATGCTTTCTAAATTGCCATCAGTTATTATTTGTCCTCATAACTTTACCCGTAAAGCTTCGCAAAGTGCCTGCTCTTTGTACTTCCACTGCTGCTTAACAATGTTACTACATGTTTTGGAAAAACTGACGGAATACACTGACAACGTACTTCAGCATATGTCATACAATTATTTACATTTACATTTATTCATTTAGCAGACAGTTTTGTCCAAAGCGACGTACATCTCAGTAAAAAGGTATAAGTTGGAAGTATGTCCAAGTAATAAAACTGTTGAGAGTTTGCTAAATTTTAAAATAAGTAATTATTCAATATATCTGAATACCACAAGTTACTCAAAATTAAGACTGATGGAATTTTTATCTACAATGTTGGAGTTGCGATTTAAGAGTGAGATTGGTGTATGATCAGCTCATCATATAAAGGTTGTGGGATATGTTACCATAAGCTTCTCTTTACACAAATAACAGTACAAATAATAATAAGGATTTTTTTTCAAAGAAAAATACACAAACTACGCAAGAAAAATAAATGTAAAAAACTGAAGACAAAAACAGACAATATTCACCAATATGCAATACTCTGTTCTGTACGCGCTAGTAATGTGCTTGACCTGTTTCTTTTACGCTTTCAGTAAGATGACAGAGATGATGACTGACTCAGGGGAGAGTGGATGTAAGCATGTAAGCTCACTAGCAAGCTCATTTCATGTGTTGACTGCAGAAGTGTTTTTCACATATGGAAATCCATTTTCTGCACATTTTCCCCTTAAAAAAGAAAAAATGAATAAATAAATTCAGGTGTTTCTTGCATAAAGCTGAGAGCCCATATCTTAAAGGCACTGAAGATGTGACAGAATAGTATCTGAGCTGATAGTTTTGCTAAACCAACTGACATAACATGAAGGAAATCGAGAATGTGACAGCGTGATGAATCAACGTCATGAAACAACGAGCTTTGTTGACGTGTTTAATAACAGTATGTGACATGAGCAGCCTGCTTATCTTGAACTGGTCCTGTAAAATTATACTGCTTTGTAAATTGGTGAATAATTACAAAATGTTTGGATTACAAACCAAAATATTGCAAGTTGCTTCGGAGAAATTTGTTAGCTATGTGAATAAATATTATTATGTATGTGTGTATTATAATGTGATATAATATTATGATGTCATCATGGAGCTTAGACCATTTGCATAGTATTTCTGAATCATTTGATTGCAATGAATGTTCGAAATGCTGTGTTCAAACAAAAACAAATAAAATATAGCTGCGAAAATTCACTAAATGAAAATTAGGTTCTTTGCTACGTGTTGAATTTACAGGTTTGCCCACATTCCAAAAAATCTCTTTTTCCAGTCGTGTAACAACGCATTAATGTTTCACTTGAGGGCTGTTATGCAGTAAGAGCAGGGGTCAGCATGAACCTGCTCTATTTCCCATTAGAAATGGCTGATTAGTCAAGTTGATGCATTTAGTTTAAGAATATATGAAGGTCACAAGCACAGCACTTCTTCCATCTCTTGCTTTTTCCGAAAGCTGTGGCCCCATTGTGGCTCATCCATTTGTTCTAGTGAATTGTTTCACAAGGTTTACCTTATCTTGGTGATTGTTTTTTTTTTTTTTTTTTGCAAATTTTATTAAAGATTACCAAAAATTTAATCAATCTTTTTCATTAATACCGTTATGTCATTTTTCACTCTTGTGGTCTGGTCCCAGCTGAAAGTGAATAACTGTCACACAGCAGTAATCCATATTTCCATTTTTATTGCAAGCTGTGCTTATCTATACGTGTTTGTGCTTGCATTTCTGCTTCAATTATCCCTTCACTAAATAAATATTTTTGTCTGCTTTAATTTCAGTCTGTTCACAGTTCTCCAGAGGAGTATATGCTATCTTTGGCTTTTATGACAAGAAGTCCATGAACACTCTGACCTCCTTCTGTGGAGCACTGCACACCTCTTTCATAACCCCAAGCTACCCTATCGACGCAGATGTGCAGTTTGTCATCCAGATGAGGCCATCACTGCGGGGGGCTGTCCTTAGTCTTCTGACCCACTACAAGTGGGAGAAGTTTGTCTACCTCTATGACACAGAAAGAGGTAAGTTGTGGTCATATTCATGATATGAAGTTCACGTTCTTTCTGAATGTTTTCCTCTGAAATAATTGAAGTCATAGAAATTTTGAAAGGCATAACCAAAACTATAGATCTGCAATTAATAATCTGTAATAAAATTGCCTACAGTGTGCTCTAGTTTCAAGATGGGAGCATGTGTGGAAATCAGCAATATACTCTTCGTTTTTTATCCTGGCACAAGCACGATATCTCATCGGCACCAGCGATAGCAAGGTTCATAACATACTGCTATCTGTGCTGAAGTTCATGTCTGATATTCTGATGAGTAGCAAGTTTCATCAGGAACTGTCATACTCCCCTAAAGCTAATGGAATCCAAGTTTTAAAGGGCTGATGGTAGCAAAAGAGTATGGTTCTTTTTGGACAGCTACTTTAAATATTGTATAGCCTATGAAATTAAATCTAGGGCATAATTAAAAGGAGATTTTAAAGTTCAAAATAGAATGGAGGCAACAGAAATGCAATGGAGTGGAGCAGATAGTCTGTTATGTACCTTTACCAGAGATTTTCTGCCCTTATGTCACCAAAAACTAATTCATTTCCACTTTTTAATCAATTTAGCCTATTGGCAGGACAAGCCCAAATTGTTCCAGTCTGATGCCAATAACACACAACATTGCATTGTGAAACTAGAGCTAAGTGTACACGTGACGTGTTTGTGTTATGAGTTTCTCATTGCATTTCTGTTGGTCTATGCATTTTGAAGGTTGCTTAAAAAAAATTAAATTATATTTAGTGGAGCTACTATAAATTTAACTCAATTCACAATACAGAGTGTCGTCCACCCAAATATATGGCTACTGTTTGTAAGATTTAGGCCCATCAGATCGGGCAGTTTTGCTTCCATTTTAGGGTTGGATTCAGTGATGCAACAAATCTGCAAAGGGAAGCATGTTACATAATGTATTTACAAGATATATATTAAAGACCACCAGCAAAATTTATCGTGAGTTGTTCTGTTGTACACATTGACCTTCTTGCAGAGGTCATTGTACAATGGACATTGGACTGTGTCTCTGCAGTCACAGACGGTTTAAGTTTCCAGATGAAGGTTAGATGTATTGTAACGACCCCGTGTTACTGTTTTAGGAGGGAGTGTATGCTTGATGTAAATAGTTGCATTATGGGAAATAATGTTAAATGTGTGTGTAACCACTGGGGGCACTTACGGAGAAAATAATGGGGTGGCTGTGTCTGCCAATGTGTCAAGAGAAGAGCCTGTGGGTGCTAAGCAAAGGGGGGGGGAAGACTAGGTGTAGGCATAGGTCCTGGAGGAAGCAGGGTCCTTGATCGAGAACATTCTTTCCTTGCTGCCAGTGTTTTAATAAATCGTTCATCATGAACGGTGCATCCGCATCCTTCTTTACCCCATCCAACCCCACGGTGCTGCGTGCCACAGTATTTCTCTCTTACTGGATAGCTTGTAGTTAATACTTTACACATATTTTTTCATAGTAATTTATTTACAGTATATTTTCACTGCATAAGAAATTCAAATTAAGCTTATGATGCCAAACCATTCTCATAACCATGGTAAAACCATTGGCTTGCCTACTTCATTAATGGCAACTTTGATTTAGTGTAATGCTTAGGGTCTTTATTCAAGGCAAACATCCTTTTACTTTTTCTTGGCAAGGACCCAGTTTAAAAATGTCATAATATGCTTATGATTAATTATTTTTATTTTTACAGGTAAGACATGGGTCTTGTGCAAATTATAGTTTACCTTACCCTCTAAGAACCAGTAAATTTTTCATGTTGCTCTACCTGCCCTATAAATTCATCCGTATGTATGAGTATGCGTCGGCTTTTGTAACGTAATGCTAAAGCTAAGCTCCATACATGACTGTACGTAGGTTGGATCAGTCTGTTGCAGAAGTCTTTAATCCGCTCTGGTTCCTGCATCTAATTTGTGCCTAATTGGATTAGACACAGGGACAGCACAGCAGGCCCCTGTGAGACTTTAACAGGTCCTTCATGTGCCTCTCGCCTGGTGCTTTGCCACTCGGCTCTGAGGCCTTTGCTGGCATCCAGCCCAGAGGTGAGAGTCTAGCGGAGCAGCCATGGAGCAAAGGGATCTCTGGCTCAGACAGGTTTATTTTGTCTATGTTTAACTGAAGACAAATAAAGACAGGCTGCATTGTTGCATTCAAGTTTTTCAAGAAAGCAAATATTCTTTCCCCATTATAATAACTAAAGTATCTCTTTGTTTGTATGCCATCACTTGCTGTAGGAGTACTGGTACCCTACGCTGAACACTGTAGATATTGCTTTGTCTGGGTATCTTCGTCGTCATGTTTGCGTAATGCAAACAATGTCTGATAAAAAGTAAAAATATGGACAAAATATGCAGGTATATCAGTGAAAAAACATAGGCTACATGGGTGAAATATGGTAAACATAACTGTCAGCGAGCACTGCTTCCGCAAAAAAAGTTGCAAAATACAGAAACGAAGTGTGTACTTTAAATGTTTCAGTGATCATTTTATCTACAACTAATATGCTTGTTAGTCTCATGTTTAACATACGTTACACACGCATACAAACTGTCTGAACCGCTTGTCCCATACGGGGTCGCGGGGAACCGGAGCCTAACCCGGCGACTCAGGGCACAAGGCTGGAGGGGGAGGGGACGCACCCAGGACGGGACGCCAGTCTGTCACTAGGCACCCCAAGTGGGACTTGAACTGGAGTGCAGGACCCAGTCCAACCCACTCCGCCACCTCGCCCCTTTTAACATATGTTACACATCTTTAAATAGTTTTCACAGCTTTAACATAGTAGCTGAGAGTAGCTGAGAGTAGTTTTCAGAATATAAATGGTTGAAACTTAATTTTTTGTCCTAATTCTGTCAAGGGTGAGTTTAATGTCCAAGGGACTGATATCACTTTATGGTGATATGTATTGGGATGATTATATATGCTTAATATGTTAAGACTAAGGATGATTTTTTTTTTTCTTTTGGGCTCAAATATTGCTCTGTTTCTCTCATCGCTTAAATAGGACAATACATTTCAGCTGAAGGGTGTATAGACTTTTTTGCACCCCACCTCTAACTCCAGTGGAATTGGAGTGGAAGATCATGAGGTCCCCATCACCTATATATTGCAGAGGCACACACAGTATGCACAGTTCCTCATCGGACCACATGGAGAGAGGCACAGTGTAACTCTATTCCCCCATTCATCACTTGGGCAGAACTGCCGTACCCTCAGGAGTGAGTACCATATGTTGCAGAGACATGATCAAAGTGTTTGATCATATAAAGTTAAACCATATTTGAAATGCCATGCTTCTCTGATATTTATATGCTAATGTATGTTGAAACTGCTGTATTTACATCTCAAAGTTGCAAAAAAAACCATTTGTTACAATAAAGATGTTATGTTTAGGTATGAAAGTGGCTGGAGATACATAAATAGATGTTAACAAAGTAGTAGCTTCAGCTTTTTTTCCAGGGATGTGGTGGTGCAGCAGGTTTGGCTGGGTCCTCTTCTCTGGTGGGTCTGGGGTTCAAGTCCTGCTTGGGGCGTCTTGCGATGGACTGGTGTCTCATCCTGGGTGTGTCCCCTCCCGCTCCAGCCTTGCATCCTGTGTTGCTGGGTTAGGTTCTTGCTGCAACCCCACTTGGGACAAGTGGTTTCAGCCAGTGTGTGAGCTTTCATTGCCAGTTCTAACTTTGAAACAGTCTTTGTTGGAACACAAAGAAATGTTGAAAGGGGATATTTAAAAACTTTTGATAACGCTCTTTCCTTTTATTTGATTTGATATATTTATCCATTCAGCACGTTGAAATTTAGTGAATAAGGGGTTTCTCCAGGATTCTCCTTTCCCTTCCTTTGATGAACCTTATGGAAACTGTTCAACACATGAGCTATTTGATAAAGGCAGTCATTGTTTGACATAATAAACTGGTGTCATACCAATTATTTGTGTGTATTTACGAGATCAGTCCTCTTACACATGTACAGTCACTTCTTGATTATTTGTTTTTTTTAAAAAAGCTTTCAAACAGAAACTAGTGACATTGGTTGTTCCGGGGAGAAATTAAGTACCAGTATCAACCAAAATGAAGACGCAGCAAAATGTTTATTTAAAAAATCAGCACTATACAAATAGACTGAAAGGATCTGAGATGAGAAGCAATCGGTATAATTGACTCACCACCAACCACACTCTCACCAGCTCAGCTACTCTGTGATATTATCGTATGTGTTCAGTTGAGGCTGGGGTACCAGCCATCAAGAAAAGTCTCTTTAAGCAATACTGTAATCTTTCAGGGAGGGGCGCGGTGGCGCAGTGGGTTGGACCGCAGTCCTGCTCTCCGGTGGGTCTGGGGTTCAAGTCCCGCTGGGGGTGCCTTGCGACGGACTGGCGTCCCGTCCTGGGTGTGTCCCCTCCCTCTCTCCCGCCTTACGCCCTGTGTTGCCGGGTAGGCTCCGGTTCCCCGTGACCCCGTATGGGACAAGCGGTTCTGAAAATGTGTGTGTGTGTGTGTGTGTAATCTTTCACAGTACTCTCATCATCATTACAGATGGGTGGCCAGTGCAAAACAAAAAAGGGAAAAATGCAGCAACTTTTTGTGATAGTCTAAGTGTGACTTATCTATAAGTGTGACTCAGTGTAACAGCAATAATCCATTACTAATTCTGAACAAAGGTGTTTATTATGTGGAATTTAAATCAAGGTCAGTTATGTGTCTGAACATGCACATTGGTACGCTGAACTGTTGATGCGGTGTTTACAGATATTATCAATCATTCACCATCATTGTCATCTTTCTTCAATAGTCATTAAAGTCGACCCAGGAAGTACAGACATCCAAAAATGCGTGATATAAAAGTAATCGAAATACAAATGCAATACTGATTTCACAAAGACCACATATCTATATGATTCAGGAAATTACGTAGTGTAAATTTATATATCTATGTGTGTGTGTGTGTGTGTGTGTGTGTGTGTGTGTGTGTGTGTGTGTGTGTGTGTGTGCTTTCATTGCCAGATCTAACTTTGACACAGGCTTTGTCAGAACACAAAGAAATGTTGAAAAGGGATATTTAAAAGTTTCTGATAACGCTATTTCCTTTTATTTGATTGTGTGTGTGTGTGTGTGTGTGTGTGTGTGTGTGTGTGTGTAGGCATTATTATTTCACATGAAATGCACAGTTCTTAAACTGGGTGACGTGACGTTTTATCTGAAAATCATATTATGGGAAGTTGTAGGAGGTGTGGTGGTGCAGCGGGTTTGGCCAGGTCCTGCTTTCTGGCGGGTCTGGGGTTTGAGTCCTGCTTGGAGTGCCTTGTGATGAACTGGTGTCCCATCCTGGGTGTGTCCCCTCCCCCTCCAGCCTTACACCCTGTGATGCTGGGTTGGACTCTGGCTTGCCATGGCCTTGCATGGGACAAGCAGTTTCAGGCAATGTCTGTGAGAAATTGTATGTATACATTCAAACTTTATGTACAGGTCTTTAATATATTAAATAAAATACCACTTTTGTCTGATAGAGGCTCAAGTACAGAATAATGTCACACAGCGAAGCAGTGTGAGCTGGATTAATTTTATTAGAACATGGTCTGGAATGTGTTGCTCTTCTTTAGAGGCTCTCCCTTAAAGCATTTATCTAAAATAAATATTTTAAATGTTTTAATAAACTATTTGCCATGGAATTTTGTTTACTGAACTTTGTCTTTGGTGAAATTGAGTTAAAGGATTTGGTCTGATATATTTTGGTTTCCAACAGAAAGTAGAGAAACAGTGGATATGACTTGCTTTGGGGGAATTTTAAGGTTTGGAACTTTGTTCTGAAATCCTGTGTTTTTTTTTTTCTTTTTTTTAGAGAAGAAACAACTAGATTAATTACTCAGTGCTAAATGGCTCCATAGGACAGCTCAGCAGTGAGGGGCAAACTAATTAGCACAGTGTGAGAAGGAAGGCATGGTGCAATATAAACGCCTAATTGCAAGGTCACCCCTTGCCAGGCTTGGAGCGAAACTGAGAAAAGTCAATTAAGAGCTGAAATATATGCTGTGTATTTTTTCTACACATACTGCCTTCATCAGAACGAGACGCAGGGAGATGAGATGGACGGATACAAAATTTTAAATGGATGGTTTCTCTTAAACGGTCTGTAATACCACAGGGTTACAAGTACAGTACTCTCCATCAGTTTTATTAACAATATGGAATTTTAGAAGATATATTGTGCCAAAACACACAAAAAAAAAATCATATAGAATTGTCTGATGTAATCAAATGCTGTTTTTTTTATTCACCAAAAAACATGGGTTAAAGAGAATTTTTTATTATTATTTTTCCATAAATGCCCATCTTGCGCTTCATGGATTGGGCCGTCAGTCTTCTCTTTTGTGATGTGCTCTTTGGAGATACAGCAGAAGACCTTTCATCAGCCAGCAAGGTATATTAATCATGATCACAAATCTCACATGGAAAAGCTATCTCTATTTGCCTGCTGAGCAGACAGCCACTCTTACCACGCCGGAACAAAATTAATTCACACTTGCAGTCTGCCAACCTTTTCTGGCGCTTACCGTTGGCGTTGCAGGTTCTTTTGTCTGGTGAAACAGGCATTTTTCACTTTCACACATGCAAAATGTTTTGCACTGACACTGACGAAAGACAGATTTACCATTGTCAGACTCGAGCCCAAGAGTTGTATCGCCAGCAATGCATTGACTCATTTTTCGGTGCTCAAGTCTGAAAGTGACTGGCCATAGCAGCGACAGCCAAACTGGCTCACTGAGCCTCTGCCGCACAGGGGGTTGGTTCTTTGTACAGTCGTAACTTACAGGACACAGATGGAATTAATGTGCATTTAGAAACTGCATTTCTAAAGGACTGTGAATAGAGTAAGTGCTGGGAATTATTTTCTTTTATGTCCCTTCCTGCTGTTTTTACAGCACAAGGTCTGTATGTGATGACTATAACAGGTCCAGGGCCATGTGATTTACAAAAGATCATTACAAAAATAAAAAAACTTTATGATAATGGTTGTGCAAGCTGAGAGGTGCGGTGGTGCAGCGGGCTTGGCTGGGTCCTGCTCTCTGGTGGGTCTGGGGTTTGAGTCCCACTCGGGGTGCCTTGCGACGGACTGGCATCCCGTCCTGGGTGTGTCCCCTCCCCCTCCGGCCTTCCGCCCTGTGTTGCCGGGTTAGGCTCCGGTTCACCGTGACCTCGCCTGGCACAAGCGGCTTCAGACAGCGTGATTGTGCAGACTTATCTTTATTAATATTAGTCATCACAGGTGTTTATACTAGAATCTGCTGCCACAAATTGCGAGCACTAATTGCAACCCCCTCCTGACGAAATCTGCACCGAAGAGCACATTTGTGCAAACAACATCGAAATTCAGATAGGTATTCAAAAAACGCCGCAGGCTTCATAGTGCACTGCCATGATAAAGTAGCTTAAGTTTTCTCAGACTGCAAGGGTAATCTTGAATTTAATTTCCATTGATTTATTTTAGCATATTATTAATGAAATTTAAATAAGCTTAGTTAAGGGGACAGAAAATGAATCGCGACTGATCGCGTGCCAGTACGCATGCTTATTCACTGGAAGTATGAATCATGCAAGTAAGTAGCGGCAAATGCATGCGCAATGGAAACGAGAAGACATGAAGAGACATTTCTGCCTGCTACGAGGTCCTTCGGAGATATGCTTCACTCACCGGTTCTGCTTGATGGCCCTACTGCCGATTTCAGGAGGCGTGCAGCCGAAACCACACATTGGCCAGAAGACAATGTCAGTTAAATTAAAAGTAGATCAAAGGCCCCAGTAGGTCTGGTTCTTCTTCACATTTGGCTTTATGATGTGAATTAAGACTAATTAAACCATAGAAACAGACACTGAAGACAAGGGGAAAGGAAAAGCCCCACAGTGGCTTCTGCTGCTTAAAGAAATTGCTTTAACCTCTCGCACAAAGTATTCGGGAGGCATTCGCTGAAAACAATGGAAGGTACTTAACTTCAGACGAACTTTGTATAATTTTCTTCTACTTTGCGCCTCTTCGTCTTCAGTTACTGCTTGCAGTTTTTAAAGAAATTCTTTTAGTCTCATATAACATTATCTGTACTCATGACAGAGTGTTAAAAAGTCTTTTTATTACATCTATTACTGCCTTAAGGACATATGGCATTGCTTGCTTGTGTTTACCAGTTCAGTGCACAAGTTGTAATGTACACTAAAAGCTCGCATGGTGTACTGTAAATATTGATTTTAAAAAGTTGTCCTTTTTAATTTTGTTTCTGAAGAAAATGCTATGCAAGTATTTTGTATTTTAACACAGTAATGTGAAGACTTTTTTGCATTCTGCTACTACTGCATTGCACTGTGCCGCATTGCACTGTGGCAGGAATACAGAGAAAGGAGGGAATAAAAGCAGCTTTACAGAAATATGCAAAGATGGCAGGATGGGAACCTGCTCAGAAGTTGGCAGCTGGACATGATGTCCCATATGACGTACACTGTGTAGCGCAGCTGTCTGACAGTGCATGGCTGGTGCTGGAGGACATGGGTTTGATCCCCACTCTGTCTGTGTGGAGTTTGCATGTTCTCCCTGTGTCTGCGTGAGTTTCCTCCGGGTGCTCTGGTTTCCTTCCACAGTCCAAAGACATTCTGTTCAGGTGGATTGGTGACTAAAGTCTCCCATAGTGTGTGAGTGACACAGAGAGTGTGTTCCACTGATGTATGGATCAGTGACCCATTGTAAGTAGTGTATCTAGCAGTGTAAGTCTGATAACACTACACAGAGTTCAAAGGAAGTCACTTTAGAGAAAAGAGGCTGCTAAATAAGTAAGTGTAACGTGAAACACAATTGCTGACACACACAGTGGCTGAGTTGATAAAAATGGGTGCCTTGTGGCAGTGCAGCTAAGTGATGTCATCAGAACATTTTGTTTTCGACCCCATTCAAGTTCATTTTTACTAAAAATGGCTATGAAGCAAAAATGTGTATATGAGCGTGGTGCAGAAAAGAAAAAATTAAAGAAAGCAAATATACAATTGAAAGTGAAAATAACAGTAGCAACATGACGGCATAATTATGATTCTCTCATTCTCACGCCACCCCCCCATCCAGCGTTCGGTAACCACCGTGTCTTGGGCATTATCCATGTGCTTATCCAGGAATCAGTGAGTACAAGACAAGAAGGGGTCCACCATGGAAATTATACAGTATAATAATGTACCCTATTTATATTATTATTCTACTGCAGTATTATTTGCTCATTTAGTATTATTTTAACAAGTACAATGCATTAAATTAGTGAAAAAACATAACACTCTATTATGCAAGGTGGCATTCATGCATGTAAATTGTTTATATATCTTTGTGGTTGATATAATATAGTATAAAGGAGCTTATGACTTATGACAAGGTGGTCAGAACAAAATGCCATCATAAATTGAGAACAACCTGTGTCTGAAAATGTGTGTCTGTCTATGAGTACTGGGGGATGATTGAGTTTTATTTTATTATAGATGTTGTCTTGCATATTGCCAAGCGTTGCACTGTTGTTATATTGCGGTAATGATGAATACGGTTGAAATGTGAGAAACGTGAACCAAAGGAATTTTCTTTGGAAGATAATAAAATATAACTTCATTTGTATTGTTAGAAGGGGGGCTCAACCGTTACACACATAATATACTGGGTAATACTGTACTATTCCTATTAGGACGTTAATAGAGCTATCTTTGTTTGTTAATGTGTTTTTTTCTTTGATTTCACCCACAGGAATACACTGAGATTACAGTTATAGCTTTCCAGTCTGTGCCGTTGATCACTATGTTACCTGCTGCTTTGTACTGTATCTTTGTGGCTGTAGCAGGACTGAGGGGCTTTTGCTGAAGGAAGCTCTCTTCCTTTCAAATCTGGCTGCATGTCAAGCTATCGCAGAAAAACACAATCGGCCAAGGTAACACTTTGCATTTTCAGAACGGTTTCGTTCCAGATACCGACAGAGGCCACCTTAAACACGCGAGGCCTGATCCAGAGAGCAGAAAGGCCACGCTGCACCAGAGACGGTGCTGATTCAACTACACTCACATGGCAGCGGCTTCGAAAAGAGAGGATCTCGGTGCTCTTGATGCCCACACGTGGAGAGCTTGAAAGGCCAGACTTCACACAGCAACACAGGGGACCTGACATTCAAAGGGTGGTTTTCAAAAAAAAATAACAAAAGCATATGAACAATCCTACAGTTATGGTTAAAACTATATAAAGGTTTCGATACTTACTCTTGGGAATTTCTATCAAATCAACTGTGATTTATAGAGTGGTTGTCAGCAGGTGTGATATTGCAAAAGTTTTAATTACCTTTCCTGAATTCATACTGTAACTGAAAGCCTTCACTAAGTTGGATTGATAAATTTTGGATGTTTGTTTCCCAGTGTTGGGTTTTGCCTATTCCTTATTCCATTCTTTCACTAATATATAACTGCATCAAATCCAACAGCTTTCACTAATATGTTTACAAGCGTAGTAAGAAAAGTGAACTTTAATATTTTAACAACCGTGAATTCCACTTTTTTGTGTTTAGTTCTGTATCTGAAAGACCATAGAAAAATTTCCTTGGTATTCATAATGAAGACCTGAGAAAAATTGATTCGGTTCTATAAGTTCTATTTTATTCTCATAGCGTGTCTGTGTTGGTTCTATTCAAAATGTACCTTAAGTTTCAATGCTTAAATAGAAAAGAGGGATTGTTAATAGCTCCCATGGCCAGCTATGATAATGATAACTGCTAGCAAAAAAATCCCATCTACAGCTGCACCTGTCAGCATTTTGATATGATAATATTTTCAGTTGAAGTACAAATCTTGTACTGATTTGACAAAGTAGCTGTCTGATGGCTCTTCCACAGTAACACCAACTGCATCTTGGTGTCATACTGCATTTCAGTACTACTAGTACAGCACTACTTCATCCTCAGCGAGTTGTGGACAGCCTTCTTAGAACTGGCAGGAGTAACATGGCATACAGCAGCTGGAAATTAAAAGTTTAAGGAAAGCCAACAAAAAAATTTCAACCATCAGAATCAATTTACACTCAGATAGGCTTCTAAATCTTTTTGTTTTGTTTGTTTACTGACATTTGTTTTCAGTACTGGAGGGGGTGCGGTGGTGCAGCGGGTTTGGCTGGGTCCTGTTTTCGGGTGGGTCTGGGGTTCGAGTCCCGCTCGGGGTGCCTTGCGATGGACTGGCGTCCCGTCCTGGGTGTGTCCCCTCCCCCTCCAGCCTTATGCCCTGTGTTGCTGGGTTGGGCTCCGGCTCCCCGCGACCCCGTATGGGACAAGCGGCTTCAGCAAATGTGTGTGTGTTTTCAGTACTGCTCTAATTCCAGTCTGAAAATCTCCTTTTTTACATCCTAAAATGTACCTTAGATAGAGTACCTTTTACTATTCTACATTAGTTAAGTTTTAAGGTGTTACAGTATTCCCATGATAATGACACTTCTCCCTGTCTTCAGGAAGCACTTTGTCTGGAGTACTGTGTGTGGTTTTCTGGACAAATTGAAATCAGCTTGACAAACCGCTCACTTACAGGACTTCTTATTTCACAGGAATTAGCAATAAAAGAAAAATGGTCAAGAACAAATGACATTGCTAGGGTTCGGGGAGGTACATATATGGTGAGATGTTTTGTGGAGGAACAACCTTTTAGGTCCTTTATACAGAATCTGACATAGACACTGCTGTGAAGAAGCTCAATGGACTTAAATGAAATAAAGATGGTCGGCTGCAGAGGATCTTGGCCAAAATAAAACTCAGTAAACATCTGCTCTCTCAAAGAGGGCTTGTAATACACTCTCACCTTTATTGTCCACCCTGGAGGAAATTCTACAGGTGGGAAGGTGCCAGTAATTTCCATTGTATCCTACTGAAAATCTTCAGTACCACATTATGGGGCTTTTGTACCTTTACCAGAGTTCAATGTGCTGCTCTTACCAGGAGTTCTGCAACACATCAGTAGTGCGCTTCATTCTCATTGATATTCCCTTCGCTGAATACTGAGATCTCTTCAGAAGCGGCATCTCACGTCTCCCGCATTTGAGTCCTGAGGTCAGTGCATTGGAGAGTCGTAGGCTGTGAATGCAAATACACCCCTGCCTCCACCAGTGTGTTACACTGAAAGGGTGTAAGGGATGGTAAAGGGAATGCTAAGATGCAATAGGGAACCACACAATACATTGTGCAGAAAGGAGATGCGCTTCAAAACGAGTGCTTTTGCCTTCTAATGACCTTCCAGCGTGGAGTTCTTTGGCAGGCCTAGAGACAGCTCAACAAACAGCGATGAAAGTGCACAGAACTCGCCGCAGAGGGCTATCATTCAGGCCACCTGGGCACATTTACATAAGCCCCGCCACTGTTGTTCCCCAAAAGAATAATATTCATGATTTAGCGAGTCAGTATTTCCACCTAGTATCCTCAGAGAAGCTTTGTAACAGCACTAATAGCCAGGGGCCTCACTGACTCTCAGTAGGCAGAAAGGAAAGAAAAGAAGAAAAAAAGAGCTTTGCGCATATCCATGTAAAAAAATATCTATTATCGCTGCCTGATGAGAGGACATTAACTGCACTAGCAACGTCAGACCTTCAAGTGCTGAAAATGTGCACGTTTTTCTATTTTTCCTGTTCCCGCATTTGTGATCACTGTCAGAAATCGTATTAAGACGTTAGCCTGTGAGATATGACTGTACGTCTCTAAATTACAAAGTGGGATTTTGTTGTGTGTTGTTTTGCATAGAGTATGTTGAAATGTGGTTTTTATTTACTCAGACATAAATTTCACAAATAAAACATTGCGGCCTACTTGTATCATTTGTTTTTATTTGTATTGCAATTCGGCTTTAACATTAACTTGGCTTGTTTTCTTTTTTTCTGAGGTTAGGCTAGTAGATGAATATAGATCTCACAGACAGAAGTTATTTTTTTCTGGGCAGTCAAGGACACCTGACGGCAATGCGAAATATGTATATATTGTGCTAGCTCTTCTCAGTTATATATTGCATGCAAATGACATGCAATAATGTGATATTCAAAATTATTCATGTCATTTTCAGTATGAAATCAACCCCTTTGCTGCCTCAAAAAATTATGAATTTCATGAAACGAAGAGATTGTTTATTCATTCGTTCATTTCAAGAGAAATCTCTATGTATTCGGTATTTCATTTTCATGAAACTACAAGCACAGGTTAACTGGCAATTTTTGTCTCAGTCTCATAGTCTCATAGGTCTCATAGGTTCTTCCGAAAAGACTGTAAGATATAAGAAAGTATGAGACTAATATACTGTGCATTGGCTAGTGAAATGTGCCACTGGAGGATATTTCTATGGTTTTATGAATATATGAGAATGGCAGCTAATAGAAATAATTTTCAGAGAAACTAGGAGCATGGATGACACGGGCCAAGCGCTGTGCCGACCTTATATTAGTTTTCAGATCCAAAATATTAAATATCAGAGGATAAGGGAAAAACTATGTAATGAATTCCAGAATCTGTGTACACAGCGATGCCTGTGACATTTTTCATGCATTATGTTAACCTTTAAAATTAACTGTGACTATTTGACCTCAACCCAGGATTCTCAATACTACAAGCCATCATGGAGTCCGCAGTGGCGAACAACTGGCAAGTGACCGCGCGGTCAGTGGGGAGCATCGTAGATCCTCAAGAGTACAAGCGAATCATAGAGGAGATGGACAGACGGCAAGAGAAGCGCTTCTTGATAGACTGTGAAGTGGGGAGGATAAACACCATCCTTGAACAGGTAAAGTTCATAACTAATTCCTTAGTGATATCATAGCCCGTAGACTCTACTTGACAGACAGAGCAGGGAGTAAAACATGAAATCTGACAAGTAAATATTAGATTTTCTAAAATTTGACAGAGGGTTATCATTTAATGAGATCTTTTTATTCTTGGTTGTAATGCAGCTGGAGCCCTGTCACTTTGTGACAAACTCAACTTTGATTTTCTGAAAATGGAATCCTGCTATAATATAATTTCTCCGGCATGCCATCGGTTTGTTTGGAACAGCTCACCGCAGTTGCAGTGGATTTGTGGAGTTCCATAATCTACACATCTGCATGTATATTCACATTAATTTAATAGTTTTTATTTTAAAAATATTTGGTAACTATATGATACGTCTGATAACACTGTGTTTTGGAAATTGTGGTTGTGGATGAAATTAATCCAATATCTAAATGTCTAAAGCTGTGTGCTTTTAAATCGGCTGTCTCCTGTTTCAGTTCTGTGCTTATTGTTTTGCAGCTGTTTATATCTTAATGAAGGTCTTATTCCTCCATCCATCCATCCATCCATCCATTTCCAGAAGCTGCTTCTCAAAGTTAGGGTTGTGGCAGTGCAGAGTTTCCTGGAAGCATAGGGTGTGAGACAGAGTACATCCTGGAAGGAATTCTGGTCCACCATCGAAAATGCCACACACACACACACACACACACACACACACACACACACACACACACACACACACACACACACACACAAACCAGTTGAGCTGGAAAACATACACCCAGAGGACACCCACGGGAACATTTTGCAAACTCAAACGGAGGCAAAAAAACTGAATATTACTGTAAAATCATAAAGAACTACAACTATTATACCAGCAAAAGAGACAAATAAGTTTTTGGATGTGGACACCACTTAAGATCATGTAATGGGACTAAATACTAAACATACGTTTTAGTAAATAGCAAATGCAACACTGTGGTCAGTCCTAGTCCCACTTCTATATTTTTTAGTAAAACTTGCATTATGATTATTTACATACAAACATACTGCAGTTTGAAGACTAGAAGACCAATTGTCTATGGCAGTTCATTATAATTCAGTAATTTTTGCAGAAATGACAGAATTTCAATATTTAAAACATTGTGACCTCTCCTGACAGTTTTTTTTTCCCCTTTTTTGGAATATATTGAAATTCTCTCACACACACATTCACTGAAGCCGCTAGTCCTAAGCGGGATCAAGGCAAGCCGGAGCCTAACCCAGCAGCACAGGGTGTAAGGCTGGATGGGGAGGGGACACACCCAGGAGGGGATGCCAGTCCATCACAAGGCACCCAAAGCAGGACTCGAACCCCAGACTCAGCAGATAACAAGACCCGGCCAAACCCACTGCACCAACGCACCCCCAATAGAAAGAAAAAAATTTTTTTAAAGTTTCAAAAATAAAAAACAACAACAAAACTTGAGAAAGCACTGACTATTTGGAAGACCAGTTAAGAATATGAATGTTTTGTTCGACCGAACACTTTTGCTTTAAACCCCATGACCCTTCAGTACGAAAAGTACGCCCACATTTCCCCCATGCGATGTAAGGACGCGCAAATGTTGTTTACGTTTTTCCGGATTCAAATAATTCCTGAAAATAAATGACTGTGAAGATGCTGAGTGGCAATGCAGACTTGCAGATGCACAAGAGGAACAGCATTGGTCTCTCAACAAGAAGATGCAATGTAGGTCATCAACACTTGCTCTAATATCTGCTTCCCACCAAAGTGGGCCGCTCACAGTGGCCAGCAGAGTGGCATACAATCAGTTTTCTAAAAATAAGCCCTCTCCGTCCGAGAAGTTTAAAGTTTCTGCGCAACGGCGGAGTTTCTCAGTGGTCGTGGTCCTTACATGCATGAAATCTCTGGGCTTTTTCTGCAGTACGTTGTACATCTGACCTCACTGCTTTACAGAGAGGACATCTTCCTATTTACAATGAAAACTAAGCACATGCAGATCGCCAAGTGTGAGCTTTTTTGCATTTTATAATGAATTAATTTTAATTACATATCCATTTTCTGAACCGCTTGTCCCATTCAGGGTTGCAGGGAGCCAGAGCCTAACCTGGCAACACAGGGCAAAAGGCTGGAGGGGGAGGGGGCACACCCAGGACGGGACGCCAGTCTGTCGCAAGGCACCCTAAGCGGGCTCGAACCCCAGAGCCACCGGAGAGCAGGACCCGGTCCAACCCACTGCACCACCGCACCCCCCTAATTCTAATTAATTTAATTTTAATAAATTAATCTTTTAATACATATAAAATATAGGTGTTCGGCAAGAGTGTAAACCCCTTATTTTGTTTTAATTTATTCCCCCAAAAGATACTCATAAAATCCTGCCTGAATTGTATTAAGTCCTATTACTCTTGCCTCTTAATAAAAAATTCTAATAAATATTATAATGGTTTCATTAAAGGACTTTTAGCAGTAATGGAGTGGTGCATCAGACCATAGAACAGAATCCGCGGAGTGACTGTGTTAGTGATTTGTGGTTTTGGATGCAGAATGTCCCCTTGCGGCATTCTTTCCAGCTTAAAGGGAACAAAGTACTCATCTCTCCATAAAGAATAGGCAGGAGAGATTGAATGGCTCCTGAGAGAAGCCCAGGGCCCACAAGCCATTGAAAATGAGAAAGCCGCATTATAATCTTTGCCACAGCAACGCGGGCGAAAAAAATGGGTAGAGAACAAAAAGAGCGAAAGATAACTGAACATGTGCTGGAAATAGTGTCTGCGCTGGTCGCCTTGTCAAGGGGCCGTGTTCCATATAATAATCAAAATTCTCATCTTGGTTAAACAGCAGGCGATACCCTGCACTGCAGTGTGTGTTCCACTTTTCGTACCTTGTTGACACCGTAGTGCTGCGCCGGCACGCCTCCAGGGTCATTTGGCTTCGTTTCACTCCATATTGCATTTCATCTGAAGATTAATGATTTCAGTTTGTCAGTCCTCGGCAGCAATCCACACGTACATCATCGGTTCACACAGATTTGTCAACAGACCGATTTGTTGTTTCATTTGTCATTTTGTGCTTTTATTTATGTATTTCTGTATTTTTGTAGAAGAGCAATAACACAAAAACACAAAACAAAATCTGCATATGCGTGCTGCCAAATTATGAAGCTCATCTGCTACAGTAAATTATATACTACGGTATATAATTTATCAGTGACACTTCTGACAGTACATCGTAAATACTTTATTCAGAAACAGAGACTGAGTATATATGAGGGTACTTACTAAGCTTGGAATATACTTCTGTTAAATGTCAGAAAATACTCATTTATTTATGTTTGCTCATTTATTTATTTGAGCACATGTCTCAAAGCAGGATTCACTTTTTCAGTACGGTTAACATTTAGAAATTGACTCATGTTGACATATAACATGACACATTACATTACCAGTGCACTGTGACTTTCAAAACATTACATTCATGAGAGAAAAGTCATGAAAATGCAGAACTGGTCAGTAAGGGAAGATCCATTTCGATCAGATCCCTCACACAATGCCTTAACAAGTAGTACCTACGGCTCACGATATGCTCCATCTGGTGCTCCCTCTCAATTCTGTGGGTTGCGTGCGGCGAAACACTTTTTTAGAATATTTTTTTGTCGCCAGTGCTGAAACGTATGCCAAGGTGACAAAGAACTTCAACCGTCTGACATGAAATTGTATAAGACTGTGAAAAATTGTATGAACTGCAAGACTCTAAAAAGAAGCAGGATCGGTGAGAACAAGACAGACACCAACTAGAGAAGACGCAGGTTGGCGGACACAAGGGCAAACGTTTATTTACAGCGAAAAAGTGCAGGATTAAAGCAAATACAAAACAATAAACTGCACTCTGGGGGTACCGGGACTGAGCGAGTCCCGCACCTGTGGGGTGCAAGAGTTGTTCGAACCGGTGCACACAGAGCGAGGTTCCGCAATGAGTCTCTCTACCGGCTCTGCTCTGGAGCCGCCCTTGATCCCTAGATCCTGCAACCGGCGTGTGGGGAGGCCATCGGGTCTCGGGAGACAGGGCACTCCGCTGGATTCCCCTCCTGGAGTTTCTGACAGTAACGCTATTTGCTGGTCTGAGAGCAGCGGGGAGCCACCAGGCAACTGACGTTGACTTGCGTCGAATTTTTGATGATCGAAAATAGATGCTTTATGTACGATCGGTTGATGAACCGTGCATACAGCTTACAGGAAGCACAGACCCCAGCATGTTTCATGGTTGTGATGTATGTGGCAAAAAAAGAACAATATTGCTGTTATTACTTCTTGTGTACAGCTGCAGGAGGTGAAGACTTTCATGAATGAAGACTGAACACAATAAAATGTAAAATAATGGAACAAAGACATTGGAAAGAATACTAAATTCTGTAGAGGAATCCATCCGAAGGTCTTCTCTACCTCCGGAATGTATAGTATGTGGAAAGACTCTGATCCTTTCTAATAATCCTTCAGTTCTTTGATTTTGATCTTTGAAAAGTTGCTTTTTTCCCAGCCATGTTTTTTCTACTCTTTTTTTCCTAAAGGAAGAAGCAAGACTATATTTGTGATCTCACTCTTTAAATGAAAAGTGCTGCTGAACTCACCTGAGCTCTTTGATACTTGGGGAATCGTTCTTAAGACAGGGAAAGAAATAATGAGTACTTCCTTTTAAAGTAAGCCCTGAAGATTAAGCTTTTATAAGCCAATTGCCTCCTTGTATCACCATCTACAGAGTCTCAGCTTGCCCAAATTTAGACATTATCGCTCACGTTTTACAGAGAATAATTTCATCAGGCCTTGTCTCTCAGCCTCTGCCAGAAGGAATGGATTTGCCATTTTTCCTCTTTGTTCTTATTTTTCGTAATTCATTATAAGAATTACTCTAAGGTGTTTACATTTTGTAGAATTTTTTTAGTTGACGTTCCGTTTGGAAGCAGGTGTATGGTGGGTCTGGGGTTCGAGTCCCGCTTGGGGTGCCTTGCGGTGGATTGACCTCCTGTCCTGGGTGTGCTTCCACCTGCTCCAACGTGCACCCTGTGTTGCCGGGTTAGGCTCCGGTTTGCGTGGCTTCAGGCCGTGTGTGTGTGCGTGTGTGTGTGTTGAATCCCCAGCAACACGTACACGTCAAATCTGCAAACAATGAAATTATTGGTTCCAAGGGCCACCGCATCATTGCCAAGGTGGACACTATCTGGCCGCAGGACTCTCCCATTAGGCCTCAACTGAAGGATTGCAGATTGCAGGTCTCTCTCATGATACTTCCTTCAAGCTGTCATACGCAGGCTGGTACAAAGATGGCAGATTTTTTGAGTTTGCTTTACACAAAAAATTCACAATACTGCACAGAGAAACCTCTAACAATGGTTTGACTAGGGAAATACACACACACACACACACACACACACACACACATTTTCAGAACCGCTTGTCCCATACGGGGTCACGGGGAACCGGAGCCTACCCGGCAACACAGGGCGTAAGGCCGAAGGGGGAGGGGGACACACCCAGGACGGGACGCCAGTCCGTCACAAGGCACCCCAAGTGGGACTCGAACCCCAGACCCACCGGAGAGCAGGACTGTGGGCCAACCCACTGCGCCACCGCACCCCCCACTAGGGAAATAATGATTATGAAAACCTCAGTTGCCTTTTCTCATGTGCCGTTATAGCCACTTACATGACACAGTACCCTGTGATGTGAGAAATGAGTGTATAGAATCAATTGAAATGTATTATACACACACACACACACACACACACACACAGTCTGACACCGCTTGTCCTGAGTGGGATCACGGCAAGCCGAAGCCTAACCTAGCCACACAGGGCACAGGGATGGAGGGGGAGGGGACACATCCAGGATGGGACGCCAGTCTATCCCAAGGCACCCCAAGCAGGGCTTGAACCCTAGACCCACCAGAGAGCAGGACCCAGCCAAACCCACTGCACCACTGCGCTCCCCAGATGCATTATAAATAAAATTAGTTAAATTAGCAGTAACGTAATAGAATGTACAGTCATTTAATTGAAAACATGCAATTTTTGCAGACCCTGTAACTTGAATCTGTTTTTGTTTGACCTTAAGTTAACGCCACTACTTCTGGGGAGGAAGGAACATCATTCAAAACTTGTTGGGTTCTTTTTGATGCTTTTCTTGAGAAAATCTCTGACCTTATTTCAACAGTCCATCATCCAGACCCTGTGGCAGCTCTGCTTTGTGCTTAGCTATACTCTGCCTGTGCACAAGGACAGCTGCATTAGAATGGAAGACACTCACTGTGGGCTTTGCATTGTGGTCTCATTTCATGAAACAGAGTCAATGCAGTGACGCGGCCAACTGCCGTCTCCACACACATTTCATTCTCTTACTTTTGCACTTTGGCTTGAGAAGAGTTGTGACTTGGAACACAGCTTCTGTCTAATGCGAACATTCATTGTACTGGCGCTGTGGAACTGAACCCTTATTGCCCTGTGCCGTTACCAAACATTTCAATTTGACTCATTTCTGGAATGCGTTCTGTTAAACTCTGTTACACGCAACTGTTCTGACAGTAGAATTTCCCAGAAGTCTGCCAGATATATTTCACATAGTTGAAAGGGTCACTGCAGTATACTGACCAATACTGGTTTATTCCTGCAGGTTGTGATGCTGGGGAAGAACAGCCGAGGCTACCACTACATCCTGGCCAATCTGGTGAGTTTGCACAATTTTTCCTCTAGTTCTGCAGTGCAGAAAAAAGCTGTGTGAAGAAAACAATTGTTGCTCTTGCCTCAAAGTACAGGGAAATTTTTTTTTTTCCCCATTTCCTTTCATTTTATTCATTATTTATTAATTTAGCTGACACTTTACTCCAAAACAGCGTATAATGTTAATGGATAATTATTTATCCATTTATACAGCTGAGTAATTTTACCGGAGCAATTTTTAGGGTAAGTGTCTTGCTCAAGGGTACTGCAACTGGGATTCAAACCTACAACCTTTGGGTCCAAAGACAAGCTCTAACTACTATCCAACCAGCTGCCTCTTTCAAAAATAACACCTTTGCCCTAAAAGCGGAATGTGTGCACATGCTCACATTTCCTGTTTATTGTGCTTTCAATAAAGAACAAAAAACTACTAATATTTCATTCTAATAATGATTCATGGGCGTTTTTCATTACTAAAATGAGCTCAGTACAGACGCATGCAAGGACCTTCTAGTTATGCTGTTTCTCCAGCTGAAATCCCCATCTAGTGGAGAGATGTAGTGTGACAGGAGTGCAGAGGTCTGGAGGTGCATCATACCAAGGGCACCGCTACTCGAGTCTCGTGGAGGAGCCCTGCGACTTCATGTGTCCGATGGCTGCCCGTCTTTCAAAATACGTAAATCAAAATAACTTTGATTTTTGTGAAATTTTCTATCAGTCAAAATCATTTTTTTTTCAATGTTCGAAACAAAGTGTTCTTAATCTGTGTGTTTTGGAGCATTCAAATTCTAGTACAATATATACATACATGTTATATATATATATATAAGTATATATATATTAGTACAGTATACTATATATATATATACTGTATATTACAGTTAAAATATACACAAAATGAATCCCGTTCTAGAGCACAATCTGATTTTTTCAAGCTGAAGGGACACCAGGCTGGAACATGTAACATGTCGTTGGAAAAAAACATATTTCAACGAAATTCTGATAGGGGGATGAAACTGCATGTCCCATGTGTACAAGTGTGTTTGTTTACTTATATTTGTGCATGCAGCTATATATGGTGCATAGCATACATAGCATTTTCTATGTGTTTTACTGTCATTTTCAATGCCGTAATGACAGCAGTGAATATTGCTTTATACCAGTGGAATTCTACTCTACGCTATTTAACCGGTTCAGTTTCAGAAACTAGTGTGACATTTGAAGGCAGTATTAATTTCTGTGGAAAGTAAAATGTTTTGTCACATTTTCCTAACGTTTCTGAATTTTGGCTCAAAAATGTGGACTTTTCAATAAGTTTTGTGAAACTGCATTATCATTTCAGAGACTGTATGCAAATTACAAACAAGTTAAAAAAAAAAGTATTTTGATGGTATTGTGTTAACATTTATGTTGTATATAGTAATATATATAACCAAAAATATTCTTTATTTATACAATCATTCTTAGTATATTATGTCACATGTCCTACAAAAAACATTTGCTTTAGTGCTTCTCTGATTCAGAGAAGTGAATTCCATTTCCCTTCACCTCCACCTGTGCTTATACTTTTTTTTTAAGACAGAAAACCATTCCAATAAGAGTCTCGACATAAAAGAATGCTTCCCCACATGATACTCTTCGCTGTCAGTTTTCAGTGTCCTCTCCTGTGTCTGGCCTTAGGGCTTTGCGAATGTGAGCCTGGACAAGGTAGTCGCTGGGGGAGCGAACATAACCGGGTTTCAAATAATCAACCCTGAAAACGCCATAGTGCAGCAGTTCCTCCAGCGCTGGGATCGCCTGGATGAAAGGGAGTTCCCAGAAGCTAAAAACACACCTCTGAAGGTAGGTCTTCCCAGGCAACATTGTCAGCCAAATTGTCTGATTACATCCACATCCTCTCTCCCGCCCTTCTCCCTTCCTCATTGTTTCTCCTTCCATTCCTCTGTCTTCCCCCTGTATGTTCTTGTCTTGCGCATCATTCCTAATAGATGCAGGCATTACTCCCAGAGCTTCTGGCACTAGTTGATTCTTACCATGCATCACAGTCAGTGTATCGATGTAAGTCTCTGGGATATATATTCCCAAGCATTCACATAAATCTAATTAAATAACGATCCTGGATTAAATGGATTTCTAGAGGGCACATTACAAAGTGCTCAAATGACAAATGCACATAATGAACTGATTTATTTAAAATAGATTTGAAGCAAAGTTAATTTGTTTTTTCATAAAATTATGCCACTTGCTTGATATTTTTAACTAAAGTTTGTTGCAAGATTATTAGTTTTCCCAGACATAATGTCACTGTCATAACGACAATGTTATAATGTCTTTATGGTTGTTTAAACAAAGGCAGACTGAAATGAACAAGAATGTTGCAAAATCAAAATAACGAATCAAAGCGACCTTAAATCTGTGAGACAAGCGCAGTGCAAATATGAACAGCAATCTAGTGTTATTCTCTAATAACAGCGTAGAAATGTGTCCAAAAATGTAGACCTCTGGTTGATGAAAAAGGTTCGAAAAGAAATGCTAGACTTGAACACACTACAAGTAAGTAAATATTAGCTCAGATCAGTAGTGGTGTGCAGAAGGTCATCTCGGAGCACACAATTCATGAAGCCTTGAAGCAGATGGGTTACAGCAGCAGAAGGCCATGCCCATTCTACTCATGTCAGTTCAGAACAAAGACTTGAGGCATCAGTAGACATAACTGAAGGGTGGAAAAACATTGCTGGGTTTGATGAATCCTGGTTTGTGTTAGATCCACCCTGCCTGGTGCGATGGCACAGACTGGTAGTGGTGCTGTATTGGTGTGGGGAATGTCTTCACTATACAGATGTGGACCACAGAATATCTGGACATTGTTGCTGGTAAAATGCATCCCTCCCTTTTTCAAGTATGTACTTCCCGCCAGATGATCCTCAATGTCTCAAAGTGGGTGTCATTTCAGGATCCCCAGACATAATATTGAATATGTCTGAGATGGAATGGGATGAATGTGCTTTAAAAAATCTGCAGTAACTGTGAGACACCATTGAATCAGCAAGGACCCAGACTGGCCTGGAACATTTGCAGCCTCAAAAAATCCAGGCACATTATTCCCCATCTACAGCGTAGTGCCGGCTAGTGTGCTTCATAAAGTGCCTTTTGATTATATGTCAGGAAAGAGTTTCACATAGTTTATGCATTTTATAAAATCAGATGTATTTTTAAATACCTCAATTGTTAGTTTAAATTAGCTATTTATGCTGATATTTTGCTATTGACACTATAGCTTGATCCTGGAATATTCAGAAATACGAATATAAAATGATGGTAGAAGTATGTGTTACTTTACCTAGTTTCCTCGATGGTTGTCTTATTTAAACAATGATAAGAACAGAAAAATAGAACAAAGGAAAAGTACATTTGGCTTTGAATTCTAGAATCAGTACTCATAAAGAATATTATTACTTTGAATGTATGGCTATTAATCTAACTTAAAAAGTTCATCTGAAGTTTTACAAGAGACTGTAAACACGTAAACACTGCCATCGCGACCCTATTAGGACAAGCGGGATAGAAAATGGATGGATGGATGGATATAAACACGTAAAAAACTATAAAAGGACACCATAAAAGGATATTTTACAGTTGACTTAGATATGCTTTTTTATGGTTGCAATGGAGCACCTGTTTGTCTGTCATAAGACCTGTTTTGTTTCCACAGTGGAGTACTAAATCTTTCCTCAACAAACATCACAGTGTGACATCTTCCACATATGTCACCTTAAAAGAGCAATGAGTGTCATTATGAATTGTGTACCCGAGTGTATATCACACACCCTCTTCCAAAACATGCTGCAAACAAAAAAAAACCAAGATACACAGTTTGCATTGCTGAGCCGTGTTCACTGCTGAATTGCATCTTAGCAGAATGGGAATCTCTACACAACAATTTCACACTCACATGTTCTTGCCATACTTTCATCATTATTCCCGGTAAATAGAAGACTTTATTTCTAACATCAACATACAGACTACCGCCTATGTTTTTCATTCACTCGTCTCCAAATAACATAACTTATTTAAAAAATTACAAACTGGTATGAGAAAGAAACTGCAAATTCAAAAACAAAATATTAATAATGCATCGGTGTAAAGGTTTTTCTTTTAGTTTTGGTTGAATCGTACATCTGTCTTTACTATGACTATGCTTCTTAATTTGTGAGTCATACCTGGCAAAAAATTTATGCAAGTACAAATGGATATCGATTTTAGTTTCTTTATTTCCAGAGTTGAAAATAAGACAAAAGGTCTAGAAAAGGTCCTCAAATGACTTACATGTCCACAAAAAATGGAGACGCAATTTTCATAAACACTATACCGTATAGACGAGAGGAAAAAATAAATTCTCTTCTTACTCTTTTTGTGCTGTTGCAGTGACCCTCTGCCATGCAATACGAATTGCTTTGCAAGCTCTCTTTACAAAAAAAAAAAATACATACTAAATATATGTCAAAAAATATGTAATGGCAAATAGTTTATTACTCAGAAGTTCCTAAGTTGGGGATCCGTTGCACTGGCTGTGACTCTTGTATGGCGACTGTTAATTTTGGCTACGTGACTGCAGTGTGATCTAGGGTGACCATCTCACGGTCTGTTTCAGTACACATCTGCACTGACCCACGATGCCATCTTGGTGATTGCTGAGGCATTCCGGTACCTGCGGAGGCAACGTGTGGATGTGTCACGGAGGGGCAGTGCTGGGGACTGCCTGGCCAACCCTGCTGTCCCCTGGAGCCAAGGCATTGACATTGAAAGAGCCCTGAAAATGGTAGGAGGGCGAGTCCGAGCAACTCTTTGGCTTTCCTTGTGTATGAAAAAGCTGGCCTTTAGACCTCGCATACAATAAGATGAGTTTACATTCTGGTTGAGTTGAGAAAGCAAACAAGGCAACACTGAACATCTGGCATTATTACAGCTTATGTTACTGTGTTACAGGTCCAAGTACAAGGTATGACTGGAAATGTTCAGTTTGACACCTTTGGTCGAAGGTCCAACTATACCATCGACGTGTATGAAATGAAGACAAGTGGCCCTCGGAAGGTGAGCAGGCAGCATGAGGTGTCATTACCATGTGTTTCCTATATATCATCCCTATAGACTTTACTGTAAATTGCAAAAAGACACAAAAGGAAATTGAAAATTGCATATCTCATTTGATCTTATCAAAGTTTCTAGCTCATGTTCTTCAATGTTCCAAGAAAACAATATGAACATTCAAAAAATATTCGACCTGTTCATTGACATTACGGGGTTCTAAGGTATGTTTTTCTGTTAAATTTACATCTCATCTAAATATGAGCATGGATTAAGTACTAAAACATTATTTTTTTGTTTTATAAAGTGTAGAGGTCACTTTCATTCTAAAGACAGAAAGCGCCCTCGAAATTATAGGAAATTGAGTGTAAAAACATGACATAAGTTGATTATACTGCAATTACCTTATAACTGTGCCAAATTACTATTATTTACAAAACCTTTCCTACGTAATTCATTTTACACAGCCACTACTCCCATATTGTATGTAAATGTTTGTGTACCCTTTTAAAATAAAAAAATGTAGGAAGGTGATCGGGATTAGTCTATCCTGAGTTTTGTGCACCTACTCGTGCGATGAACATCGGTGCATAAAGTGGAAAGAAACAAACTAGGTTTACTCAAGAATCTCAGAAGAACAACTATGTCTCTCTTTCTCCTAATATAATGCACAAGTTGTATTTCCGCTGAGATGTACGTCGCTTTGGAGAAAAGCGTCTGCTAAAAGAGTAAATGTAAATGTAATTCAATTGAAAGTAAGTCCAGATTATCTTTCTCTATTTAACAGCCATGCATATATGCAATCACCACCTCTGCCGTAGTGCACTAGATGAATGCATATTTTATATTTTAAACACTGTTTATGAAAGTACCAGGAGCTATAGGAGTTAAGTTGCAAGACTGAGGCTTCCATTTGCCAATTCTCAGTGAAGGCCTTTAGTATAAGACACAGGTAGGGCTGAGGAAGAAAAGCATCTGAAAAAATGTTGGATGCATACAATAGCACAATCTGTGCAGAAAGTGCATAGGCACGTCCTGAAGCAGGGATTATACCTTGAAAAGGAATTTAAAAGATTGAATGCTCTTTCGGCAAAGACCCTTTGTCCATTTACAGGTGGTCCCCAATTTATGATGGGGTTACGTTTCCCGAAACCAATCATAAGTCGATAATATCGTAAGTCAAAAATACATTTAATATACCTAATACACACCTCTGTGTGACAGAATGGGAGATGCGGATTGCTGTCATTGCATTAGAAAAAATCTAAATTCAAAATTCAAAGTACAGTTTCTACTGAATGTCTGTTCCCAGCTCACCATTGCAGAGTTGAAAAAATCGCGAGTCGAACTATCGTAAATCAGGGACCACCTGTATTTGACTGGGAGGTCATATAGGAACCGATGTCCAGCTCACTTTTAACAATTCTTTGATATAGGTATAATTGCTACAGGTAATAATAGGTGTAGGTGATATGTATTATTAGTGCAGTATTCGTTGCTGTTCACCCTTTCCCACCCACCCCTCATCTTATTCACTGTGGGGTTCACTGTCAGAACAATCATGATTTTGCTGATATTAACAACTATATCTGTGTTACTTTCAGATCGGGTACTGGAACGAGTTTGAAAGATTTGTAAATATTATGGATCAGCAGGTCACCAACGAGTCTTCTTCTGTGGAAAACCGAACAATTGTGGTCACTACTATCATGGTACACTTTCTATGCAGTTTTAAATGTTCCACTAATTCTGCCTCTCAAGGTCAAGGTGTTGATTCAAGAATTGATACATTCTGTCCTGGGCGGGTAGAACATTTTTGTTTTCTGTTGCTTTCCACCCATTCACTACATGTTGAAACAGTCGATGCACAAGAGTGTTTCAACTGTATCCGTGTGGGTGACAAAGCATTTTGATTTTCCATACTTCAGTGGCCTGTTGTAGCAGTGACATCACAATAACGGCTTTGATAATGGTAAAAGTAGTGTTTACTCCCATCTAATACACTCAAGTGCGTACGTAAGTAAACCTGTCTCTCTCTCATCAAGTAAATGGTCAATGACAAATGAGGAACCAGTGAAAATTTCAGAAACTCAATGGTTTCTCATTGGCAAGGCAAATAAGCAGTATTTTGGGGAGGACATAAAGAACTTCAGACTTCGGGCTTTAGTTCTTAATCCCTCACTCAAATCTGCTTTGCAATGTCTATGGGATTTCTGTACTGAAGTATGACCTCTGTGTTTTACTGTGCCCGTAATAGTACTGCTTAGGTTAGACTGAAGTGCTGGTGCATTTCCAGGAAGATGTTTAGATTAGGTCACATGAGTCCTTTTTAAATGTAAAATAAGGCATGCTTTATCTTACATTTAAACTGGACCTGTGAAAAAGTCTTTCTTTCTGACTCTGCCTATTATGTTCTCATCTTAGGCAAATTCAGAATCTGAAGGTCTGGAGTCAGTATTTTAGAAAATTAAAAAGCCCCTTAACACCCATAAGGATTGATTAATAACTGGGATCGACAAGATGTACTTGAGATGATTTAATATTTCGTGATATAATAACAGTGCAAGCATGTAGAATAATAGATTCAGTTCAATCAAAAATAAAATTGAATCCCAAGGGGGTAAAATTGTCCCAGGTTAGACAGCAAGGATTTTTACTTTAATCAGTATTCCGGAGGTTATTTGTTTTTAATCTATAGCCTGTGACTAGTTAGCTGGTAGTTCCATTGACAAGTGGCTTTTTGATGACTTCAGAGTAGTAATATTTGGAAAGACGTGAGCGGATACATTCAGCACAGAAGAAAACAACCATTGCATTATTTAACAGCACCTTAATTTCCCCTGCTTTTTACTGGGATGTGTCATTTTCTCTGTGATCTGTTTCTGTTTGGCGATGAAATCAAGGAAAAAACGGAACCTCTGTGTCTGTAATGAGAAAAGCACGTTATTATTTTTACTGTGTTCTTTATTCTGTATTTGCTTTTTCCGATTCTGATGATTGGGTTTTTCAGTTGGAATGATGCAGCCTCTCTGCACATTGACGCAATGTGCTTGATGATACTGAAATACTACCACCACCACTTTCTCATCCCTCTCCAGTCACTGCCATTTACTTCATGAACTGGAAAGCCTCCCCAAGTAAATGCAACCTCCGCTCAGCCCCTCTTACATGGAATGTTAGATGGTTAATGGCAAATCCAGAGAACCTAGCCACTCGACGCTCCCTGACCTATCACAGACCATATTTTCTAAATCTTTCTAAAACGTTGCTGTGTCGCTGTGCTGGAGACTGGCTGCATTTGCATCATGGGTTTGCTTGGCATTCCGGGATGCTGGTGTTGTGTGATTCCTTAAAGCATGAGTGCATGTTATTGATCTCGCTCACTCTTGGTTGGGACTAGGCTCTTCTGCAAATGTGCATGCCTAACCATAAACCAGCGTATGTTTAATTAACAGGAAGCACCCTATGTGATGTACAAGAAAAACTATTTACATCTGGAGGGGAATGACAGATATGAAGGCTACTGTGTCGATTTAGCTTCCGAAATTGCTAAACATGTCGGGATAAAATACAAACTATCTATTGTATCGGATGGGAAGTACGGTGCCAGGGACCCTGAGACCAAGACGTGGAACGGGATGGTGGGTGAACTCGTATATGGGGTAAGTGACAATTTAGAATTTAGAATTTTGGTAAAATAATGGGAATGTAAATTTACAATAATTCAATCAATTTTCCAGAAGTCATCAGGCAGCACATCTGTTTGTGGCTGAAAATCTTAAGAATAAAAGTATTAAGACTAATTAATAAAATGATATAGCAATGAATTACAAAAACAAAAACTAAATGCAGTTAGTTACAAATATTATAGACATTTGTATTTCAACTTGTATGAATGCATGAAGTGAGTACAGACTGAAGTTTGTAGAACTATTGATTTTCAACAAACAAGTTGTTTCCCTTCTATACTGAAATTCTTTCATGAATTGTGTGACTGTGGGTCACCTCATCTGTATGCTTAAACCATTACGCATAACTTTCGTTCCAAACTGCTCGAATCATTAAAATAACAGATAATTAAAAAATTGAATAAAAATTAATTAAAAAAATAAAAGTGTAATAATTAAATAACGGATTTAAATAGTAACAGGACAACTTCCATAGGACATACAAAACAGTCCATAGTTTCTGAAACTTTGAATAACTGAAAAATTCAGTATGCTGCATGTCTTCTTGAACACATGATTATACACAACTGGGCCTTTGCCAAAATCAATATATTAAAGTTTTTATAGTATTAGCTCATTAGTGTTACCGTTTCGTGCAATAGTGTACTTACAACAAAATCACAGTTTATCTGAAAAGAAAAGTTTTTTGTAATCATGAAATATCCAATTCTGAATACTATCCATGTTTTATTATACTGTAATATGTTTGTTGCACAACATGGAGGACAAGAAAAATTACTTGAAAGTTTAGTGAGACAAAATGTAATGAGTGAGGTGTTTATGTCTTTGTATCAGACTTTCTGGATCGTAACAGTTAGTTAAAGGACTTTAACTTTGTAAATACTCTTATCAGGTTTATTTTTTTGTATTGCAACTTTTGCTTTTGTCTCTGTTCATTTCATTGTAAATAGAAATTTGTGAATAAAATCACAGTTTCAAACAGTTACTATGGCATTAGCTCATACTACATCTGAGGAGCCCCTCTTACATGAAAAATTTCAGATGACACCTTTCTAATTTCCTTTGGCTATTTCATATAATGTGAACATGGGTTAAAATGCAACACTTTGTTCTCATCTTTTCTGTTGTTGCTTTTGTTTCTCCCATATTGAGCAGCTTCAGAAGAGTGCAATATCTGAGATTTTATAGCTCATTAAGTTTATGTTCAGAAGCTAAAACTGATGACCTAATTGGTTTTTCCAGATTAGTAATATAATGATCCGGTGGGCACAGTAACATCTTTTTGATTACTGAGAATTACAGTAGCAATTTACCTGACCTGTACCATTTTCTGTGAGCTTCACAATGTAAACAATTGACAAAACTACAGACCTTAGAAGAGTAACACATGTTGTGTGAAGTCTAATACATGTTGTATGTGTTCACTTTTCCAGAGAGCTGATATAGCTGTTGCTCCTCTAACTATAACATTGGTTCGAGAAGAAGTGATTGATTTTTCTAAGCCCTTTATGAGCTTGGGGATCTCCATTATGATAAAGAAGCCCCAAAAGTCCAAACCTGGAGTTTTCTCCTTCCTTGACCCCCTGGCCTACGAAATTTGGATGTGCATAGTATTCGCCTATATTGGCGTTAGTGTCGTCCTCTTCTTGGTGAGCCGCTTCAGCCCTTATGAGTGGCACCTGGACGACAGTGATGAAGCTAAAGACCCTCAGACCCCACCGGACCCACCAAACGACTTTGGGATCTTTAATAGTCTCTGGTTCTCCCTGGGAGCCTTTATGCAGCAAGGATGCGATATTTCACCAAGGTTGGTTACCTCATCCACATCCATCACCTTTTTGCATTTTATGGTCATAGATCTAATGCCATGGTGCATATATGTTATATTGTTTTTGTTGCTCCCCTGTGTTCTCGACTTACCCTTCTTCATGCATCCATATCAGTATCCATCCTTTTCATTTCCTCTCCCCTCAGGTTCCATGCACTGCATCCACAAAATAACTTATATTCACCATGCCGGGGACTGTAAAATGCATAGGTTTGGTTTTCTGGTGTTTTTTTCAATCTTGACAACACTTGGAGGGCTACCGTGTTTTTGCTGCATATTCTATTTTACGGTCATCAGCTTGGTGTATATAACATATTTACAGTGGAAGAATAAAGAAAAAAATGGCAAAAAAAAAAGATCCATTTTGGCAGAAGCACTCTGATGAAGCACCTTCAATGCAAACGGCCAACCCATGCCTTTGTTTTATGATCATTGCAAAAACCGTGGTCTATTTGTTTTCGTTTTGTCCATCCTTCAGTACAACTTCATATCCATTACTCTTGTGGTGTCATCCCATACCCCTTGGAAGAATAGTAAAGAGCATGTTGTTATTTAAGATGTCGTTTTTTTTCTTTAAAAAAAAATAGTGAAGGAGATTTATTTTCCTTTTTTGAGTCTTTTTGGTAAGCCCGGTTTATGTAGAATTAATTTCTTGCATTCTAATTCATAGGCTCTCAAATGAGCTACCCAATGGAAGGAAGAACACACAACTAAGGAGAAATGTGCAGTCTATCCTGATTATTTTATACTACTTGGAAAAGGGGGTCCAAGTTAGTTTTGATATATAAGTTGTTTTTTAACGTGTACTTTTTACCTTTAAATACCTATGCGAGCAAAAACTGGAGTACCAAAATGTAGTAAATATTAAAAACATATTACAATCATTGAGATATTTGAAAAATAAGTTAAAATTAGTATACATAAATAATTGTGCTAAAAATGGTAAATATGTACTTCTTGCTTTGAAGTAAATCTTGTTTTCTTCATCCCGAATAAAACCTAGATCTCTTTATAATTGCTCAGAATATAGTTAATAATGTTATTTTGCCATTTCACTGGGGAGTACTACCTAACCAGTCTTGGTTAATATTTATTTCATGTTCATTTAATATTTTTTATATTATATATGTGTAAACAAGAAGTATGAAGAGTTGTATTTATTTAAGTTTTATGTATTTATCAATTTTATTTGTTGATATTTTTGTTTTTTAGAACACTCCTCACTTCTGTTACTTTAAAACTAGCAGTCATTTTATTATCGCAAAACATCTCAAGTCCTGTCATTTGTACTATTCTTTTGCATTTTACTATTGTTCCCTTCAAAGTGATTGCATCCTTTTTCCATCTAAATGTATGTTGTCGAGAGGTAATATTTTATTGTACTGTTGCCTGCTCAAAACATAAATTGCAGCTGCTAAAACTTGTTTTTTCCACTAGTGTAGGAGTAGTAGTGTCATTATTAATTAACAGTGAAAAGAAATCTTCAGAACACCGGTATAGTTTGCTCACTGGTAACTCTTCCTGCTGTAATCAATAAAGTTATTAATCTCTACACCACCCACTCTTAGAATGACAGATGACTGTACTATATGAATGAAATATATGTATGAAAGTCTAAATGCTTCTTCTTTTTGTATGTTTTAGCTGTTTTTATCTCACAGCCATACCTATGAATATATACAGTAGCTCTCCTTCCTCAAAACCATCACTTTTTTTATAGGTCATTGTCAGGTAGAATTGTTGGAGGCGTTTGGTGGTTCTTCACACTCATCATCATCTCATCCTACACTGCCAACTTAGCTGCTTTCCTCACAGTGGAAAGGATGGTCTCCCCTATTGAGAGCGCCGAAGATCTTGCCAAGCAAACAGAGATCGCTTACGGGACCTTGGACTCAGGCTCCACCAAAGAGTTTTTCAGAGTGAGTTCTTATGGTTTCAGCTTTTGGGACAGTAAGTACACAGGATTGCTCAATGATTTTGCTTTGGGGTTTCTCAGGATGTGGTAAATACCAAAAATAACACATTTAACACATATACTGTACATATATGTACCATATGCATAATCTTGAAGTAGGACTTCTGTGACACAAGGTAGGGTTATGATGAGAAAACATCTCTGAATAAATCAAAATTGAGGGTGTTCATTGTTCATATATTTTCCCCTTTCAAGGTGGAAATAAAAAACCTAATTAGATGGTTACCTAAAGCCAGTTCACTGAATATGATGAATAGATGTTTTTGACGAGTTTGAAAGGAGAGCAGCAGTGTATCTGCTGAACATAGAGTTTCTGCTTTGAATAAGTCACTGGATTAATTTTGTCAAAATCAAATAGAGTGGTAAAATAAAAGCGCAAGCTGCCGGATGAATGTTGTAATTCAAAGACATGTTTTAAATCTGACTTTAAGTTTTCTGTTAATCTATAGAAATTTTAAGTAAGGTTAACAGCTGATGAACTGTAAAATCAGTTCAAAAGTTTGTGGTGTAAACACTAAATACAGTACATGCAACATTAACCAATCATTTAAAATGGGCCTTCACCTAATTTTTATAAACATTTTACTTTCTTTAAAAATGTACTTGTTTGAATCTGAAATCTTTGCCAAAGTTGTCTCTGTGTGGTCCAATGCATTAGTACTTTTGATAATACAAGGTAATCAATAAATCTATAGATGAAGGACGTTACACTAGTAAACCCGATATCATCTTATTGAAGTGTTTGCTTTAGCATGTTAGGAACAAGCACTGACCCAAGGGGCTTTGGCCCCTCCACAGTCAGTTACAGAAGTCATTTAATTTTGGCACATCGGAGGTGTCACAGATACAGATAGTGTGTATAATAGTTTTTATACCCTCAGATATTTCTCATATTGTACCTAAAATACTATGTAAAATTAAAGAAGTTTACGGATGCAGACAACATGTTTTATATTTTCAGAGTTGAAAGACCAATTATAAATATTTTGCAGAAGTCATACAAATGAAGAAATATTGATATATTGCACACATTTTCACATTCCTTGAGTGCATACTTGATGGGATTCCAAATGCCTCACAATAATAAGTACCAGCTTTGTATACTAGTATGGTTCTGGTTCATTTTGACAGAGCAGCTGAAGCTTCTTCAGATTAGTTGGGAATTCTCTGTGTTATTCGAGTGTTCATACAGACTTTCAAATGGATTCTGGACTTTGATTATGGCTGTGAAAGGCATTCACTTTCTTCTTAATGAGTCATTCTGGTTGCGTTTATTTTCCATAATGTCCCTCAGCAAGGTGGACCCCATACCCCCAACCCTTGCCTTTGACACTCTAGAACACATTTTCTTCCAGGATCACCCTGTATTTTACATTAATCTTTCAGCAAGTCATCACAAGTCTCATTGTCCCAGTCACTCCAAGAACTCATCACGTCGGTGCTACCATTGCTTACTGCAGGAATGGTGTTGGCTAGATGTAGCACCATGGTTGGTGTACGCCATGGCAAAACTCGTGCTGATCATGCAGCTTTTCCTTAGCTGTGACTTCCATTTTGCCAACCTCAGACCATGTTTTCATGGTAAAATACTACTTAAAATATTTTAACCCCGGTCTCATCCCTAGAACTTTAACCCAGTTAATTTCTTCAACCAAAGCTACTGGTCAAGGCAGTTTCTAGATGGTGCTTAATTCTTTTAACTTAACACTGATGGATGTGATAGTGCATCAGGGCATATTTAAAAATACAAAAAAATGTTATAGCCTTCCCTAATATGTGCTTCTCAATAAGTTTAACCTCGAGCTCAGTCAGCAGGTGGCTTTTTGGCAGTATTATGTTGCTTAGTTGATGTTTTTTATGCAAATTGACTTACATTTTTACCCATTTAGGCAGCAGGGTATTTTGACTCGAGTATTACGGGTAAGTACTTTGCTCAAAGAATACTTAAGCAAAATGGGTGTGTGAGACCTAAACCACCAACTTTTATGGTACAAGTTCACGTGATTATTGATAATATTTGATTATGTATGTGTGACAGGCTCTTGGATGGATAGCTGCAACTGGGAACAGCTTGTTGTAGGAACAACAAGCACCAGGTGCAGCCAGTTCCTAACTTGTCAATAAGCCAATTAATTAAATCTGGACTCTAAAAGAGGACAGAAGGGAGATTTTAGGTATTGAATGCTCTGTATGTAAAACTCTCTTAGATTGTTGGCTCCTTTGTAATACAGTTTTGTTTTAGTTTACTGTACTTAGGAATTATGAGAAGAAAGGATATGAGTAAGTAAAAAAACTACTCTGGTCTGGTCATTCACTGAACCTGGAATGTTCTGATCTGCCACCATATGTTTATTGTCATAGTCTTGCATTATGCATTATTTACACTTGAAATAAATTGTTGTTCAAAAAAGGGCATTTTGCTGCACCCAGTCAAGTTTAGTTCTGCTATGCCAAAGGGTGCAGAGACTTGAAAATAATATTGGACAGGCCTGTCTATCACCTCCCCCTTGGTGGGGGAGAGATTGGAAAGTGGGTAAATCCTTTGCACATCACTGTATAGATGATTATACTCAAATCCATAAAAGTCAGTATATGGTACGTGGAATTTGTAACGACCACACTTCATTTTAGCAATACAGAAAAATATCTGAAACTTTGATGACCATTTAAAAATGGGACATTTTAGTTTCAGCTGAGCTAAAAGTCGACACAGATTAGCTACACAAGAGTAACAATTCTTTATTTCGAGAAAACCTCCCCTTTCATATAACTAAGAATCCTAAAACTTAGTTATACGATTGCATGACTAGGTTTTAGGATTCTTCTAGCAAAGCCTGCATTTATTTTGATGCTGAGTGACTAAACATTGATACATCTTGTTGTTGAATAGAGAAAAATATCTTGCTTAACATCCCTGTGTGTAAAGTGCACACAAAAAAAATAGATTTCAAAGTATTTTTGAGGTTCACGGGTTAATGAAGATAAAAAAACACTTAATTTGTGACAAGTAGAAGCCAATGGCATAAAGAAAAAAATACAATGCAGGAGACTGGTGGTGCATTTAAAAAAAAAAAAAAAAAAAACACTGAAGCCATTCACTTTCTATCTGCTGTAATCAAATCCCAAATCCATTCCTTCTACACATTTACAAGTGGTCTGCGCATCTGAGGAGACCTGCACTTTCGACAAATTTTCCTTTAAATCTCTGTCCACCCGAAAACAATTTGAATGCATGCGAATTAAATGATGAAATAGAACAACAGGTATGAAACTTCCACTCAGATGAGAATTTTAAGGTTTCATTTTACCATTAATTTTTTGTTCATATTGATATGAAATGAAGTACTTGGCACTAATGTCACGCAGTTTGTCCTTGTGTTATACATCTGTGCAGTTTGGCATATGTGGTTTTGGAATTAACAGCCAAAAGCTCAGCAGTCATCTTTTCAAGACCTCGTCCCTGATTTTAGTGAAAGTCAGGCTGTTCATTCAATACATTCAGCAGCAACCTGGAAATAGTTAAGGCACTCAGACTGAGAATGCAGTTTACAATGCCGAAGTTAACTCAGACTACGGATCCAGCTGTGTTCCTGAGAAGCGAAGTGACTAAGCCCTAAGTAATTTCAAATATAAAAGTGCAGTTGATGCTGTTCTGCTGTCAGCTTGTTAGTGTATTGGCAGTTCATATTTTTTTCAAAAATGTAAAATTTATTCCATTGTTGGGGGTGTGGTGGCGCAGTGGGTTGGACCACAGTCCTGCTCTCCGGTGGGTCTGGGGTTCGAGTCCCGCTTGGGGTGCCTTGCAACGGACTGGCATCCTGTCCTGGGTGTGTCCCCTCCCCCTCCAGCCTTACGCCCTGTGTTACCGGGTAGGCTCCGGTTCCCCGCGACCCTGTATGGGACAAGCGGTTCTGAAAATGTGTGTGTGTGTATTCCATTGTTGTCATGAGAGTGTTGATGTGCAGAAGACTCAGGCCTGGGACTAGATTCCCTCTCAGTCAGATCCTAAATCATCAGTTTAAAGTCCTGGAATACTGATGGTTTTATATATATATATATATATATATATATCTATAGGCAAACTGGCCAGGTCCTGAGGCAGGAAAGCAGCATCAAACCATAATGTTTCCACCACGGTGCTATATAGTGGGTATGAGGTTCTTATGGTCAAAGGTGGTTTTTGGTTTTTGTCAAAGGTGATGTCTGATCATTGTCTTAAATCATTCAGCCTGCTCCTGAGGAAATTCGCAGAAAACCAGAGTGCTAATATTCTCAGGAGGACTCTAGGACTTTATATATCTTTAGTGTAATATACTGTATTTGCTCTTAGCTTTCAGGGTCCAGTTGTATTCACCCTTCTGTATCATTACTGACCTCACGTTAAAAAGCAAATAATTTTCTGTGAAAGCCTGAAAAAAATTCACTAGACTTCCTTTACTTTTCCACAGAACTACATAAACATTTTAAAAATAATTTGAAATTATTGAAAAAGTATGGGAGACATTTAACGTGTGTGTGCACGCTGTGTGTTAATAGATTCTTTCTTTCTTGATATATATTATATATGAGCAAGTTGTGTAAGTTTAAATATCTAACCAGTCTGTGCTTTCCTCTTCCCTTCTCTTCTCAATGCAGCGATCAAAAATAGCAGTGTATGAAAAAATGTGGTCATACATGAAATCAGCAGAACCATCCGTGTTTGCCAAGACAACACCTGAGGGGGTTGCCCGGGTACGAAAGTCGAAGGGCAAGTTTGCCTTTCTTCTCGAATCCACCATGAATGAGTACATTGAGCAGCGGAAGCCTTGCGATACCATGAAAGTTGGCGGCAATCTCGACTCAAAGGGCTATGGTGTGGCGACCCCGAAAGGCTCAGCATTAGGGTGGGTGGAATAATATAACAATATTCTCTATGTTGTTATAGTATTCCACCTACCCTGATGTCTTGTGTTGTCATTTCTCTTCTTCCCTTTCTTTTTTTTGAATGAACCTCAAGAGGTATTGGTATGGTTTATTTTTTACTGTGCCTACATCTCAAGATTGACTGTATGATGCTGTATTGTTTTCTATATTTCTGTTTTCTGCTTTTTGCTAAATTAAGTTTCTTTTTTCTCCTATTTATGTTTCACCCTCTGTCTCTTTATTTGTTCCTTTGTTTCTCCTACTGCCTTGTCTGCTCTCCTTCCCGACTGTGTGCAGTCGCTTCTTGTTTAACGCTTTTTTTCATTCTTTTCAATTTAACATGTTAAAGTTGCACTGCCACTGCACTGTTACGAATGATAATTGCATGGTTTTTGTTGTCATATTTCTCCGCAATGACAAGTGTCCCCATCCCGCACACTTCAGTTCTGAGCGACGTAATCCCCATGCCACCTTTCCAATATTTAACACTTTCTTTGCTGTATAAGCATTTATTATCTTTCCATATCCGTGAAATTCTTAACCAATTTGTCCTCTCGTGTTCCTTTCAATGATCATTTTGAATACTGATATTATTATTAATAATAATATTATCATTAGTTTAATAATTATTATCATAATTATACATTAGATTTCTCACGGACCTGTGTATTTTCTTACAAATTATGTTTTATCGTTTCAAGAAATGCTGTTAACCTGGCAGTTTTAAAACTGAATGAGCAAGGCCTCTTGGACAAATTGAAAAACAAATGGTGGTACGACAAGGGAGAGTGCGGCAGCGGGGGAGGTGACTCCAAGGTCAGCCTCAATGTCACCATAACCGGGTACCGTAGTGCAGAGTAATCGGCAAGGCTGTTATCTAACCAAAACCGTGGCTCTTGATAGCCTCGAATTTACATATGTGGCTTTTCCAGTTTATAGAGCAAATGAGATCAAACGAGGAACCCTTACTTGGCAAATAGACGAAAGAAAGGACCGGTAGTACTAGCACAAGGATCGGTGTAGTTTCTTCTTTTAAGGAAGAGCTGAAGCCTCACAAGGCAATATTCTTGCCTTTATTTTATATATATATATATATACATATATATATATATATATATATGTATATATATATATAAAACTGTTTTATTTTTTCACTTCCTCCAGTAGCTACATGAGGCAAATGTATATTGTTTCATTAACTGGAGAGGCAATAAATTTGTCTCAGGTTTGGGTAATGTGCTGGTTATCTTTTGACTTCTCTGAGTAAATCTGAGGTAAAAAGTTGTTTGACCTGCAGCTGCTGAAGGCAGCAGTTGCATTATGCGTACCTTTTGCATCTGCAGGGCAAAATAAATTAGAAAGGCCTCTACTGGTTAAAAAGAGCTCTTGTTTTTGTCCAATAAATCTATGTGCCCTCACCATAAAAGTACCATTTTAGCCAAAATACGTCTGTATTTTCTTTCCAAAGTTAGTTTTATATACACATATACTACAGCCTGAAAAATGTAAACAGTTTTTCAGGTTTTAAAATATTTAACTAGAGTTGCGCTCTACATTTTGTCTGTAAATCAGGCAGACTGTATGGCCTGGTAACAGAAGCACTCTCCTAACTGAGAATGTGGGAAAGCGAGGCGAACAGCGGTGTCTTGAGGTGACTAAGCATTCACAGGAAAACGTGAGAATTCTAATTGCAAAGTGACAAGTCATGTTTTTGCATTTGTTCAGCGTTAAAGTCGAAACAGTGTCCTGGCAAACCAGCGGACTTTTAGCTGATGACCCTGTGCTACGAAAAGGTGGAGAAATTCACAACGACTTAACACTTCAGAGGCAACAGCATTCCAACATTTAATAATGGAAAACATCTTCATTGTTCTTTCTGCTTGTGTCATGAGAAAGAGGAGGCCATTTACTTTGCGGTTCTTCACTCCGGTCATTCATTCCTGGGAGTAAGCAGGACATGAATACTACTCTTGCAAGAATCCAAAGTAGATGCCTCTTTATACAGAAAAGTCAGATGTCTGGGTGTAGTGAGAGAAGAATTTGAAAAGTAGCCTTATTATGACTCTTACAGTATCGCAGTTGACTGCTGAATTTCTCATTTTTCCAAAAAATGTAAACATTTGCAATTTAACAACAGGACTCGTATACGTAATGCCCGCTGAAAGAAGACAAAGTTAAAATGAAAAAAAAGTCTGTTGAAAAACTCCAGTCAAACTAGTTGTATGAAACACTGTCACTTTTTCACCGTATGTTTGTATGTACCTTTACAAGTTTTAACATAGATATTTGTTAACATGAACATATTACATTTTACATAAATCAAACATTACTTCCATTACTGAATACTATACATACATACATACATACTATCAGTTTTTACAGAAATCTCATAATATTGGACTTTCATTAATTCTATTTAAATGCAGTTGTCTATAATAAAGTATTAATGCTATAATAATTATTTTGACATATATGCAAAGCACCTTATCATAGTACCTCGTGTGTAATCCTCTTTTTTTTAATTATTTTTTAATTTTTACAATTGTGGATGTACTGGATCTTGTGCTGGCTCTGAGAAAGGTACCATCCATTACCTTAATATAATGTAAATGTCTACCTGAGAAATTTTTGAAGCGCAATATACATGAAATGCAGAATGTTAACCGGACAGGAGAAAATTGGCAAAAGAATATTCTACTGGCTTTATATCAGTATGAAAATGAGAGCATATTTACAGTTTTTAGTGCTCACTGGTGACTCATTCACTCACTCCATAAAGCTGTTAAAAGAAAACAACCGGCCTCTCAGTTGAATAAAACCTTTGGTTAGAAAATAGTCATCGACTTGATATGATCAGACATGGTGCTGCTGCCTCTCAGTGCCTGAGCTGTTTAGGCCAACGTTCGAATCTGGTTCAGTCAATGGAGTATTTGCCTCTTTCTTTTCATGTTTGTATGGATTTACGCCCAAACTCCAAGGACATGTTTAAGGGTGATTATTGACTTTAAATTGCCCGTATTATGTGAATGAGTGTGTGTGTGGCTATCCTGCAATGGACTGGCAACCTGTACAGGGTGTGCTGTGACTAGCCTCGCACCCAGTGTTTCCAAGATAGGGTCCGGACCACCGCAACCTTGTGGAAAGATAACTCTACTGACCATCTCTTCTTTTCCAGCCTTTTGTTTCAGTGTTTTTCTCTGCAAGACCAAGACCTTGCATGCCTCCATGCTGTCTACCTTTAATGCCATTAACATGGATATCACCAGGACTACATTCACGTTATTCCTGCAAAGTCTAAGTACCGCATCGGAGCCCAACCTAATGATGTGGTTCTTCTAAGGTCAAATCCTGCACAGCAACAGTTAACTCATTCCTGATAAATTGTAAAAAGAAAAATGTAAAAATTATATTTTATGCATTTTTTTTAATTCATGTATGCACTATATCAGTTCTTTACCATTTTGGTGTAAAGTCCAGACAGGTGTGTACATGGATGGCCTTAAGCCACAAAATTTTACAGACATTTACAAACATTCAGAAAGTCAGAATAATATACACATTCCATCTTCACAAGTTTCATAAGTCACAACACTGACATAGATAAACAACAGCTTCTCACAATAATATGAGCTGTCTTCACATTCGTCTATACTTTTCAGCTGCCAGTAAGAACATATTTACATGGGTATGGCCCAGATTAAACAGTTCATGGGCATAAAGTCAGGAGCAATCCTTCGAGCCCTTATCAGCACCTTGTACACATCAAAAAATCTCTACATGTGCAAAAACGGAAAGAAATCAGTCACTGAGCAGTCACACCTATAGACGTTAGCCTGTGAAAATGCAGTATCTTCTCATAGTACAGTTTCTAACTCCTCTTCGAAACCTCAGCAGAATAATTGCGGTACAAAGGGTAAAGCTGGTGCCTCACAGCTACAGAGCTATTTCTTGACATGTAAGTTTAAATCCAACTCAGGGTGTGCGGTTGGCATGTTCACTCCTTGTTTGCAACCCAAAGACATGTGCAGAAGCAGGCAATGGTAAACCACTTCCAACTCTTGCTTACCAAGAAAAGTGTGCCACTGGTCTCTGAGAGCTGAATTAAATTCAGTGGCAGGTCACCAGGGCTGGAAGAGTACCCAAAAAGATGTAGTGAAAGGGACGTACCTGGATGATGTTTTACAGTTCTTCTTCCGTTTGAAAAAGGAAAAACATATCTCTCCCTTTAAATTTTTCTCCAGCAGGACTCTTTGTGAGATTGGGTTCATTTTCTAGACTGGATGTTGCTGTCATTGTTTTTATTATTAAGTCTGAGTGAAACAAAGTGTTTTTGTTTTAAATATAAACAGAATTTTCACCCATGCTCTTGTTTGGGCACAAGGTGTTGGCTTAGATGGCTTATGGAGAATTTCAGTCTTGAGTTCCCCTAAATGTCACGATTAACATATATAAGTTTCTCTTCGATTTTTTTCTCTGGCACAAGCTAGAAAAATTGTTTATTTATAATTATTTCTTTAGTTTATTTAAAATTGTTTTCAGAATTCCAAAATTATATCCTAAAAAACATGTCAAATATAGCTGAGCCTGCACCATTGCAAATTAATGACATGGTAGTAGAGTAAGGTATTAATAGGGAATCATGAGTTCACTTCAGGTGTCATGCCAGTCTTCTTATGATAGGCCTGTGATGAGTAGTCGAGATCTTCTATTACATGCAGGGACTTTGTAACAGTTCAGTAGAAATTCACTACATTGACATGAAATTCTCTAAGCATTTTTCACTATGTTTAGGTGGAAACGTTTGAAAAAACGTAGGCAAAGGATTTATGAAGTCGAGACTTAAACTCATATTAAAGAAAACGCAATGTATATACTGTAATACACAATGCAGTACGCAGTTAAAATAATGCTAATTTTAGTAGTGTAAGTAATAAGTAAACATTGTTTAAATGAATTTCCCAATTATACAGATTTACTAACTGAAGCACAGATTTTTTTGTACAGTTGTAATGACTCAATCACTTTAATACTTCTAGGACCTATTAATGGTATTTTTGAACCTTCAGAACCAGACATGCTGAACAAGTCCCTGTAATTTCTTCTCAGAAAAAAAAAAATCCTGTTGTTTCACTTATAACAGAAGTGAAACAAGTAATATATGTTATTGAATCTTATTAAATTAGCAGTGAGTAAGCATGAGAAAACGCAAAGTGGTAATTTCTTATTAATGCCTTGGTGCTCTATTATTAATTTGCAAGGATTCCACATTTTTTATTTTGGATACTTTACACCTTTGTTCATAAATTGGAAATATGCCTAAACTGTGCCTGCACCATATGTTTGGGGTCACCAGAGATTACTAAGTGTTAACACTTGGGAAGACCTCTACTTTGTAATTTTTATGAGAAACACAAAACTGTTATTCAGTAAACCAGTCATCCTCATCCCACAGAGATAATTACTACAGTTACTTAATTTACCATCCATTGGTGCAACCTTTTTCCTCAACTCTCCTCTACGGGAGCAGGACATATTTGACACAGGTTTTCTTTATCAGACTGAACACTACGACTGTATGACCCAAATCTCTATGATTGCTGCTCAGAAACAAGAAATTCTATAATTAACTGAATAAACTGTCTGGGGCAGTTTTGTTCACTTGCAAGGTTTTACTTTTCCAGGGGACTCATATGTTTTGGAGAAGTTATTTTGTGGGTGACTCCAAACTTGTGGCCCGCAGTATATAAAAACATATTTATTGTAAGCGTACACAGATGCACAGTATAGGCCATCATGTACCAGAATTTGCCAGAATATGGTATAGCTTATTCAGGCTATGTGTTATGTTTTGCCTGCAAAGTAAACCACTATTTTCTAAAACCGCAAAAGCCGAAAAAATTATGATCCATATCTATCAGAAGCTGAGTAAGTGTGATGTGGCCCCACCTTCATCTTCCAGTTACGACTTATTATTCAGCTTGGTGAATACATTTCATTAGCCGAATTACATTTTTTAGAAAAAAACTGAGAAATGTAGCAGTCATATATATACCACAGTGTCTATAAATGGTTTAAAAATGTCTATATGAAGGTTTTTATTGAATCACTTTTTTTGTAAAATTGGTTTGATTTCCTTCTCCATGTCTAGGGGGTTGAATTATTGCTCTCTATGAAGCCTCTAGAACGTTACCTACATACCAACAAACAAACAAAAACATTCACCCACTGAGCCTTATGAATATTTTGAGACATCCAGCAGGGAGCCCATTTTACCATTCGTACCCCTCTTTCAGTGTACAATGCTTGACTAGACAAAGCAGGACTCCAGGCTGAAGAAAAATCCAAGAAATTAACATTAGCATTTAAAATGCTCCCGAATCCTAAATTGACACAGTTTTGCCAGCTGTGAATGAGACACTTTTCCATATAATTCCTAGCGTTACATTTCATACTGGTAAAGCTGCACTGCATGCAGCAGTTGGGTTAAGCAAACACCTCAAAATACGGGATGCCGAACCTTTTCTTCCGTGCTGGCCTTCAGGGCTTTTTCTCAAGATGCTCAGAAAGCATAAGATGCCACTGGTGGTTTTTGTTTGTCTGTTAGTCAAGAAAGGGTTCCTGTTAGATCAGACTTCATCAGCGCTGGTTTAAAAAGCTACATGTTCTATTAATAACTGTTTGCCTTCTTTTACCGTGTGCAGTTCACAGTTTCTGATCCAGCTAGTACCAACATTTTTACCTTTTTAACAGTGTGTGCCGATTACTCAAAGCGATATGGGTAGGCCCTGGCACTGTAGACTAGGACTGGTGTATGAAAGGTAAAAGCTAGTATGCCTGCACTCTGTGATGATGTACTAGGCAAGGGTCCTGCTTTATCGCTTTGTAAAGTATGAAGTAGTTTAAACGCTTGAATAACATAAAATAACATAATATAATGTTATTTATGTTATTTCCCACGTGAAGAACTCCTGTAAACCTTGCAGTATTGAAACTCAGTGAACAAGGCATCTTAGACAAGCTGAAAAACAAATGGTGGTACGATAAGGGTGAATGTGGAACCAAGGACTCTGGAAGTAAGGTCAGTCGCTGCAGGTCTTTTGTACTGATTCCAAATTGCATTTTGACCTCTTGTTCATATGGAAAACGCTAAAGTAGAAGTGTTTAGCATCTTTTTTTTTTTTTTCTATATTTTTGTTTGATTGAATACTTTTCAAAAATCAAACAAATTCCAGCCCTTTTAATGGTAACATTTTCTTTGTCCACATTAGTGCCACACATTTCAAAAATTTGTTTTTCATTTCTCTGGAACATCTTTTATTTTTGTCTAAAATGGTAGAATTCTGCAATCATTATGATCGTAACGTTAATGCTATATTTCATTTACCAGCGTTTTCCTACAACCATAATGCCACATATACATTTTTTTTAAGCTCAAACAGTCTAGCATGTCTGGAAAATTCTTTATAAAGTACTTAGACTACAAAATCAAAGCTATATAATTTGTTTCGCTCATTTTCATACTTGACATTCGTGAAATTTGAACTATTATGCTGCTGTTTTACTGACCAAACTTTTATTAAAATTTTATTTATTAGTGTTATTACTTATTTGCTGGCAAAGTGTATATTAAGTTCTTTAACCTCATGCAGTGTGGATTACAAACAAGGTTTCCTACTCTGACAAACTGTTTCAGACTAACTCGCAAATGCCCCAACCGGTGTTTGTGTGTCATGTGTGAAATAAGACTGTCACAATAAGATGATTTTGTTTGCACACTATATGAAGTTAAAGAAGTAAATAAACCAATTCTTAACCCTCTGAGATGAAAGAACATTCCATGCAAATACAGTTAACAGCACACAACATTGTCTTGAGTTTCATTAGTAGTCCTAGATCAATATAATTAGAAGATAAAACCTCATAGGGTTAAACTGCAAATAGTAAAACTCTTATAAATATATTTTTAATAATTAAGTTTGGGAGGTAGCAGCAGCAAAATGGTTTAGCTTGCTTTATGAATTCAATGGTGAATAAAAAAGATAATTTTATTTTAATCAAACAGTTAATGTTCCCAAAGCTGTAGAAGTACTTTAGTTAGGGCTTTTCACAATTTTGACCTGTAAGTTACTGACCCTCTTCCTAAAAGTGGTCTGTTGAAGGAGCAACTGATTAGACTACATTTAATGTGTTCTCTACATTCACCAGAGCAGTACTGATGCCGAGATATCAGAGAAGTTGACTACATTATTAAAGAATGGCCTGACCTACAAAAGTCCTTAGTCCCTCCCAGCTTTTGACTACTGTAGGAAAGCCAAACAACGCACAGCCAGGTAGAGTCAGTCCTTACCCCAAGCTTGGATACTTTTCCAAAGCATTTGCTCCGTTCACCTTTGGTTTATCATGCCATTAAATGTACCAGTGGTGGCACCAGAGGCAATGTCTAGGGGAACGCATACCTTGAGGATATGATCGTCAAGAAGAGGTGTCTGCATTTGAATTTCAGTCTTTGCTGAGATTTGAATCAGAACCCTTTGAGAAACAGCTAGGGAGGGTTTTCTGTTTTATGACAGCTTAATTCTCTGAATGTCCATCCAATGCAAAAAAACTAACTGTGCTCTTCACCTTCCTCAGGACAAGACAAGTGCCCTAAGCCTGAGCAATGTTGCAGGAGTCTTCTATATTCTGGTTGGAGGGCTGGGGCTGGCCATGACAGTAGCTCTCATAGAGTTCTGTTACAAGTCACGAGCTGAAACCAAACGCCTCAAACTTGCCAAAAACGCCCAAAACTTTAAACCAGCTCCTCCGGCAAACACCCAGAATTTTGCTACATACCGAGAAGGCTACAATGTGTATGGAACAGAGAGCGTTAAAATTTAGGGGTATGTTTCACTGTAGCTCTTTCCGCTGTGTGAAGCTTCCCGGGGTTGGCCCTTCAGTTTCATTCCTGTATTTTTTAAATAATGTTAATTACATTAAAAACACATCATCTTCCTGTGAATGTGCTATAGAAAGCTATTATAACGGAAGTAAAAAAAAAAAATATCTTAAACACAGAGCGAGGAAGCATCAACATGTTGAATTGATACTTAGTCGAAGTGCGAAGTCTGTACAGCAGCTTTATAATATGACACCTCTTCATCAGACCCCCTGGTACGATACACTGCCCTGGTCATTTATCTTCTTTTTCTCAATCCTGTGTAGGCAGAGAAGTGGCAATGTGTGCAGTAACAGCAAAACTGCAACGATGGACAACGTTGAGACAGCATACTCAATCACAGGCCTGGGCACCCTTGGAAATAATGAAGGCTATTATTGTGGCATTGGTACAGCGTGATAATCTACAATACTGATATGACAGAACTTGTCACTTTAAAATTTTGATTTGTTTCCTTCAGTGCCTTATGGAGCATTGAGTCACAGCAATGCAACTGAGAAATAGCTTTGCTTGAGACATAAAGGAAAAAATGAAAAATTACAACAAAACAAAAATTTAAGAATAATACTGCAAACTGTGGGGGGAAAATTACATCCCAAAACAATTTACAAAAAAAAAAGACAGATGTTTGACAAAGAGAAAACCCATCATTTGCAATCCTAGCCTATTCATTAGAAACAAAGGAAATAAACATGTACCTATCCAAGAGACAAAAGAGACAAAAGATTGACATGGAGTATACAGCAAATTCTTTTACAGATTTTAAAAGTAAATTTCTTGAAATAAGACATCATTCTTACATGACAATGCTGATTAATTGCAAATCTGCTTTCATTGCTACTATATGTACAGTTACTGCAAAATTACAGTTATTTTATTACAAAAAAGTAAATAGCTGCACCCCAATTTTCTGATTTTTTGCCAAACATTATTCACTTTTTTCATTACTGGTGTTGCCTATGTTGTTGAGCTTTACTTTTACAACAAAAAACTGAGAACACATATACTGTATGATTCTGTACAATTATTTTACTATGATGAAACCATCTGACATTTTGCCCAGATATGTTGAAGACAGATGATGAAAACAAAACTACACTGATACTTCAGACTTAAATCCACTGAAATCATTACACGACTAACAGCAACTGTTTTAAAAGTTATGGTTGGTTAAATGACAGCACATTCAGAATCATGCTGTAGTACCCCTTTTAATGGCTGTTTTTCCTTTCTTTTACATTGCTTAGCAAATTAAAATGTACCCATAAGGTGATAGCAGGGATCAGCTTTACGTTCATAACCTTTCATTTGCATTTCTGCAGTTGTTTTTTTTCTACAACTGTTATTCAGTTGTTAATATAAAATATGCCAAGAAAGAATTTAGTGATAAGAAAATTGTTAATAGTTTTATAAAAGAAAAAGAAGCTGTAAAAAAACTGTACATTTATTAATTTACTTATGTAACGGTTTCATGAATGAGTGTGTTTGCTTTTTGGGGTTTAAAATGCATGTAAAAAATTGGCTATTGCTCAACCAGCCCTGCTACTTATTCCAGACAGTAGGAAGTAGAATCTCATTCTTTATTAATTTGGCCCATTGGTCCAGAGCATTGCCGAGAATCCTAGCAAATTTACAAAATGTACAAACTGCATGTGAGAGCATAATTTACTGAGCCTCATTAATGAGGTCTTGTACAAATGATTTTAATACATTTTGTAAATAAAGTGTATAGAAAAGAAACCTCTCTGGTTTGCGAGTGTTTGGGCCAGAAAAAAAAAAAAAAAAAAAAGACTTTGTGCTTGAATATAATTCTCAGTGTACTCAGCAAAGTACAGTGGGTTCTCTATGTCTAATTACAGTATGTCAATGTTGACAGCAATCAGCACATACATATAATGTTTCCATCTGAAGTGTCTGGTGAAACTTCTGAAATAGCCTTCAACAGGGTGCTGAACATTACTCGATTCATTTGTATAAATGATTCAAATTTGGTAGAAGAAAATATAAATATCAAAGAAATATAAATACTGAGTCACTTTCACATTGACAGTGGTGTTTGGATGACGTAAGAAACCTTTCATTACAAATCACTTGCATGGAGAAACTACAAACAATACTGAAGTGACATTTTTATATTTATATTTACTCATTTAGTAGACACTTCTCTCAAAAGCAGCGTACATCTCACAGAAAAATGCAATGCATTACGTTATATCAAGTGATAGTCTCAGCATACAAGTTTGTGAATTATTATAGACTAAATGCATTATAAAAATCTGTTTTTAAAGTGCATTATGAAAATACACATTTACATGTTACAAACATCTGAGTTAGATATTTTTTTAAATGGTGGACATCCATTTCATCTACTCAATTTTCAAAAATTTCTGCTGAGCAAAAAAAAAAAAAAAAAAAAAAAAAAAAAAAAAAAAAAAAAAAAAGTCCTGCAATTCTGATTTGACCAATAAGGGATAGTAGAGCCGACTCAAAAAAGAATCTCAGATGATACTGTGGGAGGAAATACATTTTGAACCAACTTCTGGTCCCAACGACATTTTGTAAACTGTGATATTTGTAAATACTGGTATAATTATATTTCTTTTGCACTTTAGACCTTGGGATTATGTTTCACTGCTGTTTTAGATGGCCTGGCCAGCAGTGAGATACCTAAACAGGTGTCACACACAGACAATGCTGTGTATTTGTGAAGGGAAGAGAAGTAGCAGTGGTTAAGAGTTTAAACATATTAGGAAAATCGGAGCAATGTAGCAACCAACGTTAAAATTGGGAATGGGAGACCATGTTGAGGGTGTCAACATCCGAAAGGGACGTGATCTTTCGGTGATTATCCAGGTGGTGACCACTGTCAGGCAACCAAATATCTAGGTTATATAACCTGAGGGGTAGAAGAGTGCAATGATGGAAATACAAAACTTATCATGGACAGTGGTCTTAAGAGAGGTGAGTAGTAGGTGGCTATCAGATGTGAGATCAGATAACCTACATTGAGTAGCTCACACAGCCCAGAGCAGAGGAAAGAAAACCAAGTGACCAACTAAGTCAGAAATGCCAGACAGCCATGTGGACAAATAGCTGCAATTTATCTATACGATTAGCAATATTAGTAGGATTTGTGCTCCATGATTTTGAACAGCGCGGGGGGGGGGGGGGGGGGGGGGGATTTGGCTTTAGCTTGAAATTACAAGTTAAGTGAGTTTTGTTTTAGCTATGCTGAATTCATAAAAAAAGGTCAGCATGAGGAGGGAAGAACTACTGTCATAGTGACACAGTTCTACCAAACAAGAACACTGAGGGTGACATCAAGTTTAGTAATGGTTAGAAGCAAAATTACAGAGCACAACAAAAGAGGCAATATTAATCTTTTTACTATGATATTCATTTCTGTGTTCAGAAAAAAGTTAATTTAGTCATACTAAGATTTTACCACACGCACACATATGATATATAGTGGATGAAGGGACTTCCTTGGCTGATGAGACTGATACTATTGCTGTAGTAGCCAATTAATTCCAAATGCCATTTCAAACTAATTTGGAATGTAATGCATGACCATGCTACTGTACAAGATTTGGTGAAATAATTAAAGGTATTCCCCAGAGGGTATTGAAAACACACAGGAGCAAACAATTTAGCAATCAGAGATGAGTACTGGTACAACTTTATGCATGCACCAAGTAAATCAGACTATGCAGTATGGCACAAAATACTGTTGGAATTGGGTCTTTTTCAACCATTTAAATGTTCTTTGAACTCAATGATGAAGCACAAAGACAGTTAACTAGATTATTACAATTCTGTAGGATTACATTAGATTCTGCACTGCACCTGTAGGTGACCCTGCTCCAATTACAGGTTCCATTATCTCCCTAAACCAAAAAAAAAGAACCAAACTGAAAAGTACATAATAAAAAATGAACAAGGAAATTGTGGAATTACATTCCAAAGTACTAAAATTTTTAAAGTACACTTAGTACAAAGTATACTCCAAAAATTAAAGTTTTTAAAACACTTCAGTCCTCAAAAAATGAACATTCTTCATCCCAAACCTTCCAAATGATTTTCAGAGTGCACTTGTGAAGTCTGACTAATTTTAAAACTCCACAGTAATAGATACTGGGGAAGCAGGTATTGTAGTGGTCAGAGCTCCCACCTTCTACTTGAAGGACCCAAATTCAAATCCCTCCTCCAGATGTAACAGACTGGAGTAATTTACTTACCTTGAACTGCTACAGTAAAAAGCTCCCAGCTGTATAAATAGGTACATTATTCTTAGTAGTTCAAACATTGTCGGACACTTTGGAGAAAAAGCATGTTACACAACTTAAAACTACATTTTAACTGAAATCAAGGATTGAGTCCACCCATTTGTGACCCACTAAGAAAACTATCTTTTATTTAGAAAAAAAAGCATACAGTTGAGTACAGATTAAAAACTCCAAAATGTAGTCCTGAAACTTCCCACTGTTGGCAGTACAAAGTTTTTTTTTTTTTTTTTTTTTTTTTACAATTCGTTTAAATCCTCCATGATGAATCCAACTTTATTCATTTATACAAATCATTTAAAAACATTGTGAAACATACACAACAGGTTTAGCAAGTGATATTTGAAATGAACGTCATAATTACATGTAACCATTTTCATTATTGTATACATAATATACAAATTGATTGTATTGTTTCAATCCTCTATGCCTAAATATTTCACATACGTGGATTAAAAAGAGAAAAAATAAATACAAATGTAAATCTAAACGAGGTAAATGCAGCAATGTGTTTTATTGGCAATAAACTAAAAAAAGCCTGACCTTAAAAAAAAAAGAAAAAAAAAAAATTTACCATATCCACCACTTGAGAAATAGTCCAAATACAGGCCTATCTGAAGCCACTTATTGTATCCATTGGTCATAAGCAAATTACATTTACGAAGTAAGCAGCACATTGTGCTAATATTCAAAGAGGAGAGACTTTCAGTTTGGTACTGAAAATATAAAGAAAAAAAAAAGTTTAAAAACACTACAGCTAGAACATTTATGGGCAGCACAGCAAAAACATTTAGCAGGCAGTAACTGTCAAAATGGGCCCTCCAGATTAGGGGGGAAGGGGAAAAAAAAAAAGGTGATAAAAGTATCTTGTGTGATGGTCTGTCTTGTAACAACCCAACAGATAAAGCTGGTAAAGGGAAAAAAGGCAATGAAAAAGTATTACACTAGAACACTACATATTTTAATACAACCTATGTAATATGCAAACATTTAAAAATGAGTAATGTGCACCACCCAAATTTCATTAACCATGGAAATTAAAATCAAAATCAGAATGTTATGGAACAATTACACTTGTACTACATTTAAGAAGAAAGCTTATGTTCTGTTTACAATAGAGAAAATCTGCAAAAGTGATTTCAGTCAGAATAAACCATGTTACTGGATAACTCGCATTATTTGTCTCTATAGGTAATTCACGAACAATGCAACCAGAATAATTAATAAGTTAGTTATGGGGTGTCAGAAAGAGGAACATATCGGGTCATTGTATACATACTTTGTAGAAGAAATGTGTCATAGTGAAATTAGTCAAATTTCTCCCTAAAAAATAATTAGAAGCTACTTACCATGGCTGCATCAGCATATTTTATCTGTGCTTCTCAGAGGATTTATGAGTACAAATTGTTAAGATGAATTTTATATAAACAGGGTGACAGCTTTAACTATATTTCCAGATTATCAGAAGTCCAAAATAGACACTGACACACACAGAATGCAGTTTGCCTTGTACAGCTCATGTCATTCCCCCTCCAATTTCAGTCCAAACTTGATGCTTTTAAAGGCTGGGAAATAGGCAGGATTGCACCTCCTTGGCTACTCATACAACACATTGTTAATAAATACAACTAGGTGCATCAGCTCTACCGGCGCTTGGCCCGCTTCTACCTGGAAATCCATCTACAGTGTGACATAAGGGGAGCACAAGTCAGTATCAGCGGTCAAGGCCCAGGGGTAAACTGGAAACAAAAGTATGGCTAGGGGGGTTGAAATAGCAAAAAAGTATGACAATTTAGACAAGTTGACTGTATCAAAAGATTTTAATATAGGTTTCTCATTTTGTATTTCAAATTGTTGCTAGACAAAGACATTTCTAATAAAGCTGAACTGTTTTGGGGATACCACAATTATGCTCTGGTAATAGCCCTTTCTGGCAATCCCTATGAGCCACAGTGGGGTTTCAAAATACTACCAGGCTGCCCTGATGTCTAACTGCATTTTCTTGGTGGCCGATTCCTACCCGGGACTGACAAATTTATATTTGATTCATTGACTTATTAAAGGATATTGTTTTTTGTCTTCTTTCCCACCACTGCTGTCCCTTTTTTCTTTCTTCACAGATTTTTCTTTGTCATGTCTCGATTCCTTTGGCATAAAACAGTGAAAGTGCAGTGACATGATACTGATGCTACAAATGATACTAAGCTAAGAAAATGAGAAAACATCTGGTTCATAGGTACAGAAAATATTTTGTGCAGCTAAACATGCTTGAATATTTTCACTACAGATCATCCATATGAATTACCATACTAACAAAAAACTTCACTGTCAGAACCTTCTGTGCTGCTACCTTTTTGCCTCCAGTGGAGTTCCTTTCAGGTTTTGCTGGGTCAGTCTTTTCCTTGCTGGATGACTTTGAGCTCTTGCTTTTGTCCTTGTCCGTGGGACGTGGCGAGTCTACAGGGCTTGCACTCTTGCTGTGTTTAGAGGAATCTGAAGGGAGGCAGAGAAACATCCAGGTGAAATCAACTGGCCGGTTTCCCAGTCAGCAGAAATTGGGCAGATTCAACACATTAGTGCACACTGTTTGCTACAAGGGGATGGATGACATATCTTAACTCACTTGTTCCATTTTCATCTTTTCTGCGCTTCAGCTCTTGACTCATTTCGCGATCACTGTTTGAATGATCCTATTTAAATTTTATATTAAAAAAAAAAAAAAAAAAAAAGGTTTAGAACTGCACTATACCTGCAAGCATAGCATTTTATAATAAGCATTGTGACCATTTTATTTCACCTTCTGGTTTACCTATTAATATATATAGCTTTACGTACTGAATGACAAATATGCAAAGGCAGATTAACTCACTGAATCCTAACTGTTCTCAATCTAAACTGAGAAACATTTGTATTTTGTAGAGTCTTTATCATAACTAATGTAATTTTGCTACCATTACTGGTTCTCTTTAATGAGAAGTTTTTTTTTTTTAAGTACATGGCCACAAACATCATTTAATTACTGAAGCAAAGAACAGCCTTTGACTACTTACTCGTTTTCTGTCCTTCCTGTCTTTATCTTCTTTTTTTTCTCTTTCTTTGGATCGGTCTCTGGATTTCTCTGAATCTTTCTTGTCCATCTCCCTTTCTTTGCTCTTGGATTGTGTGGCTGTGTTGTGGTTGACGTAGTGCTGGTGGAGATGAACAAGTACATTAAGTCTCTGAACCTCTTTGGGGTGATCAAACATTTTTCTCAGCATCCTGGTAAAAGAAACAGCTCAGCTGCTCCTTTACTGCACCTGTCAAAAGTGTCGCTCTAGCTGTTATCTATCACACCTTGTCACTAAACTCCTGTGAAAGAAGTTTAACCTAAGGCATACGTATACTAATACTGTAACAACAAAAATACTGTAATCAGGGTGGGAAATTAACTTTTTTGGTCAAACGGCCACTATGACTGGAATATTAAAAATCTGAGTAAATATTTGTATTTAAAAAAGTGTCCTGTTAAAGGAGGAAAAAAACTGGCATAAAATGTTCCAAGACATTTAATTAGGACATAGTATGAAGTACAAAAAAGACAGCAGCGGTGAACCTTTAAAAGTTCAATGGCTAATGCATCATCTGTGCCACGGGGGGAATTGGTGGCGCAACAGGTTTGGCCAGGGCCTGCTCTGTGGTAGGTCTAAGGTTCGAGTCCTGTTTGGGGTGCCTTGTAGTGGACTGGCATCTCGCCCTGGGTGTGTCCCCTCCCCTTCCAGCCTTGCCCCCTGCATTGCCAGATTAGGCTCCAGCTCACCGCAACCCCACTTGGGACAAGCGGTTGTAGACTGTGTGTGTGTGTGTGTGTGTGTGTGTGTGTGCGTGCGCGCGCCTGTGCTACATGATTTATAATTAATGCTTTAAAAAAAAAAATAAATAAATAAATAAATAAATAAAAAAACATGGTTACAAGCACTTAAGATTTCAAGAAAAGGCAAATAAAAGCTAGCTACCAGTCTAGTTACACTTACCTTTTTTGCCATTTAGCTCGTTTACAAGTTATTTAGTGTTTTGGTCCTCTCATTGATGTATCACTAGTACATGTGAACACTTGTTCACTATCCTCCTTTTGAAATTATGATGAAAAAAATATATTTGTTTGGAGGTGATGCTCTCTGACACAAACCTCTGTGGCTGATGGGGTTTCAAAACTAATTCACAGGTAACCATGCAGTTACAGGCATGGACCTGTACCCTGAAGGGTGCTGCCTCAAATTCTACTTGCCACCTGAGAGAGGTACTGGCCTAGAACTGTTACAATAAAAACGGCTGAATTGTCTTAAGTTGGCTTGGATAAAATAAATTAAGACGTTATCAGGAACTGAAAAATCTGTCCATAATTATCATGTGGTGTTAATCTTCCACCCTGAGGGTAAACTAGTCCCTGCACGGTAGACAGCATAGCACCTAGAACTGGGCTTTTGGGGGGGAGTTGGGGGGCAAGTTGTAGGCACAGAATATAAGAAAAAGGGAAGAACTGCAAAAGGCTGCTTGATGTTCACAGGTACACAAAGAATGAAATACCTCCAAACCAAAACCGAAAATATATTTCGGAACAGAGTAAATTAATGAAACTAATCACTGCTCTGAAACTCAGATAAACAATAATTTGACAGACTATTCCACTATCAATTAGTGTAGGGTTGTCCAGAGCCTCTTCTAAGAACAGGAAATGAAACAGGGACCACCGTTAACAGTTACTTTAATAAGAAATAATGAAAACTAAGTATACTTTAAACTAGGTGAAAATAATGTTTTTCACCACCACCTGTCCAGTGCTCACTGATTTATTTAGCTAGCCTTGCAACTTTAGATGAAGTAAACAATTCTGACTGTACAATCAATTAAAATGCAACAGACGGACAGGTTCTATAATGTTTCAGATATTGGAATAATAAAAGTTCTTCGTAGGGCTTGTTTCTTAACCTTAACTGAGCTGCATTACAACCAATTTAACATGACAAAATAAAAATGTCTCCACAAAACACCGTGTTGTCATTTTTATGGGATAAATTGGTCATTTGTCATCTTGTTTCTGATTACTAAGGAATATCAGACAAGAGCTGAATCTCTAGAATTCATTCATTGCCACTAATCAGGTCATATTTTAAGATAACAGCTCAATTCATCTGTGCTCTATACTCTGAACTATCTTGTTTGCGGAAACAGGTTGATTCTGCAAATAAATTTTGAAAGAGAAAATATAAAAACTGGGAAATGCTTGCATCTTTGACAACCTGTCATGACAATCTTTAATGAAAAGCTAAGCCCCCCAAAAATATCTATATCCAAAAATGCAAAAAAGGAATGGTTTAATCGAAGCCTAATATTAGTTTAGCGTTCAACTTTGACTGTAACAGGGCGTTGTGTGTTGCAGATCTGGCACTGCTTGCAGTAACCAATCACAAATTTTATCCCTCAAAGTCATAAAATTTGAGTCCAAAAAAAAAAAATATATAGCTACAAACCTTTTTTGGGGTTGGGGGGGGGGAGAAAAAAAAAAAAAAATACAAGACAATCCAGCTCATTACCGCTACAAAACGTATAGAGAAAGAGCTAGACACTCAAAGTGCCCCTTCATTACTTCAATCAGCCAAATTATTCTGAATCCTAATTAGACCTATAAAGGCTTGGGAACATTTGCCTTTATTGTCTTGTTATATAAAAATGTCCTTGGGGCTCTACCGGGCATTCAGTTCCAAATCAGATTTCCATAAAGCCTTAAAGCAGCAACTTACAGCACAATTGCTCCTACTCACTATAACCTCCAACCATCATCGGACTGATACCGTCATGTGGAAAACCATACTCCATGAAGGGGAAACAAAAAGCAATAATGTTTAAGTCACATTTCAGGCTGAGCAATGACTTCTACACCACTGCTTTGCCTTCCTCAGGCTCTTAAGTCAAGTCATGCCAAGAGTGGTGAGGAGATGAAATATAACTTGGGCTCTTGCCTAACAGCGGCCTCTAGCAACGGTCTCCCATCTCAGTTCAAAACTCTACTCCTACTACAACCCAAAAGAGTCCTGACAAGAACCATGAAAAAAAATCCAAAACACTCATGCCCACACACTTGTTTAATGGTCTAACCTTGCAAAGTGAAACAAACAGCTCTGGGCAATTGCAGGAGTATTCTGCTTGCTGAGGACATTTTGAACACACCAGTCCACAGCACCTCAGAGCAAATGCGAGAACAACACAGCAATTTGAAGAGGAGAACGGGGGGGGGAGACTACTTTCAATGACCAGGAGTAATAGAATATGACTCAAAGAGGATTAAAATGTTTTGTTGGAGCCCTACTCACTGTCCATTAAATGTCAAAATAGCTTAAGGTAATCACACAATTCCTAACTCAACTAATTCAAATGCCACAAGAAAATTCTTCAACACTGCAAAATCACTGTTCTGTGATATGTACTGGGACAAAAAAACAGGAAAAAGGCCCCTACTGGACAGGAGCTGGGAGTCTTTCCAGCCAAATAACAAATTCCAGTCACGTTACCTCTTAAAACACTGTTTCCCCACCACTTTTAATTCATTAGACTATTCCTCTGGTATGAAATCTATATAATCAGGACAAAGCTTATATAAATTGGTAGGATTCTCAATTTCAGAATCTACAAGGACAGAGGATACACATCTCTATATAACTAAAATTAATGGCAAGAGAACTGCAATTTACAGTGTATATAGTTTTTTTGTTGAATACATTAAGTAGTAACTATACCAGGAAAACACAATAAATTGAATGCCTTGCACAAATATTGTACAGCTCATCACAATAAAAAAGTTTCATTCTTTTTAGATTTTGCTTTTAACTAAGACATTGCTTTCTTGATAAGCAAGTAGTTTATCACTGGCTGTTTACTAGCATTAACATTAAACAGTCAGCTGTCTGTTCAGAACAAGAAAGTAACAAAAGTTAAAAACATTTTTTCAGATTATAAATAGTAATAGGTATGGTTTGGATTTGACTGATATTTGAGTCACAGTAATTACAAATATTTTTTGTAATTCACTGAATATTTTTGTTGGCAATGACCCCATCTGACAAAACACTGACTGCTCCATTAACTCTTGTGCAGAGGACAGGAAATAAAATATCCACTGTCACATTTTGTGACTTTTGACAGCACTTCTATAAGAAACATTAGCATCTTGTTTTTCCACTAGGAGAAAACATCTCTCCAGACTTAGTCAACTTTACTAGAAAAATCAAGTTTAAACCTGAAAAAGTTAAAAATTCCAAGTTTTCATCTAATTGTAGTTACTGTTGTTGGAAGATATGTGCAACAGATCTCTAAATCAGCAGTAAAGGTTTAAACAAATGGAAATGAAAAAAAATACAAACTAAAAATTAGCCCTGGGATAAGTGTAATAAGCAATTTTGCATTTACATTTTCTCATTGCTTTTATTGCTAATCATTCTAAATAAATTGGTGAATTTTACAACTTTAAGTAGTAGCTCTGCCTAAATTCAATTTAACCTGGAAGACAGTCACCTCCATGGGTGTATCATTAGAGGCACTTATCAGTAGAGCTTTTCATATTCATGCTTTAAATGAAATATGATAGCTATGCTCGATATAAATCCATGTACTTAGAACATGGGTTTTATTAAGAGAGAAAAAAAAAAAACTGATCAATGTTTATCATGAGCAACTTCTGCACACAGGAAACGGAATGTGAAATCTGTTGCTGTAGTATTGACATCTACCTTATCATTGTTTGGACCATAGTAGATACTAATCTATAAGCAACTACTGACAATGACTGAAACCCTGTCTCAAAAAAATAAAGCTTGCAAAGCAAAGACTTTTAAACTGCTGAAATATTTATATTTTGGAATAAAACATTTTCTTAAAAAAAAAAAAAAAAAAAAAAAAAAAACTTGCTTAGGTCTCAAAACAATATAGAACTATAATCTCAATTCTGTCTGGTCCATTGACATATTGCAACCAGTTTTTAAAAGAGTGTAAAATATTCTAAATTGAAAAACAAGCAAATACTTTGATTATTGTACATATGTCCACATTTTTGGAACTTTCTATTGTTCATATTTTATTAGAACTTTCTATTCAAGTTATATTGATAAATTTAGCAAAATTAAGTGTTGGAAAACCTATAGGTCAGTTTGCCATTTTGAAACTCCTACTTAAAGTAAACCATATTTCATGCTTATTTAGCCTAACTTTTTACACTGTAGCACTAATAAAAAATACACTAACAAAGCTTGAAACTTGACTTGGCTCTAGTACCAGTACCATAAGTATATATTACCCATAGGACTGCAACACGTAGTAATCAATGTACATAAGTTACTGCTAATACGAACGTTTCCTTCTGTGAATGCAAAAAAAAGACAATACATCAATATGATTATTAGAGTAACATAAACAGAGGAAAAAACCATAGTGCTAAGAGTATGTTCCATATTGCTGTCATAAGTTATTGTTGCTACTGAGTCCATTTAGAAGACATGTACGAGTGTTTTGTTTGATGGACTGGTGTCCAAGTTATCACTGCTTCCCTGATTGAACAATGGACAAAAGTGCATAAAGAAAGTCGGATAGATATATTTTACATTTACCTGATGCTTTACTCCGAAGCGACTTACAGCGTTAAGGTACTTACAATTATTTACACATTTTTACAGTTGGGTAATTCTATTGGAGTAATTTTAGGGCAAGTACCTTACTCAAGACTATTCCAGTCAGAGGTGGGGATGGAACCTGCAACCTTTGGATCTAAAGGCAGCAACTCTAACCACTACACTACCAGTTGTCTATAATATTATAAAAGTCAATAACATTATTACCTGAAGTTTAGTATCTCTCTACACATTACTCAGTGTGTTCTGAAATCAACTAGCAGCTACACCAATGCTGGTTGCTACTTTAATAAATCACCTTGATAAAACACTGGATGAAAGAAAAAAAAATATAGATGGAAGATATTCACTATCCAAAATTGTGCTGCTTTCCAACTGCTGCCATTTGGAATCTCACACACGTATGCACAAAATACATTTTCTTTTGCATTACAATATATTTTCTGTAGACATTTACAGAACAGGATGAAAATAAATTACCCCTTATGACAACTCATAAGTATTTCCTAGCAACAACTAAGAAAAGGCCAGTTTAGCTATGTAAGCAGATTAAAGCAATTTCATCATAGGCCAAGTATACAAGAACAAGGGAAGTCTTCCCCAGAAAAAATTAAGATTTTACCACACAAAAATAAACTTCAATCAATGCTTTAAAAAGAAAAAACTTCCAATTCAGATTTCTAAAATTTTCCATCAGCAGTGAAAACATAAAATTTCTGCAAGTGACATCTGCTTGACTTTCAGGGCACCAAACACTAAGCAAAAGAGTGATCAGGCTTTTGGCCCTTGAACAGAGAATGAAGAATGGGAAAACAAAAATAAAAGCAAATTAAGCTCAAACCTTTGACGAAGAATCCTTGAGTTCGTTGAGATTGTCCTGTAGGAATGAATGAAGATGACAGATGAGCTGGATGAGCTGTCAGACAGGGGAAAGTTGTGGAGAAGAGGAGGCAGGATGTCCATCACCCCACAGATCCCCACAGACCTTCAGGAACCAAGTCTTTGACAATGTTATTGGGAGAAAATATTTCAAAATAGGAGGGAAAAAAAAAGTTAAGTTTGCTCTCAAACGGAATGTCATTGTTTTCAATGTTTATATAAAAATAGTGTAAAAATCCCTGAGGAGCAAATGTATGCTTAATTTGGTCATTTTATGTTATCAATAAGCAGTCAGCAAATATCCTGTGATGACACCTTGCTACGCCACCTGTCCTCTGTGATGTGACATTGTCTATGTGCCATAAGGTATTTGTGTGATATCCTATAACATAGCTGCCTCTATCTCACCTGCTTTCTAAGGGCTGTAATCTGTCATAAGGTGATCAGTTTTATTAGCTAAGATTACACTAAAGGTCTATAGATTAATAATGGAGAAGACATGTGGGGGCGGGGGTTAAAAAAAAAAATTAAAAAAAAAAAAGATTTGAGCGGCTACGCAAATAACCTCCGGAGTACAGACTACACAGATCTTTCCAGAAGGCACTGCCCACACTCCAATCCAATTTTCCTGTTGTGTTACATTCTTCTTTTGTTTTTTTTTGGAAGACGGCACATGAGCGATTCCTCTTGAAAGGCTGGAGTGTTGAGGGGAGCCTGAAGGGCTGGGTGAAGAATCCAACGCGTAACTGTCCAACTCTTAATGGTATAGTGCCAAAGGAGGGTGGAGTATCCGCCAGAAGATTCGCAATATCAGGATCGGTGTAATGGTGGTGAAGGCTGGGGTGATGTAGCAGACTCTTCAGTGGCAGTACTTGTCTGCTTCCAGGGACACCAGCAGCATGACAGAATTGTACATCTCACTCCATCAAAAATAAATATAAAAATCACATACAAAAAAAAAAAAAAAAAAATCTTCAGCCACCTTCTTCATATGGTGTCTGGTGTATGGGGGAAGATGCTCATCATCTTAGAAGTTATGCAGCTTTAAGTAATCTTACTGCACTCCAAAAAACACAAAAAGCTTGGGGGAACAGTATAAAAATAAATCCCTTTAAATTTTCTTAAAAAATTTTAGGCACTTGAGGCTGTTTCCTCCACACTTTAAACAAGAATTTGGAGTAATGGAATACCTGCTATTTACAATATCCGGCTGGCTCCTTGAAGACTTTCATTACAAAAATACAGATTACAAAAATAGTCCTTGAAACTAATTAAAAGTGCTCTCCTTTTAAAGCTTTACTTCAGACAAGCCTGCAGCAATCTCCTTTTCCGTGCTGGACTTGAAGGAGGAGGGACACTGAAGAATGCGTGGGCTCCAAATGGATGGGCAAGAAACATGGCCTGCTCCCGTCCTCAGGCAATACTAACCTTAACAGTAGAGGAGTGTGATGGTGACGAGTGGGTGTCGAGTTTTCGCCTCTTTTGTTCTAGAGAGAATAAAAACACAAACAACCTTAAGAGTCTGCTTGACCTCATAGTGGAGTTACCTACCAGTTCCCACAGTGAAATATATTACAGCTGTACAAATAATCTGTATTAAACACAACATTATACATGCAGAAAACAGCATTTTATAACATGACAACAGAAACAAGAAATGAAATTCACACAAATGAATTCTCTGCATTTTCAAAAATACACAATTTCTTTATGCTACACTAAAGCAGAAAACATTTATAGCATGACAAGCTACAAAAGCACAGATTGTGAATCCACTAAACCAGTGAGGTTCCCCAAGCTTACCACGCTCAGACTCAGCGGACTCAGATCGAGGGACAGGTGACTTCAAGGATGCCGCTGTGGAGCCCTTCTCTCCCTTGCTGCTGTCCTTCATCTTGGACTCCTTAGACACATCTCGCTCCCTGGATGACTCCTTATCAGATCTAAATTCTAGGTTGCAGCTGGCCCTGGCCTTTTCTTCTTTTCCCATCTTATCCTCACTCGTCTTTGGAGTCCTCTCTTTGCCATCACGCGCCTTCTCATCCTTGCCAAGCCTCTCCTCTTTCAGCTTGTCCTTCCCCACTGCTTTGGTCTCTGGAGTGCTACCTGGTGTCCTTTCTTTCTTCTCCTTCTTCTCTTTCACACTTTTTTCCTTGTCATCTTTTTCTTTAACAGCTTTGGTGCTGAAGGGCAAATAATGGTGTTACCATTACACTGTGTTGGTCAGTTTTCACTATTACAGGTAGGTACAATATCGGGAGGAAGGACTGATTTATTTTTAAAAATTCTAATTAAATTCCAGAAAAGTACTCCTAAAAATCATAAAACAACCAGAAAATTAAATTTTAAAAAATCACAATGTAAGAATTCCAACAGAATTAAGTACAAGAATAAGTATAAGATTTCATCATACCTATTTGGAGCACTGTTTCCATTGCTCGTGGCGACTTTGGTCGCTGTGCTGTTGGCTTTGTTTGCAGGTTTAGAAGCCCCCTGAGATTTATCCTTGGATTTATCTATAAAAGAAAAATTAATTTCACATGACTGTCAGCATTTGCTGTAGATTCACCAGTCCACAAAATATGACATATACATAAGATCAACCTTCATATTACAAGGGCTAATAAAATTTTAACGCTGTAAAATTTCAAATAAGAATAAATGTCCAAATTATCAAATTGTCTCAGTCCAGAGTGGTGTGTCACACCATGTGCTTGAGAGTTAGAGGTTGAGCCACTTCTACCATGCACTGGAAAAGCAAGTTCTCCTTCTACTTTGTTGCCAGTGACTGAAAACATTAGAAATCCTAATCTGAAAAGTAACGTGATACATGAGTACTTTTTTTTGACCCAACAGCTTTTTTTTTTTTTTTAATTATTTTTTTTCTCAAATTTTTGGACTCCTGAGTATTTTGTTTGACTATTCAAAACAACTCTGGTTGTAAAAGGGTAGGAATGGGTGAAATTTTGACAGTTCCAGGTTATAAGGCCTTTCAACAGCAGTGCTGCATGGAATGATCTTGTCCATCAGTAGACCGACATTAAAAAAATTCAAACAAGTCTCTCTGAAAATACAGGGTTGAACAGAGTCACTGCAGGGTGACTTAAAAACACTTTGTAAGTTCGGACTCCTACTTTTAAATTTTAACTTGTTCCCAATCAACCACATAACCAAAGTCCATAAAACATAACTGATTTCTGCCAAAAAACTGCTGTGGTTAGTGCTCAAACAACTTCATTTACATTTATTCAGCAGATACTTTTCTCCAAAGCGACTTCCAGTGACCTCCATGTAGTGTGAGTCCACATACATTCACCGTGGTGACTTACACTAGTAGATACACTACTTAAAACAGGTCACTCATCCATACATCAGTGGAACACACACTCTCAGTTACTCACACACTATGGGTGAACCTGAATAGCATGTCTTTGGACTGTGGGAGGAAACCCACACAGACACGGGGAGAACATGCAAACTCCACACAGACTGAGCGGGGATCGAACCCACGTCCTCTCAGACCACCCAGGAGCTGAAACACAGCAGCACTACTCGCTGTGCCACCTTTTAGCTTAAATGAATTTGGACAGACAGCATCCTAAATTACATCGTACCACAAAAAGACTGCCCTGGGCAGAAAGAAAATCCAGATGAGCAGCAAAGATTATTCCATTTTATGCAATAAGTGAGACTCTGGGAACAGAACTGTAAGATTTTTTGGACATTGTAAAAGCTGTTTCTGCAATGTTCTGTCCCTTACCTGCATCATCAGTCATGCCATCCTCTGGCTTTGTTGGTGCAGGTTTGCTGGCACTGCCTGGTCCATTCTGGATGTTTGCCGGGGTAGCACTGCGCACTGGCTGCTCCTTGTGATGGAACTCATTTTCAGGGACCATGTGTACCTTCCTGCTTTTCAACTGGCCAGAATAGCTGCAAGTCGCACATATGGTTACAGAAGGCAGACACAAGACAACAGAAAGCATTACACACACAAAGCTAGGAGTACAAAAATGTGTGTACATGTTACATGGAGAAGAAATTAATTTTCATGTATGGGCTACAGAGACCAGGGAAGGCAGCTGAGACCAATAGCAAATTATGGAGTTTTGACAAATATAACTGAAATCTATTTAAAAAGAATTAGCCACTAAAAATACCATGTTAACTACTAAAATTGTTAGCTGAAAGTGTGACACCAGCCAGATTCTATATAAAAACAATGTAAGAACTGCGCCCTGTGCTCGCCGCGATGCCGCTCGGGACAAACGGCTGTAGACATTGTGTGCGTGCTGCAGGTCTTTGTTACATTCATTTTTTAGTTTTAATATGAATGATGCCACAATCCATTCTAGCCACTATTTCTTCTAACTCAAATTATATAGTATTTCTTGAAACTTTGGTTATCGTCTGTTAATTTCACGTGTCACCTAATTACTTTTTGGGGGGGCAAACAAAACATTATAAAAAAGGAGCTGGAATAACAGATCTTGGCTGTTTGACTCAAAGAGCAATTCTTAAAACACCATAAAAAGGATATCACCAACAATGACGGATATTAATAATACAACTATAGTATAATTTAACAATTTAACTAGGGAGAGCTGGTAACACAGTGGTCAGAGCTACTGCCTTTGAATTAAAAGGTCACAGGTCAGATCCCCAACTCTGGCTGTAGTACCCTTGAGCAAGATACTTGCCCTAAATTGTTACAGTAAAAATTAGCCAGCTGCATAAATGGGTATATAATTTTAACCTTAACATTGTAAATTGAGGTTACATGGCATATAGTTTTCTACAGCACATAAATGCAAATCTGAATTCCTCCAGAATTTACAAAGATATACACAAGTGGAACATAGCACTGCAGATCACTGTTCTCTCTTTGTTACCCCATAGCCAACGCATAGAGATCAGGCCTCTTCTCCTTCTCCTCCTGGCAGATCTTAAGGACACGGCATTCCAGCGCCTGACCCAGGTTCAGCACTTTGGGGTAACAGGGTAGTATCTTGGTCAACACAATAAGGATGTTGCGGATGTGTGTGTACTCGCCCGTCTCCAAACAATGGACAGAGGCCTGGGGGCAAACAAAGGGACCACATATCACATCACCTCTGGCCACAATTCAAGCAGAAACACCTCTGTCAAAAGAAACTTAGTTACTAGTTTCAGAACAGATAAAGTAAATCAACAGAAAGGTAGGAGCAGACATTGTAGACAATTACAAATATCACCCATTTTGAATCCTGTACCCTCTATCACATACATACATAATATTGATTAATCAATGACTAGTCATTGACTTAGTCATTCCGATTCCTTCAACAATTAAGTCTGCTATAGTTTAAATTATTAATCTAAGCTTCAAATTAATTTTGCCTTACCCACAAGCGTCTCAAAAGAAACAGAGGCAGAAGCATTTAAATATGCTTAATAGCAGCTACATAAAACAAAGCATTTACCATCGTAATCGACATAGGTGGCTGCATAACAGGATTTTTTTTTAAGTCAACAAGACAACTATTTTCAATTAATGTGTCCAGGTTATACACATTGTGCAATTTGTTTGTCAAACAGCTCTTCCACAGCAGGGGGAGGGGGATTGTCATTGGGTCTGCCAGTACATCACCCCCATTCCACACTATACACGTAAAATTACACATGGACAATTATCATCAGACTGGAGTTAGAAATTAAAAACCAAACTTGTATTAAAAGACAGTCATCTTCAACTTCAAATAAACTAAATAGAACACAAGAGAACCTACTCACTTTAGTTAACTTGTAATGCCATTTGTGCACAACATGTCTGAAGTTTTCATAGTCAAGTTGGTCTGCTTTGTTCCCACCATCAAAGCCAGTTGCTCTAAAGATGGTGAGGAACCCTGGGTAATTGCCACACTCCTGAGCAAAAATAAGTTACAAATCAAAACATTGTTACATTTGCTTCTTAATCAATTTCATTAACCTTTAAGGCTTACACATCAATTTCAATCAGTCCACTACTGCTTGGTGGGCATCTAAGGGACTGTAAGGACAGTATTCATACATAGATCATATAGGACTGGCTATTAAGTCAGATCTGACCAAAGCAGTGACTGATACAAAAAAAAAAAATAAGAAAAAAAAAACAAATTTGGGCAAATGGAAATAGTTTTCTGGTAGGCAAGGTGTTGAGAGACTTGACTACTTGTGTGGAGTAACGTTTATACATGGAAACAGTTACCTTTTCATAGATGGCACGGTCACTATGCCAACGGGTCACAGTCTCCAGCATGCAGCACAGGAAGCGGCCATAACGTCGAGCCTCATTCTCTGTGCAGCTGGCCACCGTATAAATTATGTCCGAGAAAACCTGAACAAGGTGACACCATCACTTATGACTCAGGCACCATAATGTTACAATATACACAAACTGCTTTGGGATATCTTCGCAAATTATAATTGAGGGAAGACATAGCCAAAAAAAACATTGCAGTAGATTGATAAGTTTAATACAAGGATTCATGAGCACAGTAACCATTAATCACTGTCTTAGTGACAATATGCAGGTTTCTCTTCTATTTTGACCACTATTAGAAAAGATTTACTTTTAAGTATAATGCTCCTGCTGTGTAACAACATAAAGACCATTTCAGTCTTAAAATTATTTGCACAGCCAGTGAAGGTTCATGACTTCAAACACAGAAAACATCATTGCTGGGGAGGCCAGACCCACTTTTAAGCAGCCAATATGAGATATAACTATTGGTGATAAAGAGTAGCTGCACTCACTCGGTCATAGCAGAGTAAGGTGCAAAAGTTAGGTGTCTTCTGCTGATGTACCAGCTCCACAAACCGTGCACAATACACTGCATCAATTGCAGAGAAGATGCAACGTGGAAAAACGCAGAGCTGAAGGAACTTTGTAATTGTTTCATTCTTTGTCGATTCTGAATGGAGGAAAAAAAGTAAAAGCGGTGAAGCACATTCCCGCAGTTAAACATGAAAACAGCAATTGTGACTCTTAAAAGAAAATGACAATTAAGGGAGAACTTACTGGCCAACAGCCAGTTGTCCTTTTCCAACTTGAGCCGATGCAGAACTCTCTGCACATGCTCCAACTGCTTTTTCTCCTCCTCCTGAAGCTTATCCTGAAGTGCAGTGCAACGCTCCTTTTCTTTTTTCTTCTTGTTCAAGGGCTATACATAAATCAAGTAAAAAGCAAGACAGATCTCAATGCATACGGACAGGTACACTGTGTACACTGGCTCTTCAACAACTGGGACCAGAAGGCCAACAACTCATTTTGTTCATAGGTTGCAAATCACTTTTACAATGCATAAAAGCTTGATATTCATCCCCTATATATGCTCTTTTGAGTGATGAAAATTTGACTTTCCCCCTGCCTCAATTTGAGGTAAGCACAGGCTACACTTGTTCAAATAAAATCTGGTATTTTAGAAAATGGGAAAACCATTTAAAACAATATACTCATTAAAAAAAAAAAAAAAAACAGTATTTTTGACATTCAAAACTCAAGCATTTGTATACTGAGGAGCCACTGTGCTCTGAAAGATTCTGTTAATTGGAATATTAAACACCAGCATTACCCTTAATTACACTTCTCAATTTTTCCAAGAGAGATTAACAAATGAGCAAAATCAATTCTTTGCATGATTTTTGTAAGGGCTTCATACAACCATGTATTTTAAGTGAAATGTAAAGTTTAAAAAAGCAGTGTTATAACACTTTCTGGTCTGCAACTTTATCAAATGGGTGACATTAGAAAAGCAAAGAAAATGCCACAGCAGTGGTCTTCTCATGAAAGGTTTGTTAAAGCATGTGACAAGATACCTACCATTTCCTGATTTTCATCAATGGCTTTCATCTGTGCCTTGAGCTTATTGGCTTCTCTGTCGTAAGCACTGCTGGGCACGGCCAGGTCGTACATGGTCAGTGACCAAAAAGTGGCATAGAACTGGGGCCTGATGTCATCCCACACCTTTGGGGGGTGGAGGGACACTACAGCCTCATGCACAGGTGCCATGACCATTTCACAGGCAGTGATGTACTTGTGCACTTTCTGCTGCTGCCGGTTGCCTTTCTCTGCCTTCTTCAGTTCATCATACTTAGACTGCATGCAGGAGAAAGGGGATGAGTTCTACTTCTTTACAAAAATGGATTTAAAGACTTGACAATGATACATGTCATAGTGGATGCTTCTTGGTGCTAAATCAGAAGGAAACACTTATGAAAAATGCCTATAAATCAAAATGACACACTCACAAGGGTATTAAGTCTGAACTTTATCATGAAAAATGTACGTGACATTACAACAAAACCCTTCAAAAAAAGAATCAACACAGAACATAAGTTTCGATCATAAAATAAATCTTGCAGTGCTAGAAATTAGAAATATCTATTATTCCCCACATACCTGACGAACTCATAAGACAAAAAGAAAACACACACAAAAATTATAAATATGTGAAAATTCACATAAAAGTACAAATATAAAAATGCACATTATGCATTGACTTGCTATATAGTTGATTAAAAAAAAAAAATAAATAAATCACTAAAATAGGATGTCTGATGTACACTGAAATAGCCACAATTGATAAAGCCGTTAGATAATCAAAATAATAGCATTAATAAAAATAAATGAAGCATATCACACTGAGTTTGAGGTTCAATTCCCAACCCTAGCCCAGTTTTTGTGAAATATTCATCTACTTTCAGCTGTATCCCAGAGGTGATCGTTAAAAGCTATAAATAAACCTGAATCTTCCAGGTTTCCAATGTAAGCACAAAATAGAATTACCTGATGTTCACCTCACTACAACAGTAAAATGTTGCTCAGCTACAGCAGGCATGAAATGCATGTGCATATGGACAGCAAACTGTCAAACCCGATGATGGCCTACCCGCAAACTTTATCTACATTATATCACTTAAAAGCAGACATTTAATGTTTCACTCGATACATCTGCATAAATGTAGTATACATTACTGAGCTTACAGGTTTTATTATGTTCACATTATGTCTCATATACTACGTAACCCAGCACCACTTACCAGTATCTGATGGGCGTACATAGGTCGAGATAGGAAGAAAGCAGCATCATGGGGTGTGTGGAACTGGTTGCACAGGACATCAATGGGGGGTACACGTTTGATGTAGTCTTCTGTGCTGAGGTTGGAAGCTAAGAAGCCACCAAACTGGACCAATGTATCATGGCACTGAAACAAAAAGAACAAATCTAAGTAAGTAGACATCCCCAGCAAAAACCCTGTGCATTTTTCGCCTGTGAGATCAAACAAAAATCTTGATTTTTTTTTTTTTTTTGCAACCCTGTCTTATTAAAACCATCCATCACTGAATGTACTTAACACAAATTAACACATTACCAGGTCAAAATAAAGGTGCTAGACTCACTGAAGAAAAACTAAAAGGATGAATCCCATAACAAGAACAAAATCTCATCCTATTTTGAAGTTCACGCTTTGATTTGCCAGATTTCAAACTTTTAATAAGCTTGTTTTGCAGAAAAGGGTGAGTAAACAAACAGATGACAAGGGATGGAATGTCAATTTATTCACACAACATAAAACAAACGGCACCTTTTGCAGTACGTATCTTCAAACCATTAGGACAAAGTCAATGCGACATAAAGGTCTCCGATGAATAAACTGATGCACTGAATCAAATTGTGGTCTGAGCTTCTCTGCTTCAGAAGTTGTTGAAGCCTGTCTAGCCAAGCCACAATACAACCCCCTACACACCGGTGCCCCAAGTACAAGTACAATCCTACTGGCAAATCAAAACTGTATAAGTAGTTGTTTGACTTTGCCATAATGTCTATTAACACGTTCAAAGCTGCCCCCAGTTAGAGCGACGCTTAAAACTGTAATCAATGCAAAAATCAAATGACATTATTAGCAAAAAAGTTATATAGACTGGTTCAACCAGGCACTTTATAAATTATGTATTGTTGGTTACATCCTACAGGCAGAAAAACATCTGACGTGATTTATTTCTTCAAGCTTTACATTAACAAAACCTGGCAATTTGGTAAGGATGTATAGATCTTTGACAACTACGTACAATACATAATTACTGGTCATAAATACAAACATGTCAAATACTTTGTACAGCCAGTCCTGGCTAAACTTTGAGATGTTCAGTCAACATTCACAAATACATGAACCAAGATTAATTTTTTACTAACTGCAACCATTTTTGTATGATTGCATCAGCCAGGAAACAAGCATACATGACATGTAGAGTGACTGACTATTTGGAAACTTTACTGATGGGACTAAGTCTTCTAAGTTATCATCTGAAGCTTTTACTGAGAAATATCAATAAAAGCAATCACACCATTAAGCTCCAAACCCGTCCTTTTCCAACGTGCTGAAAATTTAACACCATCTGTTGTGATAATGCATACAATGTAGAAGGCTAAGCTGAAAACAAATCATGAGTGACAGCACCCCACAGTGACGTAAAATCCAGCATCTTGTCATATGTAAGGAAAGGGCCATCACAGATGTCACCCTTACTCCTTTCAGCTTTCTAACAATCAGCTCAGCTCCACACATCCACCACAGCACAAAGAGTTCATACAGCACTGGAGATTTCTTACCTGGTCATAGAGCTTTCCCACCAGTTTTAGGTGCTTTTCCCCTCCCTCTGAGAAAACAACACCATTCCTCTGTTGTGCCATGAGCAGACATAATGGTAGGGCCAGGTCATGGTCTAGAAGGGCATCTTTAAGACGCTGTGATGACTTCTTGGTGTTCCTGATCTGACCAAAGTAGCCACCCTGTGCAAATACACCCAGTTTCTTTTAAGGCTCTGTCAATGAGTTATAAACTAAATTTGTATATTACATGCATCCACTCTCAATAGCTTCTTGTTCAATACAGGTTTATGGTAATTTTATTTAGAATTTTAAATAATTTTCAAATTTAGGGGGACAAAAAGAAATGCTCTTATGTGAACACCAAATATAAAAGCTTGTTTACAGAATATTACCAAAAGAACAAAATAAAAGTTTGTAGTTAAACTATGAACTAGGGGGAAAAAAAAAATTAACTCAAAGGATGTGTTTCATGGACTAAGGATATGAAAGAAAAAGAAAAAAAAAAAAAAAAAAAAAAAAAAAAATTGTAGGTTGTGGGGTGTACAAGTCAATTTTTGTGAAGTGGATTTCTGGACATGTGGCAACTACATACCTACCCGCTACTCAGTGCTTGATTTTGGGTCAGTAACATTATATGCAAAATATCAAATGCAATCTTACATATCTAAACAGTTGTAATGTCTCAGTGCAAAGTTTTATTAAGCAATTCACAGAAACCACCAGTTTAAGGGTACCTCTGCCTTAAGCTGTTCACCCCCTGTCATAGCCTCAAGCTGCTCCATTGTCATTTCATCTGTGATCTCAATACCAGCCATCTTTTGGACCACTTCCTTCAGGATCAGCAGATCGAAACTGAAACAAAATACATACTCATTATTAAGGGATGCCCTGGAACGTTCAGAAAAAACAAGAGCAGCAAATAAAGTTACTAACTTGAATTATTCATGCTTTTTTGATCGGGTGTACCGTTGCAAAGTCAAAGCTACTGCTTACATGCCCAAAACAACACCCCTGAGAATAACTTTAACAGAAAGTAAGAGGTGTAGTAGGACAGCATGATGTACTGCCTGCTGACTCCAGCCAATTTAAATCCCATTATAGAGCTGCCTGGGCTGCATTAATTGTATACTCTTCATCTGTGCTTAGTGCACCCGGGCTTAAGCACATAAAACTAATCAACCAGTCAAACAGCACTGCAGGATAGCACAGGAACCCTTGGGGAGGACCCTCACTGTCGGAACACTGATAACACTGGGTTGCCATCTGTTAATGGAGCCGCTTCCATTAATCTGAAACAATCCAAGCTTTGCAAGAACAAATCTTACTAAGACATGAAGTTTAAGAAGAATCTAACTGAAAAGGTGACAAGAGAGCAAAGTGGTATTCTTACATTAATAGATTAGATTAATATTAGACAAATATTTTGACAGTGAACAATAGACCAGAGTGCTAGCAGGCAATCTTTACACACCTCTTTCCTGCCTTAAGTTGATTCGTCACATACTGCAGAAGGCCAGCCAGCTCAATGGGATACTTCCTGAAAACAGCTCCACAGAGACTTGCAAGACCTGCAAAAAAAAAAAAAAAAAACCACAAAGCAGGCATTATCCAGGAGTCATAATCCTACACATTGAAAATGTTTACCGACAGTTCTGTGATTCGCTTACTCTGAAGCCAGGCTGAAATAGTCGTGTCATCATGCTTCATCTTCTCCTTTTCTGGGTTGGCTAGTGCTTCAATGATGCAGTCTATAAGCACAAGTTAAGCTAAACACAGAGTTAAACAACTCTGGAATCAAGTTCTAAATGTCCAGGAACACAAACCAGGTCCTTGAACAAAGAAAACTCCACAAAACACAACATTAAGCCAAATAGGAGTTTCCTTAATAAACCTTTTATGTTGGTGTATTGAGATTGATATCTACCGTGTAAAGATTCTCAAAGAAACCAGCACTACTGATATTTAAAAATGTCAGTGGCCTAGCAGTTAACCAAAAGGAAACATTTTAAAGTCTCAAAAGCAGTCTCCCATTGTACCCTTCATGCAAGTTCAAATCCAAAGAATTTTTATAATCAAGTTCCTGTAGATACATGATAAACATGCCATCACTCCTACTGGGATAAAAAGGATACAGGCCAGAACATCATAGTTCAGTGAAGTGAGGTATTTCAATGAATCCACCACAGGTGTAATGAGGTTGTCATACCATTGGATCTGTGACAGAATCTGCGGAAAAAAAATAAGGATCACAGTAACGTTAAGTGAATTTGCAAAACAGATAAACTTAAATTAACTGAAAAAACAATGGCTCAGTTCTTAATATCAAAAAATTGTACTTTACAATATGAGACCCTGAGGGGAATGAGAAAAGTGCCATTTCAAGGTCTTCCCTTTCAACACCCCCTTGGCCAATATGCATGCCAATAGTACTGGAATACATACATAGTCAAACAGGATGGTGGGATTGCTGTGGCTCAGCTTGCCGATCTGCCTTCCCGAGGGTTTCACATTCTCCTTGGTCAATCGCCTAGAAAAGACAGGAGTCACGGGTACCAGATGCAGCACAGCATTAAGAAACTTTGCACTTTTTGTTTGCACTTCATGTTGGGTCAATCTTTTGATGAATAAAGCAAATCCTCAGAATGATGTATCTTATAATTTCTTATAACTATGTGACTTTTTGGATGAATTTCAAATTGTTTTGTAAAGTTAATATACTGTCTTGAGGGAAAGTATACTCTAGTTTTATGTGCCAAATGCTTGCCTGAAAAGAATGAACATTTTTAAAGGGCGAAACATTTGATCTGATCAACACCTGGCAGATTAACAAAAAAAAAAAAAAAAAAAAAACACATCATTCTGTTGTCCTTTTAGCAAACATTTTGCCAACTTAATGCCACCACATTGTTTCAGACTCAGATGACAGCAAAATGGTTTTCCCTTGTATTGTTCAACTTCTGATATTCTCTTCCACAAATCAAATTTGCTAAATCTTCAAAACAGCTATACCTACTTTACGCAACAAGACAAGGTGCAAGACACCCCATTCTGAGTGTCTGGGCTCAAGAGAAGCCATATTCTCTCAACATCCAAGGAAACAGTTGGTCCAGTTCACTTTCAGAGCTCAACTCCACTGCTGCTTGCTTCCAGGTTTCTGTAATACCAATTGCTCTGTACCTGCTACCAGTGCCATGACTCTAGAAACCTGATTTGCATATATGCAACACACTAGTTACCCTGATGCTTATTTCTCTTGTAAAAGTACTTAAAGGAATAAATTTAGGAAATAGTTTGACATCAGCAATAATGTTACCAAAACATGCTCAGATTACATGCACTGGTTCAAACCATAAGACATAGCAGAACCCAGAGCTCAGTAAAACCAACAAAATAACTCCTGGGAAATAGGATTTCTAATCTATGTATTCTATGCTTTGTACGTATATTTTTGAACTGAGAAGCATGTAGTAGTTATGCATACAGTATAGTGCGATGCTATGTGTTGTACCTAAAAACACTAACACACACACACACACACACACACACACTTACTTCATGATGTATTTGGCTCGGTCAACTGTCTGTGCTTTGACTTTAACAAGCAGAGGGTGGCTGGTGTAGGTTTCATTCTTCCACTGTCCATACAGCCGGTACCTGACGAGAAACGCAAATTTCACCATTCCCTCAAACCCACAGCAGGGTAAAGTAAAAATTGAGGAGAAAGTCACATTATCACTAAATTATTTATGAAATGTAGCTTAGCCTACTGAACTGTTATCCTACAAGTTACATTCAGATGCTTAGCACTATTCTGCAGCATGTAAAAGACATTCTGGTTTAAAAATATTACAAGGAGGCTGACTGTCCATTACAATGACTTTATGGTAAACTGAGGGCTATGCAAAGATCTGACTGCTTCTCTGCCTTAGACCCCTAAGAATCATGATCACAGCATTTAAAACTAGACCACCCTCTTGGTTTTACAAAATTAGCTCACAACACAAGGGCTGTAAAGCACAGAAAGTCTTGCGCTAACCACTGTAGTCAGTTTTAACAGGGCTCACACTCCAGGCCCCTTTTGATTAACGACTCAATCATTTCAACCAGACTCACAGAAGATTGTTTCCCTAGATTAGATCCCTAGATTTCCCTAGTCCCAACAAAAAAAAAAAAAAAGGAAAAAAAAAAAAAAAATCAAAAGCTCACAGACATTTGACGTGCGTAATTTTAAGGGAGGCTGCTTCTTCAGGCCACACCTACTTGCAATGTTGAGTGTCCATTCAGAAGTGACTTAAAACTTAATTGTTTAAAAAAAAATGTTTACAAAACTAATGTATTACTGTGACCCTGGAAATCTATTGGCAGAAACTAAACTAATCCTTCAAGTGTCAGAACAGGCCCTGACTAGTGTGGTCTCCAGCTGAAGTGTGAGGCTAAGCCTTCTTGTTTCAATTTAAAATTCACAGGTACACATACATTCACTGGAATATTTCAGATGAATAATGACCAATGACACTAGAAAATGCATTAGTTGAGTTGCTAACAATTAATTGTCCATTCATGACATGAGCATCTAAATTTACCCATCTAACAAGTCCTGTTTGAAAATTATCACTATCAGCTAAGTACTCCATAGCCACTTCTGATATACCTGACAGAAATTGATTGCGTGGCACAAAGTACAGAGGAGAATGAAACATTCTGCCATAAAAAAAGAACCAGCCATTTGCAGAGGGCGAGTCAGACCTGTGCTGGTAGGGAAAGAGTTTGAAGAGGCCCCAGAGCTCCTCAGACATGCAGGCATTGCACTCCATCAGGGTCAACGAGGGCAGCAGCACCTGATCAGCAATGCTAAGGAAGCAGCTCAGCAAGGTATCCTGAGAAAGCACATTTTATGAACTACAGTGCTGTATCAAACATACCTGAATGTCATTTTGCACTTATATGTTGACTTATGGATCGTATGTAATAAAAGTACATAAAAAACATAAGCCTATCGATAACCAGTGTTAAGTCTTCAAGAAATGCCATACAACTATCATGTGGTTCAATTGATAGAGAACTCAGAACAAACTGAATGGCATCAGCAACAGGCATTTAAATATTTACAGAAATTTCTTCCAGCCTATTATTTATTGTGCTTTCTCACTTACCATCTTATCCTTGTCAAGTTTGCTGTCATTTTGATACTGGGGGGGGGGGGGGGGGGGGGGGGGAATAAAAAGCAAAAGTCCACTTGAAGCTGGGCATTTATCTAGAACATTGAACAAGTCATCCACTGAACTCTCAAGATGACAAAACATCCATCTATCAAGAAACACACCATACAGGAGTGAGTAATAAAAATTGATAGGTTAAACATTCCAAAAATTCAACAGTGTTGCAAATTCACAATTCCCACACGTCCTGCTTCTCGACAGCTTGTTTTCACTAGCCCAATATCCCCAACTTACAGTTGTAACCATATTTGATATGCATACACATCTCAAAGTAACAGCACAATGTTTTCTTAACAGGGACTGAAAAATAAAGCACTTCAAGCCAACCTCTTTCATGAAACCCTTGCCGAGCCGCACGATCTTCGCAAAGAGGATAGGGTCGTGGGACAGGTGCGGGCCTAGGTAACAAAGCATGCTGAAGACCTCCCTACGCAGATCTTCAAAAGTCTCAGCTGGCTTGGGGGCTCGTTTGTTCTGCAAAGGTGTCAAAACTCGACCTTTGGCACCTTTAGGGATGCCAGATCTAGAAGAAAAAAGGTTTCATTCCAGTTTAGCCATTTACTCATCTTCAATATCTAATCAGCACCCAGGAAAAGGTATGTAAATACACATCATTTCCAGTAGCTGGTAACTCTCTGGGGCTGGTACCTGCGGTAAAGCGGCTCCACGGTCAAGTGCACCAGCTGGCACAGTGCCAAGGCAATAGGCTTGTGTGAGGTGGCATAGAAGGGTGGCATCTGCTCCATGATGCTCTGAGCATGTTGCCAGTCCCCAATCCTCAGCAGGGCTTCCAAGAGCCCCAGCTTCTGGTTATCAGGTCTCTGAGGAAAGGGAAAAATACCATGGACAGATGAAGGGTGGAAAATAATGAAAAGCAGCTAGATTGCTTGAAAGAGGATCCAACCAAATCCCACTTTGTTCCAACTGGCTATTGAAAGCCACAACACAACTAAAGAAACATCTTTTGAATAAAAGATGATCAGTGAAATAATGTCTCAGTGTTTGAGTGCTTTATAGGGAATAGGACTTGTAAATGCAGTCACTGTTACAGCATCAGTCCCCATCACCATTTTTACAGTGTGGTGGAGTTTATCTCCTGTCAGAATTCAGACTGACTGAGAACAGCCAAGTAAATGATACTTGATTTACTGGCACGGTCCTTGGATGAAGTCAGTGTCCCAAACAGCTTTATGGTTCACAGTATGCAATTTTATAAATAAAATAAAAAAAAAAAAAAAGAAGGGGGGGGGGGGGGGGGGGGGGGGGGAAATTACTTCACTTTTTACCATAGAAAATATAATTTTAAAAAGATGAAAATTAAATGAGAATTTACAGAAGTCATGTTACAAATAAAAGCTAGTCAGGTTTTCAATTGGACTTATGAAAGCAGCGAAATGAAGTTAATCAGCCTCAGAAAAACAGAGGAATCCAGGGGCATTATTTCAAAGAGACTTGTGCAGCATTTATTTCCACTAGTTCTGAAATTGTTTTTCTTAGAAAAGTAGACTTGCTGTATTGATAATCTAAGTAAAGCTGCTGAAGAAAAAAAAAAAAATCTGCACATCATTACTCCAGCAACTGAGTCCGACACCCCAGGTTAAAGGCCGATCACACTTCACAAGTACCTTCTCTGTCTTTTCCTCCTCTTTGTCTTTCTCCTTATCCTCACTCTTCTCTGAAGGCACTACGACCATGGTGAGTTTGCGGGCGATCTGCTTAGCCTCCATGATCTCGTGCTTGTGCTCCTCCATGATTGTAGCATCCAGAGGTAGCAGCTGGAAAATCAGATGAAACTCCAATGCAGTCAAACGCAATCATAAAGAACACAACAATGCAGACCACGTGAACGGCCACACACCAAAATTTATGTATCTCTTTACCTATTGTACCACTGTCCCTATGTTTACAACCAAGTAGTATAATACCACTGCAAAGTGCAAAATTAACAGTGAAATTCTGCTTCTTATGCAGCTAGCCATTTAAACGTCACAAATGATTCCTGTTCAAATTAGTCCTTTTAAAACAGAGCTAATAATTCCCTTGACAGCACTGTTCAAACAGATACTAGAACTCTTAGAGCTCCTAAGATATTGAGCCTTTAAAAAAATATAACTATTATTCAGTTCTAATGCACTTACATTTATTTAGCAGACACTTTTCTCCAAAGCAACTTCCAACAAACTTTATGTAGTGTTATCAGCCCACACACCTTATTCCCCAAGGTGACTTACACTGCTAGATACACTACTTATAATGGTCACTCAACCATACATCACCGAAACACACACTCTCTGTCACTCACACACTATGGGTGAACCTGAACAGCATGTCCTTGGACTGTGGGAGGAAATCGGAGCAGCTGAAGGAAACCCACGCAGACACAAAGAGAACATGCAAACTCCACACAGACTGAGCAGGGATTGAACTCATGTCCTCTCGTACCACCCAGGCGCTGTGAGACAGCAGCGCTACTCGCTGTGAAAACATGCCGCACTTGTCCTAGGGAGGCTCACGGTGGTAGCAGCCAAAATACAGACACCCCTCTACTTACGTAAATTCGGATTTATGTTTTTTTTTTAAAAAAAAAAATTCACGGCATACAGATTACTTACGGATAGCGCTTTTATTTTACACAAAGCGCCTGAAATACATGAAGCGCAAGCCAGTGTAGCCAGACAAGGCAGGAAGTTGCATCTTCCCAGCTCCCATGTATTTTGAGCCGTGAACACATCTCCTCTAATTAGTGTAGTGCTTTTCTTGCATTTTTTTATTTTTTTAATACCCTTTTCATTATTCACAATGCCTGGTGGTAAACGTGCACTTGAAGAAAAACGAGAACCGTCTCACAAGCGTACAGCTATCGACTTGGAGACTAATTGAAAATAATAATGAAGCATGAAGGCGGACAGATTATCGTCTATAGCACAGAAACCAAGTTTAGCCACGTCGACTATAAATACAATAGTGACGTATGCTAAACGTATAAAGGAGCATGAGATGATGTTGAATGGTGGGGGAGGAGGGGAAATCTAACATACATAACTTTTGACTTAAGTAAGGGGTTGAAGAACGGTCTATTTGTGCAAGTCGAGGAGTGTCTCTACAAGCAACAAAAATTTACCTCTTAAACCATCTGTTCTGATTACTTTTGTGATCTGTTAACGAGTGTTACAGATTTTCCATTATTTCCCAACATGAAAGCTAATGCTATTGACCAGGCATAAGAGCAGACTGAAAAAAGTACAGTGGAGAGTTCTGTACAGAACGTTGTGCATTTTGTGTCTTCCAAGAACCTACTTACCGCTCTACTAAGATGAAAATCAGAATGCAACGGGGCCCTACAAATATGCTTCCCACATTTGTGAGTTCACATACATTTTTTTTTCTTTTTTTTTTTACTTGCTCAGAAGAAGCTTTTATCTGTAGTCACAAATCTTACACCTACGCTCATCTAAAAAACTAAAAACTTTTTTCCTGAATCACTTCAGGTTAATTACACATCTTGCAAAGCAGTGTCATGGTTGGAAGATCACATCACTGATACTTCTTTTTGGGGGAAAAAAAAAGGGCAGCACAACCTTACAGTATAGGGACTTAAACTGGCAAGATTAGCTCCTCAACTAGTACATCACTTACTGCCCTTTCAGATGTTTATGTAAAACATCACATTTACAGTCACCCACCAAAGCCACCCAGATGCACACCCACCACAGTGTGCATCCTCTCCCCTGCTCCACATGTCTTAAGAGATTCACTCACATGCACATAGATGTCCTCAAGCTTGATGAGGTTGTGCTGAAGCAGTGCAGCAGCAACATGGTACAAGGATGAAGGAGTCTCCTCGTTGGGTTCCTATAAGCCAAAAAAGAACATCATGTGATGACTGGCACCTTTACACAGAGTTTGATTTGAACTGGCAATACTACATCCTTCAAGGAAGTCCAGTGGCTTTCTGCAGCACGTGTTTATGATATATGCTTACATTAAGTGCTGTTGTAAAGAAGTAACTTAAGCCGCTTCACAAACATGGATGCCTTAAATGCGTCATATCTTTCAATTGTTTATGCAGTATACTAACCACATCGTGCAATAGTAAAGTACATGGTTACCTACCATATGGTGCATGATACTGACAAAATTGTACAAGTAGTAGTGTAATTTATTCAAACTGGTCTCATGAGTAAGTGGTCAGCAAATAAAGGCTATGCACTACTTTTACCTAGAGAAAGTAGAATGTGACTCACCTGATGGAATTTGAATTTGAAGCCCAGGATATGGCAGAGGGTCTGGGGCTCACACATGTAGGACTTGATAAGGGGCAGAAAGAATTCATCTTGGTCCGAGCGACATTCATACACCTCCAAGATAATGTCCAGCACACGGTTTGGGTCAAGATTAAAGCACCCTGTGTGGTTAGAATGTAATGCAAGCAATTAGCATAAATATGTACACATGAAGTGCCATGAATCTCTAGGAATAGCTGGAGAAGAGCTAGGAAGAGATGTCAGTGAGTTTTCTACTAAAAACATACATTATTCAGTGGCTCTTTTTTCCAAAGAGAAATACAATAAGTTATGTACAACTATTTATTTACATAGTTTTACTAGTCCAATTAGGGTAAGAACCTTGTTTAATGGTACTGCGCCAAGACGGGGGATTTGACTGTGGGTCCTTTGAGTCCAAAGGCAATGAGTAACCACTATGCTACCCACACACCATAACTTTTCCACAAATTTCTCATTTTTTTAAGTTTCCAATAAGTGTAGAATAGGGTAATACTTTATTAATCCCCGCAAGGAAATTCACACGCTACAGTGTAACATGTAACAAAGTACAATTATGCCAACAGACAAAATCAACATTTACTGGTTACAGATATTAGAACTAAAGTGAGACTGATTTAACCAGTGCCATGTCTCTCAGTCCATACCCTCAATCACCTCTTTGAGGAGCTGAAAGGCCCTTGATTAGCATCATGGAAACGGAGAGCTGCTGGTCAGAAGGATCCCCAGAAGTGCCTTTCGTAAAACCAAAACTGAGGAATCCCTTTCAGTCCTGAACGATTACCTCTTGCAGGGGGTCTGAGCTATTGCCCATAATGGACTCAACTTCCTCCTCATCCTGGCTACAGCCCGCACTGAAATGTACTCCAGCTTTTGACTGACAAAATTACGCCTTCATATATTGAGAATTACATAAATATTAATGACACCAGTTATCAGTTCAGCACTTAAAGAACCAAAGTTGTGATTAATATGCTGCAGATTTAGAGGCAAGACATAAATACCACTGTAACACTACAAATGAACTGCATTCTATGTCTATCAAGCTGCATAAATGAGCAATAACTTTGAATGCATGCAAGTCAACTGTCACATCAAAGGCGTACTACAAAGTAAAAGACCTGCAGATTTATCATACACATTGTTATCTGACATAAATGCCACAGAGAAGTATTAATTTGAGTGTGAAAAAACAGACAAAATGGTAAAATATGTAAAACTGTCCTGTTTCAAAGCAGTTCCTTTACATATGAGGTCTAATCTGGGGACAGCTGGTAGCGTAGAGGTTAGAGCTGCTGCCTTTGGTTGCAGGTTCAACCCCCACCTCTGGCTACAGTACCCTTGAGCAAGGTACTTACCCTAAATTGCTCCAGTAAAATTACCCAGCTGTATAAATAGGTAAATAGTTGTAAACTTGTGATAATTGTAACTTTAACACAAAGCCGCTTGAGAAAAGCGTCAGCTAAATGAATAATCTGAGATCATATCTCTTGTAGTACAGAAAATTTACCTGACAATGTCATATCCTTCAGCTCATATGGGAAGTTGGACACAAGCATTCATATTTTTTCATTAAAACATAGCATTTTGCCTTTAAGTTTTATTTTCCTTTACCTATCAATGACTTTATATTTTCAAGGACAAGATGACTGGTAATGTTGCCAGACAGGTCCTGCCCCAGCTCTGTGATCAGCTTGGCATAACCTTCATTCTCCTCTCTTAACAAGTTGAATTTCTGCTGCTTATAACTGGAAAGGAGTAAGGAACAAGAGAGAAGATGAACTTTCACTGATGCACATGAGAGAGAAAGAAAGAAAGAAAGGAAAAAAAAAAAAAAAAAAAAAGAGTAATGCAACACTGCACACAACAGCTCACGTTTCTCAAATTGCAAAGATGTCGTAATTTAAATAAACTGACATTCTCCTAGTCAATGTTCTTAAATTATCTTTGTATAATATGTTGACAAAGATTCAGAACCATCACAATTTTTTAAACATGCTGAAATTCTGTGTCTGAAGAAAACTCTGCCCTTGGGTCCAGTTGCACAAAAAAACTGATAAAACGCAAATTGCTCCATGTGCATCGAAGGGACTCGCTATTAAGAGATGAGCTTGGGTGGACCATTGTTTTAACAGCGAAAATGCTATTCCTGGCTTCCCATTTCCAGCTAAAGACAAACAGCAGCACCTGAAAGAGCCCCATGACTCACAATAGCTTGGTCTTGATTTTGACAATTTTCTGGTTGAACTGTTGTGCTTGCTTGACGAGCCCAAGGGATTCCAGTGTTTCTGGGTCTAGACGTTCCTTCAGCACAGCATCTGGCATGAAGAACTATGGCACAAGCAAGAGGAAAAAACTGTCACAAAAATATTCTCAGTTCAGTTATAGGTACTTTGCTTAAAAATACACGGAGGCAATTCAAATCTTTGCCACAGCGTGGAGCATCCCATCAGAACCTATTATTCCTATACAGCAATATGCTCAACGGAACTGTACAAAGTCACGTGGGGGAAACAAAAATAAATTGGACAAAGCTGCTAGTATCTGAAGTTAGATTAAATAATAAAAAAAAAAAATCTGTAAAATGTGGGTCTTTTAAGCATATCTTATCTGTTTTCAGAATATGTATTTTACAGTAAAAGAAACTGCATGGAGACATTCACACTAGAAACACTATCTTCCAGAAGAGGATTACAGTGGTAAAACAATCTGAAAGCATGTATACTTAGTAACAAAACCTCACAGAGAGTATCAGTGTTTTGGTAAACACTTGTAAATGCTGTATTTGTTAACTTTCTGAAGGTATGGTGCCACCTTGTGGCTATAAAATCAAATGACTGCATGTTACAACCAAACATAAGAAAAATGAATTGTTTCATATTCTGCCAGCTGTGTGAAAAATAGGACCTGCAAACTTACCAGACAAGCTCCCACTAACTGAGTAAAATGGTCACGCTTGCTTTTTTCCTCAAAGCAACTAGTTTCTATATCTATACAAAAAAGGGGATGGCAAAAGGTTAGACCCTTGGTTTTCATGGAAACATCTCACCCCAAAACATAAAAACATTTAATATAAAAAAGTAACCCTTATTTAAAACAATACATTTCCCCACTAAAACTTCATGCAAACAGATTTTCATTTTTTTTTTCCAAAAGCACCACAACAGTTAAAAAGCATACCTAATACACAAAAAACATCAGCTAAAATGGATGACATGTCCTCCCGTAATTCCTGCAGAAAGGGAAAAAAAATATATACATTTCAGAGCTACATATAAATTCAATAAACCAGTAAAATAAGATGATAAATTTGAGAGTAATCAAAACATCCCATTCCAAGCTTAAACATCATAATGGCTGACACCAAAAGTAAAAATTATTTTTTCATATGTTGTTACTTTCCTTACAGGTTAGTCTTGTATTGAATTAAAAATGACTGTAGACATAAGCCAAAACATCTGGCTACCCGAGATAGCAGGTAACAAAGGCATAAGCACAAGTATAACAAAAAAGTCCTGACTAGCTAAAGAATCTAGTACCGGTATCTCACATTCCCCTTAAAGATTATTTGTAAGCGAGTTTATTGGTAGAGAGGGGGGCGTGGGGGTGCAGCGGGTTGGACCGGGTCCTGCTCTCCGGTGGGTCTGGGGTTCAAGTCCCGTTTGGGGTGCCTTGCGACGGACTGGCGTCCCATCCTGGGTGTGTCCCCTCCCCCTCCAGCCTTACACCCTGTGTTGCCGGGTTAGGCTCCAGCTCCCTGCGACCCCGTATGGAACGAGCGGTTCTGACAATGTGTGTGTATGTGTATATTGGTAGAATACAAAGTATTGTTCAAGAGTGTGTAGCCAAAGCACTGCTCATACCATGACATCCCCCAGTACGCTGGCGGCCAGGTCAACCTTGAGGTTTCCTCGGATGACATGCCAAGACAGCTCGTACAGAATGCCCTGAATATCTAAGAAAGCGATGACATATAAATGAGGCTTACCCAACACTCAAAGGGTGAAGCACTACTAAATCAAAATAATTTGAAAAAGCCAGTCGCAAACCTGCATAGTACAAATGTAAAAACACAGGGAAAGGCAATTATAGTGAAACACAGAAGCAAAGAAATTGTTCAGAACTGACTGAAGTATTAGTACAGTATGTGTACTCCCCTATTATTAGGCAGGAGATTAAGGATGGATATTGAAACAGTGCAATTAACCAAAAATCTGAAGTAACATTATTAAAACAACTTTTATGCAGCAAGGCATCACGTATAAAGAGAAGGCCTTAAACTGACCAGCAGTTAAGTGGCTAAGGAGACAAACTTGAAATCTAAGGGTTTCCAAGGTTCCCTGCTGTGCCGACAGTTGCCAAGTTACATAAAATTAGTATGATTATTTAGCTGACGACTTCGTCCAAATTGACTTACAATTTTTTGGTTTGAACAAAATGAAATTAGAATAGCCTAATTAAAATGAACTGCTTAAGCATCAGTAATACAAGGTTGTTCAAATGCTGAAAGAAGCAGAAAAACATTCCTAAGACTAATATCAATTAAGGTCTAATAAAAGAAATCTACATAGACCTAAGTGCTTGAAAAATACACACTTAAGGACAGCACTGTCTTGTGAAGAAATTAAAGGCATAGATAATAATACATAGAAACACACACAGATTCTAGGCTTAAGACTTTTAATCAAAGTCAAACACATAGTTTTTTCCTGTCAGGCTGACAAACTAAATACAACGTGGATGTTACAAACACACCGGCCAGACAAAAAAGCTGCACATTATAATAATTTCTAGCTCTTGACAAATTTTCAGTGGTGAAAACTTTTGCTTCAATTTGCATTTATTCTTTTTTGGCAGAAGCCATCACGTCTCTTACGCATCTGAAAATACACGTAAAAGTATCTTGGGACATTATTACAGGATTCCAAATGGGGTCACAGAATGACCTAATGAAACAGTACTTCTGGATTCTTTTTTCAAGGCGAAGCACAGAAAATAGAACATGTCCTAATTTCCAGTTCGAACGGGCGACGACATACAGAGAGACAAGCCAAGAATGTGGAAAGAGCACCGATACATCGGGACAAGGACGCTTACCTTGTACTGTCACATCATCAATGGTTTTGTCTGCAAGATTGTGGCATAATTGTAAACTGGAAAAGACAAGAGAGGGAAGAGGGAGGGATTAAGATTCAGACTTAAAAATAAAAAAAAAAATTAAAAAATGTCTTTTTCTAGAAACATCCAAAGTGGGTTATTGGGTATGGCTCTTAAGATGATTTTACTGAATTTATTGGGGGGGAAAAAAAAAGAGGAGTAAACAGTACAAACCAATAAAATATGCTATGCCAGGACAGACATCATTAGTGTCATAAAGCGATCAAATGAACCGCTCACTGCAGTCACAACTTTTTAAAATCTTTATAATCTAACCACGTCTCTTACTAACCGTACGGAAGCACTTAAAAACACTTTCCCAAATACAGAAGGGTCCTTACTGCAGTTATGACAGACTAGTTCACACCAATATTTGTGGTAATCAAACGTTTCTCGTAACAACAACCGCGTGGAGAAACGTTTGGTTACCACAAATATTTACATTAGTTACCACAAATGTTATTAACCGCACTAGTAGTTTTCAGAAATTATGATAAACGTTCGTATATTATTTATATTAATAATATCGCTGGCTGTCACAGTGTGGACATGATATAATGCTGCAGAACGAGGGTTTCACTGAAACACACCATTTTTTTTTTTTTTGCCAACTACAAAAACGTTGAACTTGAGCCTCCTGTAGCTTTGTTCGTCAGCACAAAAAAAAAAAAAGTGTACTGGAAACTTTTTGCTCGTTAAAAACGGGTGGCCCCTGAGGCAATGCCCCGCTGAATGCGAGCAGAATTTCGCGTCAAAGTGTGGGGAATGAAGGACGACGGAGGTGTGGAAGGAAACAAGTGCTAAAAATGGGAGGCCGAGTCTTTTAATGGAGTCCGGGGGGTGGGGGGGGTCTGGGAGTGTGCGACTAACGGGCTCGGGCTCCGCAACACAAATCACATGCAAAAATGCCCCCGAGTCCCACAGCAGATGTGCTCGCGAAAACACACGAGACCCCGTCGGGACAGCGAACGCGGGCGCATCGAACTGACAAACGATTACATCGGTGTCTTAATGCCGGCCCGTCTGCGCTATCAAGTTCTTGCCGTCGACTTGCTGGCCCGCCTGTGCTGCACGGAGCAGCTAGCTAGCAGTGTGACACACAGGGAGGACCTGTAAGATGGACACAATGCACAAAGTACAGCTGCACCCCCCCCCCTCCTTCCCTCCGCCCGGCTCACAAACCACATTTACTGTCGCCCGGACACCGCGGCAGTTTAAATACGAAATGCAACGTCGCCTTTTCGCGGTACAAAACGACACGAACGGACTCACAACTCAGTTTTGCCTGATTTTTCCCAGTTTTTGATCCAATCAGCAGGGAGGACCGACGGCGCCATCTTCCCCGCTGTATCGCACTTAGCCCGGATGTTCAGCACAAAGAACCGGGTCAAAGCGCTCCGCTCTATGTCAGTGCGGGAGCTACTTCCTGCTCCGGCCCCTTCCCCGCCATGTTGGACGCGCCATATTGGATGCGCTATATTGGATGCCCTATGTAATGCCTTTAAGGCACGGGGTTACTCGGATTACTCATAAATTATCTAACACTTTTTTTAAAAAAAAAAAAAAATCTTGACAACAAAATTGAGTCACAATATAGAGACATAAACAATATTGTAAGAAAATACAAACGCGTAATACATAATATAATAAAAAGTATATAATTTCAAAATCAGAATATTAGCAAGGATGATCATACACTGTAGGATAGTGTAAGAGTAAGATAGATTGCAAGTGAACTTGGACAACACATTAGGAAAAAAATCTTGACAACAAAATTGAGTCACAATATAGAGACAAACAATATTGTAAGAAAATACAAATGCGTAATACATAATATAATAAAAAGTATATAATTTCAAAATCAGAATATTAGCAAGGATGATCATACACTGTAGGATAGTGTAAGAGTAAGATAGATTGCAAGTGAACTTGGACAACACATTAGGAAATCTCTAACACTTTTCTGTAACAGTTGTTTTAATAATAACAGTAATTTAAACAGTAAATTGCCACCTTCCTGATTTGCCTTATTATTGCACATTGGGCTGCTGAGTGAACACACAACACAGTTTTACTTCATTTCTTTAACTACAATTGAAAAACAATAAAAAATCAACAAACTGGCACTGTGTGTAGTACACCTCCCATGTAAATCAACCCAGTTAAATGGATAAGTAGAGTAAGCTGATTGAACATAACTAGACTTTATTACTACCAAACCTGCTCAGTACAAACCTCAACTACTAAGACTTTTACCATCACAAAGATTCAATAATCACATGCCACACTTAAAAGAAATTGGTGAAAAGATCAGAAAAAAAAGCTTTCAACATCTCTGGCTGAAAAGGGTTAAAAAGCAATTTCTAAGGTTCTGGAAGTCCAGTGGAAGCCCTACTCTATAAATAGAGAACATCTGGAACAGCAGCCAATGTTCCTGGCAGTAGTAAACCAGTGAAAACGTCTCCAAGAGTGCGGTGTAAAACCATCTAGCAAGTCATAAAATATCCTTAAAAAATCCAAAAAACTGGAGGCCTATTTTGCCTCAAAAAAGGTCAGTCTTCCTGACTTTCCAGTCAGGTAAACACTGGACAAAAATGGGCTTCATGGGTAGCAAGGTGAAAACTAAAGCTAACCAGGTTGTCTCATTTTCCAGGAAGCACCTGGATCATCCCCAAGATTTTGGGAGAATGTCCTATAGACAGATGAGTCCAAAGTGAATCTTTCTGGATGACACTGGTCCCATTATGTCTGGTGTGAAACAAATGCTGCATTCCACTCTAAGAATATTATACGAACATTCACACATGATGTTGTTAGTTGGTGTGGGGATGTTTGACTGCCTCAGGAGCTGGAAAACTTGCCATATCTGAAGTAACCATGAATTCTGCACTGTATCTCTGAACCTCTGTCTGTGATCTGAAACAAGTTGAATCATACAGCAAGACAATGACCTATGAAGTATGTACATATCAGAGTGGCTGAAAATAAAGCAAAATTATATGGTGAAACATGGAGGAGGTTTGTTGTGTTGAGGTGTTTGTTATCCTGCCTCTACCACTGGGTACCTTGAACATTTGCCTGGAATCATGAAATTAGCAGAAAACCATGCATTTTGGAGTGCAATGTTTTATTCAGTGACAGAAAGACAGATCTGGGTCGAAGGTCATAGGTCTTCCATATTGACAATAACCCCAAACATACTTACAAAAGCACCCAGGAATAGTTCAAGATAAAACTCTGGAATGTTATGAAGTGGCCAGCAACGAGGCCAGATGTAAATCCCATTGAAAAGCTGTGCAAAGATCTGAAAACACCATCTGGGAGAAGATATATAAGAGATCAAGAGCAGGTTGCTCAACAAGGGTGTACCAAACTGCCAGTAAAGAGGTGCAAGAAGCTCATTGATGGTTATTGGAAGTACTTGATTACACTCATTTTAACCAAATCCTGTGCTACCCAATATTGGGGTGCCAATTATTTGTCAATGCTATATTCCCTGTGTTGCCGGGTTAGGCTCCGGTTCCCCGCGACCCCGTATGGGACAAGCGGTTCAGAAAAAACGTATTTTTTTTGTAAACATTGTAATTAATACAGCACTAAAAAGGACATTTTTTTACTGCTAGTATCCATCTTCTGTGCGATTTATCATAAACTCTGGACTACGCTACGAAGCATGGGTATACCAGAACACCTAGTCATTCTCATGCACAACCTTTACAAAGACCAAGAAGCAACAGTTCGAACAGGACAAGGGGAAATGGAACGGTTAAAAATTGGTAAGAGCATAAGACAAGGCTGCATACTTTCTCCATATCTTTTTAATTTATATGCAGAAAAGATAATCAGAGAAGCAGGGCTATATGAAGAGAAACAGGGCATGAAAATCGGAAGACTCATCAACAATCTTCGTTATGTTGATGATATGACTATACTAGCTGAAAGCGAGGACAATTTGAGACATCTGCTCACCAAGAACAAAGAATATCGCTTGAAAATGGGCTTGCATCTAAACATGAAGAAGGTGAAGCTGTTCACAACTAGCAAACTGGAAACCTTCACACTTGATGGAGAAGAAATAGAGATAGTAGATAACTTCAGTGTACTTGGATCAATAATCAATAAAGAAGTGACAAGCAGCCAAGAAATCTGATTACATATTGCTCTAGGCAAAACCGCCGTGAAGAGCTTGGGCAAAATTCTCCAGTGCAAGCATGTGACTCTGTACACAAAAGTCCAAGTATGGTAGTTCAGGCCATGGTCTTCTCAGTCACGTCACACGGATGGAAGAGTTGGACAGGAAGAAAACTGGCGCTTTTGAACAATGGTGCTGGCGAAGAATCCTATGTTTACCTGAAGAAAAAATGCGTGGGTATTGCAGCAGATGAAACCAAAGGTATCACTGCAAGCTCAGACAACACGGTTTCGACTCTCTTACTTCAAACACATCATGCAGAAAGGACAGCCAGTGAAAAAGGACATCATGCTGGGCAAAGTCGAAGGTCAACGCAGAAGAGAAAGGCCTGCTATGCAGTGGATTGACACAATTACCACAACCATGGATGCCCCGCTTTAAAGTCTTTACTGGTTGGTGGAAGACCAGACTATCCACAGAGTCGCCATGAGTCAACATGGACTCGACAGCACCTAACAATATCCATCTTTTCCACTAACTGTGGATATCTTTACTGCTTATATAGTATAGGTCATGATGAGGTGTCTCTCCATTTTAGTTGCACATTTCCCTCAACAAATCCAGACCACATTGTCTGTAAGGGACCATTTGACATGGGAGGAAAACTGCACAGTATTAGAAAGGAAAAAAGAAGAGTTGAATGTTCTAACAGGGAAAGAGGAACTATTAGAGACCGAGACAGAACTCAGAAATGTAGTAAATAAAAACAAGAGCAGAAGGTAGCACCCCAACTAAATAGCATTCAAGGTTCAGGGAGGATGAGTCTGTGGGCTACTAGGAGTAGTTTTTCCTTAAAGGCTACATTTGGAGAGTAGACTTTGAAGAGTAATATAGAATGGAAACTCTTATGGATTATTACCAAGTTGGTCTTATACTACAGTATTTTACACTTGGCCATGCAATCCTTGATTCAGTCAGCACAGCATGTGGTGCAGCTAATGGCTGTGGGAGCCTGTGTTGGCCCAGAAGACAGAGGATATTTTTGAGAGGTGAGGCCAACAACAGTTTGAGCATAATGGCTGAGCCTGCTGCAAAGCTAAAAATAAAGTTGGTTTGTGGAAGACAGCTTTTAGAGAGTGTTGCCTTTTGCAACAGAAAGAGACCACAGAAAGTCTGCAAAGAAATGTAAGGTGGGAGGGGTGTTAAACTGAAGGTGACAATGAGATGTGGAGAGGCAATCATGAAATTTGGGCAGTCTTTCATATTTGTGCATTGATTCTGAATGGGTTTGTATTTAGTAATATAAATAGGTCTCAGGTCTTTTTTTTTTTTTTTTTTTTTAAATCTTTGCCAATGTGTAGTGTTCTTGTACATACAATACAGTCTTTATGCAATTAAAGAGAAATAGTCAGGGCCACATAAAATGTTCAGATGTTGAAGATGCTAAATTCTGAGGAAAGCTTAGAGTAATCTGGAAACTATGCCGAGTCCCAAAATGCTTCACATGATCTGCATTACACCCTTTGATAAAGATACTACATGATTGCTTCACAGGGACAGACTGGAAATTTCCAGTATGTTGGTTGACTAGTCCTCTAGTTGAACAAGTTTGGTTTATGAGCTTGAATTATGCAGAGGTGGCACTATGGCGCAACGAGTAGCACCATTCTCTCTCATTGCCTGGGAGGTAAGAGAGGACATGGGTTTGAGCCCTATTCAGTTTGGGTTGAGTTTGCATGTTCTCCCTAGTATTACTTGGGTTTCCTTCCACAGTTCAAAAGATGTGTTTCAAGTGAATTGGTCACTCCAAATTACCCATAGTGCGTGAAAGCATGTGTTATTCTCATATATAGATGCAGGAATGTAGTTTATTTTGTATTTTAAGTCACCTTGGATGAAAGTGTTCAAATATGAAATTTTTTATTTTTTTTTTTTTTAAACAAGTGGGGTACTTTTATTCAAAATGTACTATTTCCAGACAAAAATACATAATCAAAACAGTGGACAACAGCAGGTTAGAGAAAATAGGTTAAAGAGACCTTCTCAGTCGCTTAAGAAATACCAATGAACATTCAAAACAATCAGTTACAGGATTTTGATTCATTATGTAGTTTTAAATATAACATTTATACACTTTTTCTGGTTTTTAGCTACCACAGCTGAAAAATTCAGAGTTATCTAAACAAAAAAAAAAAACAAAAAAAAAAAAAAATTATGTATGACAAACAGGAGGTATAACAAGCATGTTAAGGCTTGGAATGATTATACAGAATAAAATTCAACCTATAAGAACAAATAAAATATCCATTTTCACTATAAGTTAAAGCTGTGTCTAGCTGCCTAAACATTGCAGTATAATATCCTCATTCAGAGTTAAGTTTATGTTACAGACTTCAAGAATTTATACAATACTTTCTTATAGTAAAGAAAAAAACAAAGCTAAGTTTAGAATAACATGATAGAGCTGTTTAAGAATTTATTAAAAGGTCATTTACACATATGAAAACCTGAAGTCTTTAATTGCATATATACATACACCTCTACACACGCAAACATCAATTTAGAAACTTTCAGCAAAACTACGCATACTTTCATTTTCAAGTTATATATTTCAGAAACCTAGTAGGTTTGGGCTGGAATTTAAAAGACAAAATCACTAAAATCAGCACCAGTTATACATTTTTTTTATATATATATTTTATGTGTGTACACATACTAATTCTCCAATTAAATGTTTAATTTTGTTCAGGCAAAATTTTTTTCAGAAAATATAGTATATCAAGTTTTTTTTTTTTTAAATTAATTTATTTTTTTAAATCACAGATGCAACACAGTGGGACTACTTTAGAGATTCTTTTTTCCTGACTTATTTTCTGAATGCAACACCGAAAGAGTTTGAATCTTTGGGTAAGGTTTGTGATTTATTGCCACCCATAATTCGGAGCACATTGCTTCACCTTATAAAGTAGCCACTGAATACTTTAAATTCACTTCCAATTAGTAGTCAAAGATGAAAAAAGTTTAAAGAAACTGAAAAATTGGAAGTATCTGTGCCATGGTTGTACATAAATTCCATAATATGGTACAATTAAATACTTATAGTAATCAATAATCTCTTCAAAAATTACTTCTGATTATTACAAAAAAAGCTGAAAGATAGATCAAAGTCTCCTTTAAATTAGAAAAGCAGAACAGCTTGTTCCATTAAAAATACATACCACAACCTGAATGAGGACTTTAAAAGAACCCGATATTTCATTTTTAGACAGACCCGTCACAGCATTTTCACATTTTCAAAATATGTTTATTACAGTTACAGACTGGACTGCCAAATTCCATAGCTTTCAAATGCCAAACTTTCTGCAACTGTAACAGAGAAAGCTTAACCAATGCTGTAAGTAGTTATAACACACAGCAGCAGTGGGAGGATAATCCTTCCTCTGAATGCAGGTAAATTCAATAAATATGTCCACAAGATTCTCCAGAGAATGTGTTCATTATCCAGGCGTTTATTATAAGAACAGAAAAATTGTGTCTTCGCAAATTCAACTTAAAACATTGAGACATTAAGAACCTACAAGAAAGAACATCCAAAATTAGTTATATGGAATTATACAGTATATATCGCTTTCAATTTCTACTGCTATCCATAATAAAATTATTTTGGTAAATTATGTCCGAAAAAATAATGTTCTGAAAAAAAACTTTCAAAAGTGACATTACAGGTAACTTACATTGAAGGTTATTCAGCACCACCTAGTGCTTACAGTGTACTGTTCAGAGACCGTATGTGCAGCAACAGAAAATTCAGCTATTTCACTAATTGCGTTGAAGAAATTAAATACTTCTGAAGGAAATGCACAGTATTTCAGTTTCTTAAACTGTTTGCTACTTATTTACAACTTAGTATTAAACACAATACTTGCATATCTAAACTATGTAAAGGTTTCCTTAGTATGGGAACACTGTAGATCATCTTGCAAGAAGGCATCAGTTAATGGAAATAACTCAAAATGCAACTTTCCATATGCACACATTTAAGAGTTTTACCTAATATATTTAATAGTAAATTAAACTTCCATAACTAAATTATACTGATACACCAATAATACTTAATTATCCTTTTTTTCCTCTCCTCTTATCCTCTTGCATTTTAGATAGTAAGGTGTACTAATTCAAGAGTGACCATATCCCTTCCTATGCACTTAACATTACTGAACTCAAATTCAAAGCACAGTTAATATATTCATGCTTACAGAATCGTCCATAATAGAAGCAGGATCAAAAAAGTCTGGCTTCAGCTCGGATCTCTCTCTGCGATTTTTTGATGGTGGCTGTGTAAAGAGAACAAACGGTGAAAACATTAGCCTAAAAAACAGCACATAAGCTGCACTACACTGATTAAGTAAATGATTTGTGGTGACGATGGGAAAGTGATCGAAGAATGTGCTTTTGAACACTTAACCAAAACTGCAAATTGTCTGAGCTTTGGAAAAAGCTGTTTTGTAACAAAATAGTATTGTAATGCATTATCTCCAGATCATTCTTAAGTTAAAAAAAAAAAAAAAAATAATTTTCCTGCATACGAAATGATTTTACATATAACAGTATAACCAATGTGGCATGAGCACCACAATTGGTGCTAAATCTAAACTTTACTAATTTACTTTATTAACGGCCTAAAGCAGAAATTACCAGAAAATGACCCACTGCAGAATTTACATTCCCAACAATTAAAAATTTTACACTACTCTCAAAACCCAGGGTAAATGTAAATCAGCTGAACTTCAAAATGTTTATCACATTAGAACTTTCCCTCTCATGATTTATTTTCCTCTTTTGTTGTTTTAGTCTGTCCGTAACCTATGAGGTAGGCTCCAGACTGCCATGAATAGGAAGAGATATTACTGATAATGGGTAGATGGATGGATCTAAGAAAGCACTTTTACTTGTGCTATATAAAACAATTACAGTAACACCTAATGAAAAAATTCTCGAATGTATTTGCCGTTATCACTTGTAATGCTCGTAACCCCTCTCCATTTTTATGATAAAAGAAAAGTAACTCAAATCACACAACTTGCCATAGGGCTCATTATTATGATAAATGATGGCTTTGCATTATGACAAAAAAAAAAAAAAAACCCCACAAGATTTCTGATATATGCCTGCATGCTGGCAAATAGTGTATGAACAAGGGTTGAATTTTAAATTTAAATTTCTCTTCTCATAAAGCTTTTATTGTCCACACTGATAGTGAGTCATTTAAATTTTAGGATACAAATTACATGTGCACATTAGCGGAAATAATCAGAATTTGTAATGCTGAGGAAAGCAACAGTCAAGATAGGGTCTCTACACATACCAGATCAATGTCCATTGTATCAAAATCCATGCCTTCATTGAGGTCCTCTAGGCGACTTTCGGATGACATCATAACATCCTCTACAATTGGCTCCTCATCGTCTTCCATAAGTTCTGCACCACGGCGACTGGATAGCAAACAAATACATCTCTAAATAAGCACACAGTTCGCTTTTGCTCCACAAAAATATACACAACCAACATGAGACAAGTAAGCTGAAGTTGACTGAGTGTATTGGTTGACAAACAGTTCTTAGGTCTTTGTCCTTCCTTGCTTCTCCAGCTAAGCTGACCAGTGTTACTGGACATTCTCCTAGAGCATGTACTATTTTGTGCTCTTACATTGCATGTTGCGTGTGGCTTCTCATTTTGGCATACTGCATGGCGACTCGATCCTGCTGCTGCCGAACTTCCTCTTGTTGTCTCTGGGCCAGCATCCAAGCAACCTGGGTGCTGGAGATTGATTCGGAGACATCCAAAATTGACCCAAAACTAATCCACCAATATAGTTTTAAGCATTTATAATTACATACTTGTACTTTGAAAGATGTTTACGAAGAGCAACAGTTAAAATTTTGGTGGGAATATGCAGCAGCACAATTACTGATGATTTTATTACACTCAGGTTTTGAGCATTTTTGACATTTTTCATATCCACAAACTAACATTCTGTTTTCACTCCCACGACTTCCAAAACTTTGAAAAAAGCCAAGGGGATGAATGTACTTTTTATAGGCACAGTATAAAATTGCTTAATAAAGAATGCTTTACAGGAATTTGCTTTATAAATTTTCAAACATATCTTAAGCATGCCATTTGATTGGTTAGAATAGAACAGAAATGGTGTGCACTCAGTAAATGTAACTTAGCCTCCATACTTGTAGTCCATAGGTATTTGATGGGGTTGTGACTGGGGTGGCTGAACCTGAGGGGAAGGCTGCTGTATCTGCTGCTGTTGCTGCTCAGGAGGAACGGGGTACACCATGTAGCTCTCCTCAGGCCGAATCCTCTTAGGGTCCCTCAGTACAGTGGAGGTGAGGTGAGGCGAGGAAATCATGACTGGGGTCTGCACTGTCTGCTGCTGGTTAATCCACATTCCATCACTGCTACTGCAGCTGCTTTCCTCGACTGAGAAAAGTAAACCATGGTCTCAAACCAGGGAACTGTGTAGTATAATGTAGAACAACAAAATGTAAATTTTGTCAGAAATGTGGCAATTAAGGTATCAAACCTTCAGTCATCTTTCTCTTGCCGACTATTGGCTTGGCCTTTTTGCTGCGGCTGGTGGAACTGCGGCTGCTGATAGCACTAATAACGGACATGGTGTCGTCATCTCCTCCTGCCTGCAGGGAGTTCCGGTACGAGATGAGAGGGAGCCAGCAATCCTCGCGCTGCAGGGCCATTTGGAAGGTCATGAACCTCTCCAGATACAGGTGACTGAGTGAGAGGAAAGCAAACAAATGCTGTACTTGCACTGACTGCAAAGATCCTAATAAAGACAGATATTCATGTTAATATTACAAGTAAATTACACCCATTTAAAATGTTCCAAAATCACTTACACTGTCTTTTTATCTTGCCGCAAGAGCTTAGAAGAGAACTCGCTTAAAATGTCCAGGAAAGCAAGATTGATGGGAGGGTGGCCTTCTCCTTGGGGATTAGGCTCTTGGAATGCAAACTCTATCCCATCTCTGAAATGAAAACAAAACATGAATTTTTGACTCAAACAATTTTCTCAATATCCATTCAGAGCAAATAACACTCCATGCAAAAAAGTAATTTCTGTAATGCAGACAAGACAACCACACAACACACATAACCAAAGACACATATATAACCCAGTCATAAGTGGACCTTTACAGTTTTACCGTTTGTACATTTACACTTACTCTTGTAAAATCACATTTTATGTTTTATAACAAATACTAACTGTATCAAAGTTGCAATAAGCAGAATAATGGGGAAGAAATAACCTGACACACTTACTTGTGTAACATTGCAATGGCTTCTCTGGTCTTCAGCTGATCTAGCCCAAATGTAAGTGAGAATCGACGGGCAAGCTCCTTTATGCCAGAGAACACTGAGGATGATCGGTCGAAATTGTGCCCAAGGTCTGATAACATCTCTTTGAACAACTATTAAAAACAGTGAGACACAGGATGAAACTGTCCAGAGAACCTCAAAAACGCTGAATGAGATTTTACATTTATTTATTTAGCAGACACTTTTCTCCAAAGCAACTTCCAATTAACTCTACGTAGTGTTATCAGCCCACACACTTTATTCACCAAGGTGACTTAACACTGCTAGATACACTACAATGGGTCACTCATCCATACATCAGTGGAACACACACTCTCTGTCACTCACACACAGAGGGGGAACCTGAACAGCATGTCTTTGGACTATGGGGGAAACCAGAGTACCCAGAGGAAATCCACATAGACACAGGGAGAACATGCAAACTCCACAGGCTGAGCAGGGATCAAACCCATGTCCTCTCGTACCACCCAGGCACTGTGAGACCGCAGCAATACTTGCTGTGCCACCATGCTGCCCAGACGATCAGACTTCTTACCTGCTGCAAACTCAAGATGAGGGTTTTTGCACACTGAATTTTATCAATTTGCCTTGTTTTGCTCATGGTTTCCTTGATGATATCACCATAATCATTGTAGTACTGTGGAAAAAGTACCACATTAATAAATAGCAGAGGACATAATGTAAGTAGAGCAAATTTGTAATGTACAGTAGGGAAGAAAAAGCTGCAAAGGATAAAGGGTACACATACTCTCATGTACTGCTTGAATATGTCTGCTCCTGTTTTCATATCCACAATGTTATAAATTATCAGTTTACAGTAGGCTGCAAGGAGGTTCCTCCTTTTATGCAAAGCTTCGATTTTACTGGCTTCATCGTCTTGTTGTCCATCTGTTTAAATGATAGTAAAACAAACATTTTTACAAATCTATAATTAATGTATCAGTAGGAGTCTGTGGACATTTCACAAAAAAATGTAAAGTAATGTTAATATTAAAATATTTTGCATAATTTTGTTAATAACTAACTTTCAAAGGAAGGAACCCAAAATAGTGATGAAGAAAATTTGCCGTATGGCAAAAACATAAACCTAAAATAAGTGAAAGAGACTGAAGAGAATTTACATTGACTACCTGTGCTGTTGTCATCGTCGTCCTGATCAATGAAAACATGGTCCAGAATGAAGTTTAGCAGTTCAGATTGCAGAGATGAGTCAGGAGAGTAAACCAACAGTTCCAGCATGTCTCTCCCTGAAGAAACAATCTGGTGGCTGAAGATTAAGAGCATATCACAGAGGACGGTAAAAGCCTGAAAGGAAAGGAAGCCAAAGTTAAAGGCATAGTCTAGTTGCTGAGTTATCAAAGCAGAATAATTGACAAAATAAACTACTCTAAATTTCCACCAGTGGTCTCTTCCCAACCTACTGGTGATGTTACAGTCTAAACACTGTGGCAGTTTACGGTCATTCAGACGTGTCTCAAAGCCAATCCCTGAGACCCATTTCTCCCCATCTCCTAAAAATTTTTTGAAGTTTTGAAGTTTAACACAATCTGCTGTGATTAGCTACATATTTTGTATTTGATTCTCCCTTCTATCTGCAGAAAACTGAGTAAAGTAACTCAGTCTAAACTATCTATAAAATGCCCTTGTTTACTCTGTTGTATATCACTCACTCATCCATTCACTCACTATACTTAAATGCTTGTCCAAATCAGGGGTGCAGTAGTCTGGAGCCCATCCCAGAAGCACGGGCTGCAAGGCCAACCAGGAATCACCCTGGACGGGATGTCAGTCTATTGTAGGGTAGCCACTCATGCGCACATTCGTGAACTACAATTTAGACACACAAATTCAACTAATAGTCTTTTAGGAAGAAACCAGAGCACCAAGAGAAAAACCACAAAGAGACAGGGAGAACATTGGGGAATAGTATCTGCAAAATGCATGAATGTAAATTCACAGACCTGTTCTTTAACTGCTGTGTTCACACTTGATAGGTAGCGCTGACACAACATACAGAAAGCTCTCATCTGTTTCCTGAGGGTAGCCATATCTTCCTGAAAAGGAAAGCAAAAGAATGTTCAGGTTTTCTGGAGTAATTACATTTAAATAATACAGAAGTACTAAAAACAAAAAAAAAAAAGTCTCATACGTTCAACATAGAATCTACTAGAAATCAGTCAAGAAAAGTAATATTTCAAGAACAACACTGGTCATGGCCTAAATTTAAAGGAAGTGAAAGACAAATGTTAAAGTGATATTCTTGTTTGGTTCCTGTAAATACTGGATTTATCACAACTCCCTGACTAAAAATTCAACAAATTAGCAAAACAACCTGGCATCATTCATTTGTAAATTGTAAGTCATAAAAAAAAAAATCATCATCATGCTTTAAGTTATTTTGTTGTATACATTTTTTTCAGCCTAAACATGCAACTAACCAGAACAACATTGTGTTCATATTGACAAACTCATTCCAAAATAGAGTTCATTCACCAGTCTCTTTATCTTGCTGCAATAGTTTATAATATTCATTGTAAGGAGTTCAATTTACCATTATTTCTTAGGGAGGGGGGGGAAAAAAAAAAAAAAAAAAAAAAATTCCAAAATAAAAACGTCTCCTAAAATTAAAATACAAAGAAAAAAAAAAAAAAACATATGTAACATTATAATTGTGTAATAGTAACATAACATTTGTAATAAAAATGATATCTAGCACGCATCAATAATCACTTGTCTAATACAGGGAGCAGAGGTCTAGAGAAAGTATATACAGTACATAGTTTTGCTAAAAAAAAAAAAAAACATCCGCCTCAATCCAGAACCTATATATAAAGAAGTAGTAAACCATGAAATTTTAAACCCTAATTGTATGGTAGTAGTGATTGTTTAAAGCTTATTTATTTAAAGCTTAAAACACCATATTTGCCCAAACGGTCTGATACAAGCATTTGATAAAAGACCCCATTATATTATGGCTAAGTGTACTTATTTTATTATGATTTATTTTTTTTTTAATCAAAGAAGGTTCCATCATTATCATTCTGACAATAAGTGCAATACATATGGGGGAAAAAATTGGTTTGAAAAGATGTTGACCTTAGTTACATCATGTGATTATCATACATGGTTAAGGTACCTTATTGGAACTGCTCTCTGTGACCTTGGCCAACTGCCACAGGATTGCGTAGTGAGTACACTGCATTGCATTAATGACAATCTGAAAAAGACCCACAGAAATTATATTAAAGTAAACAATGCAGGCTGTCAGTATGTGACAACTGAGGACATACACCATCTGGAGTTCCTCACCTGTTCAGGCATGTCTCCATTCTCAATGCCCGAGGTTAGTAACTTGAAGGTGCTAGTAAACAAGTCCCATTTGGAGAGGTTGTGTGCACTGTAAGGAAAAACAACATATAACACATCCAAATGCAACCGGGTGATGCTGATGGCATTAGGATGCAAGTTCTTTACTGGTGAACTACTAGTAAAATATTCAGCTGTATAAATATGTTGTGCTCAGAGGCAAATAAAACAGCCATCTCAAATTCTGATACATCAGTAAGTGGTCTTAAATGTCTATTGTGTAAAGTCCTCATTCTATCACTTCTGACTTACTTATGGAAAGCTGTAATCCTTTTGAGTGTGGAAAGAACTTGGTAGGCATCATCTTCATCAGGCTCCTCACCCTACAAATAAACATTTGTCTCAGACTCTTTACTAACCGTTTAAAGGTACTCATGAACCCAAGCATGTAATTTGGCAAGGTTTTAAGACGCTAGCAATAATAAATTACTACAACTAAGTCAACCACAGATTTTATGAGGGGGGGACCCTTAAGTGCTGAAGAAACAATAAAACATTTAACAAAGCACATTTTTTAACTAAACAGGGTATTATGTGACCCACATTAATTGCACATTCATTCATACTGGGGACATCAAAGCGGCAATTTATACAACTGTTACAAACCTCCTGTAGGAAGTCTTCAAGAAGTCTGTTGAACTTGTCTACGAGCTCATCCAGCAGATGGCTCCGGGCGATATCCACCCTGTTGAAGATGGTGAACTCCTCGTTGCAAAGGGCATGGTAGGTTTTGGAGCAGGCCTCCAAGACCTCTGTGTCAGTGTGCTTCTCCACAACCTCCTTGATTTGTCGTAGCAAAGACTCCAAATGCTAAAGGACCAGCGACCATATTTTAAAAATAAGCACTTAAAGTCCATTAACGAGAAAATCCTTAACCACATCGTTATAAAATTGTACAGCACCAGAACAAAACATAACGTAAACGAAAGATCACATAACTATGTTCTGCGCTTGCCACAAAGAAAAATAACTATGCTATAATGAACCACAACAACTGATTATCTCCAAGCAACACCAGAAGGTCACTGTTCTCACACTGAGGTGTGGAGCACTTGTCAAATATGAATTGAACATTAAAACCCTTTGTTTTAATCAAGATTTTAATTGCAGCACATGTAAAGTCTGATTTGAAACTCTAAATCTAACAGCCTTTATTTATCCATCCATTTACATTCAATAACTGGTTGTCCAGTGCAGGGCTGCGGTGGTCTGGGGTCTATTCCAGAAGCACAGCATGGGGCACTTTACACCCTAGATGGGACACCAGCACATCAAGGGCAACCACACAACATGCATTCACTCACACTCAGGTCAATGGCCACCCATGTCTAGAAGTTACTTTTCACTACTACAACTGCATAAACAGCAAGACTGAAAATACATACAGCACACACTGAAGTTATGGTATGTAGTAATGCATAACTGTGAAAGTACCTTTTCTAATCTTCCTGTCGTGTAGATCTCAAGGTCAAAGTACTGTGGCAGTTGTAAGAGGTTGGTGACCTTTTCGGCATCCACAGAATACTAAGTATAAAAAAAGAAGTAGTAAATTGCACAATTTAATGACATTAAAACAAAATGTAGACAGTCATCATGGTTTTTCAATAATGTTCAATTAAAGAGTAAAATTGTGTCTTTGTCAAAAAGATATTTTTATTTTTGCACAATGACAGGTAATTGTGATTTCCATAAACTATGCTATTTTTCATAGCCTTCCAACAAATAAAATGTGAGGAAACAGTAAAGCTAAATTAAACAAAAAGCATTCTGTTCTACTTTAAATTCACTTACATTTTATTACGTGCAGCCATTTTTTGCAGAATTACATTTGATTTATATAACTGAAAAGTGATATTCTCAAGTAACACATTCAGTCTGAAAGGGCATCAGTGGGGCAATGTATTCAGTAAAAATCCCAATCAAGGCACATATATACAAACATATATACATAACTAAATAAATGGGAACAAAAGCCAACATATCCTGTGGCCAACAAGTAAATACACTCATTTAGTACATTTTAAGAAAACTAAATTGAATACTTTTGCAAGCAGGAGAGGCAGAGCCACAGCGAAAAGCTCCGTTATTCGTGTTCGATCATCTAGCTGGGTTTTTTTTTCCTTTGCAGTAAGAACCTATGGAAGACATAAAGAACTGGGTTTTCATGCAATCAAACAAATACCACTGCACAGACAAGGATTTAATAAAAAGAAGCATATTCTGAAACAGGATTAATCAGGACTTGGTCAAAAAAATGGTATTTAGTTTCAATAGAGCCTCACCCTCTTCCCTGTGCCTCGGCCCACAGGTGGGTGGCACTCGGCAGCCTGGCGGATTGTACAGAGCATGATCTCTATCAGGGCTGACTCCTGGCGGTCAGTCAGGGCTGAATACAAAAGATGCATCTCAGTGAGAGGATGGGGGGTTACGAAATATGCTTGCTAAAAACGTGTGCACCAAGACCGGGACAGATATATAAATGCTGAAAACTTACAAACACAACCAAATTGTCATACTATATTGCTATATACATACTAAGAGCATGCTAAAAGGAGCATTCTGTGTGCTGGATCTCCTACCTTCTTCCCCCAGGATAGGCTCATCCAGCAGAAGGCTGATCATGCATTCCCAGTCCTTCAGCAGCTCCGTGGCACAATCCCACATGCTGTCCACCAGGTATGCTCCGTGCTCGTGGAGCTGATAAAATTGCACATTGGATATCAATGCCAATAAAGTACAGACTCCTTTATTTACAATGAATATCTCTCAGTGAATTATTCACATATTAAGATGAAAGGAATTCTCTTTGCAAACCCTTTTACACACCACACATAATGCACTGTAAATGGAGTCCCATGGCAATTACTCTCACCTCACTTTCCAAGAAAAAGAAAACTGTTGTCTTGATGAGGTTGGCATTAGGACTCTGCCTCCCTCTCCTCTTGGACACCCCTTCTTCTGCAGGGTCCCGGCTGCTGAAGAGTCTGTAGTACAAACAGATATTACCTGGCATATGTCACACGTTATTTTTTCAAAATCAAAAGTGATAGTAAATGCTAACCATATAACTACTTTTTAAAAGTAGAGTAATGCAAAAAAAAAAAACCCAGAGGCCTAATATATATTTTTTCAGTCATTTCTAAAAAGCAAATGATGCTATGTGACACTGGAAGTTAAAAATTCCTCTCCTTAAGTGGACTCAATATAATCAGCCAGCTTCATGTTTTTTTTTTTGGTACTTTTTATGGTTCCAGAATTATATCGTTCTGGATTAGTATCATGTTTATTATCACTGGGACACGTTTAGGGTCCTATCTTGTATTTACTAAATGAGTTACAAAGTCAATGCTGCCGATTGGACTGAGGTTAGCTTTGTAAGCCCACAGCAGTCCCCACAACTCATAAACTTGCGTCTTAACTATGACACACAAAAGTTGAGTGACTTGGGACTGCTGGCTTGTTTGCTTAGCAGTTTAACATCTTTCAGACTTAATTAAAAGCCACCAAACACAAAGGATTAGTGGGGATACACTTGATATTAAGTTTGTTTGAAATGTATAAAAGAAAATAAAGCTTAGCTCACTTTTTATAGAGGAACTCTCCCGCTGCCACTGCCACTGGCCTATGTGCTGAGTAAACTAAATGGTACACACTTTCACAGTCTTCTGCAGTGAGGACTTCCTCGCTGCTACTGCAAGATGAAAACAAACAAATGAGTATCAGTTGACAACCTTAACATGCTTACAGTCTTTAGGTCAAATTTTACTTACTTCAATACAAGAGTAAGAAGTTTTATTGCCTGCACAGCAACATCATACTCCTTGTCCAGAGTCATTGACACAATGCGGTCCTATTAATGAGAGAATACCATTGATCCACTGGACGTAACTCAAAATGAATCACACTTTAAAACAATATATGTTACAAGGTTCGCTTTAAAAATAAAATCTCTGAATATAAGTCTCTAAAACCATAGGAATACACAGAAAAGTACAAAAAACATTAATGCTACTAAGAGGTGGTTAACAGCTGAAACAGCTATGTGATGACGGCTACAGTGACAAATTTAATTTTTTGATGTATATAAAATTAATGATTAAGCTTTTGAAGAATTAAGAGAATACATTTTTTGATATGGGTTGCATAATAGCATTTTCAGGGGTAGCGGAGACAGTGGAGATGCCCTCACCTTGAAACGGCTCGTGAAGAGCTCCAGCCTTGCATTTAGCTCCCTGTTGTGGTACAAGCCCTGAAGGGCAGTTAGGCACTTGAGGCGCACCTCGCCTTGCTACAACCACATAGAGAGTTCATTACTACGTATACGTATTTGCTGATTAGTGATGCAAATATGTGAAATCCATATTAGGGTCTTCACATATACTCACCTTATCATGCATGGTCCAACCGACATACTTCAGATAGCTGTCATTCAGAAATGCGTCGCTGTACATCTTCATCCATACCCCAATCTCCTCGATGCAAACTGCACGGATTTCTGCTATTGCGTCACTTTAGAGAGTATTAAAAAAGCAAACCAAACACATGAGGTCTATGAGTACACTCACAACATGTACATATATATTCACTAAAATGACAGCTTTGTTTTGCAACGTCCAGTAATATAAATTACAAAATCTAAGTGCAAAGGTTTCAACAGACCAAAAAGATCAAAAGTTTAACCAGACTGTAGTGTAATCTGAGAACATATTAGATTCAATATTAGACAAGAGATACTTTGTCATTGTATGCAATACAACAAAATGTTATGTGGCAGCCATCAGAACAGCAGCAGCAGAAAGAAAGCTTAAAATAAGCAAATAAAGAAAGTTACATCTGTCTAAATATGTTATTTGTCCCCTTAACTTTATAAATTCAAGCTAACAAAACATGCAAGATGGTAAATTAAATCTTGAAACTGTCCCTTTCTACAAAACTGTCCAATTTGTACCACAACTGATGCAAAGGTGCAATGCAAAGGTAGCTTTGGTTAAGTCCACTGACAATGCTAATGTAACACTCGGTGTGGAAGTACCACAATAAAAGGTTAAATTGGATTAAAAAGTAAATTTTATCAGCCTTCATAGGCCAGATGATGAATTAATAAGTGAAATGAAAATGTTGAAACTTGTAGTATAATATTATACCAATCTCAAGCGGTCTGCAAGTTATGTTTAAGTTAAATACTGCCAGAAAAGTCTATGTGAGAAAATAATATATTAACAGTTTGTGTTTAAATAAAAAAAAAAAAAAAAAAAGATTCAACTTATGACCATGATTGCGTGACGTTAAAACCCAGCGTTATATCTTTTATCAAATTTGTCAGGGGGAAAAAAAAAGAAAAAAAAAAAAGCCAAAATTTCAATTCTTACCGGTATCTGTGAATAAAAACACCTTTAAAAATGGCATTCATCATGTTCTCTATTTCATCCTGATTTTCCTGAAGCTGAGAAGTTAAAAATGAAAACAAAATTAAGAATCTACAATGTTCATTATCAGTTACAATTCAGCAGTTCAATTTGCAAGTAATGTTGTAAAGACAACAGCAGTTCTTACTTTAATTTCCCACTTCTGAGCTGTCATAATGCCCTGATTTCATGCTAAGCAATGAACCCTTTACTCTCCCACCATGAACCAGCTGGCACACTGACAGAAAGAGCTTCCCATACTCATCTGAAGCTATATTGTGGGTTTCCTTCTTCTGCTGCTTCCTGCAACATAAGCTATAAGCTGGTAATACTTATGTATTGCTATACGTGTGGAAAGATTTGCTGCATCACCATCAAAATTTAAGAACAGAATACAACCCTATTGCTGAAGATACTGCTAAGAACTTACCTCTTTGCGCTTCTGAAGGAGGAGCTCAAGCTTGTCACTGGCCCTTTTGCCGATCGTCTTATTCCGCTCTGTTTCATACTGTCTCTGAGTGTTGTCCATGTTGATGCTAAGATTCAGAGCTACATTCACTAGGGCTGTCATTAGCTTCATTGCTGATGAAAAGAAAAGAAAAAAAACTCCTTTTATTAAAAGCAAGAGCAATATCAACAACTCAAGAAGGCACCATGAGCCTATAATAGGCTTTGAAGACCCTGAAGATTAAATGCACCAAAGTAAAAAGGAGTCTAGAAAAAAGAAAAAGATTTGTACTACACACACAAAATAGAAATTAGGCAGATTCTTTTTTAGCATCTTTCAGACACTCCTCCACTAGAGCAAAAGTCAGTATAAAATGCATACAACATGCTTAAATACAAAATTAACATCACATCAAAATGGAACTAATTGCTTATAGAAGTGAGAAAAATTGACACCAAGACACACAGGTCCAAAAATCAAGATTTAAGAGAGAAAATGTAAATGGTTAAATTATTTTAAATATTTTTGTGTGCAAATACTTCTCTTGAAAGAGGGAATTAAACCACATATTTGAAGGAAAAAAAAAGGCATTTCATAAATCATAAATTATTCCTAGTTTCAAGTCAGCTTCACACAAAACATTTTTATTAGGCTGATGTAAAGAAAAACAACACACAAATTCTCAAAATAACTGATTCTTATACATAAAGCTTCTACACATGAATACTGGTAAAGAAAGACATACAGTATACACTAAGCGTGGAGCATGAGGATTATGAGGATTTCATTTGTTGCTGAATTGTCTGAAACATCTACCACACTTAAAGACTGGTAAAAGTGCCATTTTAAAAAGACACTAAACATTAACTGACCCTATGTGGGGGGCAACTGAAATGCATCAAGAACTAAAGTGTTGACAAAGCGGGAGGAACACAAGTACTGACATTTCTCCCTTTGGTCCACACTTTATAAAAGGAGTTTTGCGGTGTAGCTCTGACCTGCTAGTGTGCTGGTGTGTCTGAAGGCCCGGACCTGGGAGTCGGACAGACCAGTCAACAGGGAGATGACTGTGTCCATCATGTATTCATCATAGATGATGCTGTACTGGCACTGCCGTACCAAGACCCCAATAAACTCACAGAAATTTGATTTGAATTTCTTCCACTGAGGCCCTGCCATTGTTAAAGGGTAGTCACCACTGTCCTGAAGATAGACAGACACAGAGAAATAGTACACAACTCATAATACTACATGTAAATCGGTGGCTTAACTTTTCAGGGTTCTGGAAGACCCCCCAAAAAAACCCAACAGTACATACAGCAGTTACATGTTCAAATCAGGACACACTGGTCTTGTCTGAACATAGGCTACATCATGTGTAAAATAAGTGCATAATAAAGAGAGAAGGAATATATAATAAACCATGCACTGATTTCCAAACACTTCAATCTATCAAAAGACCACAATTGCTACTTAAGTTGTCTTGATTTTAAAATATCTTTGGAAAATTTTTTTTTAAAAATTTGATTAAAAATTAATATTATGAGAACACCTTTATTCTGTTTTATTCAGTAAATCATATCAGATAATTATTTGTGTAATACATTTTCCATTCTACAGTAGGCTACAAATTACTAGTGAACACCCAAGTCTACCTCATCAAATTCTTCTGTCATCTTCCTTATGATTTCTGAGTTTTGCATGTGGTGAAACATTTCGGCACTAACACCACCTGCAGGAGAGAAGGCAAGAAAAAAAATTTGCATGACGCCCAGCTATCACTACCATACATTATACTTGAATATAAACAATATCATTTTAAGAATGTAACCCAAAAGGACAATGTTAAAAGAAACAAACCTTTACAACCCGAACACTGGATGAAAAAGTTGATCAAGTCGAGAAGTGCGACATCTCTGTCATGCTTGTAAGATTCGATCCAGTCATCAACAACTGACTGTAATTACAGCAGTAAGTTAATTTTATTTTGTACAGACATATTCTACACAACTACTAATGTTCCAGGAGTGGCTCCCAATTACTGCAGTACTACATGACTAAGTAGCATATATTTTTAAAAAAAAAAAAAAAAAAAAAAAAAAAAAACAAGTCATACTGCCATTTTTCAGTGTTTACTGGAGCCAGAAAAGCTCCTTCCTGGGTAGGTGGACACTCACCTGCGTGGCACTCTTCCCTATTTTCACCACCTCAAAGAGCATCATGCTTTTTTTGCCATTTTCTTGATGATGACCATTCATTCGGCCATGACTGCCAGCCTTCCCTCCTGCCAGGCCCTTCTCCGCAGGGACCTTCTTCCCCCTCTTTGTGGTCTGAGACCATGTTAGTAATGGAGAAGAAGTGAGCATGACAGAGAGAAAGGTGCCATAACACAAAGTCATTCAAAACCAGTCACACTAAATTCTGACATCACAGTGCTCATCCTATCATATATGGTCATATTGAAGGAAGGAGAAAAAACAAAGTTTATTTAAAAATAAAAGGGCAGTAAGTCAGATCACCTCCTGTTCTTCCTAATAATAATAATAATAATAATAATAATAATAATAATAATAATATGTTTTCCTTGCCAAAGAAACTATGTTAAAAGAAAAATTACTGTGCTACTGTATGAAGCTTTACGTAACCAGCAAGTTACTTTAACAGTGCTTAATGAACTAACACATCCATACTCTGCATACAAATAATATGAAAAAGTAATAACATGAAAGTCCCATTTTTGGGTTGAGGTAACCCCACACAATTCTATTCCAGTTTCACATCATTAGAATAAAAGCTTAATGGTATAACGTGTTCAATGGACATGTGTGGAACATTTAGCTATAAGCCTAATAACACCATGTCTGTACATATTCTGAAACTTGAAACTATATTCTGTACCTTTCCTTTGGTTTTCTTTGCATTCCTTCCATCAGGATCCTCAAAATCAGTGTCAGAGGACAACTGTGTATCAGTTTCCCTGATGAGGAAATCAGACATTTCAAGTAATCGTCTTTCAACTGAATTTATATAGTGAAACTTATTCAGTGAAACAACAAAAAAAGAAAGATTCTTACTGAGGAAAATGGAACTCCGCTTGAAATTCTGATGTTGCTATCATTTCTTCAACATTTTCTGTACCACACCTAATATATACCTACGGACAGCGAGCACTCAGAAGATCTTGACACTGCCACCTTAGATGACCTGAAACAAAAGGGAATATAAAAGAATGTAGTATATCGTTAACTGCTGAGGTACTCTGAAGTAAAATAAATGTGTTTATTCAAGCAATAGCAAAATGTAACAGTATGGCTGATAAAAGCCTGAAATTAGCCCTGAAAACTAATACAATATGTCAGTAAAAACCCTTTAACTGCAAGCATTACAAAGTAATATTCATGGTAGATATGCATTTACTTTTCCTCCCACAAAAGAAGAGGTCCAGTAGTACACACACTTCAGTAGCTGTTTTTGTCTAACAGCATTACACAAAGAATATGATGTTCACACATTTTTGCCAGTTCTATTTTCTACCCCAGTATTATGTTGTGTGTGTCAAAGCTTGTTACTACATTCCCCCAATAAATCATGGGGCACCTGGTAGAATAATGATTGGAGATTCTGCCCTTGGACCTGAAGATTGCAGATTTGAGTCTCAACTTCAGCTGTGGTACCCTTCACATTTATTCATTAGCAGACGCTCTTGTCCAAAGCGATGTACATCTCAGCAAAAGTACAATAATAGTGATATCGTTAATACAGTTTAGATAATATAATATAGTTTCACCACAGTACTTACCCTTAATTTCTCCAGTACAAATACTCAGCTCTATAAAGGGGTAAATCATTGTAAGTTGCTTTGGAGAAAAGCTTCAGCAAAATGAATAAATCTAAATAAGCCATCAAAAAAACATTGTTAGGTACATCTGTTTTAAGTGTTTTTTTTTTAATGACTTGGGGAGTAAGTGACTTTTGAATTAACAAAATGAGCTGCAGACTTCCAATCCTACTAGTTGTGTCAAATTGAATAGCCAGTATCATATACACTATTAGCTTTGCATTCAAACATGGTATTTGGTCATCATCTTTTTTTTTTTTTTTTTTAAATTGAGAACAAATCAGCTTGTTTCACAAGCACTGAAGCAGTTTGTCACAGAATATTAGATTAGAAGACATGACACAAAACATGTATTTATGTTTCACAAATTTCAAGACATCTGAACTAAAAAGTAAAGCCTGAAGACAGTCATGGTTTTCAAAGATCATGTCCTCCCAGCTGGAACCACTAATCAAAGCAAGCTGTAAAGCCGTTCACATTATCGCCCGAAAATCAAAACCAATTTTGGATAGGAAATTTCTTAAAGAATCTTTTGAGTAGATTGCTGATACATGTCCTGATGGAGAGGCAGTTTGCTAAAACATGCATACCATGACAGAATATGGGCCACTGTATTGACAAATTAGTCACTAGAATTGAGAAAAGTTTACATTTATTCGACACCTTTCTCCAAAGTGAGGTACATCTCAGAAAACAATACAACAGTACATTACATCAAGAGATGGAAGGATCTACATGCAGACATGTGATCCTTTCATTTTAACAATGAAAGGTTCAAATTTCAAGTATTTTTATTTTTGGAGTATGTTCATTTTCAATGTGTTCAACTTGAAGGAAAAGTTTAAGCGTCTCTTTCTTGGACTTTTACAAGAATTACATCTTACAAGACAAGGACCCCATATGCACCAGTATATCATATAAACCCGATTAAACAGCATTATGTCGCTAAAGGAGTTCATATAAAACTTATGAAATTTTTTTCCAATTTAGACAACTTTGCATGTTATTTACATTTATTCATTCAGCAGACACTTTTATCCAAAGCTATGTACATCTCATAGAAAATAGTGTTCATTACATTAGGAGAGAGAGAGACAGACGCATGATTCTAAAGTACAGCTAGTTACTTTCCACCATACGAACCTATGTTCATCACACGAGTAGCTGCATAAAGGTTTATCCGAATATCAAGAATTCCTAATGAAAACTCCTAATTTTTAAACAAAATTATAGGGCATGAAAAAGTGTGGCTCTGGAGCCTGTTCAAAATAATAATCTTGGCCTCAATTCAGAATAAAAATGCATCGTATAAATAAACCCTATAATGAAGGATACATACAGGAAATTCTCCAATCTGAAGCATAGACTGCTTCCTTTCAAAAGGTTCTGAAAATGTAAATCTAAACTTTTAAGGATAATGCAAAACCCAGTTCGTCCACTGAAAGGTGCTGTTCTGCTAGGAATTTAGGCAAGGCAGGAAGACTTGTTCATATGACAGCAATGTGAACACTACTTGAAAGAGGGGGAGGAAAAAAAAAAAAAAAAAAAAAAACTGTACTTACTGTCCCAGATCTATCGTGTGAAAGCTGTGTGGTACACATTTAAACATAAATGTAGAATAACAATCCACAGAGGAAGTACAAAGAGGAAACAATGGAGATTTTACGTGCATCTCAGGTAAAGAGATTCCAGTTATGTTTTGACTGGTTCACTCAGCCTGAGGAAGGATGGAGGTATAAAAATTAAAACTGCTTTTGCATAAGGTGTGTGGATAAAAAGGTTAAGAATCTCTGCTTTAGAGGGAACAGGACTAAATCTGCCCAAGCCTTGCAAGGGAAGCAAACTACTGAAAGTCCCAAACTGTCTGGTTAACAAGTCATATTTAGTTAGACTAACTTAGTGACCTGTTTATACAGCTTGGAATTTTCACTTTAACTCCACTTAAAACATCAACTGTACTTCAGTGGTAAACACGCAACCTTAATGTTACACATCCACACCCTTACCTGTAATGCTACCAGCTGTGCAGATAATTCAGTATGACGATGTGTTACACTGTATTTGATCCATGTGGGGTTTGAATCTCTGACTGAGGCCTTTAAGCATTTTGGCCTCTTGTTCTGCAGTAACAACCCTGCACATGTTGTTAACTTACATCTATTCATTTAGCTGACACTTCTGTACGTATCAACTTACAATGACTTACCCATTTACAGAGCTGGGTAATTTTACAGGAGCAATTTAGGCTAAGTATGCTCAAACTGGAGGTGGGAATCTAACCTGCGACCTTTGAATCCAAAGGCAGCAACTCTAACCACTACCTAACAGCTGTCCCAGCAGATGAATTCATCAAAATTCCACGCGGTTATCATCATTTGCACTGAACTTGAAGGAGCATCTCTGGAAACCAGTGCTTGTGGGTCTGAGTGTCATACCACACATACGTCTCTTCTCCGTGTAAGGCCTGAATTACTGAAATCAATGCAGCAGAGAGAAGTCAGTGGATGGATGGAGCGCCCGCGTACCGTGGGCACATCAGCTTTACACTACAGATTGTTCAAATCAGCAGCAGGAAAGTAAACGAGACGATAATGTGCTGAAACGGGGATATTCATACAGCTAATATTATATCATATAACAGGAGGACTCAACTGCAGTGTACGTACTGTGATGCGTTCAGGCACTGAAGTGTGAGGGGTGGCACGACTCTGACGGAAGGTCCCAGACTGTTACTGCGTCGCTAAAAGTCCACATTGCGGAGCAGCTGCATGTCTCGACCAACTTTGAAAGAGCCGAAAAACACTCGGTGTTCGGAAACAAAGGCAGAGTCGCTTCTTCAACGCGCTTCAGAACTACAACTGAACCATCGGGGAATCATTTCCACGTCGTAAATACTGGTTCCAGTTTAGTAAACATTACATTAAAGACTTGTTTAGTAGTATGACACTGGGTAGTTAAAGAAAAACTCGGAAAAAAAAAAAGACTTTCGCGGTTTCCCGCTTAATTTTTCAGGATTTCAGGGTGCTAACACCGAAGTTATGCCTGCATCATCAGAAAACTTGCTTCGGGGTGTACAACAAAGAATGTTCCCTACCCTAGTACGTTAAAAATAATAATGTCATGAACGCGTGCGGTATCCCTTATTTCTGACACGAAACAAAGTGATGTTCGCATTTGGTTTTCAGCTGGAGCGACATAGGCCTGTCTCGCGGCTCGTCCCGCGCGCTCCAGCTCCCGCACAGCAGCGCTCAGTCAACAACCGTATACAGATCGCGCGCGCGTGCCCTTCACGGACACGCTGCCGCGTAGCCGAAAGTCGTCGCCCCCCCCTTCTCCTCTCTCTCTCTCATACACAGAGAACAATAATCATAATAACGCTCTAGACTAGTCGCTTTTAGAATGGAATATACGTGAACGAATGTTTGAGCCCCCTCTCTCGACAGCGGCTCGGTGTTTTTGGCGCCTCGCGTGCTCGCGCTTCTCCATCTTGGCTCCGTCCGCCCGAGCGAGTGAGGCGCTGCTCGCGCGGGGGGATCGTGCGCCATGCATGCAGCCGGAAAACCACCCGTAGAGCAGAAACGGGCGCGCGGGGAGCGCGGCGGCGGCGGTGGTGCCAGTGCCAGTGCGCTCCCTCGCGCTCTGCAAACCGGCAGCGCTGCACAGCCCCCATCTTGACTGCTATTCCGCCTTTCGAGACGTGCGTGTCAAACACGCTCGAGCCTCGAGTGTCGGCTTCAACAATGTCAGAGTAGATAAGAGCTTGAAAAAAAAAAAAACCATCGGGCCGCTGAGACACGCGACCAACGTTTTTTTTTTTTCCTTTTTTTAATTTTTTTTTTTTTTTAAAATAAAACGCGTCGACGTGCGATTAATTTTCTTATGCCAGTTCTGGGTGTGTTTTTAGCTAGCTAAAGCGCGATGCGTGCAACACCAGAACACCTCCGACTCCACAACAGCATCAACATCAGAGCTCAGAGACAAACCCGGGACACACTGAAACTGACAGAACACAAATCAACAAACTTCCACTACGTTATCCGCCATTTTAAAAACTTACCTTGTCGTTATTATGACTATAACGCCGACCCCAGGCCTTCTGTCGCGTTCCGCAGGCCGCGGCAAAAATATATTGAAAATTCGATTGTCGGAAAATGCTTCCAACGTTCCGTAGCTTAGTTTGAAAGTGGCGGTCGGAGTTCTCCCACTTTTTCGCCCACTTGCTCCGCTCGATTTGTTGTTTTGGTGATTTAGGCAGGAAAGGGGGCTCGCGCTGCAGAGACGCCACCTGGCGGCCGAAACTTTTGTTCCTGTTACGTGAATTATGGACCAAAAAAAAAAAAGTGCGTCGAGGACACGCAGGGGTGCAGCCTGATTGGCTAAATACACAAAACATGTGTAATTCAAACGCCTTTCGCTTCTCTTTTTATGCACAAAAACATCACTAAGGTGCCTGTTGCATCGTACAAAAAAGGGTTTACCAATAAACAATTAGGCACGGAGCAGTTCACGTCAGCGCACATACTATGATACATTTATCCTAGAAAGTATGTGTGAACCTCACAGAATGGTTATTTATTTTATTTTAATTATTTTTATTTTATTTCTTTATTTTATTTTTATTTAGCGAGACCAATTTGATGAATTTGAAGAGCGCTTAGACTCACGGACGTCGTTGCCCGGGGGTCACCGCGGAGGTAGCTCCTCTTGAGTCTTGACCCCACACAGAATGGTAATAAAATATTAAATAGCCTTATGAAATCGAAATCTTAAACTTATAAAAATGAATAAATGCTTGCGATTTACATATCTGATTCTACTTAGCTTTGTAAGCGGGGTTCACTTACTTTTGCACTTGCACAACACGATCATCACGTCACGATGCTGCTCACCGATTATGTCAGATGAGGAAAAACTGCTTCTCGTTAAAATGACGATTTCGTGGTAAAACGGGGACACAACAAGAGCTTCACGTACTTTCAAGCCGTACTACTGTACAGTACAGGCTGCACTGTACGAAAGTTATACATCAACGAATTTAATAACGTTAAGACCACAAAAGACGAGGCGAGTGCAGCTGTAAATACCGAGAAAGTCCGTTTACGAGTAGTTCGTGTTTCAGAACAGAAGCAACGACCTTAAAGTTTTTTTCCTATTTAACAACTGTAAACCTGGACCCAACGCGAGCGAAGTGGCCACGGAAAAAGGAAATAAATGTAGTTGAAGTTGCACAGTTCTGTGTTTTGCACTAAATCAGTAACGTGAAGGGAGACTATTATTACCCCCAAACAAGCAATGCTGAACTTACAAACTGAAAATGTAATCATTGTAAATGCAATATAATATACACTTGAAGACACTACACCAGCAGCAGCAGTTGGTGCATTTACAGTCTCACAAGTGAATAAACTCAGTATCTTGTCAAGTCATTAAACTGGCCTTTATGCTTCAGGAAAAAAACTTCCATGTGTTGATAGTTATTGCTTTTACATGACACTTTTCTAAGACTAAGGTCTCTGCAACAATCCACTGATTTATACCACATCAGTTGAAGATAAGTACTTTGTTCAAGGACACTAGCACTTGAACCAGCAACCTTCATATCTAAATGGAGCAGCTTTAACCACTACACTATCAGCTGACCCCTCATGGTTACATTTTTGGCAAAACAATATGTAGTACGTATTATTACATTTACATTTAAGTCCTGAACTTAAATGTAAATATAATCATATGTACAGTCCTGAGCAAAAACAACTGCATGACAGAAACTGTTATAGCTGGTATTAAAAATAAAGCTTCCGCTTTAGCAGTAATAGAATCACATTGTATATTACCTCACGGTTGTACAAACTAAGCACCGCAATGGGACCTCACAAAGTGGAATTTATTATTGTATTTATAGTTCACTGGGAGTTGATACTATTTGTACCTGAACAGCATGTCTTTACATTGTGGGAGGAAACTCACACAGACACAGGAAAAACATGCAAACTCCACACAGAGTGGGGATCAAACCCATGCCCTCTTACACCACCCATGCATTGGGAGTCAGGAGTGCTATTCACCATGCCACCCATTGCCCATTCCTAGTGGGCTTGATGTGTTTTAGAGGAGCATTTATTAAACAATGGCCACCGCCTCATTGTGGGCTGCTCAAATGTCTACAAATTCCCTCCACATAAGAATAAATAGCTGGTAGCATGACAGTTGAAAGTGCTACCTTTGGCTCCACAGGTTGTAGGTTTAAATCTCACCTACAGCTGTAGTACCCCTGAGCAATGTACTTACCCTGAATTGCTCTAGTAAAATTACCCAGCTGTATAAATGGATAAATAGGTGTAAAGTGGCTTAACGTTGTAAGTCTGTTTGGAGAAAAGCATCAGCTAAACATATAGCTGTGAATTATTTGTTGGCCTGTCTTATGCTTTGACCCCCGATGTTCCCCTTAGTACATTTGCGTTTCTTGTGGTGCATCTGGTCGAGTAATGAGGCAAAGTTCACTGTGGATCTACAGAAGGTTTTTTTTTTCCTCCAGCAAACATCACAGTGCTGTATTTAAAGGTCCAAGTGGCCGAACAGTGACTGAATACCCAACACTAGTGAACGCCAGCAACGCTCTTAACAGTCTCCGTTTTCTCTTTGCTTCCTTTCTTCCTTTTGTTTCTGCTTCTCGCATGAAGGAGCTGTGCACAACAGGCTTGGCGCACCCCATTCCATTCACGTTAAATGAACAAAAACTCAATTCCCATTTAAAGTACAACACAGTAACAGCTAAGTAACATGACATTTTAAAAACAAATTTTATTTCTTGTTTTCTTTAGTTCAGGTAAAACAGCTGGTAGTGTAGTGGTTAGAAAAGTTATAGATTTAAATCCCACCTGTAGCTATCACACCCTTAAACAAGGTGCAAACCCACCCTAACCCTAAATTGTTCTAATAAATTCATGCAACTGTTTAAATGGGTAAATGACTAAGTTGCTTTGGAGAGAAGCATCAGTTAAATGAAATGTAAAACAATGTACAGTGAGCCCCCAACTTATGAACTTTCGAATGACAGAATTTTCATTGTTACAAACTTTGAGAGGTGTATTTGTTCACCAGCTGAGCTCGAATAGATATATTCACACCTACACTACACATCTTCTGTTATACCTTTATGTATTTTCTATAACATTCTCTACTTTTACATATTCTTACAAACATGACCATTCATGTATGTGTGACGCAACTGCTCCATCACATTCCTTTGTTGGCAAAACCCCTACTGTGTTTGTATGAATTGGAACTCATTACTGCAAAAGTCTCTGTGATAAACATGTTCTCACACTGAATATGTACTGCAGTAAGGATATAACTCTTTTCAGGACCATGACCCTGCTCAGGTTCCCCCATAGTGTGTGAATGACAGAGTGTGTGTTCCACTGATGTATGGATTAGTGACCCATTGTAAGTAGTGTATCTAGCAGTGTAAGTCACCATGGTGAATAAGGTGCGTGTGCTGAAAACACTAGAGTTCGCTGGAAGTTGCTTTAGAGAACAGCATCTGTTTAGTGATTAAATGTAGTAATGAGATATTAAAATAAACATTTGAGTTCCACTAACACACCCCTCCAGATTTCTCTGGCAGAAATATTGTCAGTTATACTATTAACTGGAGTAGTACAAAAAAAATTTTGAAACTTATGTTTATAAATTGGCCCTTATGAATGTATGAACTTTTAGATGACACTAAAGGACAGTGGGACTGAGGTGTAGTGTTTACAAGCAAGTTGATGGCAATTAAAATGTTCACATGTACATTCCCTAATGAAGCTTTAAGACAAAATAAAGAGTTATTCCAAAAACAAATTTATTTGCAGCAGTCACGATTACCCAGTGCATAAAGCCTACCAGTCTTGACAAAGAACACAAATCCCATCAAAATAAATACAACATTTCAAAACATTGTAAAATATTTTAAAGTGGTCACATTCAATGTGACACAACAATGGATGGTTGTGACAATGTAGACTTTTTTGTGTGTGCAATTGAAACCCTGAGGTCCAAAAATGTCTTTTGCTGAACAAATGCTTACAGTGGTTAATATTCTAATTCCACTACCAACATGTTACTTATCTCACCATATTTGCTCTCTGGCTTCAAGTACATTGTGTGACTGTTCTAGAGGGTGAAGTCTAAGGTCATTTAGGAGTTTTAGGACGGACTAGAAATGTACATGCGACCCTCCTTTGAAATCAGTTCCTTTTCCATAAAAGTCTGCTCTCCAGTTCAGTTGAGTCGACACTATTTTGGCTTCTCAAAAACAAATATTTAGCTGTTAAGATCAGTATTCGGTTACTGGCCTATTAAACAAGGCAAGTTTCTGAACAGTAAATTCATTAAAAATTAAATATTCCACACCGGCTGAAATAACATAGCACAACTAGCCTGAATCTCAAATTATTTTCCCAAAGACATAGATACACAAGAACGCATCTGAATGGTCTTCCAGCAATAACTGGACCAGCCAGCACAACCACCATAAACACGGTCACAAAGTAAGTGGTACAGCCTTGAGTCATCGAAGAAAGTGCGTTGCAGTATTTCCCCCATCACGAAACAGTAATTAAATACTAAATTTAAATACATAACTATTTTGCCAAAACTACGGACATTCGACTCACTCAAATCAACACGTCTGTGTAACAAACCCTATTCAGCTTCACACTCTGAAAATTTCCTTCTGGAGGGAAACTGATTTTTGTACATTCCAGCAAAGCAGAAAGATGTTCCATTTCATCTGAACTGCATTGGATGAAACCTCTTAAAACAAAAGGAAGAAATTCAAAGCAATCCATTTGAAAAATGTAACTAAAAAAAAAAAAAAAAAAAAAAGACTAAGTTGTTAAAGAAATGACATTTTCAAAAATAAAGTGTTCTTAAGTTAAATTAATAAATTAACACTTCAAAATAAGAAATTAAAAACATTAAAATAACCTCAGGTAAAGAACAGGGAGAAGGGAAAGTGATCTTTACCACCGTCCCCTTTCCTGAAGATACACTGTTACGCTGCTTTTTTTGGAATCACAGTTTAAAATCTATTAAAGCATAGGTGGATAACAAAAGGCTGTTGAGCTGGGTTTGGTTGGGAGGCAGAATAAAATGAAATGCCATGGAATAGAACAGATTTTTTTTTTTTTTTTCCCCTCCCCTGTTACTGCGAGAGTGTAGAGACATGTTTTCATTACAAAAGGTGGATGTACAGTACTTTGTATTTTTACATAGCTGCCCATGTCATTGGTGAATGAGGCTCCAAATAAACACGTCACTCCGCAATAAAAAACACAAGGCCGGCATAAGCAAGAAATCCACAACATTTGAGGAACGAATATTCTAAATGGACACTTATTTGTCACTTTTTCCAAATTATGTGTTCAGAACATATTTACCAACCACAACATAAAAAAATTCTTCACTTAAATGCCTAGATATAAATAACTGACACAGTATAAAATGATCACGTTTGGCCACAACGGGGCAGCTGGTACAAAACAGCGATTCCTCCGAACTGGTCTGTTATTTCTCTTTTCAATGGTCCGCACACGCTGCAAATCACTTGTCATTTTTAAGCAAGTCGTTCTGCCCTCTACGATTTTTTTTTTTTTTTTCCTTTCCCCTCCTCAGGCACAAAATGTTGTACTTTGTACAAAAGCCAATGTACATTAGTTGCAAATAATTACAGAGCGGAAGTATAAAAAAAAGTAAAAATGAACGGCAGTTTCGTCGGATTACATATCGTGCACTCTCTATGAGGTGGCAACACGAATCCAAGAAAAATGAACAGTAGGTCATAATTTAGGAAAGTCAAGAGATGAGTGAAATCTAAATTCCACGTGTCACTGGTGAACACTTTTTAAACCACGAGTATACAAATATTCATTTGTATTCATTTCATAGCAACAATGGTGAAACATTTTTGCTCTGGACTGTGGTCCTACTTCCCTCCGTACATTCTCTCAATGTCATTGAGATAATGGTCCTTCAGTTCCTTTCTCTTCAGTTTGAAGGCATCGGTGACCAAGCCAGTCTCCGGGGTCCAGGGCTCTGGACTTAAGCGCACCTTCACCGGAATTTCAAAGCGCTGCAGCTTGACTAAGGAAAGAACGCGCGTGTTGGGAAAGGAAAAGGGAATTTAGGCTGAGAAACATGTAAGCGTAACTACTCATTTAACTTTTTCATGGGTCCATTTACTTTCATTGTTTAATTCCTTTAAAGCCAAGTTTTCAGGCAATTTCAGCCAATGTTATGCATTACTCCCTAGACTTACTTGACGCAGCAGCATCTTTGATTGCCTTCAGGACCTCTGCCTCCATGGTAGGATGGTTACAGATATCCTCCCAGCTTCCTTCAATCCCTTTCTTACTGGCCAGTGCAGTAAGCTGCTTTTGGTTCGGTACCACAAAGCTGATCACGTAATCGTGGTCACTGCAGGAAAAACGTCGAACAAAGTTTGCATAAATATCCAAGATAGGAAAAGTTCAGCATTAATGCTCCATTGACCTACGGGAGCAAAACAAATGCAAAATTGTCGTTGTACAGTGATATCCCTTGACGTGACCCCAGCATCGGGGAAGACGATTGCAGGTACCTGTTTGCATACGCGCATATGTTGTCGATCAGGGGGCAGTTTTTCAGTGCAGACTCCACTTTACCAAGAGAGACATATTCTCCGGCTTGCAGCTTAACAAGGTCCTTTTTACGATCTGTGAAATAAGCAGCAGAACTGTTATTCTTTTTCCACATTATGCTACACTTAAAACAGACTTTAGCGGAAGTGCAAATGAAAAATATGACCACCAGAGGGCAGAACCAACCAACCCAAATGACATTACTAAGCATGTTGCTCCAGTGTCCCTTGGGCAACACCATAGTACTTACCCACAATTTGCAGACACCCATCTGGGTGCATCTCGCCCACGTCTCCTGTGCAGAACCACCGCTGTCCCTTCTCGTCCACGAAGTAGTCTTCGTTGAGATGTTCACTCTTGTAGTAGCCCATTGTCACATTAGGACCCCCAATAAGTATTTCTCCTCGGGGGTGGGGTTTGTCCTGTGTTGTGTATCCACCTAGATGAGGAAGAGCACACACACACACACACACACACACACACACACACACACACACACACACACACATTTAGCACATCTAAAGTTTGTGGGAGGGTAGGGGAGTTGAGACATGTGTTCCCTTGCAGTGGGAAGTTGACTGAAGGTATTTATGAGATGTGAATCCGAGCGAGTGTGACGTTATGGTATTTAATAGCTGAGCAAGTGAGTATTCCTACCAGAACTTCAGTTTAGCTTTCATGATCTGAGGCAGTGCAAGAACAGATTTTTGCTAATATCAATCTTTCAAAATAAATGTACTGTGTTACATTTGCATTATCTAATGCTTTTCTCCAAAGTGACTTACAATGTTAAGGCACTTACAACTATTTACCCATTTATACAGCTGGGTAATCTTTACTGGAGCAATTTAGGGTCAGTACTTTGCTCAAGGCTACTATAGCCTGAGGTGAGATTCGAACCTGTGACCTTTGGGTCCAAAGAACTGAGACAGAGAAGACAGAATGGGTTTGGGCTGTTCGCCTGTCAGCGTTACACGGTGCCAAATCCAGCATACGATTGTAAAGTTTCAGAATTACTCCTTCATGAGCTGGCCAACACATAATATCAAAGATGCAGCGTTATTTATGCATCTCTCTCTTGCGAGGGGATGCATAAAGTTGGCAGCAGGCGCACCTGAGCAAACCTGTCAGCATGTGTTCCCCAAGTGTGCACAAAGTTCTGCAGCATCACTGTGTGCGACTGGAAAAGCACTCACCCTCAGCCCAATCGCGGAGCTTCACCTCGCAGCAGATGAGGGGGGCTCCCACTCGGCCGGTGCTATAGTCAGCCACTGAAGAGGGCAAAGACACCATACATCAAACAAGTTGTCCAAAACAGCCAGACTGGACATGGCACATACAGCACTAAGTGATTACAGTCTGTATGCCTGCAAAAAACACACACCCATCATGTAACTATCTTGAACACTTTTCAATGCATACCTCAGAAACAAGTGTGAGCCTGTCTGCATGTAAAACCAGAGCATTTGTGTGTTTTCAAAAGAAAGGTATGCACACATACCTTAATATACTGTGCATTTACATCTATTCATTTATCTGAAACTTCTGGAAAAGAACTTACAACTATTTACCCATTTTTACAACACGGTCATTTTACTGGAGCAATTTAAGGAAAGTGCCCTGCTCAAGCGTACTACAGCTGGAGGTGGGGATTGAACCTGCAACCTTTGGGGCCAAAGGCAGCAGCTCTATCCACTACGGTACCAACTGCCCCACATATACTACAGTAAAACGAAAGGCAGATGAGGGAGACGGTCAAAGAGTGAGACGCGTGAGCACGGCCCTTTGCTGAACATGTGTGACAGAGGCTGCAACTTTCTTCGTTTTCAAACCCGATGCACTAAATTCTGCCATAGAATGCTGGCTCTGGGCAGCCACGATAACCACCGGCTCACACAGAGTCAACACACTCCCACACAAACCGGCTGAGGCAGAGCAGAAATTACACGGAAAATGTCTCAAAAGCCACGTGTTACCATGCTGGTTTACAATGGCTCACTCTACATGCATTACCCTCGACTGCCACCCACGCGTTATACAAGCACATTTTCCAGAGCAAAAGAGACCAAACGTTTTCAAAGTCATACATTTTCAGTTCCTCCTGATGAGAATCTTTTTATGAACAGATACTAAATCCTGTCTGTGAGATTAAGCTGCAATCTACAACTTGCAGCAAGTTTTGCTGATCATATCAGTGAACGAACACCAGTGGGGAGACTCAGGTTGTGTCGATAGGTTGCATTATTGGAGCGGATCCGTTTCCTGCCCTCACCCTCGGTGATGGTCCCGGCGCCGCATGTCTCAGTGAGGCCGTAGCCCTGGCCGATGGGGCAACAGAAACACACATTCATGAAACGCTGAGTGTTGGGGGACAGGGGCGCCCCTCCGGAAAGCATCATGCGGATGTTCCCACCCAGCAAGGCCTTCACCTTCTTAAACAGCCTGCAGACGCAGACACAAACACAAGACGTGGTGTGAGAACTCCTCTAGACTCACTTAAGGCAGATAACATCCAAAGACATCAGGGGTAACTGACTTCAGGTGCTTGCGGTATTAACATGAATCACATTCAACGTTCACGTACAATGTTTCGTAACGTATGACACGAAGTGGCGATACGTTACGAAATGAAGGAGCAGTTTCGACACAGGACCGCACTTCACATGGGAAATGAAGCACGAGCAGAATTAATATTTGCAGAGGTCATTGCTTGCAATCAAAGGAGCACATTTACTGATCATGTCACTGAATGGAATGACGCAACAGATCAGAAGAGTCGCTGCATATACAGTGAACCATTAAAACATTTACTGCACGTGTTTGTAAATACGCATATAGAGAGTTGCCGGGAGACGAGCATATTTACATGTTACAAAGTGGAGTATCGTAACCCCGCTTTATCTGCTCCAGCTTGTAGTCATAGCCGAGCTTGAAGAGGGTTCTCTGCACATAGCTCATCTCTTGCACTTTGCTCATTACATTCTTGTAGATTCGGTCCATGATTGCCTGTAAAGTAATCAAAAATAGGTCTGTTCACCATTCATTCCGCTTGCACAGATATCAAGATTGCTTCTTGTCTGTTCCTTTTAGCAGAGAAAGAAAATGAAGATACATTTAATTTAACAGCACTTAAGGAAGTTTTAAGTTATGCCAAAGAAGGAAAAAAATGCTGTAGGTACATTTTACTGGCGCGCAGAACATATGTTTGTTAAAAACAGAAGTACAGGATGTGTCAAAATCTGAAGTTAACAAAATACTTGTTAAAAGAAAGTAACTTGGGTGAAATAAATGTTCTGAGTGATGCTGAATTCACAGCAATGGATAGCTGGACTATAATATTGGTGGTTAAACAGTCTTGGCAGGTCTACTGATACATAACAGAAGCCCAAGTGGTTAAAACATGTCTTACTGTTTTTATGAATGGGGTGGGGGGGGTCACACTGGAAAGTGTGATTTTGGTATCAAAAAAGCATCTATAGAGAAGGTTTTGGTTTTTACCGGAACAGCTGCCATCAAGGTGGGTTTCAGCACAGTGCAGTCACCCTTACTGCCCTTCTTAATCTTTGTTGACTGCAAAAGAATATGAGCGAGATGTAAATCAGTAGCTCTTTCTAGGAAAAGCATCCAAATTACAAGGGTTTTACCAACAGGAATGAACATATCGGGATGATCAAGAAATGTCTAGTAATATTGAAATGCATACTGCTGTAACTACTAGTTCCATCTAGAATCTCACAACCAGATGGAGGAGGGGAAAAGGAAAAAAAAAAAAAAAAAAAAAAAAATAAACCCAACCCACAACACACTGTTGAAACTTGCCCTTGTCAACATTTTTGCACAGATACACGAAACCCTAGGCGTAGCTGACTGCCAGCACTACGCGATCTCATGATTTCATTACGGACTGAAGACTTGAGGTTCACCTGATCAGACAGCGTTTGAGGAGAGGAGTACCCAATTCTGCAGCCATAAGTCACACATGAAATCTCTGCCGTCATTTCAAGTACGTGAGCAAGCGGGAGGTAGCCGATGTACGTGTCTTTTGGCCTGGACAAGCAGAAGACAACATAAAAACTCAGCAACAAAGTTAGAGCGTTACTTAATCGCCTACGTCCAGATTCAGGAGCAATTAACAGTCACTTGTCAAAAGTCTACATGACATTTATAACTATTACTCTTAGGACTCATAACCTTTTGTGGCACCGACTCACCCCAGGCCTGGGATCCTCTCACACTGGCCCGTCATGCCAGCAATCAGGTTGCTGTGGATGATTGTCACACCCTTGGGTCGTCCCGTCGAGCCACTCGTATACATGATGACGGCCAGATCGGCGGGTTGAGGGCGCTGGGGCTGCACAGCCACTGCGGGAAGATAAGCAGCAACACGAATAAGGCTCCTGTGCCTATGGTGGCAAGAGCTATTCCCTTACTCCAGTTCCTTCATGCATGCTACACAACTACACTATGTACATTTATCTGATGCTTTTCTCCAAAGCAACTTAATGTTAAGGTTAGAAGCGCACAATTATTGGATCATGTTACTGGGGCAATTTCAAGGCAAGTACCTTGCTCAAGGGTCCTACAGCCAGAGGTGAGGATCAAACCTGCGACCTCTGCATCCAAAGGCAGCAGCTCCAACCACTACGCTACCAGCTGCCCCCATGGAGATCATGTAGAGATCTACAAAAGCCTAACAGGAGCTCTCTCTCTTTTTTTTTTTTTTTTTTTTTTAAAAAGTTAGAAGGCCACCATAGCTTTCATTGAAAGTCTCCTTGTGACCTCTGTAGGCTCTCAACACTCACAGTTCTCAGGCTTGGCCCCAAGCTCTTGCACTGCCCTCATGCTATGGATCTGTAGACCCTCTGGGTATGCACTTGTGTTAATGTTCTTCTTGTCCACATAGATGATGTGTTTCAGATGGGAAATCTTCGACAAGACACTCTGTTGGGGAGAAGGGAGAATGCAAAGACTCGTTACCGAATCCTATAAACACGAACAGCTATCTACGAACGTCTGCAGAAGGCTATTTGCGTACCTTCAGTTTGGTCTCTAGCAGCTCCGCACTGGTGATGAGGTGAGTAGCTTCACATTCGTTCAAGCCATACGCCACTGCGTCCTCGCCCAGCGTTGCGTATAAAGTGACCACTGGGAGATACCACATAGAAATTACGGAAGGAACACAGTGTTGCAGAAATAACATGGAAGTACTTTAAGCATAATGATTAAAATGAGCTTTCATGCAATTACGTCCATACCGAGGGAACAATAAAATTAAGAGATATGGCTGCTGCCAGAAAGCTATCATTTATCTGAATGTCACCATCATCACCAGGACAGCTTCAGTTGTCCTTACAGCGCCTTAGAGTTTATCAATTATCATAACTTTGAGGCACCTTACGATGTTACTTCTGTATAATTTAAGTAGAATTATTTACCAATTTACAACAGGAGCAGAATTTTGAAAGTGGATGTTTCCTTTATTCCAAAGCAACAGCTCTGGCTACTACGCTGCCTGCTGCCGAAGATATGCAAACAACGCATTTCAGGTGAAGGAGTGGGACGGGTGGGGCTTACAGGGAAAGTTGTGTCTGAAGCAGGCCTGTGCGCTTATCATCCATTCTGCACGCGTCTCACAGAAGATGGCGATAGTGCTCTTGGGCTGCTGGCCCAGCGCAGCCAGTCCACTCCCAAGGTGGCTCACTTCTACATCCACATCCTGGTAGGAACGCCAGCTGTATTCTCCAAGAATGAGCTGTGAGAGAGAACATTCAAACTTCAGTCCCACAACGCACCACATTTGTACAGACACCCTAACCAATGTCATATGTGGAGAAACGCAGGATCAACGAGGCAGCGTGATCAGCAGCAGGAACCTGGACCTGCCCAGGTTGTCAGTGACGTGAGGATGGGATGGGGGACGTGCGATCAACTTACTTTCTTGAACACCTTGCCGTTGGGCTGCGTCTCGTTCTCCTCGCTCAGCACCTCTCTGGTTCCCAGGCAGTCGGCTTTGCCAAACTGCTGCACCGCAAAGTCAAACAATTTGTCCAGCGTGTCTTTCCCTTCAAAGTCCATCACAGCCAGAGACTCAAAGTGGTCCACTGAACGGTAGGGCCCCTCAGTTTTGCCCGTAATGGACTTTGCTTTTATCCGTTTGGCCATGGCTTTCTTCTTCTGGACATCAGTAAGGAAATACCAGGGGACAAAGGTGAGGAGGGTGTAGAGCCTCATCAAAAGGTAAATGGGGAACGAGACAATGGAATGTATGTGCATTTTGAAAAAAACTCCCAAGTATCAATAGTTAGCAATATTAGGACGCAAAACAAGGAGTTCTCTCTTTTTTTTTTTTTTTTTTTTTTCCCCCGGCAGTTCTCTCAGCTCAGTGACGCCTCGTGCGAAGCAGAGAGCCGCGGCACAAAGACGAAGAACAGAAAGGCAGGAGGAGCAGCAGCATCTGGTCTAAGGTTTTTGGTCGAAGTGATGAAAGCAAGCTGTGGAGCTGTAGTGCTTTAAGTGCTGTTGTGGTACACAAAAGCAGGAAAGGGGAACAGACCAAAGAGACACAGAGAAACAGGGGAGGAGAGAGGAAAGAAAAAAAAAAAATTAGTAACATACACTGACTAAACAAACGGCACTAGAGCTGCACATTGCAGAGTCCAAATGACATTCACGTAAAACTGCGAACTGAGCCCAATTTCTAATAAATTTTTTTAAAAAAAAAAAAATGCATTTAAGTGTGAAGAGATTTGCAACTCTGAGGGAATTAGATGTGTTTGTTTAAAAAATAAAATTCAAAAAAACCACCTTGATTTATACACATCATTAATTCTGCACAAAACCCACAAAAGGAAAAATATCAAGACAAAAAGCAAATAAATCTGAGCTGGATATATTGCTGATTGCATAGGGACCTAAATTTAGCGTGCAACTCCACAACTCATTTTTATACCAGAAAGGAGAGAAAATTGCAAGAAAGGAAGGAAATCCAGAAAGAAGCAGAGCCGTAACGAAGCAATGCGATTGGAATCCACGTGACCGATCAATTCTTTTATGTCATTTCGTCAAACGTTAAACATTTTCCTGTTTCGCACACATTCGCTTCTGGAAGTTTCACGCATTTTCATACAAGAACAGAATGATCGAATGTTCATAGAATCAAAGCCACTTGTTGTAAAAGTGAAAAAGTAACAAAAATGACAAACCTGCAATTTTTACCCTCTTCTGTACATCTTTTACTGCTTAAAAATCTAATTAAGCTATGAAGAAAACAGACATAAAATGCCGCGCTTGTACGAAACTAAAATGAGTGACCTGTTCTGAGAGAAAGGGAGAGATCTGTAGGTTTGACAATGGAAAAAAAATTCATGTGAAGCAGTGCTACTTAAGGTTCAGCCTCCTGGTAATACCCAGGTAGGATGCAGAGAGGCTTCAGAAACCCCATCTCAAGTTTTATTTTACAGAATAAGTTGCCACTGTCAAACTACAGCCCATGATCACAATTTAGGAGAAAATTTCCTTTAATAATAAATTTAAAAAAAAAAAAAAAAAAAAAAAAAAAATCAATCTATAAAGAAAGCACAGAAACAAAGTGAAACTGATCGTGTACGATGAGTAATACTGATGACTTGCTGATTTTCCCTCACTGCAGCCTGCATGACGACAGCAAGGCGGTAAACGGTACACGATGTGAATAATTACTGCATACTCACAGTGAAGTCAGCGACGGGATGGTACTTCTTTCTCTACAAAAGACAACATAAAAGACAAAAATGTAAGTACTACAAACTACATATTGGTAACTGACTCACTGGTACACATGAAACGCGATGGATGAAGTGAAGTTCACTGAAAAGTGGCAAAATAACAGTATGAATTTCAAAATGCATTCATATTGTTTTGGAAGTGTAGCAGGACCGCCCTCAAGCACACACACATCAATGTTGCGACCTGCTTGGAAACACATGGAACTTTGGAAAGGTTCAACGGACAAGCGCACTGGTGCACGGAGCCTCTAAAAGGCTTCTTCCTTCGTCGGCACTACATCTAATTTCTCCACCTGAATCATAGTGATTTCCCAGAACTCCTTCACCTGCAGTTACCCCATAACTGAGTGTGTGCGTACAAACAAACAAAATGTCCAAAATGCGTACCCGCTCATTTCCCTAAGGACACGGACTACTCATCTGCTCTTTGGTTACTTTGCGCTCACTTTAACCTGAGATTTCCACAAAGTTGGAAACAAAGTGGACTTGATGCTGCGTGATGCTCAGATTGTGAGACGGTGACATGCAGGAGCTGACATGACAGCTGATATTTACCACGACTGCAGGCTTTCTCTGTTGGATCACGCACTGTTACTAAGAACACGACAAACTAGATAAAAGCCTGTCACAATAGGAGCACAAATAAGAGCAGTACATGTAGTCACTGTCCTGCCACATGGCATACAAAGACACACGAAACTGATAAAATGAGCAATTTTTCCATTATTTATATATATATATATATATACACACACACACACACACACACACACACACACACACACAAAGACACTGCAGCTATAAATTTTAATCTTCCCCTTTGCATCTTCTGAATATCCCAGAACTGCAGAAAACGACATGTGCTACAAACACAAATCATTAGACATCTGAACATCCAAAACTGTTTGTGCCTCAACTTTTATTTATATTCTTTTTTTTTTTTTAAAAAAAAAAAAAAAGAATCATGCAATACTCTGCTGTAAGCTCTAGCGCACCCATGCTAAAAGGAGAGCGTATTTACATGCTGCATAGTTTATGTGCAAAGCTGTGGTTAAGCAAATGAGAAATGTTTGTAACTTCTGCAAACACTGTAAGAGGCTTTATATCCCGACGTAAACACCACCTGTTGGAGTCAGAGACAGTAATGCAAAATACAGGTGGTGCGAGCTGCTGGGAGGAGGAAACGTCACAGGTGAGAGCAGGGTTCAAACAGGGTATGGACCACTTTTGGAGACAGCCAGTGTCCGACGAGGGCCGCCCCACCTCACAACCTCAAAGGTATAAAGGTGACTCGCAAAGCAACGACTACCATAGGCACCCAAACAGGAACGACTGCTTAATGTGGAATCTGACAAATATACATCCAAGATAAGTTGTACCCAGAAAAAAAGAATCAATGAATGCAGTGCCACTAAAGCTCCGTAAGGACACGTCTCTTTCACAGTAGAAACAGTCAGGTTCAAGGTAGATCATTAACAGGATCTGAGTGTATGATCACCACAGGAGAGCAAGAGAAGCTGAGGATGAGTCAAAGAAGCACAACCGTGAACTTGGTGCTCTCTGGCAGGTCTCAGCAAGCACCGGCGGCACCGCGCACTGAGGTACGACAGCGCTGGAACGTGATGAACGACTCTGTACACACACCTGGCGGCCTTGCACCACTACCACACACAAACATCGTCACTAGGGTTAAGCAAGTGTGAACCTCCTACGAAGACTTATCTGGCAGGGAGGTCCAAAGAGAAATGGAATTTTGTTCTCCTGTCCTTGTAACTCGTGTATAGGTGGAACGGCAGCAAAGTTGACTTTGACTTGACCGAATAATCCAGTGAAATTAAGAAAACTTCATTTCAGCAGCTCAATTTACACCAAATTCAGTACACCTGCATAATCCGAAGATGAGTTTAACACTTTGCGACTCAGAAAGTGTCGGTATGTTTTGGATATGACCGAAAATGTGTCTTGTGCTCACATACAAAGGGCGTTTGCTAAGCATGACATTAAATGCGATAAACCTGAAGTGACGACGAAAGCTAAGAACATCTGAGCAAATGCCAAAACTGAATATAAGTAGCCAAGGTACTAAGGAAAAAGTGCCACAGTGTCCTGCAGTGTAACAGATTACACTTCTAAAGGCAGGAGGCGTCTTAGAGACACGACCTTCCGAAGCACCGTGGCTCATCTCTAGCAGCTCTCCTCCTCAGTTTTCTCTTCTCCTCCTTCGATTCGGAAGCTCCGGTCTCTTACCTTTCAGCGCTCCAACCGAACAGCCGGCAAAGCTCAGCCCCACACTCCGAGACAGACTTTCTAAGGAAGTGAACAAACTTGAGTCACTCTGAGTCACGGAACAGTCTACATGGTTAGAGCACTCTTCGAGCCTTTTTATTCTCCGAGACGAAGCTCCTCCCACTCCCCAACATCTGTCACAATCCCTCCTACGAGCATTCCTTACTTCAGCGGTGCCATCTCCACTGACCAACAGGAAAAACGTCAGCAGTGGGGACATCCGACTAATATTGGTAATACTGGCACTGTTTAAGCTCCGGTGTAATAGTTTAAAACCCAGGTAACACCAGAACAACAGCTGACCAGACCAAATACTCGTTCACACATGGAGTTCTGACATTTCTCAATGCGTTTTCCCACTCGCGGTCATGAATTTCCTTTCGGCTACAAAAAAAACGTAACGCCTTTGTCGTCACAGGAAGAGGATGACGCGATGGAAAAGGCATCCTTAGGGAAACGCACATTTTTTCTTAAAGTACTAGGGAGGGGGGGGAAAAAAGGAACAGGATGTAAGGTTGTGAAGTATATGATTTGTACATTTTGGTCAGCATAACGGCAACCTTTTAGGCTGCGCCTGTATCCGCGTTGCTGTTTTCTCCAAAGCCACGGGTCACGCAGCTTGCATCATTATGTGCAAGCGAACGGAAATGCTGCCGATAACCTTTGTGTGGGGGAACTTTAGCCCGGTTATATTGAAATAGATTATCTGAAGGAACATGCACTAAATTATATGGACAAGTTTTAAAAAAAAAAAAAAAAGCAAGAGAAGATTTAGATTTAAAAAATACATTACATTTATTAAATTTACCAGATGCTTTTTCTCCAAAGCGACTTCCGATCAACTCTATGTAGTGTTCATCAGCCCGCTCCTTATTCACCAAGGTGACTTACACTGCTAGATACACTACTTAAAATGGCTCACTCATCCATACATCATATACAAATACACTGAAATTCATATTGAACACGTGTTACCCAAATCATTTCATCTCCAGTAACCGGAAAGGCAGTAGTAATCTGAGGAAATGCTGGTAATTTGGTATGATTAACGATGTTGCAGATGTACAGACAAGGGAACGGTGCTCATTAGTGTCAAACATTACCATTTAAAATATATTTGCTCAGAACGTATAGATTTCTCTATTGTGAAACAGATGTATGACCAATGAAACATTAACCTTCATGAACCATGCTTGGTCAGGCCAGTTATATAGGTTAGAGGTTATAGCCTGTGTTTCTAGACACATATGTAATATAATTAAACTGTTAGGTATGAAGTAACAAGCAAACGTTGACCAATATTAAACAGTGCCTTCCAAAATCAAATTCTGGTAATCTGGTCAACCCAGTAATCAGTCCACCTAACAGAATCAATACTATGAGATGTTTCAAAAGTGAAAGAAAAAAAAAAAATTAAATGGAGTTAGGGGAAATGCATAAGGAACCAACACTTTTACTGATGTGCCTTCTCTCATTTTGTCACAAATTTTCAAAGAAAATGTGGAAAGGAGAAACACACGCACATTAGTAACCGAACACGGAGGAACACCAACACACACAGCTGTGACATCATCCAATTTTATGGTGAGTCAGCCTCACACCCTTTGGTTGAGACAAGGGTGAACAACATCACCTTTCACCAACCTGGAAAGCTGCACTTGGCCACAAAAATCCTGTGCTTCTCAAATGCATTAAGACAACTTAACAGACTTAATGGTATCTCAAACGGCTCAAAATTGATACTGTATGTTTTAACCCATCAATGTTCTAAACACATACAGTATTACTTTCAGAGAAGTACACAATTAATGGATCTGAAAGTGTGTGTGAGAGGAGGGGAACCTTTGACCTCCAACATACTGCAACCCAAAAGATACTTTGAAAAAGTGACCTTTAACTTAGGTCTTTTTTTTTTTTTTTTTTTAAATAAACTGTCCCAGCTTGTAGACGTTAAGGTTCAGTTATGTAAATAAAACCATTTTCTTCTACCTAGGGTCATGTGAACAACCATAAAGTTACAACGGAATAAAATTCTGCAAAGATAGCAAGAATGTATGATGGTAAACATGATGGTAAAGATGTGATAGTAGCTGGGTGGTGCTGTTGGTTTCTGCTCCTTGCTCATATACCACATCCAGAGCTGAACCTTAACCCATCAATGTCCAGTCTAACTGAACATGGTCTCTTTGCGAAACACATCCACATCTCATGCCGAATAAAGAAATGCTGATGTAACAGCACAGAGTGCGCGATTCCAAAGAATACTTACAGTAATATGAAGACTAGCGGTTTACGCGTTACGGCCAAATGCTGCAAGCAGCTCTTTAGTGCTTCGCAACAAAACTTGCCTGCCGAGATCCTCGTTCTTTGTTTATACAATGTCATTAATCATACAATGGGTTTATCTCAAGCTCTATTCCAAACAAATGTTATCATTGATCACCTTACCCAACATATTGGTATGACCGGCATAGTTTACTCAGCAAATTTACAAAGCAAATTTATATACTGGTTCATTCTGACCCCATGTGCAGGCTCCTTGTTCTTCAACGCTTATCTAGACAGACATTGAGTAATATTTAAATGTCATGAAATTTAATATATACACAATAGCTGTGTTTTGGTAGCAATTGTTTTTGATTAGAGGTCTTGAAGACATTTGGTCTCTTGAAATGCATTAATCGTAGAAAGGTAAAAACTTCAGTCCTTGATTTCCGTGACACCTACCGGACCCAGTTTTGGGGTGAAATTTTAGCATTTCGAAGACATTCCAAGGTTCATTTTCAAACACCTGGTATAGCATAGAATGTCCTCTATAAGGTGCACTGGGACACAACTGTCTCATCATGTGCAGTTTGTTTGGGAGATGCACTTCAAAACGTACGTGCTCATGAGTGGACAAGAAGAATGGCTGGTGCTTATTGAGTCATTTTTGGAACCAGTAAGTTGTTAACTCTCAGATGTATTGGAAGGTTTAAATTTAAAAAAATAATAAATAAATAATAAGAGAGGAACTAAATTCTTTCACGTTCACATATTAGCGGGCTGGAGTTTCCATTTTCTTTACCAAACGATGCGTTAATAAATGACAGCGAATCCAGAAGAGACAAAGGACTTTCTCGAGATACAGGTCAGGGCATCCACGCACCGCGCGCCAGTGACACGGGGTGCCCGCGAGCTCCTTTGAAGGACAGCGCTCGGCTGACGCACGCAGCCAATGGCATCGCGCCTTCGCGCTCACCCCACTCCGCACGCGGATGTCTTACAGACGCGCGACCGGGAAGCTACGCATTACTGCTTAAAAATAGAGTACGGAGGGTAAAAAAAAAAACCGCGTAGAACGGCCCTCGTTGTGCCTCCACTGTCGCCACGGCGTTCGAAACTGGGCTGGCAACACGTCTTCAGTTAATATGTGATGTAGGAAACATTGACGAAAACATCAGTCAAACAAGCCGACACAAAACTGACAACTACAATAATAATCATGAGGGCCACTAAACCACAAAAAAAAACGAAACGAAAGAAGTGAACTATTTGTCTATGTAGTTCCCATTTATATTCTGGAAAGAACCCAACGCGGAAAGTCACTAAAACGGGTGTATCGCACATTTAATTCCTCGTTTCAGTGGGAACTGTCATATCGATTAAACCCAGCGCTGCTGCAGTCCGAGACTTTCGATGAAACAAAAACAGCATCTTGATCTTCCCTCCTTAGGCTTAGGTCAAGGCAAAATTACCGCCGTATGCTCATTCGTGACATTAGTTTGTAAAAAAAATGAGACGGAAAGTGAATACGTATTTTCAAACGATATTTTTAATTTCACAGGTATTTTACTGATAAACATGGTGAGACCGCGGCGAAGACCGTTTTCGCGTCACTGGATTGGGCGGGAACCGTCCTCTCACTCGCCGCGTGATTCCTCGACCTACAGTAACCTCCATGTCCCCCTCCAATGCGGGGGGGGGGTAATCATTCTATAGCTCATCCTGGGGGCGAGTAGCCCACCATTTCCCCACTTTCCCTCACGGGATGAAGCAACACCTAAGAATTTACTGTAATAATAAATTAGCTTTAATACCGAAGAAATATTAACCCAGGTGGACGCGTCAGATGAACCACCAATCACGCGCGGCGACGTGGTCCGCCCGTCCGGGTTTGAAACGGTCCAACGTGCTCCCGGCATCCACAAAAATTGTACTCCTCACATTTTCTACCGCTTTCCCAGAAACGTAAACATGTGCCGACATACAGTGCAAGGTTGTGTTAGTAAAACTTAGTTTTGTTTATGTAAACAGCGACCTAACGTTTCAACCGGCACGTGCTTCCTCCTCTCACAATGGAGAATCATGTGTCCGTTAAAACACGTACGTGGTTGTACGAGGAAACAAATGAGGAAACGGAGATCGAAATAACTTGAGTAAATTTGTAAAACCTACTTGAACCTGTTCAGCTTTTTACATGAGCCCTAACTTAGTGGAGCCAGCCGTGGATGATATTCGCGGAGTTGCTGAACTGAACTCGCAGTACATGTCATGATCATAATGATCATCAGAACCATCATCATCTCTCATGGCTCATTTCAGATGCAACAACTCTCCGAACTGAACTACTTCTATAAACCCGAGCTGCGGGAAAAAATAACTCCAATATCTTCAACTGCATGTGAAATTTGAGATGAAAAACAGCAACAGAAAAAAAAAAATTAAACCTGTATTTCACTAATAACATCAATAATCATATGTATGTAAAATCTATGACGCTTTTGAGGTGCTTAATTGGAAGGTACATGAGTTACACGCACTAACGACCAGATCAATGCTTTTGCTACCTAATACAGACACAAGATTGAAATAATAAGATTACAAAACAGGGCTGCATGGCTTACCCAGATTCTTACCTCTATTACAGCCGACACACTTTGCAGCTCCTCCTTGAAGAAGTGAATGACCGATAGTAACCTTTCACCTTCTATGAGGCAATGAGAAAAACCCGGAAACGTTACGTCACATGACTCCATTTTTCTCAACCAATAGTCAGACATCGGCATGACACGCCTTTTACGTCTTCTTCCAGCTTTCGTATGCAAATACTCTCAGCGGATATGGTATTTGAGGTAAAGGATATTCCACACACTTTCACGGAAGCATTTTAAAATTATGGATTTTTTAAGAAAACCATTTAAACGTAATACTAGTTTCTTATTATAACACAGCTCATTAAAAAAACAAAACAAAAAAAAAACCTGATATGAGATATTCAAAAAGTGTAAAAAATCTGCCTTATTTTTCCAAGTTGTATGTGTACTGGATATATAATTATAGACACACACTTAGCTGACACTTTTCTCCAAAATGAATTATAATGTGAGTCTATTTACACAGCTGGGTAATTAGGATAAGTACCTTGCTCAAGGGGACTACAGCCAGAGGTGAGATTCAAACCTGTAACCTTTGGGTCTAAAGGTAGCAGGTCTAACCACTACACTCTCAGCTGTCCTGATGTCCTGACTTAACATGTACACACTCATAAGACCATAATTAGGACTGGAAGGCTGATGAAAACTCAAGTTATTTGTAAATTGCCTCTATACCACTATAAATGACCATTTACCAATACTGACATCCCCTGATTTATCATGGGTTAGGTTTTGTAAATACCTTGGATAAAGGTACACTGGGTACTCGACTTAGAAACACTACTGGGACCAGAGGGCTGTTTGTAACTGGTTTATTTGCTGCTCCAAAGTCATTTGTACGATGTTGTAATCAATAAATGTTGAATCATCAAAACATTAGATCTCAGTCAACTTTGAAACAGGTTAGCCTCAGTGAAAACCTCAGACACAGCTATAATAAATAAAAATACTGAGTAAACTACTCAGTAACATTTCCATCTGTCTTACCAAAAAGTGTTTGTGATTTGCTGGGTTCAAGTGTTCAAAGTATATACTGAAAACATGGCGTGAGGCAGGGGACACCCTGGCCATGACAGTGCTATACTGTAACACTTTTATTTTATCATTTAAATTACTTAAATAAAGTGTAATAAGGCCAACGGTATACGATACTCACAGTTTTTTTTATGTGGCGTAAGACAAAAGTAATTGTACAACAGCAATGGTCCATGGGCCTTTCTCAGCATCACAGGCCTTATAACATTTTATTCCAGGTTTTTTCTGGAAGCTTCAGCACCCGTATAACAGCTTCTCCCATGTTTTTGATCTACATTTAACTTTCCATACCGTTTAAATTACAGAAATAAAAAACGTGCAATCTCCGCAGAAGCGTGTTCAGTATTTGGCAGCTTTCCCCATTTCAACTTTCTGTATTATCTAGTCTATCAATAAAATCTTAATAAAACAAATTTTCTTGATTTTGTCATTAGAAAGGTTAAAAAATATATTGAACACAGCAGCAGTGAATAAAAATGATTTTGTAAGATTTCATTTGAACATTTTTATTACCTTCAAGCTGCATTAACATTGGGACTAGCAACATAACAAATTAAAACATTCTTTTCACAAATCCCGATGTTTTTTTTTGTATTCATCTCCAGCATTGAAGAACAAGGAACAGCAGCTGTAGTGGAATGAAGGTGGTGTCACACAGGACAATACTGTACAGTAATGTTTTTCTATTGCCTGAGTGCGTTTTGCTGCCAACTAACGTCTGTGTGTAGAACTGCAGTTAATTTTTCCCTCCTGGACAGAAAGAAGTCCTGGAAAAAAGAAAGGTGGAAAGGTATCTTTGAGAAATTGCAATTCAGATGTGATTAACACAAGAGAATAGTGTATAAAGACTTAAAAATTTTCTGCAAAACTTTGTTTTTATTATCCAATGTTCGTCAAATGTGAAAACACTTCATAAGACAGCATAAACCCTGAACCCAAAGCCAGTCCATTACTGGACTTTTATCTTCGATCAACCAGTAACAACAGTGAAAAAAGATGCACAAGATCCCCTTCAATTCCATGTGTCCACCAGTATAAACATGTGTTAGGATCTGGACACTTTGAACTTTACACACAATAAATAAAATCTCAACAACACACACACGCCGTTAAATTTATTTGCCTGTTATGGTCAGGTAAAAGATTTCGGTATAGCTACAACAAAAAATGCTGTAAAACTTGAAAATACTCACTGCCTGAAACCACTTGTCCTAATCGGGGTTGCGGTGAAATGGAGCCTAACCTGGCAATGTAGGGTGCAGGGCTGGCGGGGGAGGGGACACACCCAGGATGGGATGCTAGTCCAGCACAATGCACTCCAGGCAGGACTTGAACCCCAGACCCGCCTGAGAGCTGGACCTGTCCAAACCCACTGTGCCACCGCACCCCCTTAAAAATAAAACTAATTCAAAATCACTGGAAAATAAAAATATGTTGTCTCTATGGACTTATTTTTCTTGGTGATTGTTGACTGATTTATCCAATAAATATATGCAATGTTTTTCATGTTATTGCTGATCACCACCGGTCAGGAAAATTAGACACCAGCTATAAACACTGTGGAGGTGAGTCAAATTAATCTGGTCCCTTATCTGAGCAGGGCAGGTGGTATTGTAGTGTTGAGAGATGCTGCCTTTAGACCCAGAAGGTCACAGGTTCAAATCCAGCTTCCAGCTGTTATACCCTTGAGTAAGGCACTTACCCTAAATTGCCTTGCTGTGTAAAGGGCTAAAAAAATTTAGGTGGTTCAACATTGTGAGTTGCTGTTGAGGAATGTGTCAGCAAAATAAATAAATGTAATAATAATATATATGAGTGCATTTTACTGCAAACCAACAATGGGGGTGTGGAAATACAGGTAAATATTCCATATGATATTCAAATTGTGTCTACTACACACACACACTTTCTGAACCGCTTGTCCCATACGGGGTCGCAGGAAACCAGAGCCTACCCGGCAACTCAGGGCGTAAAGCCGGAGGGGAGGGGACACACCCAGGACGGGACGCCAGTCTGTCACAAGGCATCCCAAGCGGGACTTGAACCCCAGACCCACCGGAGAGCAGGACCCGGTCCAACCCACTGTGCCACCACACCCCCTGTCTCCTACACACATAAATTCCATAATCATCTGTAAAACAGGATGACAGAAATCTTATGCTACTGTTTTCATGTAAATGTAGAAACTAACATGGCATTTGCTCTCTGCTGGAAGAATATTCATAACACACTGCTTAGGCTCCCAGACACCCCCACAGATTTTTAGGGACTAATTAGGTTCAGATATTGGAAGCAGCCTGTATTTATATACACACAAGCACATTCTTAAAACCCAAGTAATCCATCTGTGTTAAAACCAGATCTACTGACTATGCTTTTTGAAGACTGTTTAATGTGATAATCCTATCAATCTGTCTTTGGTTTATAGGTGAGAAAGACAAATTATATCCATAGAGCCTAAAACTACAGTTCAGGGCAATCGTGGAGGCTCAAAAAGAAATGATAGTAGTATGGTTTTTTAATAGTTTGCTTAGCTTGATAATTAAAAGGTGATTAAATAAAATATTTTGCAGTTTGCTTTTGGGTGGGAAACCACATCTGCCAGGAACATAAAGATTTGGCATCATGAGTTCGTGTTTCCGCTTATGCAGTAAGTTAAGCATTTTGTATGAATAAGTGAATAAATGTAAATGAAATAAGCAAACAGAAACTAACCTTTACTTATATAACTTCTTCAGTGAGATACTTGAGTGAGTGCACATCCACTATCAGCTCTGGGTCATTCATGTTAACATTTATTCGATTAACTGACACTTTTCTCCAAAGCAACCTGCAATTTACATTTATTAATTTAGCAGACGTTTTTCTCCGAAGAGACTTCAAATGAACTCTATGTAGTGTAATCAGCCCACACACCTTCTTCACCAAGGTGACTTACACTGCTAGATACACTACTTACACTGGGTCACTCATCCATACATCAGTGGAACACACACACACTCTCTCTGAACAGCATGTCTTTGGACTGTGGGGGGAAACCAGAGCACCTGGAGGAAACCCACGCAAACTCCACACAGACTGAGCGGGGATCGAACCCACGTCCTCTCACGCCTCTCGCAATGTTAAGGTACTCACAATTGTTTACTTGCTCATACAGCTCCAGTTTTACTGGAGCGATTTAAGGTAAATAGCCTGCTGGAGGGTATGACAGCTAGAGGTGGGATGTGAATCTGTAACCTTTAGGTGTAAAGGCAGCAGCTCTTTCCACTACGCTACCAGCCTTTGCTTTCAACAGCTGTCCACATCTATACACTCAGTAACAACTTAATGAAACAGATGTTGCCCCTTCCCACTAATTATTTACCACACAAGCATCAAGCAGGCATGGATCATCTACTGAAAGTATAGTTTTTTGAACTGTTCAACAAATGCTTACCAAAAATAGACATTGATCAGGCATTTTTCTTCATTGACACTAGGTGGCAGCAGAGGCAAACAAAACAGTATCATTACACAACCCATAGTACAGCACACTATTTTATTACAATACTGATACACCATCCCATTTCACTCTTTACATACCTAATATGTAGGATTTTATAAAGTAGCTTATAGTGTAATCCTTAAAATGTTACAGTGCAACTTCTGCGGGCGTATTTCTAATAATTTATTGTAGAAAGCCGCCCATATTTGTGCACCACTCATTTACAGCAGCTGCACTGTTAAAGACATCAGTCTTGGCTTTGCCCTAATTCTGCATTTCTGTGCAGTTCAGATACATTTTTATCAGTGTGAGGTCTTGTCTCTGTGCTGGCCATTTTCATTGTCGCTGTCATTGTTTTTGTCATTGCCATGTAAACAGCACATTCAGTTCCAGCGTGACCCATTCATTGTACGATGCTAGTGATGAAGCAGAAATAACATCATCCCACAAAGGCACACTTTCATTTCCATCAATATGCATTTGGATTGCTCTGTAATGTGTAGTTTTTTTCAACAAAACTTGAAAACTGCCATTAATTAAAAACTTTCTAAGTAGAACAACACAATCTAAAATTTGAAATGTCCCCGCAAGAGAAAATTAACACATTAAATGTATGAATTAAAGACAAAATTATCCAGGTCAGTTGCTGTTTACTTTTAGTCTACGTAACATATCTGTATTATGTCTGTGTCAGTCACCGATATACTGTATGTTTATTCTGGCCTATTTTTCATGAGAAAAGGAAACATTAGTTCTCATTGCGGATGAGGAACGGCCACATAAGCCGCATCTCGAGAGCCACGTTATAATAGAACATAATTGAACTAATTTTCATGAGAACTGTGTTCTGAGAACATGGTTTGTGTCAGTACTAGTCTATTAACACAAAAATCAACGAGTTTAAATTTTCCCAGTCGAGAGGTTTGTCTTGGGTCATCACTTGACTCGATTCGTATAATAACTCGATATTGCTTTATCCGGCAATAAACGCCCGTGCTCTTCCAGCAAAGCACAGCTCTCAGCGCATACAATATGTGCTCACAATAGAATTTTAATTAGGCAGTTACTGGCCCGAAATTCTACATGATGAAAGAGAACTGCAATTTTTAAAATGGCAGATTTACTGCATGTTGAAACATTTGAGCCCTCTTGGCCTCAGACTAGCGGCAACCAGAAGGGATTTAATTACCACGCTCCCATCATAGGTCACTTTGTTGCCGTGTGGCCGCGAAGGGTTTTCCGTCATGGGCTCTGGTCCAGTACCGCGGTGCTGAGGCTGGACATGACCTTGAAATCCACTTGAAGCTCACATAAACAATACTCTAAAGCTTCATTAACATATCAAAGCTGTTTACCAAAACTAGTGGGAACAGCTATGAGGATTAAGAGGACCTTGTGGCTCCAGAATTAAACCATTAGCGGGGTATGTGGATGCAGCAGAGTAAGGTGGCAAGACGGGGCTATTAGAAATGCAACTTGAAATCAGGTACAGTACCACGCTTAAGGATAATAATGCGTTTTGCCGCCATTGAAAGTGCATTTGCAGCCTAAGTCCAAGCCGTATTTTTTAACAGGAGCTCCTGCTCCAGCTGTCCTGTCAGTTTCACATATTTCTTAATTCATGTAAAACTAATGCAATAAAATAAGAATCAGAATTAAATAATTACGCATGGAAATACAAAACGTGTTTGAAGTTGTGCTTTGTTGAGAGGTTGCGATATTTACAAAGGATGCTTTCAATGTGCCTCATTAAAGCAGCGTGTAGATATGCCATACCATAGTAAACGCTCACTCTGAGGTGTGTGAATAATGTCCCAGCAAAGAAATTCTATATGTGATTTGAACGGTTAGCTGTCATTTCCCATCTTAGGCTTACCCCTGTAGCGTGTATCACATTCACTTGTTTCTAGGTACACTGCATGCAGCACACTGATGAGTTACTAAGCAGGTGGTATCCAGTGCTCCACAGAAAAACACACACACACACACACACACACACACCATCTGAAATCACTTGCCCCAAGCAGGGTCACAGCAAACTGGAGCCTAACCCAGCAACAGAGTGCACAAGGCTAGAGGGAGAGGGGACAAACCCAGGATGGGACACCAGTCCGTCACAAAGCACCCTAAGTGGGACTCGAACCCCAGACCCACTGGAAAGCAGGCCCCGGTCAAACCCACTGTGCCGCCACACCCCCTCCGCAGAAAAACAGACATGTGAAAATGTTGTCAACTGTGCACATAAATGTACTGCAGAAAAACATACTGTACATGGGTTGCAAAAACTGTATTAAATCGTATTAAATAAGTATGCTTAAATAGGTGCAAACACTTATATATCAGTTGTTTGTACCAAAGGCAGGATGGTGATGCAACCTTTGCATGCGTTTATCCTGGTGCACAGACTTCCTCCTATAGTCCAAAGATGTGTGTTTCAGATGAGCATGTTTACTGCCCTTATTATGTGACTGTGTATGATTTTCCTTCAGTAAAGTGCTGTCCAATGCAGGGTGTAACCCCCTTACGCCCTGTGCTTCATGGGATAGGCTCAGGACCACGGTGACCCCCGAACTGGATACACAGTTATTGGCAATGGATGGACGGCTGTTTAAGACCTATTCGAAAGATCGCACACTCACCTTAAGGAAACTGAAAGTTGGAGGTCTTACAATTAATAATCGTGAGAATCGTTGCCTGCAGATTTGCTACTTAACTTGTTGTCTTGATGACAAAAAACACCTCGACACTGCAAACCGGTGCAGTTTGGCATAACTAATGTACCAGTGTGCTGGAGCAAACAAATGACGTGTGTCACAGCACTAAATCCATGGAGATAATATCATATCTTATCAGATTATGTATCAGTCCAGTTGCTATGGTTACCTGACATCTTTGTTCTTTGACATCATTATATTATGTCATGCCATAACCAGTGTAAAACAATGATTTAGGATAAAGCAAAATAAGGTAACGTGTTTGGTGAATTTAAATAGGAAATAGAAAAAGGGAAAGATTTTCAGATTAAATGGTAATTCCAGAAACAATACGGTCTCCAAAATAATTGGAAGAAGCGGGCAAGATTTTCTCCCTCAGGAACAGCACAGGCTAGAAGTGCTGTTTAGGAAACAAGACTGCTTCGACGCCAGGAGCAGCCTTACGAGAAAGGATGGGGCAGCATGTGTAAAAATGTATAAATGCAACAAACACTGGCTGAAGGACTTCCATCAGCTATCTTACCATTTACATTCATTGCATTTATTTCACAGACCCTTTTCTCCAAAGGGATGTACAACTCGGGGAAAACAAGACTCCAGCATACGGAGACATGTGGACACGCAATTCTCAAAGCACGGTCAATGAGTCGATACTGATAGAGAAGTACAGGCAGTCAGTCCAATACCACAGTTTAACCAGCATACATTACACCAGTAGCTGCCTATAGAATTGGTGGAGAGTTCAATAAAGAAAAGAAAAGAAGGCAATGTTCTGCACTTTGTGTGGAAGCGTTCCGACCTTCTCAGCGAAAGCAGCCCATAACAGGGACGCATCTCCAAAGCTCGTTGAGGCACCACCCAGCCAGCCGGTGGGATGAAGCAAACTGCGCAGGTGTGAAATTAGGATGGGGTGACTGTGACTGTGCAGGCGTAAAATCAGAGGGGAGGCCAAATCCTATGGCTCATTACACCTGTATGTCCACCAAGCATAATCCCAGGCCCCTCACCAAGGTACAGTCACCTCTGCTTTTCCTTCATACAAAGGTACAGCATTCAGTGAACATGCCAGTAAAGTGAACATGGTCCTCCCAAAATCTGACAAATTATTACATCACTGACTAATTACTGAATACATGTTTGAACAGTACAATAGCATTTACTGTATAGGGGGACGCGGTGGCGCAGTGGGTTGGACCAGGTCCTGCTCTCCGGTGGGTCTGGGGTTCGAGTCCCGCTTGGGGTGCCTTGCGATGGACTGGCGTCCCGTCCTGGGTGTGTCCCCTCCCCTTCTGGCCATACGCCCTGTGTTGCCGGGTAGGCTCCGGTTCCCCGTGACCCCATATGGGACAAGCGGTTCTGAAAATGTGTGTGTGTGTTATTTCCCACCTGGTGGCCATGTGTCATATTTTAAAGCTGTGGAGATGCATTGATTATGTTCTTGGTGCGAGCAACCAAATGAAGTTTTCATACCTTGTCGGCCAGCCATTTTTGTAGGTTGTATTATGTTATGCCATCTTTTCTCTTTTACTTAGCTGGGGATGCTGTTAGCAGGTGATTACTTTCCTCCTCTCATTAATAAACAAACCAGGGAGTGAGCAAAATGATGTGGAACGTATTACAGTGCACAGCACAGCACTGTGGGTTTAGATGGGGTGAAGAAGGATGCAGGGGCAGCATTTATCTTTAAGAGTTATTTGAACACCAGCACATAAAGAAGTAACAAAAAGAAGGGAGAAAGGGAATGCTTTCAATCCAAGGACCTCAGTTTTACCAGAAGCTGCACTACAAGCCAGCCTCCCCCAAATTGCTTAGTAGCCCTAGGCTTTTGCTATTCCTAGTTGCAAACACAGTCACCCCATGATTTTGCCTGTAAGTGCCCCCAGTGGTTGCACACCTGCTTTACTCATTTTTCCCATAATGCAACTATTTACATTAAACACATTTCCCGCTAAAACACAGTAACGGAGCTCATTATAGTATTAAACATTTTCATTCCTTACAGACAGAAATTCATGTCATTGTTTGAACTCTGTATGAATTTTCTTGTATCGGGCACTTCCTGGAGAAAGTGTCAAAGGAGGACTTACTGTTGGAGCAGACAAAGAGAATATTGGTACAGTTGTTGATGTGGGCGATGCCTGATTTTTTTTTTCTCTCAAAACTATCATTTAGTTTGTATCAAATTGCAATTTCTGTTAACCCATTTTCTTTGAACACATCACTAACTTAAGCTACCTCCTTTTCAGTCCGTAGTGGTAAAGGATTACTTTTCGTAGTGTTTCTACTGAAGTGGCTTCCATCAATAATTTTTATGGGGAAATCGTATCGCCATGACAGTGAGAGCTCAGAGCAGGGCCAGTTTGGAACTGGGAGGATTGGGGAAAGAAACCACAACGGGGCTCAATATCAAAGGCGGGAGGGGAAACACCCAGAATAGGACTCCACTCCATGGCAAGGCACCCCAAGCAGGGTTTAAACCTAAGACCCACCACACAAGGGACCCCAGCCAAACCTGCCGTGCCACCATGTCTGACAGAACTTTTAACCAGGGAATGTTCATACCAGAAAAGTGGTCTTCTCTATGTTATGAAGTATCATTAGGCCACCATGTCTAAGGGAACTCCTGTCTTCCAGATCCCCACTGAGACTTTCGTGCCTCCAGGAGCTCCCATCCCAATACTACTGTCATTGTAGAGCTCTTCTGCCTCTGTTTCTCTCTCATTCTTCACTGTCATCATCTTCTTTCTTCAGAAAGGTGAAAATACTGCAAAAAACCTTGCCCCTGAGGGAACATACCCAGTTCCTATAACAAAAGAGGCAGGAATTCAGAAAGTCACTTTTCCAGCTGTCACATAGAATATAAAAATGTAACATATCAACTGCATATTTTTAATATTTACAAGAGTTTGCAAATTTCTCTGTGGCAGATTTTTCAGCATTAAAAAAAAAAGTCTGGTATTTTCCCTTGCTTGAAATGAGCTTTTATATTCTACTATAGTAGCTTTTTTTCTGATTTGAGACCTGTAAACTAAAATTTGACATTATACATTTACTAGCCACTTTTTTTTTCATATGCCTAGCAAGTATTGGATGGGATGCAATTTTTCCTTAAAGACAACAAAAATTTTGGTACAGGTAGCGGACACATGCCATAGGGTTCTTGGTCTTTGCAGGCTTATCAACTTCACATATTTCCTCAATTTTTTGATGGCACATTCATTTCACTAGCATTGCAATTTAGCTTATCCTTAAGATGTTGTACTGGCTTGAGAGCTGGGGATTCTCCAGGCCATTGGGCCACTAGAGTAAAGATACGGCACTGTCGTATTTATGGAACCATTCTGAGATGACTATATGGCTCATTATCCTGCTGGAGTATCAGGTAGGGAAAGGAATAAAGGGACATACTTTAGGGGCAACAATGCTTGGTACTCTGTAGCAATAATGACCAATTTGTGCCAGCCCATCCATCCATCCATCCATCCATCCATCCATCCATCCATCCATCCATCCATCCATCCATCCATCCATCCAGGGGTTCCAGCACCTATCCTGGGCAGAAGGCTGGGGAGGGGGTACACCCTGGACAGGATGTCATTCAATGTGTTCTTTTACATACTTTTTTTATTTATCCCAAGATTCGGTCACTGGTAACACTCCTGCAAATTCAGTATGAGTTAAAAAAGTGACTGTTAGGGGGACATGGATATAAATATCTTCTCCTGCTAGCTGAACATATCATAACCACATTCTCCTATGACAGCTCATGATCAGACAGAAGTCCTAGACTGCTGAAAAGTGACCAGCTTATTTTAACCACATTTTTTAAGTAAAATGCACCCAGTAAATAAAGTTATAATGAACTTGTTTAATTTTGGTTCTCAAGGTTTCATTGGTATTTCATTAAAGGCTTATTTTTTAGCTGTTGGTTTCTTTGGGCTTTGAATTTGTTATTCTAGAATATACACCGATCAGTCACAGCATTCTACGCAAGTCTGTAGTCAACTGTCTTCTTTGTTTCTTTGTCTAATCTATTTGTTTCTTTGCCTTCTGCCTGTATTAAAGTGCTCTGTGTCACTGCGTGAGAAGAGCGTTCTATAAAATAAATTGAATTGAATTAAATTGAACATTAAAACCACTGACAGGTGAAGTGAATAACATTATCTCATTACAATGGCACCTGTCAAAGGGTGAGATATTTTAGGCAGCAAGTGAACAGTCAGTTCTTGAATTTAATATGTTGGAAGCAGGAAAAATGGACAAGTGTAAGTATCTGAGCTACTTTCACAAGGGCCAAATTGTGATGGCTAGACGACTGGGTCAGAGCATCTCCAAAACAGAAGGTCTTGTGGGGTGTTCCTGGTATGCAGTGTTTAGTACATAGCAAAAACAGTCCAGGGAAGGAAAACCGGTGACCCGGCAACAGAGTCATGGGCTCCCAAACCTCAGTGATGCACGTGGCAAGCGAAGGCTAGCCAGTCTGGTTCAATCCCCTACTGTAGCACAAATTACTGAAAACCTTAATGCTGGCCATGGTAGAAAGGAATGGAACACACAGTGCATTCCAGTTTGCTGTATAGCCCCAGACTGGTCAGAGTACCCGTGCTGACCCCTGTCCACAGCCAAAAGTGCCTGCAATGGGCACGTGAGCATCAGAAGTGGACCATGGAGCAATGGAAGAAGGTGACTTGGACTGATGAATCGTTTTCTTTTAGATCATGTGGACGGCCGGGTGTGCGTGCATCATTTACCCGGGGAAGAGATGGCAGCAGAATGCACTACAAGAAGAAGGCAAGTCAGCAGAGGCAGTGTGATGCTCTGGCCAATGTTCTGCTGGGAAACCTTGGGTCCTGGCGTTCATGTGGATGTTACTTTGATGCGTACCACCTACCTAAAGATTGTTGCAGACCACGTACACCCCTTCATGGTTATGGTATTCCCTGAAGGCAGTGACCTCTTTCATCAGCAGGATAATGCTTCCTGCCATAGTGCAAAAATTGTTCAACTTCAGGAATGGTTTGAGGAACGTGACAAAGAGTTCAAGGTGTCAACTTGGCCTCCAGATTCCCCAGATCTCAATCCAATCCAGCATTTGTGAGATGTGCTGGAAAAAGACAGATTCATGGAGACCCCACCTTGCAACTTGCTGGACTTAAAGAATCTGCTGCTAACGTCTTCATGCCAGAAACCACAGGACACCTTAAAAGGTCTTGTGGAGTCCATGCCTCAATGGGTCAGAGCTGCTTTGGTGGCACAAGGGGGACCTACACAATATTAGGCAGGTGGTTTTAATGTTGTGGCTAATCAGTGTATAGAAATGTCTATGTTAATTATGCAAAAATACTGTAACCCTATTCTCCTCACATTGCTTGAATGACTAATGTCTACTACTGTTACTTGATAGACCTTTCGCTTAATTTGTGGTTTGGAGTTAACAGATAGTTTAAATTTAAGGTTACACCAAGCTACAGCTCACTGTAGTTGTGACACACCTGGATGTCTTTGTTCCAGCCTGTGGATGAACTTTGTTTTTGTTCACCATCTCAGTCTCTAAGTGCCGTCTTCAGTTAGCGCAGGTGGCCGCACCTGGTTCTCGTTCCTTTATAATGAACTGTGGACATGCGTGGCTGTAGGTTTTTGCAGATGAAGGTGTGGCTTGGGCTCCATCCAGCACAGCTGCATTTTGTTAATTACAAAAACAGAACCTGTACTTGTGAAGCCCTGCATTCCTGCTTAAATTGATCTCTTCAGGATGAAAAATATCGTAACCATTAACCTTAATTTTCCACAAAGCTCCCAAATTGTTTTCTCAGCTTTTCCCTGAGTGAGTGGCTCAGAGCACTATTATCTTCCACCATGACTGGAGAAATCTTTTCATTCACAGTGTTTTTTCAATAAATCTGGAATCAAGTATGTTGGATTAATATGGTAAACTACCCTCGAAAGAATCACTAATGTAGACCTTTAGATACCTCCTTTTCAGTCCACAGTAAATGACCACTTTCTGGTCAAATAATGGTCAGTGTGTTAGAAAGTTGATGGAAAAGTAATGAGAACATTGTGTCTATTCTTGGTATAATGTGTTGTATATATTTATGGAACGCATAACATAACTGCGTTCAAAATGAATATGTAGATCAAGTTGGCAGTTAACATTATTTGCCCATTAATTCATCTTCGTACATAAAATTGTGGCACATGCTTTCAAAGTCTTCTCACACCTCTGTTACTCAGGAGAGATGATATAGATTGTGAAATGTAGATGTGCTGACAGCTGCCACCTGTTATGTGCTTTTTTTGTTTGTTCCATGGAGCATGAAGATACATCTGCTGTGTGAAAGCACTCCGACTTGGAGTACTCCTTCTCTGCATCAACCTGAGAGGTGCATGATAGCTTCATAGCAGCCTTGAGTAGTACGAGCTATGAAGCATATGACGTCCATATTCATAAACGTGAAATGAAAGAATTTCATTCCAGTTCTTTGTACGCACTTAAAAAGTAAAGAGGTATCTCAGTTGGAACTTTGATAACAGCTTTTTAAAATAAATTTTCATCTGGATAGTACATTACATTGTTAATAATGTAAAAATATGAGAACAATCCCTTTCTCGTTCAGCCACTGTAATTGCAGTAAAAAGCAGGACAGCAAAATGAGCTGCGTTCTTTTGACATTTCCAACATTTTGGTGGAATCCTTTAAAATCACGGAGAAATTTGTTTTATGTTAATTGCATTATAACACCCAGAAGAAATGTAATTCATTTATGTTTCTGTGTCTAGCGGAATTGTGTATTGTCGTGATGGTTGCCTGGAGTATTAGGATAATTAAATTCCTTCTGGTAGTGTATTAGTATTTCAAATTATGTTTTAATAACAAGAAACTGACATTGTGAAAAATTATTGATACTTTCTGAATTCTGTCACCAAAGCATCCTAGTTGCACCCTTTCACAGTAAGAGGATTTGTGGTCTATTTTAAAGAGATGGCTGAAAAAGCACAACATTGTAGAGGAGCGATTTTTAACACATTTCACTGCAACCACAACTGCTAAAAACACAGAGCACGTTTCTGAGCTTCACACTGCAGCAGTAGGGAACCAAATGAAATCAGCATGATCTAGATTCATACTTTTCAAATCATTATTTACACTCACTAGCTGTGTCAAAGAATCATTTATAATTTACAGTTAAATAATCATTTACATTTTTTAGTTGCAATGTTGCTTAGAGTTTTCACTTCACTTTGTTTTTAACATATTTAGTTATATATGTATTACTTATTTCTTTTTGAACCGCAAATTATAGGTCTGCACAGACATCTATATTTTGTGTTCTTCACTTATACATTCCCTTTGAAATAGTGAAAATTTTAAAACTCCAATATGAAATTATGGTCAAAATCTTTTGAACTTTGCTCAACACAGGATTTTTTATTTTTGCCAGTATTATGGCCACAGAATTGTTGCAGTGTTAAAAGTATTTCAGAATTTATGTCACCAAGCAGCGAGGGTTTGAAATTTGAATTTGTCAACACGCAATTTCTCAACTAGCAGTGTCAAAAACCTGAGATACGCCTGAAATTAAGAAAAAGAATATTTCCATTTTAATTACATTCATACGCAGCTATCACATTTCATAAGGTATATGTAGTGACATTTCACATTTTTGCATTTCTAGGGAATGTGCCGGAATATGCCGTAAAACTGTACTTTCCATGCATTTCACATTTTCAGATTGCATGTTCCACGTTATTTTACCTAAGTAGATTCTTTCTGAGCTTTTCATGAGGTCCCCAGATGTTTAAATTTCTTCCTCCCTGGCCACACGTTTTGAGGCGCTACAGCATTTTGCAGTCTGCTTAGCATACCCTCAGAGTCATCACTCTGCTTAATCGGCTTTTAGTAAAACCACACTCTGGGAAATGTGTGCGTTAATTCTTCGTGTACAAGTCCGATGAGGGATTAAAAAATGATTGCAGAAGCTGACTTACCATCCTTCTCAGGTTAAGCACGTGAAAGACAAATTGAAAAACGTCCACAGTTCTCCAGACATCAAATGTTTACTTATTGTAAGCTTTTTGCGTTAAATACTGTATGATTGTGAAAAAAGAAAACAATTTTATTGTTTAGAAGACATACTATATAGGTAGGAGTGCACTGGAAACAATGAACTAGATAAAAAGCTGTGTTTCACACATGAACGAAGTAAAAGTCCTTTGGTTTGGGTTGCTTTTAAGTTTTATGCAGTTGCATGGTTACACAGTGCAGTAGGTTAAGACTCTTTCTGACTGAAGCTTTTACAAGGATTAAATTCCTTGTTCAGCTCCAGCCTACAGGTTTTACCTACTAGACCCAACGGAAACGACCAGAGTTATGTGAGGTGGAAACACAAGCTAAATATTCCTGTCTATTCCTTGGATTCTTTCTTAAACTCAGAAGGAGTCTCAAAACCCATCTCTTACGGACCAACTTCTCTCCTCATCTCCTAGCAGCTACATAAATTTTCAGCACACCATCTACAGTGTCATGATCATCTGTGTACTTGTATTATCTCACTCAATTCCTTTGACAGAGTAACACATGCCGGAGGAACGCTGGTATCAGACAAAGAAACTGTATGTCTGCATCCAGAGCTCTTCCTTTGTTGTGAAATGTTCTTTTGGTTACTCTGTTGTGCACAGCTTTGGAGAAAATGTGTCTGCTATATGAAAAAATGTAAATGGAATTTGAGCCATCAGTGCACACATCAGTGCAACATACAAAATGAACTTGGAAGCTATATTTTGGAGATACCATGACAGCGAAGGACAGGAAAGATAAAGAACAAAGGTCATGTATATGGATAGTAAATTATTTATTATTTTTGTCATAAAATAATGTTCATGCGTCAAAATGGGCAATCACTGAACGCACATATTTGAAACGTAGCAAGGTGACAATATTTAAATCATTCAAAATTAAAATTGTTATATAGTACTTTTTGTACTGAATGTGAAGTATTTTTTATTTTCATATACATTAAATATTGGCATTCTTTTGTTTGAGGCACACAACAATGAGGCACAAAAAACGAAACTAATAATAAAATTATTATCAACCTACTGATACATATTCAAACAAGATATATTTATAAGAAAATTATTTTTATTCTGGTACCAAAATATACCATGTTCATTTAAACTGTATTTATATTATTCTCAAACATCTTTAAATCAGTGCAATGTCATTCAGGATAAGTTGCTTTAGCAGCCGTTGAAGAGTTTTACAATCGTTTGGACTTCAGTTTTAGTTGTATTTATACAATCTAATTCAAGCTGTAGAACAGTGACCTTGACATAAAATACAACATTAAAAAGTTTAATTCCAATAGTTTTTTCACAGTGTGCTCCTTTCACCAGAGTGATAGAGTACTGAACATTGTTCCGAGGAGTGGTGCAATATGTCTATGCCTTACAGCTTAAGAAGTGCAGAGCCTTCTTAAATTTAAATTTATCGTGTTCATTATATTAAAAAAATCGCAACCACTGCCCATCACATAAATGCGAATGATAATAAAACAAGCTAATTTGAGTGTAATGTTTGTTTGTATTCTTGTACCTCTCCTCATTTACTCCTGGCTTTAAATATACCTGAAACTGTAAATCACCTTGTAGTTATTACGTGCATTTACACTGGAACACATAGGTAATACCTTTATCTGTTATTAAGTTATTATTATTTTTATACGTCTACTAGCACAGATGTTTAGTAATATAGTATATCTGTATTTTCAATGTAGATGAGGTTTCTGTGCTTCATTATGTATATTTTATGCGACTCAGCATTTGGTTTTAGGGCTGGGATGACATATTCATGGTAAATATTTTACAACATGTGAGATGATACAGCAGATTCAGAGTCACAGCAAAATTTTCCATAAGTTAAAATGCACAGCAAACACTGAACAAAACCATTACATTCTGTGATGAAAATCAAAGAGCATAACGCATTCATAACGACCAGACGTTAAAGAAATAATATACACATGAATTTTACCAAAATAAAATGTGTGCTTTACTAAGATAAATTAGACCGAAATGTTCAGTTTTTATTTAATGACTGTTTCAGCTGACAAGTGAAAAGTACAAGACACTCATATCATCATGATCCCTAATAACACTACAGCAACTATGTATAGCAATATCTGAAATGCACTTTTGTTTACTGTGAGTTGTGCATGGCTTTGGACAAAAACATCCGCTAAACGTATAAATGCAAATGTAACTATAACCATGTTTCTGTTTTTGATAATGTGTCGTTAAGACTGCATGCATTATTTTCCGTAACAAAACTGATTGTCTATAACAGTATTGCTCCTTTACAGTTAATACAAAAATGTATCCTACATTAGTCACACCAAGGAAGTCAAATTATATCTCTTTTGCTCACTTTATCCCAAACAAAATCCTACAACAGACACAAAAACTAGTGTTGGGATTACATTAATATAATATGGAAAATATGCTTTTGCAGACATGCACACTACAGAAACACCAGAAAAACTTGCAAGGTGGTGCTTCACAGAGAAGAGAAACTGAGGTCTTCCTAGTAGAGGATGACGAACACTCATGTTGACAGCGTAAAGATCCAACGGTCCAATACTGCTTGTCTGAAAAAGCGTCTCACTAAGTTTGAACATGTCTGTGAGCCTGTATATGATGTTTGTGTAAGTATATGGGAGGTGAGAATGTTGCGATGGAGCTTTCAGAGAACTTTGTCTCTAGACCGAGTACTTGGGAAACTGGAGGCATCCAGTTAAATTGTTTCCTTGGAGAAGTTATGTTAAACATAAAGGGGAATGCTATGGAAACCGCAAGCAGCAGTACTGTCACATCATCCTCCGCAGAGAGCCCTCTCGGCATAAAGAAACTCCATGATCTTCACAGTCTGTAGACCACAACTGTGCTCCCAGGTGAAGTCATTTCAGCAGAAAAACACCACGTAGCCATGATGCCACTGTGGAACTAAAAACTGGCTGAATTACAGTGCAATTTGAAGGAATGTCAAACATCTTGGAACTAACTCAAACATATGGGACTTGCGCATCTCATACTGTGCAAAACTAGTAAGAACTTTGATGACTGAACAAGAAGAAGCTGTGAAAACATGCAGCGTAGCTACATCAGTGTGGACATTTTGTGTCGCCGGCCGTAATAATTTGTGCTTTATTCTAAGAACTGAATTTACCTTTTGTAACAGTCATCTGAAATGCCCACAGATTAACCTCCTTCTATGCAAGATAGTGTTTAGTTGTTTATTTGCTTGGGGGAAAAAAAAAAACTGATAAAGTGCCTGAAATTCACATGAGATGCAAAAGACAAGTAATACTATTAAATATATAGAGACCGGAAATCGTATTGTAGAACCCTTTTGGTCACCAGCTCTAAACTGCTGTGATTCTGATTGTAACACATTTCTCTGTAAGTTTACACAGTGAACAGAAATTGAAAGATGCATGAAAGGAACGACCTTTTCATTATAGAAAAACATATTCTTTGTAAACAAAAGCAAAAATAGAGGATCTTTCCAAATTCTCATTGCCATATGAAAGAAGTCGTTCGAATTGCAAAGCTTGAAAGAAAATCTAATGGCAACTGCTATGTCTGGATAGCTTGCACTGATATATATGTCACCATCGTTCTTATTTTAAAACGATCTCAAAGCTCACCTCCATCAAGTTTCAGTAAAATATAACGGAGAACTACCTGGAGAGAGTGGGTAACACTACTGCCTCACCGCGCCTGGACTGTATGGGCGTAGATTTGAAACTAGCTCAACCTCTGTTGGAGTTTGCGTGTTCTCCCTCATGAGTTCCCTTGAACAGTCCAACGTATTTTAGATGAACTGGTGACTCAAAATGGTCCTTAATGTGCGACTGTGTGTATGTTTACCCAGCAATGGACTGGCATCCTGTCCAGGGTTTGTAGGCCACTGTGCTTCTGTGATAGGCGCTGGACCACCGTGACCATGTCTTGGACAAGCAGTTGCTGATAGTGAATGAATGACTGATTGAGCAAGTGTGTTATCTTGACCTACAGAGTAACACCAAACAGGTGCAATTTACCATGGAGTCTAAACTCTGGTCTACAGGATTCCAGCGGTGCGTAATCCTCAGTGGCAGCTCTTCCTCCCGGGTGTGTAAGGTGACTCATGTTCCCGGCTAATGCACACTTCTCCCTCTGAGCTGTCTGCAAAGTCCGGCACGGGCAAGCCGGATAGGATCATCAAAGACTTATTCCAGATCATGAAGGTGGGAACCACTGGCAGCAGGTACGAAATTTCGAAGGTGTGCAGGTGTTGGGAATTCATGGCGTCGTAGAAGGAGAGCGCATTGTTGTCGTAGTTTAGCAGCACACCCAGGCGCCTAAGTTGCAGGCTGGCCTCCACCAGCATGTCCTTGCCATTGTGCCGCACCATGAAGTTGTTGTTGCAGCGGCTGAACACCCATGATGAGGAATTTTTTCCGCTCCATTCGTTTTTTGGAGCTGACTTGTATGCAATTCCCACAGCATACCTGAAGGAGAACACAGTTAACAGCAACATATAAAAATATTAACTTCACAACTGTTGCACAGAGAAGACTGGAGACCCGGGTGTGGACCCAGTTGCGGGATCATTTCAAAATCCGTAGACTTCCGCGGTTGGTGCCAACTGACTGGGGGTTTTGTTCTTCTGGATTAAACTGCATCACGTGGGACATTGGTTCCAACGTTTCGCTTCTCTTGTTGGAAGCATCGTCAGGGTGCGGCCATAGCTTGTAAAGGTTAGGTGTAGGCCCACCCGCTACGACCTCCGACCCTGTTCCCGCCCATAAATATACCCACCTTCGTCAAACACTCCATTTCACATCTAACCTTTACAAGACGTGGCCGCACCCTGATGATGCTTCCAACAAGAGAAGCGAAACGTTGGAACCAATGTCCCACATGACATGGGATCATTTCTTGAAAGGTACTAGGGACAAGGCAATACTTGTGGTTGGGGACAAGTGCGGTGAATCCGAGGTACAGACGTGGTTCGAGGGGAAGATCCGAAGACGTGTTCAATGAAGTGAAGTGAGGTTTGATGCCGTAGGAGACAGGAACCAGGATTGTTTTTATCGTTGAGTGCTCCAATTGCGGGCAGGTGCCTAATCGGAGCCAGGTGCTGCTGGTTGTGGTGCGTGCACGGTCGTGACAAGAATATTCTTATAAATTACACTTCAGCTATGTATCAGGTAACATAGTACTTAGTACTGCACTTGAAGGGCCCAGGTTAGAATTTCAGCTGTAATCCCGCTGAGTAAGGTACTTGCCTTGAAATGCTCCAGTAAAATTACCCTGTTGTATAAATAGGTAAATAACTGAAAGTATCTTAACACTTTAAGTCACTTTGGAGAAAAGTGGCAGCTGAATAAATAAAGGTAAACGTAGTTTGCGTTGTCAAAGGAAAGTAAGCGACAGAAGCACAGAAAGAGTTAAATGCACAAACCATCACCGTTCGTTCCTGCAATTTCAGCTAACATCTGGATCTTCTGGCAGTTTCATTCCTAGCAATGGGGTTGTACTTTCCACACGAAATAGGGTAATTACTTTACATGTCTAAAATGCTCTGAAATGTACAAAATAATCTAGTTTGCAGAAGATTTAGGGTATCGCTGTGGTAGTAACACCGAGCTACATTTTATGAGTAATTAGTTGCTGTAGCTTTAAAGAGATTTTCTGAGCCTCACAAATACTTTCATGAATGAATGGCACAGTAGCGTCAGAGTCTTTTTCCAGAGATGTAAAAATTAAATGCAATCTGAACAAACCACTATATCTGTATGTATCGTTTAAATAATGTATAGCAAATGTGAATAATGGGTATGGCTGAATATAGGGTCAGTTCTGTATTTTGTTTGTGTTCAGATTTGCGGGGCAGCAGAGAAGAACCTGGTACAACATATATACCGAGGTGATCGAGAAACCAGCAGTTTCTTAGTTCCTAAAGTTTCTCTAAAGCGTTTGATGCTGTGGTCAACATCAACGCTCAGCTGCAGTCGTAGATTTCGAATGCTGCATGCTCGCACATGTCCTGTGCCAAGTTCGAACCTGGACTCGGTCGTGGTTCTTACCAAGTACATGCTCCCAGCAGCACCTCCCAGTAGTGGCAGCCGCTGTCGATGAACACATTTCCCGCCACCCCATAGGAGCTCGTGCTGCTGAACCGCTCTGGTGTGTGGCTCTTCTTCAACGAGCTTTCCTCCTTCTCCATGGCCAGAAAGTCATTGGACAGACGTAACTTCTTGTGGGCCATCTTGGGATCCAACTTGAATGGCTGACCTAGAAATAAATGGCAAACATACATTTTCCACCACCAGGGGCTTAAACACAGCCGTAGATCTCCAAGAAAAACTGGAAAAGATTTCAAACGCATTCTGTTGCAGGCAGTCCAAGGATATTCAAAAGAGTCCTGGAAACAGAAATGGAGAAGAAAACTCCGAACAAAACAGCTCTCGGAACGACGTAAAGGCTAAACGAGTCTAATCCATCGATGGAAATGAATTTGAACTTGGCGTGGAAAAGACACAAAACAAACGCATGTCTGAAACCGAAACTTCAAGCATATGAAGCAATACTGGAGTTCTCATCCAAACATTTTCTGTGAATAAACAGCAATGCCACAAAGCGTTTCTGCACAGAAACATTATCAATACACACACGATGCTCTGAGCTGCTTATCACAGTACTCAAAGCCACCTTCAAATGCAGCAACCCATTTAAGTCTTCTCCAGAATTACTTGAACTTACTGCTAGAAATGGGTTGAAATTAGGAATTAGTATTTACATACTGGGCAAATAAAATATGCAGAGTTCCACCAGAGGCAGCTGTGTTTACTACAGGATTTGGCACACTTTGAGCACGATCGCATTGCACGGCGTTACGAAACGCGACGCAAAGCGCAAACATTTCACACCGACAAATAGTTCATACCGACACCTTTCAAGTGACACAATATTTCAGCTGAAGAAGAAAACTAAGCAGGTGTCAGGTGGTTTATATGATTCGGATATCTTCTTTATCCTCACCGTCCCAGCCACCGGAAAAAAAGATTAATTTCTAACTGTTACAACAGCGACTAAAATAACCTGAGAGTAACAATGAAATCATGTTTGGTTCGCTATTTTACATAAACCTTTAAACCCTGAAGTGCCCCACATATCTAATTTTACAAAAAAGTATAATGCTAGCTCCTAGTTCTTTTCCGTGTTCATAACAAACCCAGTGTAACATGTTCGCAGTTTTTCGGGAGCCGTTCTGTAGTTGAAAATAAAAGTTCGATATTTTGTGACATAACTGCTGAAAATTCCCATTTGAACTGGCAGCCTTCCTATACAACTCAGACTGATGCATATAAGATTTACAATGGTAAAAGAGAGGACAAACTTTCCGAACTTAGGTTAGTGAAAAGGTGTTATCTAAATTCTACGTAGTATTCATTGTAAGATGCTTTGGAGAAAAGCACCTGCTAAACAAATAAGTGTAATGCAAATTGTGGTTTGTCAAAAAGGGTTAAGGGATGAAATGGCTCAGGAAAAAAATGAATATATGCACAAATTGTGCAGTGCTGGGACCAGCAATGAAGAAATAACTGCTATTTCATACTCATGGCGTTCTGATGAGGTGACGTCCTACACCTGCAAATGCACCGACTGAACGAGAAGTTTGTACATTCCCACCAAGGTGTGGCTATTACACATTCAGTTGCTCCTGCCAGTACGAGAACCTTAAAACTTCAACCCATTAGCAGGTTCAAGAAAAACCGTGAAACACTTGTTCAGGAAAAAAAAGAACCACGAGGCTGAAAAGAACCATCTCATGTTACCCCTTGAGCTGCTCTTAAAAATCCCATCACATCCAGTAGTTCCTCTAGTTGAAGAACAATCAGTAAATCAGTGAACACTGTAATATTTGCATTTATGTGGCTCCTTCTCTCTTTTCCTCACTCACTCCCCATCAGTAACCACTTGTCCTGATACAGGGTCTCGGAGGTACGGAGCACGTCCCAGAAGCATAGTGCATTCGGTTGGTCAGGGTCACCCTGGGTGGGCTGCTTGTCCATTGCAAGGAAAACCACACACTTACTTATACACTATGAGCTATTTAGAGTCAACAGCCCACCTGGAATATGTGTTTGAACTGTGGGAGGAAACTGGAGCACCCAGAGGAAGCCCACACAAACACTGGGGGAACACGGAAACTTCACACAGACCAGGATAAAACCTAAACCCGATCGCACAACCCCACCGTGCCATATATTTCCCCCACCTTCATTTCGCTCGTAACTTTATTTCCATATTGAAGTATCTGGGGCACAACCAACAACAACATCATCATTTTACTGTGTTTCAACTTTATCTTCAACTCTAACTGGGGAAGGAGGACAGCACATTAATACTTAACTTTGCTTCTGTCCCCTGTGTTTGTTTATTCATTTTTAATGTGCATATAAGTTTGTTCTTATTTCCTTAGTTATTAGCACATGCATTTGCACAAAGTACTGTACATACATTTTTAATTTTTTTCTACTGCTGTGTATTTCAGTTGCTCAAGGGCACTGTAGGAAAGGCCCACCTGGAAGTAAAACTATATACGTCCAGGTAACCAGTCCATGCGAGATGAATCTATCAGTCCAAGGAACTCTGTATGTATGACGTATTTTGAAAAATGCTGAATTAAGATTGTGGTTTTATAGACTCCCATATGAAAATAAATACATTTATACAGTACATTTATAATGGATTTGAACAGCATTGCATTTTATTATAGTGCTCATGCTGACAATGATCCCAGAATTAATAACATGCTTCTTTTCTGTGACTCACGCTGCTGAGTTGTAGTGATGTATATTGTTGCCTTTACTGAAGGACATCTGTTCGTGGTTAATGTTGTACTTGACATATTAACACACTTGAATAAACCTTTTTGACCCACATTTTACATTAATTTTTATATTTGCAAGTTTTATATTAAATAATGTATTTCTATCAAGAAGGACAACATTTTCTAACATTTTGTGAACATTGTAATGTTGTTGTGGCTCTGCTCCATGATGTAAGACACCGATGTGTCCTATGTCTTCTGATACAATAAAGAAAAGACAGATATTCTTGTTGCATCCTTAAACAAGAGCAGTGGTTCTTTACTTTTTATAGACTATGGACCAATTTAAATCTCAGATGAAAGCATAGGATGCCCTTCTAGAAAAATTTCAAATTTCAGAACAAATGAAGACAAAAATATTCCACACAGTTTTTTGTACTGAAAATGGACTAGTTTCTCATGAAATTGTCATATTCAGTAATCATGTAGTAGTATGTTTACCTTTTATTTAGTAAGACGCTGTTACTTTCAAAGCGAGAATGTGTTTCATGGATCCCCTGAAGCCCATCGATTGACCCCCAAAGGATCCATTGACCCCAAGGTGAGAACCACATGGCTTAAAGAATTGAGGAGGTGCACTAATATCTGCAGAGCATTGTGACACCTGCCTTGGCTTCAAGGGATGACAACAGGAGGTTACCGCTGCTGTTGGCTACAGGGAGACACATTGCACTTACTGTTGGTCTTGAGCCGCACCGGTTCACTGCTACGGCTGCCTGCCTGATTGATAGCCTTTACAATGAGGACATAGCGGGTTCCGCTCTGCAGCCCGTGGATTGTGTAGTGGTTCTGCTTGATGTTCGGGACAATCATCCAGCTGTCCTCTGAGCTGTAGAGATCTGCCAAAAGACAGAAATACGTATGCGGAATTACTGATGCACAGGCCTCTTGCATCACTTTTCATTTGCACATTCCATTTAATGCTCACACAGGGCAGTAACTGGGTTAGTAACTCACTAACTTGTTATAGTGAAGCACATTCTGCGGACTACACAACACATGATTTCTGCATTTTCCCCAAATTTGTTTCTATTCCAAAATAGGAATAACAAAATAGCCCTTTATGCTGAGATTCTGTTCCCTTTCATACTGAACCCAAGCGATAATGAAAGAAAAAGAAAAAACATTAAATCAAAAACTTCAATTGACTTTTCCCTGTTTGGATGGATCATCTTTTACATAAACCAGGTTGCTTACTTTGGGTACCTTGGAACAAAAATAACAGAAAGTCTCTACGTACCTTAAAGAGGAAACCTATGTGGTTGTATACACACACACACACATTTTCAGAACCGCTTGTCCCATACGGGGTCACGGGGAACCGGAGCCTACCTGGTAACACAGGGCGTAAGGCCGGAGGGGGAAGGGGACACACCCAGGACGGGACGCCAGTCCGCCGCAAGGCACCCCAAGCGGGACTCGAACCCCAGACCCACCGGAGAGCAGGACTGTGGTCCAACCCACTGCACCACTGCACCCCCTGTGTGTGGTTGTATAATGGTGACAAATTACAATGTGGTCACATGTCCAAAATTCACATCATGAACAACAAATGCTACTATATTCATAAAGACACACACATTTTCTGAACCGCTTGTCCCATACGGGGTCGCGGGGAACCGGAGCCTACCTGGTAACACAGGGCGTAAGGCCGGAGGGGGAGGGGACACACCCAGAACGGGATGACAGTCCGTCACAAGGCACCCCAAGCGGGACTCGAACCCCAGACCCACTGGAAAGCAGGACTGTGGTCCAACCCACTGCGCCACCACACCCCCTTATTCATAAACAACGATATTGAATTTTTCCATGCCTTCCAAACAGTTCACTAAATGACTACATTACATATCCGAGAGCTGTTTTACTGGGCCTGAAAAAGTTTATTCTTAGACCACCTGAATCCAATTGATTTGCATGAAGAGTTGTTGCTGTATTCAGGATTTTTTAACACTGCTGGTTTTAATTCAGAGCTTATGTGAACAGATACGATTAGCTAGGACCATAACCTACTTCAAAGTTTTGACAGTTAATATATTTATATTTATGTACAGTACTGTGCAAAAGTTTTATGCACTTGGGGGAAAAAGCTGTAAAGTGAGAATGCTTCCAAAAATAATGCTCTTAAATAATAAACTTCCTACAAAGCTTGGTAACCATCCATCGTCAACAGCTGCTTGTCCCGAGCGGAGTCACGGCGGGTTTGGCCAGGTCCCGCTCTCTGGCCGGTCTGGGGTTCGAGTTCTGCTTGGGGTGCCTTGTGATGGACTGGGGTCCCGTCCTGGGTGTGTCCCCCCCTCCAGCCTTGCGCCCCGTATTGCTGGGTTAGGCTCCGGTTCGCCGCAACCCCTCTTGGGATAAGCGGTTTCAGACAGTGTGTGTGTGTGTGTGTGTGTGTGTGTGTGTGTGTGTGTGCTTTCTTTAACAACTTACAAAACCATTACTGTAATGCTGTAACTTTCTGCAAAAGGAATACTTGGAAATCTAAAATATGCTCTTTCCCACTGACACTAATGCAGAAGACATTAAATAACCGTCTAAATAAAAGATTTTTGTGAAACATCTAAGTGCCTAAGACTTTTGCACAGTACTGTATAAGAAATATATTATATACATTTCTTATATATTCCACCTTTCTTAGTGGTCTTAAATTGAGGCTAATAACTTCATCTGAACGTATGCTGTAGACGTGGTTCAGGACTTGGTTTGTAGACTCTGTAGCACTTCGGGGCGGTCTGAAAAGGGGCGGAGCTGGGGACGGGCCAGCCAGTGAGAGAAAGCGAGAGAGAGACTGAGGAGCCGATGACTGAGAGTGCCCCAAGACGTCCACGGCCCCGAGCATGACCCTGACACCCACCCCGATTGCAACACCACGCATAAAGTTCCCCCACGGTCTACCCGTTCCCTGTCCCCCAGTTCCCCCTTCTGTCTCCTTCCCCGCACGACCCTGAATAAAACCCCCTCCCACGAAACTTCCTTACCTGTGCCGGCACCTCCTTTTGACACACTCTTATCGGCAAAGAGCAACATCAGTCAGTGGTAATTGTCCCAAACACACCAGTGTCTATTACATAAATGATCTGTTTGACTTTTTGCAAAATCAATATTGAAGCATGTGTTGTTCCTCAGCATCTGCACCAGGACTACTTTGTGCAGCTGAAACGGTTAAGGACTTTGAGAAAAGTATTTCAGTAAATATTTCAGTTTCTATATTGCTTCACTCACTGATGAAGTTGGTTTGGTTGGTGTAGATGGCATATTGCAGTTCATAGGAGGAGACGCTGAACTCATCTTCTGAGCTCCAGTGGGCTGTAATTGTGTCGTGGGAAGCAGTGCAGAGCTCTTCGCGGATGCTGGGCGGGCTTGGAGCTGAGACAAGAAGGCACATGGGGAAAAATCAACAGGCGCTGAAAAGGAGTTGAGGAGGCACTGATGAGATTACTTAAATTGTTTTCAATTATCGCACACTGGCAGTGCCATTTTTAATACATCTGACATTTAGTTTTATTTCACTGTGCCTACAGTACTGTGCAAAAGTCTTAGGCACTTAGATGTTTCACAAAAACTCTTGTTTTAGACAGTTATTTAATGTCTTCTGCATTAGTTTCAGTGCAAAAGAGCATATTTTAGATTTCCAAGCATTCCTTTTCTGAAAAGTTACAGTATTACAGTAATGGTTTTGTATGTCATTAAAGAAAGTACACACACACACACACACACACACACACACACACACACAGTCTGAGACCGCTTGTCCCAAGCAGGGTCGCGGTGAGCCAGAGCCTAACCCGGTAAAACAGGATGCAAGGTTGGAGAGGGAGGGGACACACCCAGGATGGGATGCTAGTCCAGCGCAAGGCACCCCAAGTGCGGCTCAAACCCCAGACCCACCAGAGAGCAGGACCAGGCCAAGCCTGCTGCAATCCCGCTCAGGAGAAGCGGTTTTTGACGATGGATGGTTACTAAGCTTTTTTGGAAGTTTATTAATTAAGAGCATTATTTTTGGAAGCATTCTCACTTTACAGATTTTTTCTCCAACCAAGTGCCTAAAACTTTTGCACATTATGGTATAATACAATATATCAACTATTATAGCTTGTTTAATGCCTGAAAAAGCTCATTTAGAAATGCTGTATTATTAGAGTTTACCTGTTAGGTAATCTAGTCCCTCTAGGATCTTCTTTTCACGGGAGAAATCCAGGGCAAATGTGTCAAAGGCATCGTTCAGATTCACATCTGGGATCAAAATCTGCGACGATGCTGTAGCCATAGCAACCCTTTGATGAAAGGAGAACAGTGATGTACTTTTTATGTGGCTTCTTGGGGGAAAAGAGACGAGATCTCATATAACAGCCTGGGAACTACTATAAACCTCACGTTTGGTGCATATTAAACTTTTATGTTTTTTTCTTTAACTACCTTTCTTTTAACTAACTTTACACACTGCTGACCTTCAAAAAATGAAAAAGTACTTCATTTTACACCATTACTAGGCAGAGAGAAAACACGCATATACACTTGTACTAGAGAGCACTGCATAGCAGGACCAGCAATATGTTGTAGAGGAACTCTCCAGGTCAGGACAGATGTCTCTGAAGACACTATTTTTGTGTTCACTAAGAGTCAACATCAGCTCAATGGCAACAAGAAGTCTCACAAAGGTACAAACAAGCTGCACTTATGAAAAAAAGCTTAAATATTACTTTATTACATGTCTAATTCGAAAAAAGAGTGAACTGCAACAGTTCTTAGGCTGGGGTAGAGGGAGAGTCTTTACTTCTCAGCTATATTCCTTGCAGTCTGCAGGAAGCGGGCATGATCGTTCTCCTTCAGGCTCTGCTCTGCCTGCGTGATGAGGGCGCTGGAGCGCTCCAGGCACTGCCGACAGTTGGCTATCTGCTGGGCCAACTTGCGCAGCTTCATCACCTCCGGAAAGACACAGAGTGGAGGATTTAGGGGTCAGAGATCGCAATCCCACCACTGCAAGGAAGACGTCAGTTCCCAAGGAGTGCGGAACTGGTACCTTCTCTTTAAACGTACCGCTGGAGATCATTCCTATATTCCTTCGATGAACTACAGCTCTGTGTATGATGTTTCATTCTGAAAAGTTTATTCAGATTTTTCTCTTTGAGGCTCTTTTGGTGCGGTCCTCATCTACACTTAGACAAAAGTCGCAAACTGACACACCGCACTCAACCTTTAACGTTTGCATATTTTCTTTATGTGGCTTTACATTCGCACCGTTTTGTTCCAGGGAAATACACACACACACACATTTTCAGAACCGCTTGTCCCATACGGGGTCGCGGGGAACCAGAGCCAACCCGGTAACACAGGGCGTAAGGCCGGAGGGGGAGGGGACACACCCAGGACGGGACGCCAGTCCGTCGCAAGGCACCCCAAGCGGGACTCGAACCCCAAACCCACCGGAGAGGAGGACTGAGGTCCAACCCACTGCGCCACCGCACCCCATTCCAGGGAAATAATTAAAAAATATTTTTTTAAAAATTGTGATTGCGCCTGCAAAGCTTTTCTCAATCGCATGCATGTTTGTAGTAGCAAGACTAGGTCCATAGCCTTTTTATACCATCTCTGGGTTTGACACTAGGTTTTTGCGTAAATTTTCCGCAGCTTGAAGGCACTTCAGGAAAAAATTAAACGGCATGACCTGTTGCGAGAGAGGAGTGTAAAGATGAGTAAGGAGTTAAAATATCTCTGGGACGTAGCAAAAAGTATGTAAGCGGCTGAAGGAGCAGAGGAGCAATGACGCTCTTGAAGAAAAGCTTCCTCACTCTTCTGAGACTCCTGTGAAAGTCTACATTTGGAATAGAGATAAGAACAAAGAATTTCTTATAATAAAATATGAAAAAACTTCCTACTTTTTTTCCTACTGTATTTTTATAGGGGGGGTGCGGTGGCGCAGTGGGTTGGACCACGGTCCTGCTGTCCGGTGGGTCTGGGGTTCAAGTCCCGCTTGGGGTGCCTTGCGACGGACTGGCGTCCCGTCCTAGGTGTGTCCCCTCCCCCTCCGGCCTTACGCCCCTGTGTTCCCGGGTAGGCTCCGGTTCCCCGTGACCCCGTATGGGACAAGCGGTTCTGAAAATGTGTGTGTGTGTGTGTGTGTATTTTTATAGTATTATAGTATTGTATATTTTATGTTTAACTTGTAACTGAACTTTCTTCTATTCTAAATTATAAATTAATGTAGAAATTTATTTATTTTTTTTTACAGTGATTTCATAAAGGTTTATTGAATCTTTAGGGTTATGGAGAGCTATTGGCAGAAATTTCATTTTCGCGGTGACTTGTTCACAGAACCTCTGCAGACACGATGGGTTTAGTGCACAGCTCTTTTCAGCACCAGTTTCTTGATTAACAAATTAAAGTATTTTTAGTTAATAATTTGCCCTGCAGTATTACATTAATTGAAGGGAAACTGACTTGTGTTGTCTTATGACAAATAATGTTAACTATTGAAGTAAACGTGTCTGTGTAAATGGGATTTATTTACATTTTAGCCTCAATGGGTGTAACTTTTTGTGCTTTGGAATGCATAAACATTTTTTTACCGTTGAAGCTAATGGTAATTATATCTTTGTGTTATGAGAGTTCACTTTAAAATGGGTTTTTCATCCATTGTCCAGGAATACATTGCTTTTGTACGATGATGGAAGACTGAATGTATTACTGTTGTAATTACCTCAGGCTATTATATCTAATTACACACTAATATACTGTAGGATGAGCCAGCAAATGGAGCACAACTTGCCTACGCAAAAGCACACAAAAGTGCTTTGTCAAACCAAATCTAACTGCACACGTTTGCATCAGGAAGCTTAGCTGCCAAAAAAATGTACTCAGCACACTGCCGAGACCAGAGCAAGAAAGTCTAATATGTCTTCAACAATAAATATGACAAAAGTAGCTCAAAACATGAAGAGAGAAAATGATTTGATATCTTCAGTTTCCTGTGTCACAGACTGCCTGAAAATGGGTCAGAATAGATTTAATTAAAACACTAATCTTGTAAATAACTATTGAAATAATTAAACATATTCCCGTGTTTAGTATTACTATTCTTATAACCGAAATTTGACTGCTATTTTAAATAAATGTATAAATTACTCAGGGTAGCAAGGCTCACATAATGCGTGTTCATGGGTAGTTTTATTCTTGCACCGGTCCAGTTGGCAAATATTGACATTTTTTTGTTTTGCTGCTGTATCATTTTTATGATTGTATAGATACTCTTTCTCACCATTTCCCGTGTGGAAGTGACTCGGTCAAGTAAGTGTACCGTTAGCAGTAAGTGTACTGAAATGAGGTCCCTGCTCCATCCATACTTCTGTTCAGAAAGAGTCTTCAAGGTATTTTCCATCATCTCTAATAGTAACTCCAAAAAATTCTCCCCAAAAAATCTGAACTCTTCCTTAAACTAATGCAAAAGAACCACTGAGTGAACGAAAGGCTACAGATCACCCTTGAAACTCCACTGTATTCACAGCATTTACATGAACTCTGAGAGCACAGCTTCCTTCTAAACTTTACTTTAACGAACAGGTTCCAAAAATCATATATGTTAAGGAAATAAAGGGTTTGATCATGCAGCTCATTGTCTGTAAAAGCCTCAAATGTCCTTCAATGCAACAAAATCCTTCTAAATTTGTTCAGATCCTTTCATACCTACAGCTATCCTCACAGAACCTGAGAGGCACACCCATGAAATGCTCGTTCAATTTTGTTAACAGCTTGTCCAAGTCAGGGTCATGACAGTTTGGAGCCTATCCTGAAGGCATAGGGTGAAAGTCTAATGAAAGAGCATCTTGGATGGGAGGCCAGTCCATTGCAGGGTAGCCACACAGGCTACCAATTGGCCTGAAGCACATCTTTGGAATGTGGGGCCAAGTCAGAAACCCATGCAGACGTAGGGAGAACATGTGGACCCCACATAGACTGAGCTGGATTGGAACCTACATCCGTAGAGCCTGGGGATTATGAGGCAGCAACGGTGCCTGCTGTGCCGCTGTGCCACAGTACCCCCCATGAAACAGGAGAGGAAAATTTCAGCATACCTTGGACTCCTTAATCTTGACAGTGATGACTTGCTTCCTTTGGCGTATGATCTCCACCAGCTCATCGCACTCATCCATCAACTTGGCCTCATGCATAGCCGTGTTCATCTGGGAACCACAGCACAGAGTCTACAGAAAGCCATGAAAGACCCGTGCACAGCACTGCTGGAGCAAATTCTAATGGATGCTTTTCATCTCTAGCAATACCGCGAAGGGTAGCCATGGCACGATGCGAAAAAAAGACACTGCCATCATTATAGCGCAATTCCACAGCCAACCCCGATAAGACCAATTTTAATATGAGCGTTTCTTCGACGGCGTACTGCAAAACACAAGTCTGTTGTGATAAGGAACGTTCCGGTTCCAGCTGATCTCATATACTGAGAGTATGTAGGTCTGTGTCAGAGGGGATCACAGGATTACAGTTCTCTTCAGCAGGGCTATTTATACTATAAGTTATTGAACCACTTCATTTTCCTCACAGTAAGTGCACTCTCCATACCATCTAGGGAAACGTTTACCTTTACCTTTACTTTCTACTGTATCTAAGGACTGGAAAAATATTACTGCAGTGTATAAAATACCAGTTAAACATGGGTAAGTTCAACTATAAGACATTTATAACGAAAACTGATAAACTCTTCAGTGCAATTAAAGATATACATTAACATTATTGATTTTAAAGGTGAATAATAATGCACATATATGGAAATGTGAAAATCACAATGTCAGTAATGTATATGAATGAATTTATAGCATCCAGATTATTCATTAGTGAATTTTAGCAATGAAAGCTATGTGCACCAAAACAACAACTGTATGTTTATTAACAGTATCACTATTAAAGTACTTCTTTCGTCCTTGGTGTAATTTTTTCAGCGCTATTGAGCATTATTAACTAATTCATTGGGATGAAAGCGTTTATTTTAGTGTTTGTTATAATAATTTTGTAATATCACACTTTATACTGGTCATTTCCTCTGTCAGGCCAAATATTATATACAAAAATGTATATATTACATTATATATATAAATATAATATACATATTAAAAACATCATACTTACCTCCACCTGTTGGCAAATTTGAATGAGTTTGGCCATTTGATTCTCCAACTCTTCATTCCTCTTAATAAGGTTTGTAAGGTTGTTTTCCAAAGTTTGCTGCAAAAGATAAATGCACTTGTGTCTTTAATTCCTTCATTAAGTAACTAAATGTGAAGGCTAGACCAGAAGTCGGCTATTCTCTAGAGCACAAGGGTTGGAGCCCAATACAGGCAAATACTGCAAGAGAACTTATTCAGTAACAAGTATGCTTTACGGTGAACATTCCCACGGGAGACTGAGCCACAAAATATAGACCCAGAACAGAGGATAAATATACTAGACTTAAACACAAGCAGAACAGTATTAGTATTCAGGAACTGCCAAAGCCTAGGCTTGAATTCCAGTAGAAAATCTGTTTGACCTGAATACTGCAGTTCCCCAATGCCCTTCATCCATCTTAACTGCTAGAAAAACATGAAGATGTTCTTAAATCTGAAACGTGCAAAGCCACTACAGACATGTACATGTGCCATCTACAAGGCTGAGGTGGAAGAAAAATGACTGCTTTTGAAAATATACATTTTGTAGGAAAATAATTTTTTTTCATATGTGTCAAATTTCCATTAATATTTTTTTTCAACCCCTCTTAGGATAAGTTCTGTAGGTCTCTATGCAAAGTGAATCAAATCGTTTATATTTGGTCAATGTAGATAACTAATGTTTTGCATTGGATTAAATGATATTGAGAGTTTTTTTAGCTTCATAATTTATTGAAACAATTCATGTAATCACTGCTGCTCCACAGCCTTGACTCCTGCCAGCAGTTTGAACCTGTACCCCACTGGTCAGCAGCTAAGCTCCAGTTAAATCTCATGTACACTGAGGTTAAATAATGTAAACGTACATCAATAATTTGGATAAAAAGTTGCCAAAAGTTCAAATGTCATTATTAGAAAGCATTAACAATAATATTTTCGGGTGGCATAGCGAGTAGCGTTGCTCTCTCACAGCACCTGGGTGGTGCGAGAGGACATGGGTTCGATCCCTGCTCAGTGTGCGTGGAGTTTGCATGTTCTCCCTGTGTCTGTGTCGGTTTCCTCCAGATGCTCTGGTTTCCTCCCACAGTCCAAAGACATGTTGTTCAGGTTCACCCAGTGTGTGAGTGACAGAGAGAGTGTGTTCCACTGATGTATGGATGAGTTACCCATTGTAAGTAGTGTATCTAGCAGTGTAAATCACCTTGGTGAATAAGGTGTGTCAGCTGATAACAGTTCATTGGAAGTTTCTTTGGGGAAAATGTGTCTACTAAATAAATAAGTGTAAAGTGCAGGTTGCTTTGGAGAAAAGTGTCAGTTAAATGAATAAATGTAAATTTTATAACTAAGCAAATAATTTAAATAAAAGCTTAAAAGATGCATATGTGATGCAGAAGAAGGTTGAAAATGGAGCAAAAATTGATGTAATATATTAGATCATTGCTAACAAAATATGGCAACAAGTGCAAGCCCTAATATTGTATCCAAAGCTGAGGCACTGATATGAGCTCAATTACATTTACATTTACATTTATTTATTTAGCAGACGTTTTTCTCCAAAGCGACTTCCAATGAACTCTATGTAGTGCTATCAGCCCACACACCTTATTCACCAAGGTAACTTACACTGCTAGATACACTACTTACAATACGTCACTCATCCATACATACATATCAGTGGAACACACTCTCCGTCAATGATCAGATGATGTGAAATGTACAAAAACAGCCTGTCAATCGAAGGCAATATTAGAATCATTTGAACAACCTTCTTTCAAGCAGATAGTCATGCATCTTCAATACGCTCTACATATTTTTGCAGAATACTGTCTCTGACTCACCGCAATACTTGTCTTTGATGCTTCCATGATAGCCACGTCAGATAGTCTGCCAGGGCTCACTTCAAAACCCTATAAACACATATACACACACAGACTAAGTTACATTAGGCTGCGTGCTTTTAATTTTCATAATAATTTCTCTTCTGTCCACCTAAAAAGCTAAATCAGTAGTGACAATGTAAATCTACCATACTACAACATGGTAACAAGCCGCTTACATAAAGTTATGGTTAAGGACTACTAGGAAGTATTTTACCCAACAGATATTCAACGATATTGAATGAAAATCCTGTTAAATGAGTTTTCTTAGAAGTAATTCTCCACAATGTAAAATCGATCCTATGTTTTTAGTTAGCTCGGTATGAATATGAACTCTGCTATCTTTTTGACTACAAAAAGAGACCAAAAAAAAAAAAAAAAAATCAACGCAACAGATTATGCATCACAAGGCAATTGTTTTAAGGCGTCATTAAAAAATCTTTGGAATTTTCCTACATTATGTGTGATGCAAAAAACTGCTTCTTCTCATATATTTAAAGTAAGGTATTTTATTAAAACGTTGGGCATTCCTTTTAATAAAGAACAGGATCTGTACCACCGCAACCATTTATTAAGGCAAGGAGTTATTGATAATGAATGGATTACAGTTGGATTATGTTACAAATTTATTGTTACATGTTTTTTCTTAACTTTTAAAAATTTGGTTTGTGTGGTCTAGAAATTCAGGGAAACCATTGTTTTGGAAAAATACAAAAGTAATCTCAACATCCTGTATGATATTTGCATAGTACCTTCTCAGTTTTTGTCATGTCATCTTTTCTAAATCAGGGGATGGAATTTGCAAAGGTTTCTAAACGGAAATGCTTGCAGAGGGGAACTTAAGGGCCATAAAATATTGTAAAGGAGATGCATGGTCATCATTTAACATTAATGCCATGTGATAATGCAGTAGGTGAGTAGATAATACAATCTTTTCCTTTCACTATATGCAATGCCTACTGAAAAATCCATTCTGCTGTCAAAGGTAACTTTCACTTTCAGTATCTTATTTCCATGTTAACACTGATATGAATTGAGCTGAGTGCAGCTCAAAAAGCAATTGAGACATATACACTGATGATAAAGTCAAAATAGTGTAAAATGAAGAGAAAAGGAAGGATTTACAGTTTTATGGTACAAAGCAGAAGTGGGAAAGTCGAGTCAGATGACTCAAGTTGCATTTAAGTCGCAAAATCTTCAGACTTGAGACTTGCTTGGCTGTGCATTAAAAATATCTTGACTTAGACTTGGTGATCCATGGTGGTGATCTGTGAACCTTCATTATCCTCGGCATTTGAGACAAATTAAAAGTTGTAAGACAGAGGCATCTATAGCGAAAATTATTAGCTTTGGATAGTCACACTTCATGGTCGACTACACCAACAAGAAAAGAACAGCAGTTTGCAAAAGCTGTTGGCCAAAAATCAGCAACAAAGTGACCATGACATCAAATTGCATTTGTCATTTTAGAGACAGGTACACTAACTATACATAACTATAACCACATACGCTTTATAACCTTCCCTTTTTTTTTTGCTGACTTTTCCTATTCGATGTACCGTAACTGGAGAAAAGAAGCGTAATTCAATGTATCAAAAATTTTTGTTCATTAAAAGAAAAGTACTACCATTGTTGCTCCATTATGACTACAGTATCTTGTCATTCTGTTAGGTGCACAATCGGACCTGTGTGAAATATTCAAACCGTAAATTGGAGAAATGTGAATTGTTACGAAGCTAAAGTGGTGTTTTACTTAGACACCAAACATCTGTGGAAAGATGAACAATAGGCACCAAAATATCCATTTATCATCAGTAATTTTTAATATGCACAGAAAGTGCTACTTTACATAATTCAGAGGTTTGCATTCTTCAGCTTTTCCACTATGCACACAGAGCTGGAAAGTCTTTTTAATTTGCAAAACGTTAACATTGCTACTGCTTTTTTCAACTTTGAGTAAAATTGTTCCTGACCAGAGAAGAAGGGCATTCATTTACTTTCTTAGATTCACTGCATTCATTTTGACTGTGGAATAGTGGAAATCTAAGCTATTTTCATGCTTTAGCCTTAGGTAAAATTTCAAAATGATTAATTTCTTTAACTGTGTTTTCTCTTTTATTTAAGTTTTTACATTTGCAGATATGAAAAACAGCTAAACTGCAAGGTCATCAGTGAACCTCAGCAGCCACAAATTACTCGGATCACTTTTTCCAGGACTGCGTACAGCCTGAACAATCCTCAGCAAAAGGCAATTACAGATGTAATATTGTCTGACCTAATTATAAACTGCAACATAACACTATCTGTCAGTGAAAAGAAGGATTTTAAACATTTCTTCTGGAAGTGCAGCAAGTACTCTCCCTTACTTGTGAAACGATTGCTGCGAAAATTGAAGGTCAGGAATCGAGATTTGGATATGACAGCGATAGGTCCGACTTACTCCCATTTCTAGTACAAAGTCAATAATTATTGTCCCATCTAAATAATTTTAATGCGTTTGATGCCAAATAAACGCACTTAATAAAAGTCTGCTGCGTAAACATTATCCATAAAGGTTGAGGCTTTCATGCAGGTGATATTGTGGTGTCGAGAAGTTCCGCATTTGATAGTTTTAAATCTTTTCCACGAAAGAAGTATAGCAAAGGGGCTTTTTCACATGATGTGGCCATTAGAGACTGAAGCAACACAAGTGATTGTGGAGGCAGTGTGTACATCTGGGTTCAACTGCATCTGTTCTTACACAGCTGTAGTGCCATATCACAGTTATTGCGAAGGTGGCCACACTGTCAATCACAGTTCTGTGAAGCTGTGAACATTCGTCACAATAACGTAGCTGCAATCATTCCACTTGGATGAGTGAAGGTGCCCATGCTCTCCGCAAACTAAGCGCACTGGTCTCCCATACCCCTTCTAAAGTCCACTAGCAGCTCACTGCTCTTCACGATGTTGAGCCACAGGTTATCTTGTTTGCGCCTCTGAATGTCACTGTTACTGAATGTCATAGACTTGGTTATTTTTACTACTCTCTGCCTAACTGTCCCTGATGATGTCTGTAACATTTGGTCTAATTCAGTACAATACAATTTCTGTGGTAATATTAAATCTAGAGTCTGTAATGAGAACTTGCTGTGTGGCTCAGAAAGCAAAGGCAGATATGTGGAATACTGTCATTTGTCATCATAATCACATGTACACAAAATCCTCTTGGACAGTATCTGTATGGGGGACATTTACAGAAATTATGCTTGCAATTTAAGTTCCTACCTTGAGCTTGTCGAATTGTTCATTCAAGGAAGAGACCTGATGCTCCCGGTGGCGTCCCACAAGCTTACACAAAGGGCAGATAAGCTGGCTGTCCACGGAGCAGTACATGCTGACTTTCTCATTTTCGTGCTCTGGACAAGTAAGGCCTCTCAAGTGTGCATCAGGTAAAGGATCCACCAGGCGATGACCCGTGAATGGCTTCTTATTGGGGTGCGTGGCACGCAGACAGCGGTCACAGTATGACACTTCACAGGTGATACAAGTCTTGACGGCCTCATTAGGTGGGTCCTGCTCACAGAACTGGCAGCTAATCCGTTCCAAGGACATGACTCTGGCTGGGCTGCCCTGCCTGCTGTGGTGTGGGCGCCCCTGTCGATTTTGACTAAGAATGTTAGGGTTGTTTAGAGATGCCTTCTGGAATCGATCAATGATATTCTGCAGTGTCACATTCCGCTTGAGCCCTTCCAGGCCACGGTGATTAAGTGGAATTATGTAGCGGCAGGTGGGACACTGGAAGGCAGAGATGGACTCAATGGGCTCGTTGGTGGAGCAGTGTGACACCAAGATACGGTGTGCGCAACTGAAGCATAAGCTGTGGGCACAAGGCAGGAGCAAGGGATCCTCAAACAACTCCAGGCAAATCGGACAGGTCAGCTCAGACTCCAGTGTATCCATGTTCAACTGAACTGATTTAGAGATGATATTAAATCCCACAGAGACTGGTCAGTTACCTGTAGAGTGACAAAGCCATCAGTCATCACACTTTTATTGGTACTGGAATACCAGAAGAAAGCAGACCTCAACAAGAGAGTACTTGGGACTTCACAAAGGCCTATAAAAATTTCTAATAAAAACATCATCTTTGACAATGAAAGAAATATTTAAATGCAATCCATTATAAAGAGCCATAATACCAAGGTATGTTTAATGTAAAGACCGACACCTGAAAATATATATTTCTGAACTAATCAAAACCTTATATACTTATACAAAAGTAGAATCTCCTTCCATAACTTGGGAGCTGGGGGGGATTGAGTGATTCTTTACAGTGTATCTAGCAATGGAAGCACATATCAAAAATGCCCCTTCTGTCTCTGCCTTTAAATCCAGGCTTAAGACTCATCTCATCATTGCCTTGGCATATCCAACATAACTCTTGTTGATTCCTGATTGCTGCAGCTCTGCATGTCAGCTTTTATAGTAATTTTCTTTATTTTAAGTATGGGATTCGTCTGGGTGCTCTGGATTCCGCCCACCATCTGAAGACATGCAGTACAAATGAACTGAACACTCTATATTGCCAGTAGTTTCTGAATATGTGAATCCAGGGTATCCTTTATTTAGCTTTGTGCCCAGTGATTCTGGCATTTGCTCTGGACTGCTCAGACCCCGATCAAAACAAGCGGTCAACAATAGTCAGTGAGTTACTACACTATCTATTTACTATCTATTTTATACCCATAAATGTCACAGTATGCAAAATTTTCATGCAAATTCCAGTTTTTGAAAAGATTTTTGAAAATATTTTGTGAATTCTAGTGCTTACTAAATTAGAGGTGTTTACTTAAGCTTTCCAAATAAAACCACAATGTATTCTTTTGCCACAAAAACCTCGAAAGACATTGAATGAAACAAACCAACTACACAGAAATGAAAAATGCTTTCTATTATACCTAATAATTAACAGCAGACAATCTAAGATATGAAGCTCCATAAGCTGTCATTTCACACCCCGCTCTTAGTTTAAAATCAGGTGCTTTGATGGCAACAAATTATAATTTATTATAGAATAGCGGCAGAACTTTGCTGAAACATAGTACAGACGGTCCCCGATGTACGATGGGGTTATGTTTCGAAACCCATCGTAAGTCGAAAATATTGTAAGTGGAAAATGCATTTAACCTAACACCTAGCCTACCGAACATCACAGCCTAGCATACGTGCGATGGCCTTTAAGGGATTGCTGCCTTCATGCTGGGCAATTATCTTGAGTTCCTCCTCAACAGTAATTGCCTTCCTCTTCTTCTTCTTGCCAGTAGCAGGAGACATAGATGGGCGTTTCACAGACATGATGGATGCACAGTATCACGAGAGAGTATCGTACCGAATAGCACTTGCAGAAGAAAAAAATCGAAATCCAAAAGTCAAAGTACTAAGTCAAAGTTTCTACTGAATGCGTATCACTATCGCACCATCATAAAGTCGAAAAATCATGTCGGACCATCATAACTTGGGGACCGTCTGTATTACAATTGGTCGCAACCCTGCGTATACAGTGCTAGTTCAGAGATGGCAAGTTACAGTATAAGTTAAAAAGAAACTGAAAGTACATTTTATAGAAAAAGCCATTCAAAAGAACATGCTAACCTGAATATAATTCACAATTCAGATTAATAACACATTGTGTTAGGGTATGACGCAAGAACGCTGCAATGACTGCATAGTGCAAGTTTTTTGGAATACAGGTTAATTTCACTAAATCTTTTTGTAAACCTGTACTTATGGAACATTTTCTATAGTAACACATTTCCTACATAGTTCACATCATTTTTAAGTGCCATTGTGCCATTGTACAGTTATGAGGCATCCGCAAAAGCAGTAAAGCAGCTATAGGCATATACAAGATAATAATCACATTACGGTAAGAAAAATGTCTGGAAACCACAGTTTAATTATTGCATTTGCATGCATGTGTGTGTAGATTCCCTGAAAAGTTACAAATATTGTTAAATATCAATATGACATTCAGGATAAAAACAATGAAATATTGCACAGTATGCACTGTATTGTCTACTAAAGTAGCCAGTCAAAATTAAAATAAGACCAACTTCACAATTTTTTCATGGATATGATCAATAATTTTAAGATTGCTAAAGTTAATTCTGAGCTTGACTAGAGAACAAGAAAATATCCGGTCCAGTAAATTACCCTGTCGACAGGAAAAGAAAAAAGGTGGGAATGGGTAAGAGAGAGATTATTCGGTGACAGAGCTACAAAATACCAAAAATAATGAAAATCACAATACTATAAATGTGGCCTACATACTGTAGCTACCTTATAAATATGGCCACATATAGTGTATATTATATCATCTATATTCAGATAAAGTCTTATGCTGCTACTCATGTGATGTAAATTGGTTCATATGGTGGAAAGAAACTAACTGTACTTAAAAATCACGAGTCTGCATCTAAGTTTCTCTTTCTCCTAAGGTAATGCACACATTGTATTTTCTATGAGATATATGTCACTTTGGAGAAAAGTGTCTGCTAAATGAATAAATGTAAATGTAAATGTATTATCAAAGGAAGTTTGTACAAGATCCCTGATGCCTTGAAAGCAACACTTATATCTATGATTTTCTGAGCTATGCATCAGTTGAAAACATGATTCCGGTATTACATGTCTGCATATGTATGAGTTTACTTTAATCACAGCAAGTTTTAACAATTTTTCAAATGTATCTTTTAGCCCTGGATGTAGACTTCTGTTCCAAAAATTGTGATTACTGGAAGGCCACATTTACAATATTTTTTAATCAGATGAGCAACGTACGTTTTAAGAAGAATTCAGTTTATCTCAGGCCAGTAACATTTTGTTAAACTGATATAAACAGGAATTAATTTTTGTTGAAGGACAAAGGACGGAAACCTGAAATGGTCCGAGCCAGAACGAAGACCTGCAGTCTATATGTCCAGCTCATGAGGGCAGTAGGCAGCACAGCAGTGACGAACACAGTTAAATATGAGGACAGTGAAATAGGACATGCTGCTTTAGATAAAAAAACTTATTAACACTTAATATTTTTTTAAATACCTACAGTGCTTCTTGAAAGTATGTGAACCCTGAGTGGTTGGTCATTACTCTTGTATAAAATATTAAAATAATCTTATAATATCTAAATATTAAATGTTAACCCTATAAAATTAATAAATGATTATGATTTACACACAGTATTTACTTAATTGGTTTAACCAATTCAATTTGGGATTCACTTTTTTTTGCACCTGCACTGCTTCTGTTTTCGACTACGTACATGATTTCCTCTGAAGCAACATATGGAATCGGTAAGTGCACACTAGTATTATGTCAGATGAGAAAAATAGCTTATCATCAAATAACAATTTTCTGGTAAAACTAAGGGACACAAAGGGTTCACATATTTTCTAGCAACAAATAAATGGCATACTGATTAAAGAGCAGGACTTTGGCATGAAACACAATCGTGTGAACGCTTTCATATTTTGCAAAAACATCGCTGGCTGAATTGCAAAAGCAGCCACAGAAAAAAAGCCATTTCTGGAACAGTGCACTACAGAAATAGAGGCGAACTGATTCACAACAAAACGTGCTTTCTGAAAGAACGGCAAAGTCTTTTTTTGCCACGAGCGTATTTTATGCAGCTTCAACCGAGACCAGCACGAACACACAGAAACCGAGTATTGATAGGTCTGTACGTTAGTATGTCAGCTCTTCTCCCTTCTCATTTTTTCCCCAACTTGCAGTGGACGTGATCACCTGACACAGCTGGGTGCTTAGACCAAAGGGTAGCAGCACGAATTGAAACTCCCCTCCTACTACTTAATAATGCACCTGCTAGTTAGTTGTTTGGGGGGGGCGCAGTGGCACAGCGGGTTTGGCCGGGGCCTGCTCTGTGGGTGTGGGGTTCGAGCCCTGCTCGGGGTGCCTTGTGGCGGACTGGCGTCCCGTCCGGGGCGTGTCCCCTTCTCCCTCTGGCCTTGCCCCCCGTGTCGCCGGGTTAAGCTCCGGGTTCGCCTCGGGACAAGGGCTTGTAGACATCGCGTGTGTGAGTTAATCATTTCCCCAGTCTTCGGAGTTCACAATGAATCAATTTTATGTGCGGCACCACATAGCCCGACAGAGTTTGACGCTGTCACCTTGTCGCCAACAGGTTTTATGTTCGAATCCCACTGACCACACAGGACAGCAGTTCGTACCCTGAACCAATAGAGTAATCACTGTACAGTGCATCATCTAACACTGTAAATCACCTTGGACAAAGACCGGAGCTGAATGACTGTGTGAATATCAAAAACAAACTAGTCAGAGTGTCTTTTTTTCCCGTTCAGAGACCATGTTGTCTAACAATCCGAACAAGAAGAAGCAGTCATGATGTAACTTTTCACACAGCGGGCGCAGGGGGTCCCGCATGCTGCACAGTACCGACATAAAAAGCCCACCATCTACGAACTGGTGACAAAATAACCGCTCGCAGGCGATACAGTTACGGCAATGATTGAAATCATCATCATTATGTCCAGGACTTGGATCAATCAATGCGCTGCAGCCCGAACGTGAGCGCCGACACGTTTTGCCGAGACGTGACGTTCCGACTCCTCCTCGTGTTGTTCAGGTGGGTAAATACGGGTACAGTACTGTGGTACAGTGGGCTGTGTGTGCGCATATCATATATGCAATAGTATCATTACGTGATGAAGCAGCGCGCAGTGTGTGTCACAGAGCGCAGTGGCAGTGAGTGGCGCTCAACTCGAGCGCAAAAAAAGAAGCCTTGCGCTCCGGGCGGAGAGACACCTACCAGTTCGCAACATCGCACCCCGCCGCGTTCCTCTGGCATCTTAGACGGAGGCAACGAAAAGGAAAAGCAGCAGCAGCAGCAGCAGCAGCAGCAGCCCCGACGGAATGAAGATGAAGATGAAGATGGAGATGAACAATAATTTATAGGAGAGCAGGAGCGCCGCGAAAAAACGTCGTGTCCTTGGCGGAGTCGGTGCGGGTGACAGTTTGACAGCTGCGCGGTCACAGCTCCGCTGTGTCACTCACTGCGCTTCCAGTGTGAACTTGGGCAGAGAACAGGGAGAGAGAGCCGAGGATCTGAGGACAGAGGCTCCTCCCACCCGCATGTAAAAGAGCAGGCAAACACACACACGTGTGTGTGTGCGTGTGTGTGTGTGTGTGTGTGTGTGTGTGTGAGGAAGATGAGCTGATTCAGTGAGGGCAGGTAACTGCAAGTGTACATGCAGTGAAATGCCACTTGGCCTTTTGTTCAGGTGCATAGCGAGTGTGATGACTGTGATGAACCAGCAGGTGGTGTAGTGCTTAGGGCTATTGCCGGGCACTCTGGAGGTTGTGAGTTTCAATCCCACTCCTGCTTTATTACCCTTGATCACATCTTCCTATCACCCTTAAATAACACTTGATCACATCTTCCTATCGCCCTTAAATAACACCGCAAGTGTATTCTGTTGTATAAACAGGTAAACCTTTATAAAACTCTTTCGTAAGGGTAGCTGGCAGCAGCGTGGTTAGAGCTGCTTCCTTTGGACCCAAAGGTTTGAGGTTCACACACACACACACACGTATATATATATATTGTTTCTCAAACAAACCAAAGGAATAGAAACCAAGCTAAGAAACAACCTCCAAATAGTGAAAGATTACAGTAACCCTCAACGGTACAAAAAGAATGGTACAAAACCTTTGGAGACTTTAAATATCTGATTGGAAATAACTGATTTGGAAAAACATCAAAGCCGTCAGGACTGCGAATGGCATAAATTTCATTACCATTGTTCAGTTCATCCAGAAACTTGGCTTTCCCACTTGGTGTGGAAGTATTTACATCCCTGCAGCAGCTGAATTCTCACCCTCATAACCAGTCTGACTGGATGTTAAGTTGGATGCAGTTTCAATTAATCTTCTTGGACTTTTAAATCGCAGTGAATTTCTGCCAGCATCACAACTACAGCTTGAAAAGTGTTGTTCTATGGAGAGTGTGATGATGTGCTACAGCAGATATTTAAGTTTTTGTGGGGTATCTAGTTAATGATCGCTACCAGGAAACTTCTGTCTTCGGTTGTGCTACACACATCTTGCTGGAGGACCAAAATCCTAAAAAAATATTCTTAAACTCTCTTGAAATGCAGAGATCAGCTACCATTGTGCACAAAGTCTTGGAAGTTAATGCTGCTGTCTAATGATCATTATATGTACTGACCATCTATATAGACCTTTTCAAGGTTGGTTTCTTTCGTTTGTTTTGATAGTTTGTTTGGGTACCTGCAAAGATCATTTCTGAAAAGTAACAGTGCTTTTACTTGAGTTTTCTGTACATATATTTGCCTAAAATTACTCTGGACAAAATATACTTGTACAAAAACATATCCTGATGCACAGGAGCTTTGCTGTGATCGATAGGGAGCACAATAAAAAAAAATCTCATTCCTAGTAATGGAGTCTCAAGGAAACAGTGCATACATGAAAGAACTGACAAAATGCAAAAAAATAAAAATTAAAAATTAAAAGAAAAAAACCTGAAAAGGTGGATTTTTAGGATAGGCTATTCAGAATGACCAACTTTGTTTTCTTTGTAATAGTCCTTCCAAACTTTAATTTGCTAATATTGTATGGAACAAAACCTACATTTTGTTATTCTACTTCAAGAACATTTTTAAATTAGAGCTTCAGTTAAATGTTAAAGTGATCTTAATCTGATGATAACAAAACACACAATTTTCCAAATACATTTTATTTGAAAATGACAGAAAAATCTAATTCTTAAGACACTTATGTTGTGAAACCCAAGCACTGCATGCATGGCCAAATGTCAGTATCCTTTAGCAAAAATGCTTATAAGTCTTCATTTATGGCTACTGTCAAATTATCACAAACATCCTCAGTTCTGGCTCCATTGTGGTGGAACAACCTCCCCCTCTCACTCAGAACTGCTGAATCTCTGTCCACAAGTGTCTTCAAACTCACCTCTTCCAGATTCACTTCACCCATAATCTCTTAAATTCATGTAATGTGTAAATGTTCATACACTATAACTTTAAGATCATGTCCAGATAAACCTTTATGCAGGTACTCCTGTAATGTAGCATAAATGTTTATATGTATCTCAAAAAAAAAAAAAGTACTAGGAAGGTGATCAGGAATCCTGGATATTCCGATAAAGTTTTACACAGCTACTCGTGTGATGTACATTGGTTCATACGGTAGAAAGAAACTAACTGTACTTTAGAATCACGCATCTGCATCTAAGCCTCTCTTCCTGCTAAAGTAATGCACAAATTGTTTTTTTCTATGAGATGTACATCGCTTTGGAGAAAAGCGTCTAATGAATAAATGTATATGTAAATGTAAACTAAGGTTAAGGTTTTCTCTCTATTACGGTAAATCAGCACAGCTTAATTTATAATAAGCACAAAGTAGAACTTAACAGTGAAATATTCATTGGAAATATGTAAGAACCTTGAAGACAATATACTATCATACTAGGCCAAGGACTGCTCAGTTACACCACCTGATCAGCACTGTTCCACAATGATGCAGTATGATGGGAAAACTGGCTGACACTTTTCCATGGTCCCATCTGTAAGTAACTCTTATGGATGGACCATTTAGGAAACTGCCTAGCAATTAAAGAACCTTAATGAGACAATTTAGAATCAAAGCTGAACACAGAAATGGGTTTTAGTTCACTTATAGACGGACAACAAAAAGTAATTAATTCCAAGCTCAACGCCAAAAAATTTATACCATCGAGAATGCGTCATATTGCATTAAGCTGATGTGTACTGATGCTTGTAATTAAAAGAGAAAAAAAAAAACCTTTTTCAGTGCAACATGTATGATACCCTGATGACAGGAGCTTGTTCCAAATGTGTGGCAACTGAACCTGTAATGATCATTAGGAATCCCAGGATGCTACACACACCATTTGTGTCATAGCTCATGTGTACCATTACCCTTGACCAAGGCTGGATCTAGCCCAACTACATTTCACACTGGATGACTGAGACATCTCAAATTTGATTTCTTGATCATTTCTGCAGGCCATTTCCTGCTTTTAAATGATTTCAAATCAAAGAAGGGACATTCTTGAAAGGAAATTGACTTGATGCCTTTGTGTTCCTCAACATGTTTTCATAATGACAGATACAGCCTCTTGATGCAAAACTCATTCCTTGCCTGTTAGCCGGCTGTAAAGGATTGAGTGTTCAAGCTGAACCTCATAATCTACATATATGTTCAGTTACAAAGAATGTAGGCGTATCTTTAGTGAATGAAAAAGGTTGCTTATGCGGTTAGCGTTATTATTACTGCTATTCAGTGTGATTTCAGTGAGCTGGGAGATTAGCTGGATTTCAATGAGCTTCATTCATTCATTCATTCATTCATTCATTCATTCATTCATTCATTAACAATAACTACTTGTCCTGCAAAGTCACGGCGGCTCTGAGCATCTTGGAAGCATAGGGCGCAAGGGTGAGTACACTGTGGAAAGGAATGCCAGCCCATCAGAGGGCAATCTCAGACAGACAGACATACATTAGGCTATTGCCTTGCACTCTGGAGGTTGTGAGTTTCAATCCCACTCCTGCTTTATTACCCTTGATCACGTCTTCCTATCGCCCTTAAATAATACCGCAAGCGTATTCTGCTGTATAAACAGTTAAACCTTTCTAAAACTCTCTCGTAGGGGTATCTGGCAGCAGCGTGGTTAGAGCTGCTTCCTTTGGACCCAAAGGTTTAAGGTTCAAACATATATGTACTGTATATTGTTTGTCAAACAAACTGAAGGAAGAGCAACCAAGCTAAGAAACAAGTGCAAATACCTCCAAATACTGATGCATTACAGCGACATTGAACTTGAAATGAATGTTACAAAACCTTTGGAGACTTTAAATATCTGAGTGGAAATAACTGATTTGGAAAAACATCAAAGCCGTCAGGACTGCGAATGGCATAAATTTCATTACCATTGTTCATTTCATCCAGAACCGTTGGAAGCGGAGGGCACAAGGAAGAGTACACTGTGGAAAGGAATGCCAGCCCATCAGAGGGCAAATCTCAGACAGAATGACATACAGACATACATACAGACTGACAGACAGACAGACACTTTACTAATCCCAAAGGAAATTGCACAGTGAGTGTAGCTCTCCTAAGGCCCAAGTATCCACACACTCCTTGTTTTGTCACATCTCTTATCCACTGAAGTCCTTTTTAACATTATAAAATAGAATAATAGGTCAGTAATTATACCGCAGTGCTCTGCCAGCTTTCGCTTGAATTAAATCCATTATGTCTGAGCAACAGTGTGCTCAGATTCGGAATGAAGGAGGCAAATCATTGCCTCAAGACAGCTCTAGACAGCTCAAGCCTGTTACTGCGCCATTGTTGCACTATTTTTTAATTGCAGCGTTATAAGAATGTTGTGTTTTAGTGGTGTGGCTTAATGATTTGGTACTCACTCCATCGTTTTTACTGTGTTGGATCATGCAAGGCAGTGGGAGTGGGAAATGCAGTCAGATAACCTTTCATCATTTGACACTTGCACAAGTTACCCTGCAGAAGAGCTGCATAATTTGATATGAGGCCGTGATGTGTTTTTAACAAGATTAGCGCAGCTGCTGCCGCTTTCTCATAGGCTGCGGAGCGGTACTGAATAACAGATAATTTCCTAGGATAAAAACATACCCAGATTTAACAAAAAAAATATAATCCGCAGTTCAGAGAAACAAATCTACAACGTTGCATTTCGTCAAGTATTCTGGCCTGTATTGAGAAAAGATGTTTTACAGCCAGGAGCCGTTGGCACAGAACATATACACAGATTCACACTATCAAGACTCTTTTTTGCATGATGATCAGAAGAGAAGGTCTTGGAAGGAAGTCAGTGTTAATATGGCAGAGTTTCATGGTTGGCAGTAGTCAGCAAACGTCTAGAAGCTGATGCAATGTGCCAGATATCACCCACAAACTGGGAGCAAAATCACTGAATACTCCCCCTTAAGTTTAAACTGAAGGGATGATGGCAAACAGAACACTGTGAAGCATTTGGCTGGAATGCAGGAGAATAGAGACAAAACCGATTTTTGTTGCCGCTCTTTCTTACATGGACGGTTATATCTACTACCTTGAGTACAGTACCTCCCGACTACAGTATTGCATTACATATCATACTTTTTTTTATTTTGCAGTACTTGTTGAGACCAGAATTTACAATTTATCTAATTTTAATCATTTTATAAACATGCAATTTAATACATTATTTACCTTTATATACTTAAAATAAATCCTCATTTGTCGCTACTGGTATCCTACTACATTTACTACATTTACATTTAGCTGACGTTTTTCTCCAAAGTGACTTACAATGTTAAGGTTACAATTATTTACCCATTTATACAGCTGGATAATTTTACTGGAGCAATTCAGGGTAAGTACCTTGCTCAAGGGTACCACATCCTCAATTTAAAAGAACAATTTAAAACAACAGTTATGTTTGAATGTAACAATATTTCATTACCCCATAGTACGGTAAAATAAAGCGCAAGAATATGTTGTTTTAAGTAGATTTTAGTTGAATGGAAACTCCCAAATGTATAATGTGTATAATCTGAACAGTGCAGGGTCTCTGTGGTCCAGAATCTATCCTGGACACAGGGTGGACACGCACTTCCACATTTGCTCACACAATCACATGTCAAGAGCAATTCAGATCACCAGTTCATCAAGAACACATGTCCTTGGAATGTAGGAGAAAACTGGTACATAAGGAGGAAAACAATGTGAATGTGAGGAGAACATGCAGAGTGTCACATAGACTGAGTTGGATTCAAACCCACATCTCATCTGTCCAGTAGCAGCAGTAACCCAGAGACCAGTAGCTGCGAGGCACCAGTGCTACCTGCTGTGCCGCCATAATATGTATCTCAATGTTGACTGAAATAGGGTTTAAAGACTTAGCACAATGTACACGTTTTTCCAGTATACTGCACAGCTGCTTTGGAGAAAAGCATTCACTGAATGACTAAATGCAGTTTTTATCCTTTACCTTTATTTATCATAGGTGTTAAGTTTCTTATAACAGAAACCATTTGTCAGCAAGACATTGTAATTCAGCTGATTTGCTTCTTCATTGTATGCAGTGTTATTTATCGCAAACAGCCCTGTATTCGAAACCACAAGGCTGGTTATTGCAGCACACTCTATTCCTCGTTTCCCTTGAAACTGAGCAAGACTGCTCGTCTTCCTCCTTTGCTGAATCGAAGAACCGAAGGATTTTGAAAAGGATGCTCAGAAGCACCAGGTGTTTTTTTTTTTTCCTGCTGGGGGGAAAAAAGCTGAAAATAAAAAAACAGAGTGGGGGAGGGGTTACTGAAGTTCTACATGTAGAGTCTTCTTTATTAACCCTGGGGTTGTGTTCTAGTCAAATCTGACCCATTTACAGCTTTGACAGTCACACATATGGATTCTTTTGTCTGATTGCTGTAAGACTTCATGACATCCTCCGAACTAGGTATCTGAACACATAAAATGAATCATCACCATTTTCATTCATTTTACATGTTTTATCCCTATTTTAAGGGGTGCGGTGGTGCAGCGGGTTTGGCCTGGTCCCACTCTCTGGTGGGTCTGGGGTTCAAGTCCCGCTTGGGGTGCCTTGCGATGGACTGGCATCCCGTTCTGGATGCGTCCCCTCCCCCTCCAGCCTTGCGCCCTGTGTTGTCGGGTCAGGCTCCGGTTCGCCCCAACCCCACTTGGGACAAGCGGTTTCGGACTATGTGCGTATCCCTATTTTATACATCTGTGGAGTGTCTGGTAAGATCTGGCCTGCCATAAGAAAATTAATGGGTAAGGCTGCATGTTTGCAAGTGCAAACAGCATCCAGTTCCAGACTGAGGGGTTCACATACGTGTGAGGTATCCTTTAAGGTACTCTAAATGAGGTCCACAGAAATATGTTCCAAAAATAAGTGCAGAACCTGCGATAATGACAAGGTTGATTAAAAGGTGTAAAACAACATTTGGTGGTAATCTATGTTTTATAATTGTTTTATAAACAATTATAATTGGCTTCCCAATTTTGGATGGGAGCACCAAAAATAGAAAACTGTCTCTAACTGAACCCAAGTCTTTTTTTATCATTTTGGTACGTTTACTAAATATATTGGAAAATACTCGGCACAAAGTAAGTTATATATACAAATTTTCCAAATATTAATTGGGGTTATAGCAGCACTGCTCTCACTGTATTTGTGTTTTCTTTAAAAAATTTTTAATCTACAGATACAATAATAACCTTTGCTCACCTTTCATCGCTCAGTGCTCTTATTTCTTTTTTTATTCTCAATGTCAAGTCAATACAATAAGAGCTAATTCCATAAAATAAGATGGCATGACCGCGATTTTCAGTGTCACTGAGCTATGCTACAATGTTATGGAAGTGGAAATTACAGAGTAACTGTAACATTAGGAAAGTTTGCTTTAAAAAAATGTAGCTGCTAAGTAACAAGGTAACATTGCAATATTTTTGACATTTCGGATAGAACAACTCTTAAAAATTTTTGAGTAGTTTAATTTGATTCAATTGCTCATAATGAAGCATACAACAAATATCTACTTATTTTTATGATACATGTTTATGTTTGTCGGATTTCAACATATATTTCCATGCTTGTTGTTGAGCATGTTATTCTTTGGATGTCATACTGGGTTTTACAATCACGCAATTCATCTAAAAAAAAATAAAACTGCAAGATAAATACTTATGCACTGCCCTGCAGCATTTCTTTCTTCAAAAGAATAATTTATTAGTGAATAAAAAAAAAAGTGAACCGAAGCCATGTGCATCTCTCTACAAAGATGGCTTTCTGTTGGTACGGATGTAACTTCTCGCAGTTCTATTTGCCCCCAAAAGCAAGTAGACAATTTAATTACTGTGTTGTAATAATGAAAATAATTAATGAAAACTTGAATTTACTGAGGAGGTATGGCTCTATAGTTTGCTCTGCTATTTTTTAATCAGCGTAATCAAATTAGTATCCAGGCACCACAGGAAGATGTTCGAAACAAACGCGAGATTCTTACCCTTAAGCTCTTATAAATATGATGTGTGTGGGCTCGTCGCAGATCTCAGCCACATGTAACCCATTGTGTGGGCTTATCTGGCTCAACGTCTTCTTCGCTCTGACCTGCAGTGCAGAATTCCGAGCTGCAAAGCCCAGGCTCTGTGAAGAGCAAATCTGCTATCGTCGTGCCTGATGTGCATTTAATGACGTAACTGGAAAGAGTCATTCTGTAATCGAACAGGAACAGTAACCTTCAACAAAATCCCTCGGTCATAATAACCGCGACATGCCTCACATTAAAGCCTGTGGTCTTTGTTTAGTCGCTGAGTGAATTCTAATATATGAAGACGTCAAAAAATTGTATTAAAGAATGCAAAACACCAAGAACATAAAGATATGTTGATAAACTATGTTTAAATAACACAAAAAGCAGTTGCCAGAACATTTGAGCTGCTGGTATGACAGAAAGTCTCATTCCTACTTGTTGCTTTAACCATCAATTTTGTGTTTCACAAATTGCTGCTCACTTGTATTATTTATTTAAATTTGTCTGCACAGATCAGTCTTTAAAGCATTATGTAAAAACACGTCTCGTCAACTCGACAACTTGAGTGCGGCAATTGGCTCCTGGAATCCAAAAGTTTACACGACTGCTGCTTTTGGATTGAATGCAGTCCACAGGGTGTGCTGTAGTCAGTGTACGTGTGTACAGGTTGTCCTTTTGACACGGAGCAATGACACGGAGGCAAAGTGTTCATCCCAGGTGCAAAGTTACCTGGCGCACCGGTGTCTGTAGTGCAGTTGCAAAGAGCTGGACTTGGTGATTACGAGAAGCATAGACTTGACATATGGACCGAAGACGCGAGGATCTCGACTGGGTGATGACTAAGATAAGGTCAACGACGTGCCTTGGCGACGTGCAGGTCTTCTCAAATGCTGACGCAATGCTGGACCTCTGATGATTCCTCAAGGTGCGGGTCCTCTTCTTACTCAGTTCTTTATACTGGTGCTTGTTTTGGGTAATTTGGGACTGGTGTGTGGGGTGATCCTTGGGGGATTGTTGGGCATTCCTCCACCAGATGTGACATCTTTATTGTACATTCGGGGATTTTTAGCTCCCCCTTCGCTATTCCGGCATCATAGAAGAAAAAAAGATATGGCGATCAAGGACTGCCAGTATTGTAAAGCAGTGGTGGAAGTCTATGGATTCAATGATACTAGGCGAAGGTGTGTGGTATGGCATGCCTCATGAATGATGCCGACGTCAAAATCCTGTAAGTCTATGATCACGTTTTCTTCTGACCACAGTGTTTTAAATGGAATATTAACCATTCAGTCACATTTTGATCTCTTCAGACCGTGACATAAAAACCTTAGTTCATCTGTTTCATAAGACGGCACATCCTATTTACTGACTCAAGCGATACGGGAGAACATTTTTAATGACTGAATCATGTATTTCGTTAGCGGCGAGCGGCACTGGTATTCAGAAATAAACGAATACATTTTTTTCTGTTTTGCGAGAACGGTTGTTTCTCTCACCAGAAGGAATAAGTGAGTCAAATCCATATTTAAACATTGGAACAAGGCAGCTGGAACATTATGCTGTATCCATCACAACTGTGAATGCAGAATTAATCACTGTTTTGAAAGCTTTTCCTACAGAAGCTCTATACCTATGCATAATTCAGAATTCCTTTCAATGCTCTTTTGGAATTTAGTAAACGGAGCACACTTACTCAGTTTGTCTTTCATAAGTGATAAGGCAAAAAGTTAAACTTTTGTTCTGTAAGATGAATATAAAAATGTGCCTTCAAGTTGAATGCGTATGGTATTCTAAGAAATCATGAAAGTAATGTTACAGAATATTTACTCTTACTCATTTAACTTCTTAATTTTATAAACAATACCGCATTTATATTATAACAGATGTGTGTTGTTTTTCCTGAAATTAAGGAAAGGATTTTTTGTGGTATGGAAGTACTACTGGTTTATGTATATGTGTATGGTTTGTATATGCTTTTTGAAAACTGCTCTGTACTGGAACTGTATTGGAACTAGAAGTCTGTTTGTAACTTTGATTGTTTGTAATTCAAAAGCCACTTTTGCCCCAATGAAGACACAATCAAAAGCCACATAATACGTCCATTTTGTCACAGATTAGCAAAAAAACCTCAGATAAAGCTATTGTAAAAAAACGCTGTAACACTTGTTCAAGGCTGGGTTGCGTGTAAAATGACTGAAAATAAAAAAAATGCCAAGCACCAACCAGAAACTGTAAACGTTGTATTAAGGTAGACCTACACTCCAGTTTTTTCGGGTGCGTGTTTGTCATGTTTGCTCCACAACAGAGAAATCTTAGAAAATAAAATGATGAAAGAAAGAGGGGGGCTCAGTGGTGCAGGGGATTTGGCCTATGCCTGCTCTCTGGTGGGTCTGGGGTTTGAGTCCCGCTTGGGGTGCCCTGTGATGGACTGGCGTCCAATCCTGGGTGTGTCCCCTCCCCCTTCAGCCTTGCGCCCGGTGTTGCCGGGTTAGGCTCCAGTTCGCCGCGAGCCCACTGGGGACAAGTGGCGTGTGTGTGTGTGTGTGTGTGTGAGTGTGATGATGAAAGGGGAAAAAAGTAGAAATAGTTAGTTATTGTCAGAAAGCACCAATTACTGACTATTTCTACTTTTGGCAACATAGTGGTTAGCGCTGCTGCATTTGGACCAAAAGGTCACGGGTTTAAATCTCAGCTATAGTTCCTTGAGCAAGCTACTTATCCTAAATTGCTCCACTAAAATTATCCAGCTATATAAATGGGTAAATCGGTGTGAGAAGCTTAACATTGTAAGTTGTGTTGGAGTGTCAGTTACATGAATCTAAACACAATTACTGCACTCAAAATAATTTAATTAAGGAAGTATGTCAAGGTTTTGCTTTCTCTGATCTGTCTGTGATCAATTTTTATTTATTTTTTTTTTTGCTTCTGGATCTAATTAGATATCAAGCATTGAATCATCACCATTTCTCAAGGTCAGTGTTATGACCACATCGCATACAGATGAGTTACACGAATGTCTGGGTGAATTTAAACATTAGTCCCCTGAGCCACGGTTCAGGAGCAAACAGAATGCATTTGCACTGCTGAAGGGTACATTTTACACAAGCTTTCCACAGTATCTTTGAGGACAAACTGGAACCCTCCTCCATGGTGCAAGTGTGTTCCATACTTTTGACTAAATACATAGTTCCATACATTGACTAAAGGGATGTGCATTTCATGGGTGTGTATTTTGGCTCACTGTAGATGAAGAAATGCACTAACATTACAGTTGGTCCCTGACTAACAAACTGAATTGGGATCCAATTTGGAGTTACTGGTTCACCAGCCTTTCCACTGTGGGAGGCAACAAGAGCACTCATAGGAAACCCTTGTGAAAATGGGGAGAAAATGCTAACTACATGCAGACTGAATGTGATTTGCATCCACAGCCCGGGAGCTGTGCGGCACAAGAGCTACCCACTGTGCTTCCCACCTTGAATCATGAATTTAGTCTCACACCATGCATACAGTGTGTATGTAAATGGTCTCATGGTGAATCTCAGAACAGCGCTTCTGCTTCTTCTAAAGCTTTGGAGATAGTGTTACAGCACAAAAGAAGGTCACTGATTTTCTCAGAAAGTTTGACACTAACGTGGAGGCAACCGTGACCTTGCGTCTTGTTTCCGAACATGAATTTAGAAAAGATTAAACACGCCAAGAGCCTGCCAGGAATCCCACGAGAAGTCAAAAGTCGCAGTGGATGGCTGCTCAGTTGTCTGAGTGAAATTCTGAGTTAAGTTCAGTTCGGCCGTCTAATTCACCGAGGCGCTGACACCCCCCACTGTGTACTTTTCCTGTGCATCGCCGTGTTCGACACGGCAGCGGTGAAGAGCGAGCGACCAAAGTTGTTAACTGCACCCCGCTAGACGGAGCTCATCTAAATCCCTAGAGTGTGACATACAGTGACTAGAGCAACATCCATTTAGTAACACATAATGCTTTCATAGAATCCCTGGTGGTCAAAGCCATCACACGTAAATCTTTTGGAAAGAAGCATCTGCTCAGCCACTAAATAAAACAGCTATTCCAGTATTGAAGAGGATCACTGTTTGTAACTTATGCAAATAAGTAGCCAAACAATATGAATAATTCAACAGTTCCGCAATCAAGGAGATGAATTTTAAGATGAAAAATCTCAACGTTTGTAGGACAAACTAGGAAATAAAAGAGAAAGAGAACAAAAAATGAACGATTTAAATTCAGGATTTGGAAGTTTGTCCCTGCACTTCACGACACATTAGATTCCCTGGCCCAAATACAGCGTGCCACTTATTAGTTTTTATGGATAAATGTGCAAGTCCTTCAGCAGTCAAGCATTTTTTTTTCTAGAATTTCTACGTCAGCCTAATACTTATAATTTATAACAATATTTAGTGCATAAAAGGTGTAATATTTCTCACTGTGTTTTACACTTCTGATAATTTCTGTAGGGATAGTGATGTTAGGAACTGATGCTATATGAAGCACTGTATTAGCAAATAAATTATTGAGATAAATTAAAGCTAAAACGTCTCTTTAATGACTAAGCAGCATGGGTTTATACCATATTCAGTTTTTTTTTTTTAAATCCTGAATTCATGGCAGCTGTTACCAGGGAAATATGATTCCCAACTTTGTTTCCACATACCTTCACTCAATTTGATGCAAATGTCTTGATCAGCAGTCAGTCTGCTTTCCTGTGGGCTCAGTGTTTCCGTACCCTTGGCTGCTTCAGCCTTCTGCGACATTCAGAAGCGCTGTTGTCAATTACAGGATTTACGTTCCAGAAATACAGCAAGAAATCCTTTAAATAATTGAATATTTTCCCCCAAAAATTCTATTTCTTCTCAAATGCAGCTTTTTAATTATTATTGTAATATGTCTGTCTGGGTCGACCTACATGCATTTTGCTGGGTTTAACAAAACCTCGCTGAGTCTTATACATTTAAAAGATTAAATTCAGCCAGGATCACAATGGACTATATGTTTGTGGAATAAAAGTGACCTTTTTTCAACTGACTTATTGTCTTTTCACACCTTCAGCAGTATTTCATGATGAATTTATTCACTGTTCGACTCCAAACATAAAACACAATTTTTAATTTATGATTGAAGAAGAGAGTACAGTAGCATTAAGCATTCATCAAAGACCTTCTTCACCACCATAGCATTTCGCACAGAGTAAGGTTGGAGGAAATGAGGACAAAGTAAAATGACAGTAAAGCTATCCTTGAGCTCCTGTCAGTGGCTCACATTGAATTGAGGACTGAGCTGGATGCTTATTCCTCACCTAAGTCAGTCATAATGCATCTGATTATGAAATCACAAGACACGCATTACAGTCCAAAATAGCATCCCAGTGGGGACGGTTCCATGTAAAAATGAGAAATACCCATCAAATCTCTCTTTCCTGTGCACATTTCACTGACACTGTACTAGTATTCTGATTGAGTCACTAACAAACCAGAAGCTATTTCAACACTGTTAAACAGTTCCACTCAGAGAGAGAAAAAAAAAAGATTGATTTGCAACTATTCTGTGCTGAAAAGCAGATGAAACTGGGTCAGTATCAAAGGGAAGAGCATGTTATGGCTTTGCTTCTTTCCTCAGCAAAGGCTTTGAAAAACAGAGGCTCGATGCTGCATTAAAAACCTTCAGCGCCATCAAGAGGCTATAAAAACATTGAGCTTCAGCTGTTGCAGCACCTTCCCTTACTGGATATACTGTCAGTGCACTTGTACTGCTTGCAGATTACAGTAAAAACATCCACTACTACCTGACAAAACAAGGGAGCAAGTTTTGTCATGTATATTATATATATATATATACACACACACACACACACATATATATATATATATATATATATATATATATATATATATATATATATATATAGGGTGAGGAGCTCAGTCACCCGGGAGGAGCTCGGAGTAGAGCCGCTGCTCCTCCGCATCGAGAGGAGCCAGTTGAGGTGGCTCGGGCATCTGTTCCGGATGCCTCCTGGACGCCTCCCTGGGGAGGTGTTCCGGGCATGTCCCACTGGGAGGAGGCCTCGGGGCAGACCCAGGACACGTTGGAGAGACTACGTCTCCCAGCTGGCCTGGGAACGCCTTGGGGTTCCCCCAGAGGAGCTGGAGGAGGTTTGCGGGGAGAGGGAAGTCTGGGGGGCTCTTCTTAGACTACTGCCCCCGCGACCCGGTCCCGGATAAGCGGAGGAAGAGGGATGGATGGATGGATGGATATATATATATATATATATATATATATATATATATACACAGTATACATGATAATTATATTATTGTTGGTTGGGGTTTGTTGGATTTGGTTTGTTGGTTTGGGTTTGTTGGTTTATTGGTTTTGCTTTGTTGGTTTATTGGTTTTGGTTTGTTGGTTTGTTGGTTTGGGTTTGCTGGTTTGGTTTGTTGGTTTGGGTTTGTTGGTTTTGGTTTGTTGGTTTGGGTTTGCTGGTTTGGTTTGTTGGTTTGGGTTTGTTGGTTTTGGTTTGTTGGTTTGGGTTTGTTGGTTTTGGTTTATTGGATTTTGTTGGTGGGTTTGGTTTGGTTTGTTGGATTTTGTTGGTGGGTTTGGTTTGGTTTGGTGGTTTGGTGGGTGGGTTGGAGAAGGTAGTTAAGCTTCTTGGTCTTGTGTTATGGAGGTGTATGTTGGCTGCACTGGATGTTGTTCTCTTTGACTTCATGTTATTGGTTGGACTGGGTCTTTGTGTACAGCTGTTGAAAAATATGCATGGGGTATAACATCTTGTCCTGTGTATCTTGAATATATATATGTGTGCATATATACAATATGTATGTAGATGACAAAAAAACTTTCAACACTTCATTACAGTATGAGAAACATGAACACTACATTTACATTTACTTTGCTGACGCTGTATTGCATTAAGTTGTTTACAGTGATTTACATATTTATGCAGCTGGGCAATATTTACCAGGATCACTTTAGGGTGACTACTTTGTTCAAGGGAGCTACAGCAGCCTGTGGGATTTAAACCTGCGACCTTTGAGTTGAAAACTGCAGCTGTACAAACCATAACACCTGCTGCCCTGAAAACTGGACATCAGAATGAAAACAGACATTAAAATGTGGATGAATATTGTACAGCTACTTGCATACTGCAGAAATTACTGTTTTTATTTCAATTTCAATTCATTTTTAATTTTCTGTTGTAGGAGACTGATTTAAGATCTAATTTTTTCATCTTGTTCCCCTATCAGCTTATCCCCTGTTGTAACTATTCAGGAGAATTTTTCAAGAGCAGTTTATCAGACGAGAGGGTACATCTATCAACACTATGAATTTGAAATTTGTAATTTTCAGACTTCTGTGTGATACAAATCAAGTACGGCAAATAAAGAAAATGGAAATAAAAAGAAATATGAATTTTTCTTAGTTAAAATATTTTCTCCATCCTATCGCTTTGTATTTCAGGAGTGCAGGGTATGTAAGGAAAGCCTGCTTGGGTAACAGGTGTGCCAGGTACACAGCGGCTCTGTGGCATTATGTTCTAGGAAACCAGTTTGGAGCAGGACTCAGAATACCTCTAATCCAGCAACTGTTACAAAACTGCTGTTGCCTGAACTGGCACCACCAGTCATGGATTAGCAGCAACTGGTACGGGAGGGAAAAGGGTCGTTTTCGGTAATAGTATTAAAAATATCTCTAACGGTATAGCTATGGATAAATAATTATCAAAGCTGTATCATGAGACCTTTCAAAGCTGGTCTAAGCGCTGTGCCAGGAAGCCCGCAAAATCGAAATCTGACCTTTAGTTCGCAGTCCCACAAACATTGCAAGGTCCTGTTTATGCATCTGTCTCTTACAAGAGCCTTTGTCCCCTGTGTGTCCCCAAACACCATGGTGTACGGCAAAAGCTGATACCTCGGAAAAAGCACACGCACAAAAGTGTAACAGTTCCTAGTCTGCTGTCCTTCAACAAAAACAAATCCTTCAGCAAGGAAATACAATATATTGTTTGCAAGGGGTTTGCTTTTAGTAAACAGAAGGTCAGTGTGGCTAATAACATAATTAAAACTTTTACTTTTTCATTTTAGGCATAACAGCTGGAAGGTCCTGAGAAAAAAGCATGCAGGAAAACAATGATCACAACAGTATGTAAAAATTATCGCACGTTATCTTGCCCTTCTGTTATCACTATTGAAATTATCATGCTACAGAAAAAGCTGATTACATCTCTTCAGGTCTCTAAGTCACTTCTGTATTAATAAGGGAAACAGATTTTCATAATGTTAATTAGGTAATAATGTAATTAGGGGATTTAAATAAGGAAAATTTGACTTGACAAACATTTATTATGGTTTTTCAACCTATTAAAAAGATGATAAAATTATCTGTGGTTGATATTGTAACTGGTTGATATTCAAGCGTTCAAAACGGGGTGGAATGATTCCATTGTTTATCCATAGACATACATAAGCACTTAGAACAAATGGTAGTGTAGTGGTTATCCTTGCTGTCTTTGCCCATACTGTCACGGGTTCAAATCCCCCAGCCAGCTGTAGTTCCATTGAACAATGTACAAATTTCTGCAGTAGAATTACCCAGCTATATGAAGAAATAAAGTATTGCAGATAGATTAACATTGTGAAAAGTGTAAGATAACGATACAACAATGTCATGGCTAGAACATATGGTCATAACATCTCTAAAATGTGCATTAATGGAAACTATAGAGATATCTTCAAGTGGTAGTGATTCTACATGCCTAAAATGGTAAATTGTAACTTCTGTTCTTGAAGACTGTTGAATAGTGCAAACTTTTCCTATTGAAGACTGAATATTCCTTAATTAAAGGGTGAAGATCTTGGAAAATATGAAAATAACTATATACCAACCCACTGTGAATCAAGGCAAACCTGGAAGCATTTTATCATTTGCTTAATTTGCACAGTCCAGTAATGATGTTTCATAAAGAAGCCTTGCCCATCTCTCCAGTTTGGGAAAGCTTTAAAAGTTTACATGTAGAAATCAAGATATTCAATTATTTTAAAGAACTCAGCACACAAATAACACAGTCAGTTGGGGAATAAGTAGAAGACTCTTTTCTTAAAAGCATGCTCACAAAACTTGAGGTTCAGCTTCACGCTCCTAAGTCATTGAAAGGTTTTAGTTATTTGAGATCAGAAGGGGCAAAACTTCTCAGGTACCTCAAACCAGAGTTTGCCTGTTGCAAGATTCCAGGACTTAGAATCAGGAGTATTCATTTGCGTTTCCTAAGACGCAGAAAGATTAATTTTATAACCTGAAAGTTTACAAGTACTTTGAAAGCACTTTTTTGAGCTCAGTTCCAATACTCTTTACTTTGACCTCTCATTAACCCTGTATATCATTTAAGCTTTGCTGCTTGGGCTTCGCCCAGTTTTTCATGCATCGCCTCTGAAAACCATAAAGACAAAGAAGATTGTGATGGCATGGATGATAATGGGATGACACAGATACCGGATTTGCCTACGTGAGCTTGAATGTAGACTTGAATCTTTCTACGTCATACAGGTCTCGGAACACCGCACTCCACTTGTACATGTCTGCACTGGTTAACACAGCCTTGAAAAAGTGTGCTGATGTTTGTACCTTCACGATTTTGGTGTGGATTCAAGTTAACATAAGCGTGGACCTACTACATGTTTGATTCCAACACTGTTGTTTGAGAAACAGCTCTTGAAAATCCTGGAGATCAGAGAAAAACAAAACATTAGGAAAAACCTTAACAGATATGTCTGACAAAACACCAGTTTTCGATTTTTTTTTTTAATTCAGATTTATATATTTCATTGTCCTCTGTGTGAATGTATCAAAACTTTTTAAAATTTGTCTTGTCCTTGTTCATTTGACTTGTGCTTAAGATTTCTGCCTTTGGGGATTCTGTAAAGTGCATAAAGTCTGTCTTTCAAGTTTACAAAAGCCACAGAGAGAAGCTTTGGCCTTTCTAACCTTTTGTTCTGGAACATGGCCTCTTTGGTGGAACCTTGTTAACTCCAGAAGAGCTGTGTACTTTGACTAGAAACCGAGGTTTTATTTGTTCGCACACAGATTAGTAGATCAGAAGCAAGCCCACGTGTTCGTTCTCCGCAGTTTAGTTCTTGCCAAATTTTAGGCAACATATCATTAAGGATACAATCATTTTATTACATTGTGCAATATTACAACTTACTACATTATGCAAAACTGTATAATAACACCTTCCCACTTACACAGTTCAGTAAAGAAATGCTTTAGTTTTTTAACAAAGATTTGTACAGAATTTCTTTGAAAGGATAAATTAGGTACAGAAAAGTATATTTCATATTTTCCTCTTTAAACCCAAGAGGTCTCTTCTTGGTGATGCCATATCTTGCACTCATTAGCTCTAGTCCTGTACAATATAATAATATAATTTTTCTACATATTTAATAGGTTAATAAAAGATTCTCACAGAAGATTGAGCATATTTCCTTGGAACACCAACACTTTCAAAGGATGCCCAGTGATGCTGAATCATATACTGTATGCCCCCGCTTCAACTGTAAGTGCATGGGCTAGAAACAGGCACTCCACAGAGCCCAGAATTCATAGAGCTGTAAACATAAATCTCTTTATAGCACATGAAAGAATGTTTTTGACTGTCACAGCACTATGATCTATTGCACACATCTCTCAAACTCCCATCCTCCACTGACATCTACATACACAGCAATACAATACATAACATAATTACAAAATTAAAAAACACAAACACCACACCCACACCAATAAATGTAAATGACAAACACAGAACAGTCAAATCTGAGAAAAAGTCTGAACAACCAAGTGAAGCGTATAAAAAAAACCATGGTTAACCAAAACTAAGCTGTCAATTTGTAAATACTTAATTAAAATGCTCCTCTATAAATCCCAATTAAAACTATCCATTTTTAAACTAAATTAATATCACTTAAAGTAATGGTGCAAGGATAGAAGTTCACTTCCAAGAACATAACTAGCAATGAAATTGAGTTAATTAGTATACTCTTTTTATTATCGATTATTCTCATCCTAATAGCAATAAAATACAATCTACACTACATGACAATTTATCTCATGTTACATAAATGCTGAAAGTTTGCCCTTTGTCCTGACTCCCTGCAGACTTTTCATTACACTTTCAGTCCATGGAATATTAATGTGCCATGCTGAAATTTCCCTCTCTGTACTTCGTTTGGCTTTGCACATGTAGGAGCCTTATATAAAACAGTAAGTTGTCATTACACACAATTTTTTACAAGCCGTTTAAGGAATACTCAACAGTATGGATAAGGGGAAAAAAACTACAGAAAAGTTTCAATACAAAAACAAGTCAGAGCAATAATGAAGTGAGAAAATGAAACCAATAAGCAATATACTTCAGAAACAAGAAAACTGCACACTGTTCTGCCTATAGACAAAAGTGATGAAAATTTCCATCCTCTGCCATATTTAATGGGAAAAAAACTAAATATTAACTACATCATTCTGGACTTTGTGTTCAAGCATATTGGATGTCAAGGGAAGGAAACTGTCTCAGAGCTTTAATATTTGGAAAGGTCCGTATTTGGCAGCCTTGACTGAGATTTGCAGTCAGCTGGAGGGGAATGAGCGGTGCAGGATGCCCAGTCAACACACTAATGAGGGCTCCTGTTACTTACTTTCAGCTGCGCTGCTGGTAAAGCTTAGTGATTCACCGGCAATTGCTGAAGAGCTGTGTTGTAAATACCGGTTCTGCTTTGACCTCGAAGCAACCAGTTGTTACGGTCATTTTTACTAAGATGTCCGAAAACAGAAAACATTTTACAACAATGTCCGGGAAAAAAAACTGTATTGACCCATTGTTATTTCAAGGGATTGGCAGTTGTGAATACTGGATTACCGCAGGTGTCCCCTGGATCCTCTCCAATGGTCATTAAAACACAAATAACATCATTTGATGGATGGAGCAGAGAAGCTTGCTACTCCCTGCAGATTTTAGGTTTCTCTTCATTACAGCATGGAAATACAAGAAAGAAGCCCCCTCTGCCAAGCAACAAAACAAGAGGGAATGATCAAAAATGCAGATTAGAATATAGGTATGAATAAAACTGGAACAGAGCTGTATTTGCAAAGGTTTTGCAAGCAGAATAACTGACATCACTGCTGTCACTATTCACCTGTACTAGAAAAAAATGTATAGGATTTTGGATATACCAGATTTATGAAGAAAAAGTATTTTATTGATTTTTTTTTTTGCTGCTTACCCTGGTTAATCTAAGAAGCCATTTTAGCACTCACTTCCTGTGGGTCTTCCAGGAACACACTGGTTGCATGAACCTTTTGTTCCTCCTATTGTCACGGCATTGAATCAAGTGAGGCAGTTTTACTGTGCAGTGTCAAATAAAGAGTGACAGCTACAGCAGGATCCAATATGCCTTCTGACCTGTTCCCTTAAATCAAGTTACTGTAGGTAATCCTCCAGGAAGGGTCTTTTTATTGTTCTCCCACGAAACTTACGCAGAAAATGCCCTGGGAATGAGCACAAAACAGAATTCCACGTTAGATGTCGTCAGTGATACGTCAGACAGGTTGAATCATTCAATTTCACTGCATCTTTGGAAAAACTGGAAGAACATACCCTTGATCCCTCATTAAAAATTTGCTGCAAAGGAGATAAGAAGAAGAAGTGTGGTGGTGCAGCAGGTTTGGCCTGTGCCTGCTTTCTGGTGGGTCTGGGCTTTGAGTCCTGCTTGGGGTGCCTTGTGATGGACTGGCATCCCGTCCTGGGTGTGTCCCCTCCCCCTCTGACCTTGTGCCCTGTGTTGCCGGGTTAGGCTATGGTTCACCGCAACCCTGCTCGGAAGATGCGGTTTCAGTCAGTGTGTGTGTGTGTGGAGATAAAAAGAAGAGTAAACTGACTTGTGTTGTACTCACTGCCTCAGTGTTGACTACAGCATACTGTAATCAAATAGAAGTATAATTATTTAACACATATAAGTTCTGTGCTGTAGATGCTGTAGATTATGCATGTGCTAATAAATGTGTTGATTTTTTTGCAATGTAACTACCTCACCTGCTTAACTTTTAGAGGAGCAAGGACAGCCTGTGAACATTTAGAATAGTTCTCTCGCTTGGGTAACGAATAGTGTGGATTTAGAATCGGGGGCGTGGCAGCGCAGAGGGTTTGGGGTTCGAGCCCTGCTTGGGCTGCCTTGAAATGGACTGGTGGCCTGTCCTGGGTGTGTCAAGCGGTTGCAGACAATGGAATGGATTTAGAACATGGTCTCTATCATGCTCAAAATAATTTTAACTTTGCTCTACAATATGGAATTATTTATAACATACCAAGGGCGGAAAAAAATTTTACTGGCCTAAAAACTGTCAAGCAGCCTATATTACATTTCAGCTCTACATTACAGCAAATATACTGTAAACAAGGTACTTTAAGTAAAGCTAAACTTTTACTTTTGTCACCAAAATACTTAGATTGGCTTTGGTATTAATAGAGTGCAGTGGGTTCTTGGGAAGAAATGAACAAGTCATACCTCTGATACAGCTTAAAATGACGACATGGTCCTTTGTATAGCTATAGTGACCATGAATCTGGCTACTGCCAATTTCTAAAGATTTCTTCTAGTTTGAACAAGGAAAATCTGCAGGGAGAAATCTATTGTCAGAAGTTATTGAATGTTTGCGTGAAATGTATGTGACACTTGCTGTGTACTACATTTGCCATTAGTCCAGCACAGCTTAAAAGAAAAATCTTTGAGCAGAAAATATTTATGGACAGCAAGTCAGATTTAGGTTTCACAACTTAGACTGTGTATCAAGAGTTTTTTGTTACAAGAGTTCACTTAAGAAACCTATAAGTTGCACAATTTAATTATAATTATATAATAAAACATTTTATATCATGGATGAAGTTTTATGCAACTATTTGTGTGATGAACATTGGTTCATACAGTGGAAAGAAACAAACTAACTGCACTTAAGAACCACACGTCTGCATCTACAATATGTCTGTCTTTCTGCTAATGCACAAAATGTATTTTCTATGAGATGTATGTCGCTTTGGAGGAAAGCGTCTGCTAAATGAATAAACGTAAATGTATCAATGTTACATCACACCATCAATACCATCACACTTACCTTACTGTTTCTTAACTTACAATGTCTGAATATCCACCTCTCTTTGCTAAAGTCCTGTTAAAGAACCAACTGAGAAATTAAAGATGTCTGAAACAGTTCAGCACTGAAAATGCATTAACCCCCAAGCTCCTTTCACCCATCTTAGACTTTAATTTCATAGAAATTTTCCTGTATTTTACTGCATTCTGCCTATCATGAGGTGAAAATATACAAACTATCCTGATATGAATGAGTGTATAAAAATATAAATTATTTTACCAGCATTTACATATTTTTACAAGTTATTTGGGTATAGTACAAGGGATTATTGATGGAGTGTCCCATCCTGTCCAGAATGTCATGAGACAGTGACACTGTTTGCATCACTAGAGGGCATTTCAGCACTGACTGATAGCGGTGCAGGAGAAGCACAAAGAGGCTGAAAAGGACAAGATTAACAGCAAGACTGCCATACTTGACAGTGCCATTATCAGAATTATATCAAAGGTGTAAGCCCTCATGCTGATAATATTATTGATGCTGTTGAAATCACTGACACATTTTTGTAAATGGCAAATTTATCTTGGAATTCTTCAGTACAAAATATGGTTATAATTCAATGGTACAACATCCCTTCCAGGATGTACCCCACCTCAGCCTTGCACCCAATGCTTCTGAGATAGGCTCAGGATCACCACGACCCTGCTCAGGACAAGCAGTTATTGAAATCGGATGGATGGCTGGATGGATGGATGGATCATTGGATGGATGGATGGTACAAACAAATCTTGACCAAATCACTGCACATTTAAGTTTCTACTACGATTAATAGTTTTATTGTATTTATGTAATATAAAGAAAAACAAAAAGCAATAATCCTCTTCTTTTAAAATATATTCTGGTTATCTCAACGGTCCTTCCCAGTGCATAGGTGTACTGAAAATATATGCCACACATAAAGCACTGATTAGAATAAAATATTCACACGTCGTTGCAGGCGGCGTGACGTCACGCGAAGGTCATTATTTAATAGGCAGCACGACTCGTGGAAGTCAAACGCAGGAAACGAACTGGAAGTGGTCGTGCCGGTGTAGTGCAGGCGCAAGCGCAATAGGCGTAGAACCGTTTTAATACAAGCACAGGAACTTGGAAATAAGCAACATTTGCACGGATCTATCAGACAGCACGAGAGACTTGCGAGTAGCGCCGTGGGTCATGAGCACAGAGATGTTTAAAACACCGATGGAAGTGGCCGTGTACCAGCTGCACAACTTCTCCATCTCGTTTTTCTCCTCGCTGCTCGGAGGGGACGTCGTGTCCGTGAAGCTGGACAACAGGTAACGACAAACCCAGCCGCGGTCGCTGCCTGCTCCCCCACCACCTCACCGTCTCTCCTCCCCAGTAGTTTCCCTGAGTTGTCGACAGCTGACGCTGGAATGACCGCTCGCAAGTCATGCATTCTTAGCGAAAAGCTTAAAGAATAAGCCGCGAGTGGTGCGTCCGAAAACTGAACTTCAGTGTTGACTGTTGTTGGCGGTGAAGCCTCACAGCCGAGTTGGGGCCGCCGCGCGCTGCCGTTTGGCGCCGATGCTCCGCCGCACTCGATACTCACTGTTACTAAGGCGCGGCTGCGCGTGTGGGTCGCGTGGACCGGCGCGCCGGTTTCGACTAGATCGTGTGGGTTTGAGCCGCATATCCGCCTCAGTCCGGCTTCTTACTGCGGCGGTCGCTCTCGCCGGCTTTCCACACCGAATTATTTCACCGTTTTACTACAGCAGAACACCAATTTACACTTCACCTTACTTAAAACAGGCACTTTCTCTCAACTCCACTAAAAACGGCCTGTTCTGACGCAGTTTTCCCCACTTTCTTCTTCCCCCCCAGTGCCTCTGGTGCTAGCGTCGTCGCCATCGACAACAAGATAGAACAAGCAATGGTAAGTGAAGTGCTTTACAACCGTCTGTTAACGAGTGTTAATGCAAAGTTTTTTTTTTTTTTTTTTTTTTTTTTTTTTTTTTTTAATACTTTTATAAAAAAAAAAAAATCTAAATCGCTGTCTGCGTAATGAGCGGTTTCCAATCCAAAATCTGTGTTGTCCAACTAGATGGAAAGCTTGCATTTTGATTTTTGGTATTTGGTGGTGCAAGTGAAGAGAGGTGATGCTCCCCATATGTGATGGAGGAAAAAAAACACAATTATTTATCAGATTAATAACTGCACACTTGTGTGATTGCAGAACTCGATTTAGTCAAAGCTGCACTGATGGACTGTCAGCAAAAATGACAACACGCAGCTGCTGCAGCTGTGTGCATGCAGATAAGTCTGTTTAGGAAAAGTATGTGTGTCAGCAAGACTTCAGCCACCTTACGGGGCAGATTTTTTTTCCCCCCTTATTGGTGCAGGATCTTGTTAAGGACCACCTGATGTTTGCTGTAAGAGAAGAGGTGGAAACTCTCAAGGAGCAGATCAAGGAGCTGGCTGAGAAAAACAACCAGTTGGAGCGTGAGAACAACCTGCTGAAGAACCTAGCCAGCCCTGAGCAGCTGAAGAAGTTCCAGTCCCGACTGCCTCCGGAGCTGGAGAGCCCGCTAGTAATCCTGCCCTCAGAAAGCCCCCTGCAGATGGCTGGATGTGCTGTGTAATTGACCTTCTTGGGGAAGGCAGAGCCAGTGATATCTGCAAGGACAAGGCAGAACTTCGGTCTTCAACCAAGTTGGTTCTACCAATGGAAATGAAGGCACATTCTCTGACAGTGTCTTCTACGTAATCAGACACAACCTTTTTCTTGGTACTGAGTGCCAAGAGTGTGCAGGTCTTCAAGTTGCATTGGTGCTCTGCTATGAGCTTGACACCTATGATCCCTCCTCCTATGCTGTGGGGCTGGTGGAGCTTTCATGCTGGGGCTGGCCCAGTGAGTTGATCCAAGGTGTCGAGCTAGGTGGACGACATCTGTTTTCAGAAGTGTTGCCAATGCATAAGATTCACAAGTGAGAGGACTTCCGTCCAGACTGCTTTTTCTAGAAGATTATGGAGTTCTTATTTCTGAAGAAGCTATGTGGTAACTAACAAATGGACACACTTCATTACTGTTCTGTGTTTCTAGCAGTCTTGCCAGTGGTCTGAACTGCTGTATAGTTATGTAAATATAGCTATAATTGTTTAATACATACAGTAATACAATTTACTAAACCATTTCAGACAAGGTGCATTAAGTGCATTAATACGTGTAAGCGGATATTTAAAATTGCTATTGTGGTACTTAATCTAACTTGTCCAAAAGGCTAAACTAATGTGACTCTTCCATCAATATAATGGGAGTACTATAAATGTTGTCCTTACTGTGGAGGTGTAAACCCTTAGCTGGATACCAAAACATGTACCATGTTTCTACACCAGCTTGTAGAACCCATTTGGTTCTGTACTGGACATTAAATTGTTTTATGTGTGGATATGGAATACAGTTCAATAAATTTCATGTTTTTATGAAAGTTGCCATTTTGTTTTGCATTACTTTGGTGGTTCTGAAATGAAATATCAATCTGCCCTTTATGGAATGAATGTTACTAGTATTGCAGTTAAAATGCTAGCATCACTTAAAAGATTAATGATTTGTTGCTAGGAGCTTAGTACTTTTAGCCATGCTCAACCTCTTCCCTTACTCTGACATGGTGGTGCAGTAGGAACACTAGTGCCTTGCAGTGCTTGCGCTGTGTGTGTTAATGTAGGATTGAATCTGGCTCTTTTTGTTTGTTTCCTATGGGTGCTCTGGTTTCCTCCCACTCAAACTCCCCCCCATAGCTTATGGGTGTAGTCTTTAACTCCAGGTTACCTTTTTGAGCATCAGCCTCAGACAAATGTGATTTTTGAATGGCAGCCCTCACATAAACTGCTCATGCATTTCTTGCCATTTCAGAATGGATTGCAGAGCTGCTGTTCTGAGGATATTTTTTTTTTGTTTCAGTAGATACGTGAAGTGCTCATTTTATGCTGGTGAGGATTGACTTGTTTTCCAGCAGATTTGAATTTCATAAATGTTGACAATTTTGCCATTTTTGTGACTGGTTACAGCTGTAATTTAGACACCACTTAATTTTTCTGATTTAAATGGTATATTAAGTCCTGAATCAAACAGGTTCTGTGGTATTAGCTGTACTGGCACTTTGGGTCACTCTTCAGGTGCAAACTGTTCCAGTTCTCCCACATTTGAAGAATCTTTTCCCAGCTGGTGTTTTCAGTGGGACTGAGAACTCATTGCTGGTCATTTCATAACAGTCCAGCACTTTTGTCTTGAACCATTTCTGGGTGCTTTTTGATGTTTTGGGGTTGTAAAGGTGCTGGAAGATGCTACAAAATGCCTTGGTATTCTGACTTCATGATGCCATACAGATGTTCAAGGCACCCAGAGGCAGCAACGCAACCCTGAAACATCATTAAACCTCATCAATGTTTCCCTGTAATGAAGGTATTCTTTTCTTTGAAGCTTTTGTTTTCTGTAAACATGGAGACTGTGCTTTACCAGAAAGCACAAATTTGGTTTCATCAGTCAAGAAATCCTCAAAGAAGGATTTTTGGAATGTTCAGGTATGTTTTGGTAGATGGCAATAGGGTTTGTCTTTCTCAGCAGTGGGGTTCTTGGACCATATGAAGAAGAGTGGGCCAAGGTGTCAGTGCAGAGGTGCAGAAATTTCAGCAATGACAATAGGAAGTGCTTAACTGCAGTGATTTATTTTTTTAAATTTTTAAAAACCAAAGGTTTTGCTACCAAATACTGAATCTGGGGTGTCTGTTTCTCAATAGCATTGAAATACTGTGCTGGCTGTATGCTGCCCTGTCCAGACTCAATTAGCTCTCTTTTAGAAACTCACTTTAAAATGTTGAGTGCCAGTTCTAATTTAAAATGAACATGTTTGTAATTGTAATGACTCATCTCTATAGCCACCTTTGTCATTATGATGTAGCTACTTCATATTTAGAGCCAAAACTTCTGAATATTTCAAAGATTTTCCAGTCTGTTAGAAAAATATTTTTCAATTTAGTGAATGCTTTTCTCCAAAATTTCTTACTGTAGTTTGTGCATTTTTTTTCATAGCTGCATAATGTATACTGGAGTATTCAGGGTAAATACTTTCCTCCAGGGAGTTACGGCAAGAGGAAGACTTTACGGGGAGATGCCATTATCTTTCAAATGAACAGGTCACGCACAGGAATCAAATATGCCCTTCTAGCTTTGATAGTCTGCATTTCTTTCAGCTCTTGTTTTTTGTTTTGGCTTTTTTTTTCCTATAAAACATAGCATTTTGTGTCTGCATATGCACAAAGTGAAAGAAATGCATCTTTATAATAATGCATATTTTAATGGTGTAAAGTTGTATGAGGTAAATCAAGTCAGTTGTGTGCCTTTCTGGAGGATACATCAGCAATGATCTTCCTTTGGCTGTGAATCAACAATTTTCTTGCCAAATGGGGCCTGGAGAAAGGGCAAGTTCAGAGGTTACAGGGGGTCCAGATTTTCCTTGAAGCTGCTGAAAGATTTCCTCCCATGATGCATTCATGTCACAGCTTCAACTTCCAGAAAAGACAGCTGCAAGTTTAACTATTATGCAACCAGAGACCATCTGTTCCCCCTGAAATGGCAGAAGTGTGTTTTGTACCTACAGTCCTGCCTGAGTGTAGTTCTGTAAAGTAAACCTGCATGCAAACAGAAGTAAAAAGGTCTAGTTTTTCTTTAAACTCTAGTAAAATTAATTTTTAGTTTGTCCTCAGAACATGCAATACACAAGGCAGTACACTATGACTGCTGCACATTTAAATTGACATTTAGTCCTTTAGCAGAGAGAACAATATGAAAGTACATGACAAAAACAGAGGGAGAGATTTGGATGCAGGCACTTGATTCTAGAGTAAAGTCAATTTGTCACAATCCACCATATGAATCAGCATAAATCATATAACTAGCTGAAATTTTTCAACAATATTAGGCTTAAGGTATCCATATTGTATAATTCATAACTTTTGAAGTACGGTTGCACTAAAGCACTTGGTCGAAAAGGGCTGAGGAGTCAGGAAAGTATGACACACACCTTGTTGTGTGAATTGTCTCTGTGCATAGACAGACTTTGCTTTTTTTATTTAACCATGGTATTTTTAGAGCATGGTAACAGTATATAATTATGCTGCAATTGTATGGACCAGGGCAATGTAACGCTGTGATTCCATGATCGCTCTCTTTTTCCATCACCAAGTTGGCTGAATCTATAAACTGGAAACATTAAAATGATACTTAAAATGAATTTTTAATGCAACGCTGACTAAAAAACCTCAGCTGCTCTAACTGGGGATAACCTGTACGTATTGTGTTGCTTTATTTGTCTGCACTCGCAGAAAAGCATCTGCTAAACGAATGAATGTAAGTAATCTCAGTTGAACACTTTCTATGTAGCCTGTCCAGATGATGCGTTTTGCTTTCATGTGATTCTCCGACCCCCTCCCCCAGTGTAAACATTAGCTGTGTTATGGAACAACCAGGAGGAAACAGCTAGTGAGTGGACAGGAAACACCTGCATGAAGGGCCCTGTTTTCCACACGCTCGCCTTTCTTTAAACCTAATCACAGCGGTCAGATTCTCCGCCTTCCACAGAAAACAAAAGGCTGTTTTGAGCAGCTAACAGGACGCTGGTGCAAAGGCAGCTATTTGTTGCCAAAACAAGTCTCAGAGTAATTACTCAGTTGAAACTGGCAGATTTCGTCGAAAAAGGTGCACTTGAATTTTTAACAATACAACTTTTAGAATATCTTTATAATAAACATCTTGATATGAACTAAATAGCTCTTCATTACATGCTTGCCAGCATCTCATCTGTTCACAAAGGTAGTCCTTTTATTTTCTTGTCTCATTTGGTAATGATGATGATATTATTATTATTGACAATAATAATAATATAAGAAGAAGAAGAACATGATGGGCTCAGCCCTTGGGGCCTGGGGTTGAAGCCCTGCTTGGGATGCCTTGCAATGGCCTGGTGTCCCATCCTGGGTGTGTCTCCTCCCCCTCCCCTTGCACACTGTTCTGATGGGTTAGGCTCTGGCTCATCGCGACACTGCTTGGGACAAGTGGTTGTTGACTATGGATGGATAATATAATAATAATAATAATAAGAATATGGTAATAGTTATTTGAGTATATTGACACTAGGTATGGTGCTATGATACATTATCAGTCTGATGAAGATTATTTATTGCATGAGGACAATGTACTGTATACCTTGGATTTCTTCAGTAAATACATAACCTTATAAATGTGTCATCTTATCTAAATCAGCCACACATGTAATTGCCTTCTTTAATTTGCCTAATATTACCGTAAGAAGGTGTTTGTTTTGCTGACGGTGCAATGTTGTGACCCATTTTACTTTTGACTAAAGCATTTGTACTGTACTTTCATTACGAGGAAGAAGGTGAGATCACACACACAAAAATAGTAGTCCGAGAGGAAGTTCCCAAGGCTGCACCATTTTTCCATTTCTGCGATTTCAGTCAGTCATTTTCTTTCTGTATCACTGACACTTCTTCCAGACTTCAGGAAAACCACAGACTAGGTCAAAAGAGTGTAAAAAGCTGTCTGGTAATGGAAAATGGTTTTCTCATTTGCGTCACCGCTTCCTGATTAAGTTCCAAACCCTATTCATTTTCAGTAATATACATGCAGAATTTATATATACAAGATATATAATAATATACAGTATATATTTTATAATGTATATACTCTCTCTCTCTATATATATATATACAGTATACATACACCGTTTAAATACAGTATACATGCATTGTATATATGTGTATATATATAGAGAGAGAGGGAGAGAATTGTAATTCCTTTGGCAGAAGTCCTTAATGACACAGTCCAGACTGTTCAGTCTAACTGCAGTGGAAGCTATTTAAATTTGAAAAGAACGAGCTCAGTAAAGGCCAGATGAAAAGTCAGGAGGTTCCGATACCACTCAGGAGATTCTAAGGCAGCAGTGCGTTCGCTCGAATTTCTCTCTAAATCTCTCTAAACCAGCGGTGGGTTGCAATTGTTTTATGTTCACTATGTTTTGTTGGTAAGACAGTAATAGTTGGGAAATTAAGGTAGCGCTAATCCTTCTGTCGAGGGTGCGGTGGTGCAGCGGGTTCGGCCGGGTCCTGCTTTCTGCCGAGCCTTGGGTTCGAGTCCTGCTTGGGGTCCCTTGTGATGGACTGGTGTCCCGTCCTGGGTGTGTCCCCTCCCCCTCCGGCCCTACGCCCTGTGTTGCCGGGTTAGGCTCCGGCTCACCGTGACTCCCGCTCGGGACAAATGGGTTCAGCCAGTGTGTGTATAATCCTTCTGTGTTTCATAAGGCCTAGTAGGCATGTTCACTTTGAAAGTGCAGAGCAATGCTTTGTCTGGATAAATGCATACAGCGTGTGAAATTCCCTTCTTCCTTGAGAGGAGTGATAACGGCAATACAACGGAATCAGTGTAAGACAGCAGTAACAGGTCAGAGCTGTGATTTGTGAAGGCCGAAGAGGGAGCTTCGTGAGATGCCGGTCAGTAGCACAGCGTGAGCTAAAGCACAACAGGGAGTGACCAAGGAGGATTGTGACATATTCTTGGAAAACTCAAAGACACGCAAGTCAAGAGCTTCACATCCCTCCTGTCCCACACATCAATTTTTAACGTCCTGTACACTCCCAGCGACATATTTGACACTAACATTGCTATTATGAAATTAACTATTAACTCCTTGCCACAATATTATAATTTTTAGGAAGTTTAATTACTGTCCAGATTAATTATAAGAATTGTAAGCATCTTTGTGGTGTTTTACACCAAGAGCAAATCATTTAGAGTTTTGTAAAAGAAATTTTCCTGCCAGCCTATAGGGTGTAAGTTGACAAAGGTTGGTCAATTGTCATTGGTTAATTCTTAATTGAAGTGGGAATTTTGTATAGGCTGCACTGGGTCTAAAGTGGGCTTTTTCGAGCGGGAGCGAAAAGGTTCCGCAGAGAAATTGTGACACGACCTGCTGTTCTTAATAAACTCTTTTATTTTTGCACTCAAAGTGTTCCGGTGCTGCGTTTCCGTAAAACCTCCAAAGAACGATGTACCTTCCTTTCGGACACCACAATCTTCAAATCCTTAGGGGCAGCTGGTACTGTAGTGGTTAGAGCTGCTACCTTTGGACATAAAGGCTATAGGTTCACATCTCACTTCCAGTATTAGTACCTTTGAGCAAGGTACTTACCCTAAATTGCTCCAGTAAAATTGTTTAGCTGTGTACATGGGTAAATACTTGTAAGCTGCTTCGGAGGAAAGCGTCAGCTAAATGAATAAATGTAAAATCAGAAATGGCTTTCAACAAAATTTAATGAAGACTAAACATGTTAACAATTTGTCGTCCTTGTTTGTGCGTGTTTGTTCACATTAAGATCATTTCTTCATTGCTTTTGTTCCAGGCAAAGCTGGGTGACGTTTATTCCCTGGACTGATCTCTGCCAGACTGTCCAGTGGTCATCGGTCAGAGACCGAACTCCTAGCCAGCACTAAATAGATTCTGAGAAATTAGAGATTTAGAGAGAAATTCGAGTGAACACACTACTGCCTTAGCATCTCCTGAGTGGTATTGGAACCTCCTGAAAGATTAATGGATTCACTACAGGAGACAAAAAGTATCAAACAGGTATATAACTGTTTACCGGAAACGACTAAAGTAAGCAAAAAACTGTTAATCGTGCGCTGAAAAAAGTTTTTTAAACGTTTTAAAAATTTCGCAACATAGTCGGCCCATTCTTCTAAGTTAACGGAAAACACGTGCATCTTATTGGAAATGGTAGATCTGCGTTACCGTAGCTCTGTGAACCCTTCCCGGTCTCTAAATCCCTTTCCAGTATAGTACTGGTAGGCCCTACAACGTTGTTCCTCGGCAGTTCGTGACTTCTTGGTGTGTCTTGTGCTGAGCTCCTGAAGTCAGGAGTAGCCGTGAGATGAGAAATGTGAAGCGTTTCAGTCTGTGAAACATCAATACGTTTATCAGGTTTTGAGGAACAAAAAATACTGTCGATAAAACAGCGGAGCTGTACATCGATGTGTGTCGACATGTTAGACTTCCTCGAATATGTTGTTACGCCTATGTATGGAACACAGACACACAGCTCAAGAAAATTTTCTTCCAGTAACTGAATGTTCTAAAAAAATTAACAATCGCTACTTACATTTACATTTATTTATTCAGCAGATGCTTTTTCCAAAAGCGACTTCCAATGAACTCTATGTAGTGTTATGAGCCCACACACCTTATTCACCGTGGTGACTTACACTACTAGATACACTACTTACACTGAGTCACTCATCCATACACCAGTGGAACACACACTCTCTGTCACTCACACTAAAACTACTACTTTCCCTCTCTGAGCAAATTACGACACCAGACTCGAAGATACCTTTCTGTCCTGTTGAGGACGAATTTCACAATATCCAATAAACTATTTTCTTGCAAGGTCTAATACACTTGATGTGTAGCCTACATTAATTTCTTTCAAAAGCTGACTTGTCAGTTATTGCATAATCATTTGGAAGATAACTCGCTCGCTGTTTTCATCCGTATGAGCAATATGATTCAATGTAGCCAGCTTGTCAAAAAACTATTTTTATGTCAGCTATCATCAGAAAATGATTCCCTAGTTAATGGATGTTATTTCATGACTGTCCTTCATCACCTCGGATCATTTGAAATATTTGGCACCCCACCGAACAAAACTTACTCAGCTAAAGCTGGTGTGTTTCGTCCCTTAGGTTCTATCCTTCTGTATTTTCTTCAGTGTCCCGCTGACTCTTTCGGCGCTTTTCGGTTGCTAGAACAGCGTGGACACCATGAATGTTTTACAAGTGAACTAAACAGAAGAAAAAAAATTTGTGCAGAACGGGCAGCACGTCTGTGTAAGTGTACACATCTGTTTTTCGTCACGATGTTTCTTGTTTTGTGCATATGGAAAAGTTCTCATTTGCTCGCAACGAAAACCCGTTTATGCACACATATTTTTGCTTGCACAAGCAGATTAACAGAAGTTCAAAACTGACACTACCTCTGTTGCCAGGCTTATTTTGCCATGTGAAATTAAACTGGATATGAAAAGCATGTAACAGAATGCAAAAATATTGTATGACAGTACATCTCAGTACAGCGATTTATATGGTATGCAATAAATCTTGATCGACGGGTTGTGAAATGTTTAGTGAGGCAATAAAGGTCAAATGCCAAGCATGCCATTACATTTATTAAGTCTTCCACTCCCTACTGAAGGTCAGGAAGAGTCTTTGGCTCTTTACCGTAAATTTAAATTCTGTGAAAGATGACTACAAATCTGTGTCCAATGTTGTCCGTGTAACTCTGCTCTTTATTTGGCTGCGAGTCTCCACCCAGGATGCATCTAATGCCATGTGCCCGTTGCCTTTTAAACTCACACTGCTAAACTTATTGTTTCTGCTAAAGTAGTTTGGGCTTCATATGTTTGGATTATGTGTGTATCTGGCATCAGCAGCAGATAATACACATGTAAAGAATTAATTCTTACAGTCCTAATGTTGCCACTTCAAACCACAAGAGAAACACTGGAGGAGTGACTGGGGATAAGAAATCAATTTTCTTTAATCGTACGTCAGCAGGGAATGTCTATGGGTTCAGAATTTGAAGGAAGATTTTCAGGTAGTTACATAACTGCTGTCCTTTAGCTAATTAAAATAAAAGTGAAATGAGCATAGTTTGTAGATGGGAGATAGTGGCCACATTATAAGGTTTAATTTACCTGCGTATCTGTATTATAATATTTTTTCAATGTTTCAATATGTGAAGGGGGGTGTGGTGGCGCAGTGGGTTGGACCACAGTCCTGCTCTCCGGTGGGTCTGGGGTTCGAGTCCCGCTTGGGGTGCCTTGCGACGGCCTGGCGTCCCGTCCTGGGTGTGTCCCCTCCCCCTCCGGCCTTACGCCCTGTGTTGCCGGGTAGGCTCTGGCTCCCCGCGACCCTGTATGGGACAAGCGGTTCTGAAAATGTGTGTGTGTGTGTGTGTGTGTGTGTGTTTCAATATGTTTTCAAAAATAGTTTTTAGTTAAACCTATTAAGTATGCACATCATTGCCAAATAATTCATACATAATGGAATATAACAAATTAAAATGTTATAGTTTGTTAAGATATTTTAGATTAAGGAACCAATGTTTGTATAAATGCCAATTATGCACCCACCGGCCACTTTATTAGGTAGACCTGTTCAACTGCTCGTGAACGCAAATATCTAATCAGCCATGCACATGGCAGCATCTCAATGCATTTAAGCATGTAGACATGGTCAAGATGATCTGCTGAAGTTCAAACTGAGCATCAAAATGGGGAAGAAAGGTGATTTAAGTGATTTTGAACGTGGCATGGTTGTTGGTGCTAGACGGGCTGGTCTGAGTATTTCAGAAACTGCTGATCTACCAGGATTTTTGCACACAACCATCTCTAGGGTTTACAGAGAATGGGCAGAAAAAGAGAAAATATCCAGTGAGCGGCAGTTCTGTGGGCAAAAATGCCTTGTTGATGCCAGAGGTGAGAGGAGAATGGTCAGACAGGTTCGAGCTGATAGAAAGGCAACAGTACCCCAAATAACCACTCGTTACAACCCAGGTATGCAGAAGAGCATCTCTGAATGCACAACACATCAAACCTTGAAGCAGATGGGCTACAACAGCAGAAGACCACACCGGGTGCCACTCCCTGTCAGCTAAGAACAGGAAACTGAGGCTACAATTCGCAGGTGCTCACCAAAATTGGACAATAGAAGATTGGAAAAACGTTGCCTGGTCTGATGAGTCTTGATTTCTGCTGCGACATTCAGGTGGTAGGGTCAGAATTTGGCGTAAACTACATGAAATCATGGATTCATCCTGCCTTGTATCAATGGTTCAGGCTGGTGATGGTGGTGTAATGGTGTGGGAGATATTTTCTTGGCACACTTTGGGCCCCTTAGTACCAATTGAGCATCGTTGAAATGCCACAGCTTACCTGAGTATTGTTGCTGACCGTGTCCATCCCTTTATGACCACAGTGTACCCATCTTCTGATGGCTACTTGCAGCAGGATAACGCTCCATGTCACAAAGTTCAAATCATCTCAAACTGGTTTCTTGAATACGGCAATGAGTTCACTATACTCAAATGGCCTCCACAGTCACCAGAACTCAATCCAATAGAGCACCTTTGGGATATGGTGGAATGGGAGATTCACATCATGGATGTGCAGCCGACAATCTGCAGCAACTGCGTGATGCTATCATATCAATATGGACCAAAATCTCTGAGGAATGTTCCCAGCATCTTGTTGAATCTATGCCATGAAGAATTAAGGCAGTTCTAAAGACAAAAAGGAGGTCCAACCGGGTACTAGCAATGTGTACCTAATAAAGTGGCCAGTGAGTGTAATTTCAATTAATACATTTTCTAATAAACAAGACCATATTATTCACTGTTATTGTTTGCCAGCAGATTCTTATAAATATTGTGCCAAACTATGGTTTTGAAATGGCATGTCATTAAGAATGTTAAAAATATGTGAGGAATCGTACGATAATTGTTTCTTCTTTTCGCTGAGTGCTCTCAGTGAACCTGTACTGAAGGAAAGAGATCACCACCCAATCATCATACATCAACTTGAAAAAAACACAATACCAGATGGTGAAAAACACAACATATGTTGAATCATGTTGACGATAAAAACGATAACTAGGACTGCAACGACCAGATGCTGCAAACAACCAGGGTCCTACGAAACCACTATTAATATGTTCTGTTCTCTTGAAACTGCTTTGCTTAGTTGTTCAGCTTATCATTTCTCCAAGCTTATTTTCCTCAAAAGTGCCAAAGGGTGCATAGCCATATGTAATGACTTTTAGATAGCTACCTATCAGCCCCAATTCTTTTTTTTTTAGGAGTTTACTGTTATCTTGTTCTACCACTCAAAAAAGTGCAAGTTTTATGTTGTCTGCAAAAAATTGTTTTGATACAAATATGATCTTTCAGCCCAGCAGTGGTGTTTTCCTAGAAATTATTGGCTCTAATGTGGCTTCACAGATATGGGGGAACTTAGTAGAATTTAAACTATAACTGACCTGCATTAAACCCGGAACCTTGAAACTTTGAACATTTTAGTCTGATTACCACAAACCAATCAGTTTGAAGTTACATTTGCTTTACATTCTTCAGTCCAGATTAATCATTTACTGTACAGGCACAATCATTACATTCACAATCTACAATCTAATTCTGAATACGCAACTGTATAGGTAGTAGAATGGAACTACTCCATGAAAGTAAAAAATGATACCAGATACATTGTGTTAGATTATCACATTTCTGTATTTCTGTTATCATCAGCCCATGTATTTTATTTTTTATGTAAGCTTTGCCACGAAATCTACTTCTGAGCTGTGCTTCTCTTTTATGTGAGTGCACCACAAACTGGAATGCTCGGAACAGAGCTTCAGGAGGTACTTTTGAAAATATTGACTTGGGGGTAAGATAGTTTACTGGCTGAGTCAGCTAAACTGGTGACATGTACCTTTATGAAGAAGTATGTACCTGGGGAGAGGTCTAAGGAATAGCTTTGACTTTTCAAAGAATAGACTTAGATTTTTGTTTTTTTTGTGAATGCGCAGAAGAAGATTTGGAATGGCATTTTCAGTACAATGAGGGGTGCAATGGTTTGGGCCAGGTCCTGTTCTCCAGTGGGTCTGGGGTTCGAGTCCTGCTTAGGGTGCCTTGCGATGGACTGCCGTCCCATCCTAGGTGTGACCCCTCCCCCTCCAGCCTTATGCCCTGTGTTACCAGGTTAGGCTCCAGCTCCTCGTGACCCCCTATGGGGCAAGTGGTTTCAGATGATGTGTGTGATTCAGTACAATGAAAATGCACTGAAATACTTTTAGTAAGTTTGTATTTTTTATTGCTTTATTACTCCTTAAATTAAAACACAAGAAATCCACAATTTTGTCTTGTCTTAATAATAACACATTAACAAATCCTAGAAACATGGATACACTGGTGTACTAGAAGATCCTATAAACATGAATACACTACCCTGGTTTTCGTGTTAATTTACATGCCTTGATGGACTTCAGTATGTAAAAAAATGACAGCTCAAGAAAAATATGAAAAACACTATTGACTGCATTCCATTGCATTTCTTAATCAGGTGCAAAACCTGTGTGAATAACTTCAGCCTATTTACTCAGTGGAAAAAATTGTAAGACCTCCATAATCCCTCCAAGGCATATCAGTCATTTTCTCTGAGTGGAGGGGAATAGGGTGGCATATGTCCAGCAGGCCCTTCACGTCTCCTGAGCTGATAGCTGGGAGGAGGGTTCAAGTCCAGCTCAGGGTGTGCAGAGTTTGCATGTTTATTCCTGTTCTTGTGACCCCCCATTCATGCCTAGAAGGTGCTGACAAGCCACTTTGATTCTTTGATTCTTCCTTGCCCTAGAAACCATATGAGTTGGAACTGACTTAATGGTGCTTCTGCCCATCCCTGACTATGGGCTGTATGTACTGTAATGGATTTGTTAATGTGTTGCTTTGCAGTTCATCTATAGTCATTTCAGGGGGCTAATTAAAGTAACTTGAAATACATGATATTTTTATTACTTCCAGTTGAACTGAATTTCACAGATTTTTGGGAGAGAGGAGGGTGGGCAGAAGTTTGAAGCTCTGATTGCATTTATGCAGGGTTTTTTTTGCCAGCAGGTAGTGGTTAGTGTTTTGGTTAAGGCCAAGACCTTGCAAATGGTACGTCCTGCAGTTCTAGTTGCAATATCTCTGGTCAAGGTATCTTCTTAGAATTCCGCCAGGAACGCTACCAGCTGTGCAAATGGTTGCTTAGATATGCAAGGCTAAGAAATGTTGTATAAAAGCATGCCTTATTGACACCATTTTAACTTTTCCATTTACAACACAGACATATATTATATCTCAAAATCTAGGTATCTAACTAAGGACGTTATCTGCTAATGACATGGGTGTACAGTGTTTGTTGTGGTGATTATCAAGATTAACCTTTATTCTAGCTATGTACACAGTTACCTACTCATTACTTCTGTTTGAACAAAACATAAAGCACCTTAGCAATCTCTAGCATAGCTTTCTTACTGTACAATTTGTCTGAAGATAATGTATATTCTTTCAGTATGCTGTTGACTCATGTCCAGGAAAACGGCTGTCTACCGCAGGTAAAAATGCTGCTGGCCTATAAATACACTTTCGCGCCATGAAAAGTGTCGCCGAGACTGTGGAAAAGGCATCTACGTGGTTGTGGATTAGGAAGGTACTTCGATGCACCTTTGGTTTCCCCCGGCTGGGACACCTGGGTGAGGGTGTGTGAAGCAGACAATACACCCAGCAATCCCAGGAAACATCACTGCTGATATGTGCATCATAGAAAATATGATAGCAGTGCTGGTGCTCCATTGACTACCAAAAACTTGTTGACACCCAAGGGTTATTTGGAGGCAGTTAAATACAGCAAACAATCAGAAAGATGGCCAAAGAAGGCTGCCAACATAGCCTGTACCTTTCTATACCAGATTTAAGCTACTAAGAGATCACTCAAATTACACCCCCAACGGCGTTTGAAAGGGGCAAAAATGAACAACCCATAGGCTCGAATCAGAGACTGATTTGAAACTGGTTTTTCTAAATATGTTGACAAGTACAGGATGTATGTAACAACTTTACAAGAACCTGGAGCTCTGAAGATTGACCAGGCTAGGATGAAGTCCTTGCACGTACAGCACGTGTTAGAATGCACAGATACGACACCTGGTTCCATGCATGAGCGGCCAGGTCCAGAAACTCCAGGGGACACAACTCTGAAGCCTCATCAGCAGTGAGGACTCCTATAGCCAAGCTAGTCATCTCATTCTCGGGAGATTTTCACGTCAAATTTTTCTCACTGTTTTTCTTACATTTTCTTGTCAGAGAGCCTTGTTTTGTCCACAAGACTGCCTACTGTGAAATATCTCCCTTATAGATTGTCAGTTCAAGGAGTTCAAACTCTAATAAAGCTCCGTTAAGGCGTTAGGCTGGCATAGGGTGCTATGCCCCGTGTGAAATATTTTAGAGCTGAGAAGCTTTCAGGAGAGCAGTTTAAAAGAGTGAAGCTTCCAGACGCAGCAGAAAAAAAAAAAACATTTTTTGAGGAAGGACTCCCTTTTACCACTTCCTGATCATTTCCTTCCATCAGCAAACTCTGCCAGTTTCAAGTACACAGATGTCTTCACTAAACAAAGTGCACTTCAAAAATCTACCGAGCAACAGCATCATAAGCAAATCTTTATGTTTCCCTTTGTGGGTCAGATGAGTGAAGTTTATGCAATAAACAGGTTTACCTTGACATCGCACAAACTAACCGAAACCTTAACAGTAATGCTGTGACGAACGAAATATTATTTAATCTGTAAGCAAACATTTATATTTAGGCTATGCATGTTTCCAGAGAAACAAGTGCATCAGTAATTACAACAGTGCCCTAAATTTAAAAAAATATATATTTTGTGTGTCTCTAAATCATGATAAAGGTAAGGAACTGGGGGAAAAGCAACGGTCCTCAAAATGTTCAGTACATTATGTAGTATTTTTAAGTTATGATAGTGTTTGTATGTGTGTGCAAAAATGAGAAGCATAATCTGTTCCTTGTCAAAACTGAACAGAGCATTTGAAGCTTTTCAAAGCATATTGAAATTATTCAGTATCTCAATAAACCCACAATTTAAAAAAATACTTTTTTCATAATTAAGAATTAAGTGGTACCCATTTGGAGTGAACATTAGGTCCTACACAGTGCGATCTGTACAAAGTGCCAAGTTTGATTTTTATATATTTTCACACATAACTTGCTCACAGCCTAAGTCTCACAGACACAATGTCCTACTTCTTATAAGTAAAGTCTTATATTGTTTCTCCGTGCTTCTAAATTTTGGCGAAAATTAACAAAATTCTGTGTTTGTCGCCTATGAAATCTGGTACATAATTGCAATCATAGAAGCTGCCAGAATTTCCCAGGGTTTCCAGAATTTGAATAAAATGGTTATTTGGATCTGCAGACAAAAATGACTTGTTACAATTAGTCACTAAGATGAAAAAATGTGAACTGGCTGTCTTGGGGAAAAAAAGGAAAAAGAATGGAAAAGTGCAGGAAAACCAAAAATGACGGGATCATTTTATATATTGCCCACTAATATCTTCAAAGATGCTGTATAAAAACTTGACAACATGCACTAGATTTTTGTTCAAGAGACATTAGCCATGGTGACATACATGCATGGCATTTTAAAATGTACATTTTGCAGCTATGCAGATTAAACAATTAGCTTTCTATCATCCTTGAGGTTGCCAAAGTAGTTCCTCCTATTCTGTGAAATTAATAAAAAAACAAACATTTTTAATGAACAGGTCTATAGGATGGGGTGTTGTGGCATGGTGGGTTCAACCAGTGCCTGCTCTCTGGTGGGTCTGGGGTTTGAGCCCTTCTTAGGCTGCCTTGTGATTGACTGGCATCCCGTCCTGGGTGTGTATGTTCACCCTGCAACCTTGTACCCCATGTTGCTGGGTAAGACTCTGGTTCACTGCAACAAGTGGTTGTTGACAATGGTTGCTTCTTCTATGCGAGATAGGAGTAGATAAGCACTATCTCTCCAACGTAGCACCTGTTGGTTATATGAACCACACCCACCTGAGTGGCCTGTGCTTGAACCAACATGGGGCCAGCTATCCTGGGAAATGCCTAGCCCTCTGCATGAAAGGATGAAGACATTAAAAATAAATCTGTAAGCCTCCTTGTGGCTTCACATATAGAATGCAACAAAGAGCAGAAGAAAAACAAATTGAAATACTTGCCGACTTCAATGGCGATCATTTCTGATGGGGCTTTGGAAATCACCCAAAAGCTACACACGGAGGGTAGCTAAAGGGCAGCTCATATATTTTATCAGCTGCTATGCACATTCGCAAGACATTTCTGGAAGATTACGCAACCTGAGGTCTTAGGCTGTTTATGTGTTAAAATGTAATGAAATATAACACATTAACACACGCGCTCTCTGAAGCCGTTTGTCCCGAGGCGAAACAGAGCCTAACCCAGCAACACAGGGCACAAGGCTGGAGGGGGAGGGGACACCAGTCCGCCACAAGGCATCCCAAGCAGGACTCGAACCCCAGACCCACCAGAGAGCAGGACGCAGCCAAACCCGCTGCACCACCACACCCCCCTTTACAAAACATTAAATGCATTTTTATCTTCTGTGTCATTATGTACTTTCAAAGGTTATTTTGACCTGTCATTTCAAGTCTTTGCGGCAACTAATAAAATACAAGATGTATGAAATGTGACAGAAGTACGATGCAAACTGAAACACGTACCTATTTATTTCCTATTCAATCTGTTACATACAGCCAGGGTTTTGATGGTCATATTTATGGGCCAGCACTGAATTAAATGGCACACTTTTATTTTGTCATCATAATTAATGAGAACAAGAGTTATTGGATATGTACATTGTCGTACAGTTGGAAATGTATCAACTCCCAAATGTTACATTTCTCATCAGTACAATATTAATTCCTTCGGAGGGATATAATGCTTCGCTGGATTGTCGGACACATGCGGAGGTGTATTTTAATGACAATCAAAATTCTTTTGGTTCATGCATTAAAAATGGAAATCCTTGCATCTGTTCACTTTGAGTTTGTTTTTGAAAGGTCACGGTCAAGAGGTGCCAGATATGCTTTAAAGATAAACTATGCATCTCTGTGATTTACAGTGATGTACACAGCAGTGACTGATAAGGGAATACAGCTCCGAGTATTTTATGCAGACACTTTCCAAGAAAGCATGCATTCATATTTCCAGCTACTTTTTTTCTCTCCCCTTTCCTCTTTCCCATTCATGATTTATCTTACCATTTTTTTCTAGCTCTGTATCAGCACGGTGGCACAGGAGGCAACTCACAGCTCCTGGTCTGTGGGTTCAAATCAGTTTCAGTCTGCGTGGAGTTTTTGTGCCGTCTCTGTGTTTCTATGGGTTTCCTTTACGTGTTTTCATTTCTATGTCACAGTCCATGTTTTTCAGGTGTATTGGTGATTCTAATTTGCCCTTTGTGTGTATGTATGAGCGAATGAGTGTGTGTGATTTACCGGAGACTTGGAATCCCGTGTACCTGTGTACACAACATCGCTCCTCATGCTTCCGTTATAGGTTTCAGACCAGCACATTGGTCAAGCGATTATTAGTGAAGGCCACATTATTTTCTTTGTTAAATTTTTTAATGTAGTTACTTATTTTGTTGTTTTACTTACATGTAATGCTCACATCTCCTTTTTGCTGAGCTAATGGTAAAAAGTATTATTTGAAAAAAATGAATTGCCTATCTAACCGTAAAGTCTTTTGTAATGATATTGCCTTTCAAGCAAATTCTATGCCTTCTATCATGAAGTTTTACATAAAGTGTTCCGTTTTGTTTTCAACTTCTAGCACTTTTTAAAAACTTTTTTGCTTTACGCTTGCTGTTAGAGATGATAAATAGTCAGAAGATATCTGAGATATGTGAGTCCCGCTTGGGGTGCCCTGTGACGGACTGGCATCCCGTCCTGGGTGTGTCCCCTTCCCCTCCAGCCTTGTGCCCAGTGTTGCCGGGTTAGGCTCCGGCTCACCACAACCCCGTTTGGAACAAGCGGTTCCAGACAATGTGTGTCTCAGACATGCATACCAGTTTGACCACTGACATGACCATAAAACTGTGCCATGCTGTTCTTATTAGGTGCTTCTCATAAATAAGGATTGACAGCTTTTTGTTTTTGTTTCAGCACAATTTTTTGTGTACGAACAACACATGATGATAACATTGAATTCTCATCAAAAGAGCCTTTGTTACATGCTTACATTGCTGGATTTTTAAAATTTTACATACAGTCCCAGCTAACCAAAAAAATGCAATCTAATGATGTCGGAATATGACTTTCAACTTACACATGACACCCAGCAATTGTGTCTGACACTGATCCATCATTCCTGTTCTACACTATTCATGTAGTCAAGTAAATTTACATTGTACTTATTCATTAAGCTGATGATTACTTAGAAATATTTATCTGTGAGGTGAATTCAGTGGAGCAATTATCATACTTGGGTATTGAATATGGAGGGGGATTAGAACTGCTGACTTTGAGGTGTGAAGGTAGTAGAACTAACCACTACACTACCTATTGTACACAGCTGATCATTATTTATAAAGGCTGATTGAATGTTTCTTAATGTTCCCATGCCACAGACTCTGTGAATGTTGCCATCACCTTTGCTTAGGCATCATCAAACAAGAAGTCTGCGAACCAACTCCGATGTGTAGTTTTCATTCAAAAAAGAAGCAAAAATTCAAACAAAAAGTTTTGGGATAGAAAGCATAATTATAAGGCATTAACATTTTAAAGAAATTCTGATGTATTAAAATATCTCTGAAAGATTTCTGTGAGTCATTAGTGTGAAGTCAAATGGCAGATACCAAGAAGTGTTCTAGGATTTTTTTAACAATTCACTAGAGGAAATTGACTCTGCAGTCAGTTGGCTGTTGTTTTTGTGGCACCAAACACAAAATGAACTAGTTAAATCAGTCCATTTTTCATACCCTGAATGCCATACACCTTTCTAAATTCACGGAAAAGTCCATAAAAAGTCATAAAATGTACAATCATCTGGACATCTACGTCATGACTTTTACACACCTCTCATTTTTCAGCTTCTTGTCAGGTACCAGACCTTTGTCAATATTTGTCTATAGTTATGACAAGTAAATATTGTATGTAGTCAAGTAATGAGTTAAACAATATTTATAACATTAAAAAAACAAAAGGTATCCCTCATCTGCCTCCTGTATATTTTTGAGGATCACAAAAAATAGGATCATACAGTATATTGGAAATTCCTATGTTTTTCAAATACTTCTCTCTTTTTATGGCTGAAAGAGTTGTGGAACAGTTACTGTGAAACACATCCATCAGACAAAAAAATCTAATCTTCTCTCTGCAACGTGTTTTACATTATTTATTTTCTGATGAAGAATTGCGTCTTATGAAATGTTCAGTCACTCTGATGAACACATGAACACCGTGCTTTATAGATTTTTATTGGGCGAACCTGATTCCATGAAAGACATATCAAATGTGTTAACCATTTTCTGAGAAGACATCAATCATTGTATGGAAAACCCACTGGATGAGGAACTACATTTCCATTGTGGTGGAATGACCTTCCCCTGTCACTCAGAACTGCGGAAACTCTGTCTATATTCAAGAAGAGTCTGAAAACTCACCTTTTTTGGATCCACTTCACCCAAGATCTCTCCAGCTCATTTACTGTGCAATTGTTCACGCATCGTAACTTTATGAGCATCCCCTGATACCACCTTTATTCAGCCACTATGGCGGCATTGTACTTGCTTTTTTGTGTATCTTGGAACATTTAAAAAAAAAAAAAAGAAAGAAAAATTGTTGGGAGGGTATCAGAATTTGTCTGTTCTGTGTTTCATGCATCTACTCGAACGATGAACCTCGGTGCAGCAAGTGGTAGGTAACAAACTAGGTTTACTGGAGACTTTCATGTCTGCAATTACGTCTCTTTCTCTTAATGTAATGCATAAATTCTACTTTTGCTGAGATGTATGTCCTTTTGGACAAAAGCGTCTGCTAAATGAATAAATATGTGTTACATTTAAGTAAGAGATAATGCAAAAGAATAATTTACAATGGGGGGATGCGGTGGTGCAGCGGGCTTGGTTGGGTACCACGCTTTGGTGGGTCTGAGGTTCAACTCCTGCTTGGGGTGCCTTGTGATAGACTAGTGTCTCATCCTGGGTGTGTCCCCTCCCCCTTTGGCCTTGTGCCCTGTGTTGCCGGGTTAGGCTCCGGTTCGCCGGGACAAGCAGTTTCAGGCAGTGTGTGTAATTTACAATGCACCTTCATGAAAGTGTGTTTTAATCTGTAGACAGGTCTCAATTTTTTTGAACGTGTCAGTAAGTACATTGGCTTCCGGTTTTACATATTTACACTAAGCTGTTGCTTACATATCTGTAGATATTTTCTTTCAATATTTTCTGTCTTCTGTACAAGTTATCAGCGGGTATGATCAATAAGCCATAGCACACAAGTTGGTAATATTTAAACAAAAAGGTTAAAGAGGACAGTCCAAAGTCCATAAAGAGTTTGGTTATTTTAATTTACTTTATTGAATGATGAATCTTTATCGCAGCAGGTTTGACCAGTGCAGACTGTCTGGTGGGTCTGGGGTTTGAGCCCTGCTCGGGGTGCCTTGCAATGGACTGGCGTCCCGTCCTGGGTGTGTCCCCTCCCCCCTTTGGCTTTGCGCCGTGTTGCCGGCTTAGGCTCCGGCTCAGGCTCCGGCTCACCGCGACTGCACCTACGCTTCGGACTAGTGGTTGCAGATGTTGGTTGGTTGAACCTTTATGTAATTAACCTTAAGTCTCAATGTTAACAAGCTCTATTCTCACTTCAGTCTGTTTTTAAATTTCAGCCTGTTGGATTCATCTATCCATCAATCCACTGGCAGAAACCATTTGTCCACTACAGTGTCCCAAAGCATGTCCAGGAACTGTTGGGTGTGACTGGTTGTGTGCTGACACTATGTAAATGGACAAAAATGCATTTGAAAATATGGACTTGGAACTGGTGTGGATGCAAATGCTGGCCAGCACTTTTGTTTTATGTTTTGTTTATTTCTCTGTTACACTGCTTGTTTTATATTTCAATAATGCACTGCATAAATCCACCCTCTATTACCTTGGGCCTTGTCACTGAACTGGGTACACACGCATGCCACAGTCTTTTACTGTGAAACCGTTTACTTATTACTACAATTGCAGTTCCATGTTTAATCTCCTGGCACATGCTGAAAACTGATCATTTCAGCTTGTTTTGATATTTGCAGAACAATGACCTTTGACATTTTGTATGTGTCCACTTTTTCTGCAGTAAAAATAAAGTAAAAAAAAAAAAGATTATTTATTGCATCACTACCCAGGGTGGCAGACATCTCTGCATGAACCGCTGGAAAGTTGAAGAGGCATTGTATAAACCAAAGGTATTAATCTGAATTTCTACTGACCCATATGTATGACAAATGCAGTGTTCTCATCATCCTATTCCTGTACCTCCATTCTCCAGTATACTTCAACAAGCCTGACTATAAAGCACATCTGAACAGATTTAAGACTAATCAATTTTTCCTAGGGTTTCCTCAGTGATTTCAGTGTAGCTCACACAAATGCATAGCCATCTTTCTTCTGAATTAACACAACTTGCTCTGCCAAGTTTCCATGTATCTTTTCTTCAGTTAACCCTGACTTCATGTCCATTTGCAAAGTTGGGGGATCTGGGCAATTATATTCTTCAGTAAGGGCTGCATCTCTGTTAGAAGAGATTGTTCTTTAACGCCTTTCTGACCTTTATTTTGGTGTCTCTAGGTTACACATCCTTCTACCACCTTCTACTGTCAGCTCCAGCAATCCTCAGTCAGTCCTTCTTTGTCTTCACTCACTAGTTTGACTCCCCACTTCCACTGGCCCAAAGCTTAGCTGCTTGGTCATGACACATCTTACATCCTCACAGGGTTAAGAGTAGCTACATTTGCAAGTTGCTGATATCTTATGAGACAAAGTAGGAGATGTTCTCCATTCTTCCTCAAAGCACAATGAGTAATAGATCAGTGATAAAAGAAACCTCCTTTCTCACAAGTAAATTTTCCAAATGTGTAGGTTAACTATTTTCAACACTTCCAAAATTACCACCCATTAGCTTTAAGTACTGCACTGTAAGCACATGGACCTTCTGCCAGAACAAAATCATCCTCTAAACTATGTTCTACAGACAAGGTAAAGACAACATTTCTGGTTTGTTTTATAAAATCAATATCCAGGCCTCTTTGGGCCAACAGAGAGACATCAATCCATCACTGCGTCAGGAATGTTGCCTAATCAAAGTGTCCTTTGAGTAAAAATTTGAATCAAAATTGGAATATTACAAGAGGAGCAGCAGAACCTCTGGGCTTTAAATTCTACTTCACAAAACCTCCAGTCCCTTAGCCTGTCTCTTACTCTTTGCGCACTATCTCTCGCATTCTTACCTCCTGTCCCTTTAGTACAAACTTGATTTATATGGTAGACGTCAAGATCTCGCCGCTTCATTAAAAGATTCTGAATGGATTAACTCTACTTATTTAAATTCACTCATTAGCATGCACAAGCTAGTGTGCTCTACTCGATCACAGGATACAGGCTTTCTTGTAACTCCTAGAATAAATAAATCAAATGTTGGTGCCAAAGCTTTCAGTTATGGAGATCCTAAAGTGTGGAATAGTCTGCCAGTCACTTTTAGAAATGACTTAACATTTAAAGCTGTGCTTACCTGTCCACTGCTTTTGTTTTTTTTAACATTCTTTGTTTAAAGATGAGAGGGTGTGGTGGTACAGTGGGTTTGGCCAGTGCCTGCTGTCTGGTGGGTTTGGGGTTTAAGTCCTGCTTGGGGTACCTTGTGACGGACTGGTGTTCCGTCCTAGGTGTGTCCCCTCCCCCTCCAGCCTTATGCCCTGAGTTGTCAGGTTAGGCTCTGGCACCCTATGACCCTGTATGGGACAAGCAGTTCAGACTCTGTGTGTGTGTGTGTGTGTGTGTGTGTGTGTGTGTGTGTGTGTGTGTGTGTGTATATAAAGCTGAGGGGGTGTGGTGGTGCAGTGAATTTGGCCAGGGCCTGATGGGTTTGGGGTTCAAGTCCTGCTTGGGATGCCTTGTGGTGGACTGGTGTCCTGTCCTGTCCTGGGTGTGTCCCATCTCCCTCCAGCCTTATGCCCTGTGTTGCTGCAATGCAACAGTGACGGTTTCGACCCAGCAAAGTATTGAATACAGAGAACTGACCTGAGCTGCACATTATGAATGAAATGATGCTAATAAATTTTTCTGTGAGATGTATGTCGCTTCGGAAAAAAGCATCTGCTAAATGCTATGAATGTAAATAAAAAAAACACTTAACAACAATACATATGCCCATGAAGAAAACATGAATTCAAATTGTAGTCTTTATGTCAAGGTTTCAGTTGGTCTGAGGTTCCATGCACCTATGAAACAAAGCAACTAGTAAATGCATGTAAAGAAAGAATATGTATTTGACACTGTGACATATCATAATTTCTGGATTAAAATGGATTAATTTGCTGGGATTTTTAAAACGCATTCCTGCAGAGGCCACTGACAAAGAGCAAAGAAACATATTTCATAAATGATGCTCTTTCCTACCAGCACACATTATGAATCAGAGGGTGTTTAACTGGATGCTACTGTCTCAAACAGCCTGAACTATATTAGCCTAATCTTTTAAACAACTTTGGAAAGTCAGTCCCTGCCAAAAGCCCAAATAAAGATATCTAAAAAAGTAGGCCAAGTAGTGTGATTAGATTTTGCTTGTAAACAGATGTTCAAAGGCTCTGTATTTAGAAATCCCATTCAAGAAAATGCCAAAGCTAATTAAACAAATTAGGTCATGGTCTGTATCTGTCTGTACAGTGTTTACCTGTCTAATTGTTTATAAGTCCTTACGGACATTCTAAATGGCAAGGCAAATGACCACTGCACTTTTGACCCATTAAAAAACTTCTATTAGCTCTTCTGGGTTTTCTCCTAGGGTATCGCACTGCCGTTCTGACAGATCCTAGAAAAAATGTATAGAATTGCATTACTTTTACATGTATTCATCCAGCAGATGCTTTTCTCCAAAGCAACATACATCTCATAGAGAAATAAAATGAGTGCATGACATCAACAGAAAGAGAGACTTAGATGCAGATGCGTGATTCTAAAGCACAGTTAATTTGTTACTTTCCACCATATGAACCAATGTACATCACACCAGTAGCTGAATAAAGGTTTATCCAAATCATCGACAATTTGTAATGACATGTTTTTTTTTTAAACAGTCCTTCACATTACATGAGAAGCTGTGTGAACGTTTATCCGTCATTCAACGGTCATGATCTCATAGCCATAGAGCGTGATATACGTATACATGATATGTATGCATGAAGAAGGAGATGATAATGGACTGTGTGGTGTTAAACAGCAAATCCAGAGACAGGAGTCGAAGGAGGCACACTTGCAGTCCTAACCTTCTGGAGCACTTAATTCCACTCTGGTCATTCTTGGGATGGAATCAAAGTAACACAAAGCAAGATAAACTTCTCACATGTTCTCCACACTCTTTTCCACAGACTAAGAGTGCCAAAATTTAGTGGGGATCATCTGAAGTCATCATTCCACGAGCAAAAAGCCCTGATCTTGGGCTACAATGTCCACTCATGTCAGCCATGGTGCACAAGTTGTTTTCTTCTTTGATCATGAGGCTACTGCAGCTAAATCTTGCTCATATGAACAAGAAAGTGAGCCAGTTCCTTTTTTTCCCATATCATCTAAAAAACTTCCAATTTTCATCCTCATCTGCAAATCCAGTTAGCAAAGAAACTGCCGGCAGCTGAGATGAGCAGTGGCATAGACTGAATAAAGTCCAAAATTAGCAACGTTGGTGGAGATGCTCAATTTTTTTGACCTGATATGTTGTACTTCCCTTGCAGCTGAAATTACAGTATAATAAAATCTTAAAGAGTAAACTCATTGCAAAAAAAAAAAAAACTATTTAAAAAGCAAAGCATAGACTTTGCATAGGGTGGAAACCAGCATGTGGCAAGGGGAAGGTTGTGGAAGTATGGTGCAGACGTCAACAACAAGTCCATGTCACTCAAGGTCATGGCACAAATAAGGATCTGAGACTCAGCTAAGACAGTTCTTTAATCTGACACAGGACATTTGGACAGGATAAAAAAAAAAAAACCTTTTTTTTTCAAGGTGGGGTAGCAGGTAGGAGACAAATAAGACTGTTTGGCAGTAGGCATGGGAGAATGGTGTTTGCCTTGTTTGAACTGGGTCAGAGGACTGGTGAGAATTCTCCCTTCAACAGCCTTTGGAGACATTTGCACTGCTGGGTCAAAGAACGGCCACTGGCGCAAACCCAGGTTCAGGGCTGAAGTCAATGAGCCGTAAAAAATATGAAAAGGGCTCACGCTGTGTACTTCCTGCACCGAAGCAGAAACCTTCTCAAAGGCAGTCTGTCACGAGCTGACACGCATACACTTGTGCAGCGCTGTAACGGACGATGAAACGATGAAATTGCTATCCCATTGTCAGCTTCATTTTTGTTGCTTTTTACAAAATATACATTTGCAGAAATAACATACAAAAAAGCAACATTCAAAAGTTTTGCTTTCTTCAGCATTGTCTTGTTAAATTTAGTAATCTTATTTTCCAGAGAAACTTAAACATCGAGCCTTTGAGAAAATCACTTCATTCCAGTTTAGTTTCACGAATGCTTTTTTCTGTTCACAGACCCTGAAGCTATTTTTACACTATTATCAACCTATTGAAAAAAACCATGTGTATTGTGTTTAAACTGAGATTCATATGTTTTGCCTATATCTAATTTAAAGTTTTAAAACTGAATCTATGTAACAACAAAAGTGTTATTCTTATACCGGAAGAAGTTAAGTGCCCAGTAACACTTCCTTAATAAATTAAGAAGTGATAGTGAGATTTCAGATGAGATCCCTGCCTAACCTTCCCAGTTACATTCTATGTATTTTCACCACTATATGACTTTTTAAAGGTGCTTTAAATGTCTCTATATTTTTTTATTTGAAATATAATGATTTGAAACAACAAAAAAATTCCCCACACTTAAGGTGATCGCACTGCAAAATTAATTAATTTAGTTTCCTGCTCCTTTTGTTAGCCTCCAGTGAAGTAGGGGAGCAGAATCACGTACAGTAAACTGAAATGCGTATTCATTGTACTTTCACTGTCACTCATACCTCTCATGTTCAGAGCTACATAAAGTTTCCTGAGATTTATTATTGTTACTAATACTATGTATTCCTGTACAGTCTGCTAAATGCGGCCATTGGCCCAATTCTCACAATAGCTGCTCTTGTTTATTGTGACATAGTTGTTAACATGACGACTGAATTTTGTTATATGTTGCATTACCACCATTAATTATTCTACTGGCAACAGAGTGCCTATGTAGTCTAGTTTGTTTCGCCTCTGTGTTTGCTTATACGAAACTTTACCAAATGCATGACGAAATCTTGGAGTTGATTGACTGGATACGTGCAGTTTCTGGGTGGTTTGGCAGCTCTGTGTTGTTTGTGAAGTTTTCAGCACTGCTGGCAAAAAGAAACCCTCCCCTGCAAATATGGGGATGGTAAAAGACCTCACTGCTGACCAGCGCAAGGTATTACAGCAGGGTACAGCATTCCCTATCGAGGTCATTTAAAGCACAACTAAAAGCAAGCGATGGAAAGAGCATCTAAATGTGGATCTACAAAAAAATCCACATAGAACGAGGCAACGGGACACAAAATGAGGCCAGGACTGGCAGCTTTCACCCTTAACGTTGGATCTGAGATGTGGGAATGCAGATCACTGATGATGTCCTACTTCCAAGTTCGTGTGGCAGCAAGTCTTCTGGCCACGTGAAATGTAGACAGTTTAGCACTGACCAAAATGCAGAATCTGTCTGGATCAATATTTCCGCAAAAACAAGCAAATATTTCATACTTTTATTTGTACGTGTAATTTCGTCCACTCAGTCAAGAGCAAACGATGGTGTTACAATTAATTAAAATTGAAAAATTCTTATTTTAACTAAGAAAATCCACAGCGCTACTGTGAATTTTCTGAATATATAAGTGACCTTTAACAACCCTAATCACGTTGGAATGCAATTTTAATTTTACGAAATGAGTATATTAATAATTTACCTGTGCTTTCACGTCCTTCTCCAAGGAAATGTAAGCACAGGAGTCATCCATTCAAATGAGAAGTCTTTTTTTTTCATGGATGCATACATGTAAGTGTATCACACATCGAAATTATGGAAAAAGTGATGGGTTATACTGCATTGGACTTGTCCTGCAATATGTGCAACTACAGAGAAGATTAACTGCTGTGACTGCATGGGGACAGGGAAATCCTTTTAAGAGAGGATACAGACTGCTTCCACTGACGACAGAGTCTCCGCAGGAAGCCATGTCACCAATTCCTTGGTGAGTTTGGCAGGTTGGGCTGCTTATGTGTAGTGTGGGGAGGTGAATCACAAGAAAGTCCCCGCAGGTGCACTTGGGTGAGTTTTTTGTGTCAGCAGCTCTATGTATATCCAGCAGGGCCCACAAGTCATCCAGTGTGATTGAAACTGCCCACTGCAATCCCTGATCCTCAAATAGCATCCTTGAATGGGCCAGATCAACCCAGAAGACAAGGATTAGCTCGCCCTGGTTTACTCCACAATTGATTCTAACTGACACTCGTGTCCACTGCATCTGTGGATGACTTGGATCTCGTCAAGTTCAGTCAAGAACTATAATTTGTCAACGTGTTCATCTCAAGGAGCACGGCGGAAATATTACAGACACCTGATCTGCATGCACTAGCAGAAGGATAGTCTCACCATCCATCTGGCTGACGAGTCGCCGCTTTAAAAAGTTGGAGGGGGGTATAAAAACCATCTTCATCTTAAGGAGCCAGAAATTCTTTGGAGAAACCGAAAAGCTGCTTCTTTGCCAGGATAGTCAAAGTACATGATTATTCACTACATTATCCATGAACATTATTGCAAACATAAAAACTACATTATATAATGTATTATATATAGTGTATAATCATTTACACGTTCGTTTTAACTTATATACTAATATGAAGGCAGAAAACATTTTTTTATGATCTGCATGCATATCTGTCATATATAATAAAGATAAGTTTTTTAATTTGTTCATGACAATCCACACTTGGGTAACATAAATTAAGCTATAATGAGGAGCTTTCTCGATGATAAACTTTCAAAAGTAAACTTATGAATGCTAAGAAAAATAATAATGATTTTTCTAATAAATCATAATATTGCATAGGAAGAAAATATTAGGCAATGTGTAATGTCGCTGTTTTTCTTTTCCTGGCACCTGCAAAGAAACGTGTCCCAACAGTGGGGGAAGTTTTGATTCAGGGAAAAGCAGAGAAGGGAGTTTACGGTCAGCCAGTGGGGGTCCTACACTCTGCTGCGAGCAGGTGCTGGCTGTAGCAAGTTTAATTGGACATGCCGACAGGGTACCTTTACTGTCACCTACCAGGGTACAGTGTCAACGACTGACCTTGCCCGACTTCAGTGATAATATCATAAATCACTGCAAGGGAAAATATTGAAGTGCACCATATTATTTTTATTCTTATAAGTTAATGTTTTTGTGCTTTTGCCAAAGAATCCCATGTTAATGAAAGTCATATACACATTGATATTTTACTGAAGCTATAGGCTACATGGCTCCCTTGGAGCAAGATTTTTTAACTGTGGGACTGAGAGCATCTTCTCCTATATCTGGTGGCATCCTTGCTATAATGTTTTTGCTTCAATGCAATGGTAACCTCCATACTTAAAGATTTTTCACCACAAGCGTCTGCTAAATAAATAAACATGAATGTAAATGTAAACGTAAGTGCAGCAAAACAACCCCCAGTTAAAATCTTCCGCAATCAGAGCAGTTTGCTCTGCATCACAAACTTGAAAGTATCTGAGATAAAAAGGTACTGATTGTCTGCCTTTGGTGTCCTTTCTCCTAGCAAAGGAGTGAGGACAGACACACACACTTTGGCCCAAGGTGGACAGCACAGTGAGCCAGAGCCTAACAACACAGGGCACAAGGTTGGGGGGGAGGGGACACACCCAGGATGGGACACCAGTCCATTGCAAGGCATCCCAAGCAGGACTTGAACCCAGACCCACCAGAGAGCAGACACAAGCCAAACCCACTGTGCCACCACACCCTCCATGAGCCGTAAACAGGTAACCAAAAGGTTGTTGGTTTGAATTCTGTTCCAGCCACTGCTGTGTTGCCCTTGATCGGGGTACGCAGAGGTGCGTTACAAACGTTACTATGTTCCTTCCTGAGTCTGTTCTTCATTCTTGGAATATCGCTTTATTTTCTATTTTTCATTTTCTCATACAACTAATTCTGTCCTAGGGTGGTATAGAGGTACAGAAGGTAGGGCTGGTACCTCAACAGCACTTGGATTGTGCAATTGGATGCAAGTTTGAATCTGGCTCACTCTTTGTGGTGCTTGCATGTTCACTGATATGAAATGATCACAGCTCATATATACTTCATTATGTCCATATGGACCTGCATTAACTACTTTTTTCATCTCCTAATTAAATAAATGCAAGCTCTGTAAAACACCTAGAAGTATTCAACTTTTTCAACGACAAAGTCAGGTAATAATAACCTAAAAATATTCATTATAAACGTGATGGGTGGTATTTTCACAGCTTTTTAAACTTTTTCCCAGCTATTTGAAGCACCTTCCAATACCTTTCAATGCCTGCCATTAGATGGAGAGAGAGACCCCGCATTTTAAATTACATGCTGTTTACTATAAACAAGATAGAGTTATAATGAGGTCTGAAGATAATTACAAACAAACATTTGTATATTATTTTCATTAATGATTATGCTTTTACAAAGCATGGTAATGTATTCCCTCGCAAGCTACATTTGACATCAAAGGCTTGCATGGAATGTTCCAGTTTTTACACAAAAAGTACACAGCAGGTTAAGAAGTTAAGTGAACAAAAAAAAGTATCTGATTGACCGATATTATATTAAACAGGCTGGGATATTCCTGATAGGCTTCCCCTCTGCTTTTATTTGGCGATGCTTTTACCATGGTGGCACAGCGAGTGGTGGTGCAAGAGGATGTGGGTTCAATCCCCACTCAGTCTGTGTAGAGTTTGCATGTTCTCCCTGTGTCTGTGTGGGGTTCCTTCAGTTGCTCTGGTTCCCTCCCACAGTCCAAAGACAGATTGTTCAAGTAGATTGGTAACTCTTAGTCACCCACAGTGTGCGAGCGACAGAATGGGGTTCGCTGATGTACGGATGAATATATATAGCAGTGTAAGTCACTGTGGGTGAGTAAGGAGTGGGCTGACAACACTACATAGTGGTCATTGGAAGCTGCTTTGGAGAAAGTGTCTCCTAATTGAAGGCTTGTATATGATGGCTTGACCTCTGATATAATAAACTGCTCTCTACTGTGCTCAGAAGACTGCTCTCCACTTCTATGAAAGATCGGGACACTCAACGGTCACCCAACAAATCCCTTCAGCTCCTTTCTTAGGGCCGTTCGCAGTTTGCCGCCTGTTCACAGGACGGGTAATAATAGCCCTTGCACAGCAACTGGAAAGGCGGCAACGCCTGGAAGAAGTTACAGTCTGACCTGTTTGGAACTGAAGAGTAAACAACTGCAGGGACCATGTGACACTTTAGCTGCAATATCCTGGTAGCAGGAGTTCAAAAGCTGTCAGTGCCTGGCTTTCATTTAGACCTGGCATCAAGTCATTAGCCCTGTTTTCCTGTTTTCCTGGCAGTCTTTTCGGGTAAACGTGAAATAAAATGACTGCAGAGTTTTTATTACAAGTAGGCGACTTGGGTTTCTGAACATAGTAGGTCATTGAAAATAACGCAACCAAGCGGAACCGAAACACCGCATAGATGAAGGATCTCGAAATTTATTGACTTAAATTTCTCAGACAAGCTTTTCGGGCTGTCGATACTGTCCCGCGGGGCAGTTTTCTTAGGCCACCCATTCTTTTGCGTCCTTGTCTTGGTGAGCCACCTATAGGAAAGAAGCAGCAGGACCTTGTATGACCTCAGGAATGCGGTTGGACCTGACCGTCAAGGGGACTTACTTTCAACGAGCTCTTAATGCAAAATGATCACAGGTGAATAAGAGACAAATCAAACAAAGGTATGATTATGCAACAGAGACAATCAGATCATCAGACGCAAAGGTGCGTGCAGACCCACACAGCCAAGGCTCTACCGCAGTGCATTCAGAATATGATTTCGACATATGATTAGCTGGCAGTCTCCAAAAAACACAACCACCGACTGAAAATGACGAAAAGAAGAAATAAGGCTGCTATGGAAAAAAGAGTTGAATTTGACGGGAACAGAATCTCCCATAGTTGTGCTTTTGCCATTTTATTCGCTGAACGGAGCAATAGTCGTCTAAGTGACATCCTTGACCATTCTGTTGATGTTATGATACCAGATTAGTACCATCTGGATCTCTCTCAGTTTCACCGAATTCTTGGTAATAACCATATACACAATGACAGCTTCTTGTGCTGTAGTGGCATGACCAGCACATGCTCATCTCTGAATCTTTCCAAATACAGCAAGTGAAAGTTGTCAAAATTAACAGTACATTTTGCTATATGTTGTATAGTAAAATACAGAAAAGGCTTGTTGCTAGTATGTTGCTATACCTTTCCTTAATTCAGCAGCTATTACACACATTAAAGAGAATCTGTTGCTTGTTGAAATGTGACGGGAAGAACTTCTAAGTCATGACAGTAATTTCGATCAAGTGTGACCCAATGGGGGGTGCGGTGATGCAGTGGGTTTGGCCTGCGCCTGCTCTCTGGTGGGTCTGGGGTTCGAGTCCCACTCGGGGTGCCTTGCAATGGACTGGTGTCCTGTCCTGGGTGCGTCCCCTCCAGCCTTGTGCCCTGTGTTGCCGGGTTAGGCTTTGGCTTACTGCAACCCCACTTGGAACAAACAGCTTCAGTGTGTGTGCAACCCAATGTTTCATTTATAATAGAGGAAAAAATGCTTCACACACCTTACCTGTAAATTCAGGTGTAATGAAAGAAAGTGGCATCCAAAACAAAAATCACCTCCTAGGGTCATGATGGTGACTGTTGTGACGGGAAGCTCTCATGCATGACCTTTATCTCTGTACAGCACAGAGCACAGGGTCTGGATGGCAGCCAGCCTGCCAGCGCGCCACTGCGGTCCGGCTATTTTACATCTGTGTCGGCAACGTGAGAACCGACTGCAACGGACAGCTCCACAAACAAAATGGGCACGTACTTTTCTTTTGTCTCGCGCAGCATGCATGGGAGAACCTCTCCAGGTACCAGTGGCGAGGCTGTCTCCAGCGGCTGGCGCAAAGAGCATCGCGTGAGAACAGCGGAGACTCTCTGCTCCGATGAAACCAGGAGACATCACAATGAAAAGAGGATCTGTGCACATGGCTGTGGTTTCTGTGGTGTTCCTTTTTTGGGCAGACTGTAGACTGAAAGAAACAAAATGTCCCAATTGCTCAAACCTTCAGTTACCCAGGACACGTTAGTGATCAGCATGTACGCATTTAGTTGATGCTTTTCTCCAAAGCAAACTGTTCACCCGTTTATGCAGCTGGGTAACTTTTACCGAAGCAACCCAGGGTAAGTACCATGCTCCAGAGTACTGCAGCTGGGATTCAAACCTGCAACCTTCAGGCTGAAAAGCACTACCCACTGCCTTCTGGAGATGTTTCATTTAGATTACATTTATTCATTTTCCTGACACTTTCCTCCAAAGCAACTTACAATGTTAAGGTACTTACAATTATTTACCCATTTATACAGCTGGAGAGAGGGGGTGCAGTGGGTTGGACTTAATCCTGGTCTCTGGTGGGTCTAGAGTTCAAATCCCACTTGGGGTGCCTTGTGATGGACTGGCGTCCTTTCCTAGGTGTGTCCCCCTCCAGCAGTTCAGACTATGTATGTATGTATGTAGGTAGCTGGATAATTTTACTAGAGCAATTTAGTGTAAGTACCTTACTCAAGGGTATCACATCCAAAGACAGGAACTGATTCTACAACCTTTAGGTGCTAAGGCAGTAGCTCTAACCATTATGCTACCATCTATCCTGAACTACTCACTTTTTTAATCTATCCAGGACTGTGTATACAGTCTATCCAGAGACAGCTGGTAGTGTAGTGGTTAAAGCTGTTGCCTTTAGACCCAAAAGCTCCAGGTTTGAGCCCCCTGTGGAGTGGTAGTACTCTTGAGCAAGGTCTTTACCCTAAATTACTCCAGTAGGATTACCCTCCGGTATAAAGGGGTAAATAATTGTAATCTTAACATTGTAAGTTGCTTTAGAGGAAAGCATCAGGTAAATGTGTGAGCATAAAACCCACTAACAATTACAGCACTATGGATGTTTACACAAAAGAGTGATATTTGGGGACAACAATCTCATATTTGTCCAGCATTGTGGGTAAAAGTGTTGAGATGGATTCCAAAATACTATACTTGGGTGAAGCCACTTGTCCCAAGCAGGGTTGCGGTGAGCTGGAGCCTAGCCCAGCAACACAGAGTGCAGGGCTGGAGGTGGGGGTGGGGACACACCCAGGATGGGATGCCAGTCCAACACAAGGCACCCAAAGCAGGACTTGAGCCCCAGACCTGGCAGAGAGTGGGACCTGGCCAAACCTACTGCACCACCGCACCCCCCCCCGTGTTAAGTACGTAAACACACACACACACACACTGTCTGAACCGCTAGTCCCATATGGGGTTGTGGGGAGCCGGAGCCTAACCTGGCAACACAGGGCGTGAGGCTGGAGGGGGAGGGGACACACCGAGGATGGGATGCCAGTCCGTTGCAAGGCACCCCAAGTGGGATTTGAGCCCCAGACCCATGGGAGAGCAGGACCCGGTCCAATCTGCTGTGCCACCGCGCTCTCCCCGTGTTAAGTACACACACACACACACATCTTCAGAGCCGCGTGTCCCATATGGGGTCACGGGGAACCGGAGCCTACCCGGCAACACAGGGCGTAAGGCCGGAGGGGGAGGGGACACACCCAGGACGGGACGCCAGTCCATCGCAAGGCACCCCAAGCGGGACTCGAACCCCAGACCCACCGGACAGCAGGACTGTGGTCCAACCCACTGCACCACCGCACCCCCGCCCCGTGTTAAGTAGTGTTTCTCAATTTATTATTATTATTAGCCAGTATCCTCTTTTTATAAATACATCACAGGCATTTCGTGCACCTGGAACTAAGAAGTGGAAGGGCCTTTCGAAACATGCTGCTGTTTGTTTCTCGAGATCACGCGAATAGTTGAGAACACGCGACCCCCCCCCCCCCCCCCGTCAGCGGAAGCCACTCAGTGCTGTAGCGCCACCTGCTGGCGCGCTGCGGCATCGACGACGCTGTGGTGGCGACCCATACTGCCAATAGAGGAGGATCACGAGAGTCTCGCACCCTGAGCTGCTTGGTGGGTGCTTCTCGGCTCCTGATCTACTTGGTGGGTGTGGGATTCGAGCCCACGAATCCAACACCCACCAAGTAGATCAGGAGCCGAGAAGCACCAGCCTGTGCTGCTGTTCCCCCCCGTGCAACGCTCTACATCTACAAAACATAAATAAACTTACTAAAAAAATTATTCACACCACTCTTCTAAATATATTTCGGGGGCATGTGGGCAGGTGCGGTTTTGTTCCTGGTCCTTGTGTTTCCTCTCACGTCCATCCGGCAGAGAAGCACTTAGACCGGCGCTGATCGGAAGAGGACGGCGGTCCCCGCGGTCACTTGGACCACACCTGAGGGTCAGGTAAGATTAAAGGCAGGAAGAGGTGAGTTTGGAAGAACAAAGCCAGAATTTCTCTTTGTCCCAGCTCAGCCGGCATTTCTGCGGAGCAGAATTTGACTGCAGAGTTCTTTCTCCGTTGGAGCTTCAAAGAAAAACAACATGAAATATGTATCGACAAAGTCACTATATATAGAATAATAGGGAAGAAAATAGAGAGATACTGAGGACCACAAAGGAAAGGCTGAGGGCAGGATTCCCAATGGAGCTGAGGTCATGGTAATGATGATTAAAAGCCTCATGACTGTAAAACCCAAATTAAAGTCCGTTGTAATGTTGCGAGGGGGATGCAGTGGTGCGGTGGGTTTGGCCAGGTCCTGCTCTCCGGTGGGCCTGGGGTTCGAGTCCTCTTTGGAGTGCCTTGCAATGGACTGGTGTCCTGTCCTGGGTGTGTCCCCTCCCCCTCCAGCCCTGCCCCCTGCGTTAGGCTCCGGCTCACCGTAACCCTGCTTGGGACAAGCGGTTTAAGCCAGTGTGCGTAAAACATTGCGTACGTTTCAGCAGGTACAGCGCCTGTGAGGAAACTGCATCGTCTGGGTGTGAAGTTGTTAGTTAAGGCAAAAGGGAGGAGAGAGAGAATGGAAAAAGTGGGAAATTATAATTCCTTAAAATTGCAAGCTTTGGAAAGAACAAAAAGCAGTAAATGGAGAAATATCAAGTTTCAAGTTTATTTTCATAGATACAAGTACCAAATACATGTATCAAGAAATTCTTTTCCTGAATGCTTCTCCACAGACTATGGGCAAGGACAATAGGAATACTGCACAAACAAAACAGTGTCAATTACAGTAAATAACAATAGCAGCAATAACAATACATAATGGTAACAGTGGTAACAATAACAGTAGCAGTCAGAGATCAATATTACACTTTAGTGACTGTATTGGGCTGAACATTCAGGTAGCTGATGCTTTTCTCTAAAGCAACTGAAAACATTACAGTATTTACAATTATTTGTCTATTTATGATAAATTCACAGAACTTCATTACAGTAATTCAGGGTAAGCACCTTGCACAAGGGTACTACAACCAGCAGGGAGACTTGAACCTGTACTCTATCAGTCCAAACACAACAGCACTATCCACAACACCATCAACTACCCCACACTGGGCACCTGGTAGTAATACTGTAATCTGTATGCGGACCATGTCCATAATTAATGCAACTTTTCCTTTGCACTTGTACCACTTTATATCCATTTCAGGCTATAGGTAATGTGCAATATTTATTAGCTATTCACATAATATTAAAGGCCACAAAGCTGATGGTACTGATGATTATGTGGGAGGGATGGACAGTATTAAGCAGTCAAAGACTGAAAAGACTGAAAATTGCCATGGATGGAGAAGGTTGCAGTGTCCATCACCACATTTGCTTAAGGCTACAATCGAGCTTTGTTCAGGAGGGGTGGGCAGCAGCTGGTAATCGGACCCCTGGAGGTAATAACGGTCATGACTGAATATATCCTATGAATACAGTTCTTTCCATATAGAGCTCATAAAAAGAATAAGACTTGGAAAGTATTTTTTTAACCTACATTTCTTCATTTAACTGATGCTTTCCTCCAAACTGACTTACAATGTTAAGGTATTTACTTGTATTTAACCATTTATACAGCTGGGTGATGTTGCTGGGGCAGTTTAGGGTAAAGACATCACTTAAGAATACAACAACCAGCGGTGGGGATCAAACCTGTGACCTTTGGGTCAAAAGGAAACACTTCTAAGCGCAACGCTACCGGACACCTCAGGCTTCAAAAAGCTCTCCTCATAAATCTTCATAAATTTATGAGGATATTTTTGTAATTTCTATTTATGGCAATATCTTTATAAGTGATGCAGCATTGTCTAAAAAAGTTGGTGTTTTACTTATAGTGATCTGCTACTCCATAGAGAGGTCAAGATCCAAGAAATGCATGTTTGTGCCAATGTACAGAAATAAATCATAACTGTGTGTGACTGAAGGTGATGAAGATAGTAATAACTTTCAAACACTGTGTGTTCACTCCAAGATATTATTAATACACCCGAACCTTCAGGACATGGGGGGGCGGGGGGGCGGGGGGGCAGCCTTACTTACTTACTTACTTACTTACTTACTTACTTACTCGTTCACTCACACGCACACGCACACGCAGAAGCACAAGCACAAGCACCAAATGGGTAAGAATGATATCTGAGTTTATTTCAATCACCACATGTGATGCTACACCTGGTGATGGTTATTCCTCATTTATTATGATCATGCTTCTCCGCTAATTATGACCATGATTGATGAGTCGTTGATTACGACAGCGGTCGCGCGCGAGGATCGGTGGGCGCGGCGCGGGGCGGGGATGGGCGCGGTGTTTCCCACTCACTTCCTCAAGGGACCGCCTTCCTCAGTGGCAGCCCCGCTCCCCAAGACCCCCCGATGAGGAGCAGGTGCGGAGGGACACGGGGGACCGAAGGAGACGCGCAGTCGAGCGCTCGCGCGGACAAAGGGAACGGGTCGCGCGCAAGGTACGTGCACCGTTATTTCACTTCATAAACATCATGTATTACTTTCTTCTGGTCAGCTGTGTACGTAAATACACTGTTAAGATGTACATTTTTCAAAGTGTGCAACTGAAAAGGCTTTTTTTAAATGTCCGTACGGGTAAAAAAAAAAAAAGTTGAACGGTCCTCGTGCACGGCACTTTGATTCTTATTGTAACCACTGGAAAAGAGATCATAAAAAATTAATGAGGAAATAGATTATAGAAATTTATTATTATTATTATTATTATTATTATTATTATTGCTTTCTCGGCACCGATTGCATGCAAGGATTTTTGCTAGACTTGATTCGCTAACCCAAAGAGCAGGATTTATGTTCTTTTAATTGAGTCTCATTACTTGTTGATAGTCTATAGTATGAATGGAGGAAAAATGACGGCAGGAGGTGCAATGAAATAATAAAGACGACGTTGTGTGGCTCTCGACTGCGCCGCAGGGGCCGCGTTTTCTTTTACTGTGTCGTCAACCGTGGAATATTTGCTGAGCACATTTTGGAAGTTTTGTGCAAGACTCCCACATTGTGATTGTCAGGCATCAGGTGTTTATGTTTTGCAAATATCAATTCCAAAATTGCACTCCTATTTTGTAACACATTATGCAAATATTAAGGTTCTAATGAACATGGACACCTGGATAATGAGACCATAGTGGTGTTTCAGTGTCTCTGATTTCATCCTGTAATAGTTGAAAATTAGTCACAATCATCCTTTCTTTTTGAACTAGGCTGAAAAAAAAAAAAAAAAAAAAAAACTTACAGATATCAAATGAGCAAATTAAAGTAGGAGCTGGTGAGGTTCACTATTCCACTCCTTGCAATTGACATATTACTGTTAATTTCCCAAATCTCCTGTTGCATTATGGAACAGAGGACAAAGAAGAAATAAACCAGCAAAGGCACTTATAAACGAATGGCCATTTTAAGGTACAAAGAGATTTTCAAGGCTTCATATGTCTCTAGTGCCAAAATTGCTTTTTACTCCGAAGTAGCATGGTATCATGAACAGCATACTGTATCTAAAGCTTATTGTACTGTGTCTTTGAAGTTAAGGCGCTTTGCTTTATGTATGTAAGATGTGCTTGGAAAAGGGAATCGCAAGGAGGACGGCCACTCGTGATGAGTATGCTGAAATATGTCAGCATCTTCTGAGGATTTCAAAATGCACTTAGTAAGAGCATAGTGAGAGCAGCGTACTCAATATGATGTACTGTCACCTTTGATTTAAAGGTAAAAACTGTTCTCTGTGATTGCTATGCAGGTACGGAGAGCTCATGAGGTAGAGATCACCTGCAAATGGATGGACCAGCGATCCTAATCCTACTGGGACTGAAGCAGCACTTAATGCAGATGTTAGATCTTTTTTGGTTTACTCTAATATATTCATTCATTATATCGACAAGGTTATGTAAACTCTTGAACGTGGCTTTGCCAGAGAAGGAACGTCTGCAACAGAATTATTTTACAATGAAATATACGTGTACAGAAAATTTATGTCAATCTTAATATATTACGTGGATGCTGCTGTCACACTGAGGTGCAGCTTACAATAATAACTTAATTCCTGGGATAACTGAAGCCCAGTCCTCCTCAGACATCAACCGCAGACTCTCTGTTCTTCATCATTCATCAGTGCGTCAAGAGTGTGCATGACTCTTTATTCCAATGGACTTCGGTGGGAAAGATCGCCGCTCAGTGCAACACGTCACTGCCTGGCTCACAAATAGGCTATGAATTATTTTTTGATATCCAGCAACCTTCAGTTTTCACCTTTGTATCGCTGGATGAATCACACACACACACACACACACACACACACACACATTTTCAGAACCGCTTGTCCCATACAGGGTCGCGGGGAACCGGAGCCTAACCCGGCAACACAGGGCGTAGGGCCGGAGGGGGAGGGGACACACTCAGGGCGGGACGCCAGTCCGCCGCAAGGCACCCCAAGCGGGACTCGAACCCCAGACCCACTAGAGAGCAGGACCCGGTCCAACCCACTGCGCCACCGCGCCCCCTGGATGAATCACAATTAATGATTTTTTTTTTTTTTTTTTTTTTTTGCACATTAATCACTTTACGGCCGTTAATTTTCCACGTGCCTGGAACATCCCACCTTACTGATGTAAAACTTGCGCTTTTGCATGTGGCATGTGTCCTGGAATGTGTGGCCCTGTCTCCTCAGCTTGGGTGTCCTGCAGCAATGGCGCGTAGAAGAGGTGCAGGCGGTGGTGACAGCAGTCACTGCTGCTCCTCGCTGCGCCTGAATGAGGACAATGCCCGCTTCTGTCTGCTGGCTATGCTCATTTTGCTGTATCTGCTCTGTGGCGCTGCTATCTTCTCCGCTCTGGAGCACCCCTCTGAGCTCCGAGCACGGAGGCACTGGGACGAGCGGCTGGGAAACTTCACCCGCCAGCACGGCATTAGCCTCTACGCCTTGCGGACCCTGCTGCGGCAGTACGAGGAGGCCAACGTGGCCGGAATCCGCGTTGACGCCCTGCGGCCCCGCTGGGATTTCTCGGGAGCCTTCTACTTTGTTGGCACTGTGGTCTCCACCATTGGTGAGCACCTTGCTTTACCACGGTTTCTACCATTTTCTGCACAACAGGGTTGGTAGTTAAATGGAGACTTGGAAGCAGAACATAGACAAACCAAATTCACAGTGATATACCATGTGCCCAGGCACAGATGTAACAAATACAGCTGATGGGTTAATATTACTGGAATATCAGGAGGAAGACGGGACACAAAACATAAAACAAGGAATGTGTCGGAGGCTGTGAAGTATCAGCAATAAATCCTCTACTTTATAAAACGCATCTGTGTATTTTCATGTTAAAAAAAACACATAGTATTTACACAAAAGAAAAAGGATACAGTTAATAGAGGCAGACATTTAACATAATGTTATAATATTAAGATCACCAAGATGCAATTACCATATCTCTAACATTGTTTATATCCGTCTCTTCTGTATGTCTCAATTTCCCTGAGCTTGTAATTTAACAGCTTTTTTAAAAAATGGTTTTCCTTTCTTCTTTTCCCTTATTAAACAATCAACTCTGTAAAAAAAATATTCAATGATGTTATTTAATATTTTGCAGTTATAATACCTGTTCATTAATAGGTAAATATTATGTATAAATATTCATAAAAATAAATATTTATTCATAACAAAATTATAATGCATAAAAAGGATTGGTGCTATGATGCGTAATTAAAAAAAACAGAAAGACGTCTAACTTGTTGCCAAATTTTTACAATGAGCTTAAGGTAAAATTAAATTTTCCATCAATTCTGACAACATTTAATAAAATACAAAATTCATTTATTATCTCATGCACTGTTTTCAGTTGCTGCTGTGAAGGATCTTAATTCTTTTTTATTTCAACACACTGGGTCTTTTATTATGGTCTTGTTTTATAATTTATCGTTGACTATTCCTTAGCTGACACTTTTACTCAAAGCAACTATGAGCTTCTAAGACCAGCATTATCTGAGGAAAGTCATTTTTGTATTAGATGTAGACCACTTGTTTTCATCTCTAAACAAGAATCTAATTGGCCCATGGAATATCATTTATGAAAAGTACTTGTTTCAAAGATTACTATACATTCATATGCAGAGGAACATTTTTAGTGTTTGTTGAAAACGTTGTAAAACTTTACATACTTCCATAACCCTATGAATGTATATAGTAAAATACTTCTCTCATCTCAGATTACACCTTCTACTGTGATTCTTCAAACTTGTTTAAATTAATCTTAGTCCCTCTCCTTCCAACAGGATTTGGCATGACCACTCCAGCCACCATTGGTGGCAAAGTCTTCTTGATCTTTTATGGGCTCATAGGCTGTGCAGCCACCATCCTCTTTTTCAACCTCTTCCTTGAGCGTATTATCACCATGCTGGCCTATATTATGCGCTGGTTCCATGAAAGACAGCTGCGGCGTACTGGAGCTGGGACTGAAGGCGAGGATGCAAGGGATGAGGAAGACAGTCTGGAGGGCTGGAAGCCCTCGGTGTACTACGTAATGCTAATTCTGGGTGTGGCCGCCATGATGATAGCCTGTAGCGCCTCAGCCCTCTACTCCGCCATGGAGGATTGGGACTACTTTGAGTCTCTTTACTTTTGCTTTGTTGCCTTTAGCACTATTGGTTTTGGGGACCTAGTGAGCAGTCAGAGGGAGAAGTACAAGTCCCAGGAAGCCTACCGTGTGGGAAACTGTCTGTTTATCCTCATGGGTGTCTGCTGCATCTACTCCCTCTTTAATGTAATTTCCATAATCATCAAACAGACTCTTAACTGGATCCTTAGCAAACTGGACTGCCGGCATCATTGCAGCTGCCCTCCCTGCTGCAGATGTCACTGGCTTGGTTGCTGCTTCCCCTGCTTTCCAGGCAAGCGCTCACGTCACCTGCTCCACCCTGCTCGTGGCCACCACCGGAAGCACCACCGAAGTCATAATGCTGTGCACCCGGTCCCCCAGAAAGATGGTCTCGGACAGCATCGCTGCGCTGATGTGTCTGTGGAAACAGTGTGCGACAGTGAAACGGATGGGACAGCGGGGGTCGACGTTGGGTACAGGGTTGGACGCCGTCTCTCAGACGAGATGATCTCGGTGAAAGACTTCATGGCCTCCAACAAGGTGTCTCTTGCCATTTTGCAGAAGCAGCTATCTGAGACGGCACATGGGGGCATCCGCCAAAACCACGTTCGCCATAATGGCTTTACTGATGGTGTAGGTGCTTTTGCCATCATGAATAACCGCTTGCAGGAAACCAGTGTAGACAGGTAACCAAACAGCTTATACGTGGTATTACAAAGCAAGCCTAAACGAACAGGTATTGAAATCTTTCCTCAAAAAAAAAAAAAAAGAGAGCCAATATTCTAGTCATGTCCCAGTGTCGTAGAGCCGTGATTTTCTTAAGAATAAAACTGGAGAGATATTTTTTAAATGTGTAAATACTCATATTTAAAGTGTTAAAAGCTGATCTATTGATTATTTTGTACATCAATTTTTAATCCTATTTAACACTTTTTTTTTTTTGATGTTACACGTGTATTTTTGATATTAGTTTTCATTTGACATTTCATTTGGGTATGAGTAGCCCAATACAGAAAGAAAGACAGGAGCACACAACACGTTAAAAAACGAAGGACCCTCTGGGAGCGCCACAGTCTGCATTTCAACAGCAACTTCGATGAGCTGCTAACGTGCTACCTCTGAACAGTTTCATCGCTAAAAGTTTTGAAAAATGGTGACGCTGTGTTCTCATATACAAATTGTGAAAATAAATGTTGCTTAGTGTTATGGTTAGCTAGTATTTTCTTTTTATGACAAAAAAAAAGTTCTACTGTGACTCCTGATGTTCATCTCACATTTTTAAGTTAGCCACATGGATATGGGGGCAACGCTAACCTTACAGCCACCATAAGGAGAAGGCACCAGTTGGTGGTAAGTCTGGCAAGTTCCTTCTGACATCAGGCACTACAAAGAGTTAAAAATGGATCTCAAACATGCTCTTGCGGGCACTATGTCCACTTCTCAAAAACACAGACAAAGCTTATTTCATTCAAGGCAGGTGTTACGCCATATAATCATAATTTCATAATGGGGATTTCTGACAGAGCAGCTCATACAAATCCATTCAATAAAGGCTGGAATGTGTGTAGTTAAGAACAGGGTCACTGCATTGCAGATGATTGAGGACACCACCAGTCATCACAGATTATGGAGTCACCAAATGGTACAGCTGAAGGAGAGATGGGGATGTTCCCCCACATTCTCCAGCTGTGATTGGATTAGAAAGTCATGTTAAAAAAGAAAAAAGAAATTCGGAGTTTTCAGTTGGTCTGGACCGACTGTGAAAACGAAACCACCTAAACATTGAAGTCCATTAGTGAATTCCTGATGCTACTCGATTACACAATGTATCATACCTGAAATTGTGCAGGAAAATCCACAAGCTGTTATTCTTCCATGGTTTTGCAATACATTATAAGGGTATGGACTTGTGCAACAGAGAATAAATGATTTACATGTACACATTCAAATAAAAGGAGTTTATTTCTGAAGTTCATTGTGTGTATGAAATGATTTTCAATAATAGCTTTCATGTTCTTCTGATAAGCCCATACATCTCCTTGACTATGCATGATTATTCTCAGGCCATCACAGGCCTGTAGGTTGATGATTTCCTTCAGAGATTTCTATTTTTAATATTTCAATTATTCAGTCATTGGGGAGCCGGCGTGTTTTGACTTTTCTAGTCTCCTTCTTCTTTTTTTGACACGACCACAACTGTTTTGATTGTACATCGACTGCCTGGAAGAAGAGGGTCAGGATTGCAGAAGTGATTGGCTTAGGTTGTCCGCAATCAAACAAGATGTCTGTAGAATAGTACTTGATGGACCCTTAAGAAAATGAAATCTTTACCGATCTTATCATGAGATCCTGAGGACAAATTGGGGAGCGAGGAACAAGCTGCCCCTCGGAATCACATCACAGCTGCTACGCCCTCCCCCACATCAGCAAGGGACTTAACGGTAGGGGCCTTCTGGTCCTCTCTGAGTCCACACTACATGGACACCAAATATTATTGATTTAATTTTTTACCTCGTATCATTTAGTAGCTTTTGACTGTTCCTGCCAATTCAGTCACATGTAGCTGAAAGTGTATATCACCAGTTCTAATGACATTGTTTTGAAAAGCTACAGGTGGATTGTTCAACACAGATAAATGAAGTATAGGGATAAATGATGATAATTATAAATAATTATTCATTATAGGAATAATTTATCTACTAGATAAGAATCTTTATAAACTAGATGAAGAGCCTGAAATAATTTGAACAATGAATTACCTCATTAATTACTAGAACAAAGCAGGCATGGTGGCGCAGCGGGCATTGCTGGGTCCCAATCTCTGGCTAGTCTGGGGTTCGAGCCCTGCTTAGGGTGCCTTGCGACAGGCTGGTGTCCCATCCTCGGTGTATCCCCCGTGCCCTGAGTTGTACACGTGAAATGGAAACACAGTTTATGTTACCTATAGTATTTTTGGATTATTATTTAACCTAACTTCATTTTACAGTAGATCTGTAGATAAGCTGTGACTGTATCCTTACTGCCTCTTAAGTATGACAAGACAGTGAATACATGGAGGGACTCACTCTAGTTGCTAGGTAAGACAGTTAAGTTCAGAGTAAGTACATGATCGTACGCCAAAAAACCCTTTGCCTCCATCCACTCTGACAATGTTTCTTTTTTTTCCAAGACACTTCATGATACCAGTACAGTTCAGGGACCAGTATTACTGAAGACACCAGGTTGAAAAGCATAGAGAGGAGTTCTGGAGATGAGTTGAGACATTTAAAATCCAAAAACAGAGACCTGAAGAATCTAATCTAATGTGAAAGAACATTACTTATGAAGAATAAGACAGAGATAATAACCAGCTCAGTTTGAATGACCCACAATATCTCAGAACTGGGATCATGTGGTTTGGAGGTTCTTAAGCTACCATGTTCCCAGGTTCCCAGTAGGTAGCGTGGTATTACAGCCACTGCCTTCCACTTGTAGGACCCAGATTCAAAGTCCATCTCCTGCTGTTCTACCCTTCAACAAGGTAGTCATCCTGACCATATATTTAACCATACTTATAGCTGTAGACATGAACGATACAAAATATTCCAGCCAATTGTGTCCATCCAGTCTAAAAGATATAGAGTTAAAATGCAGGGTATCCGGTACAGGCCTTAATGTAATAAAATTGACGACAAACTTATTTCACTTTAGGCATTGGTTTTAAAAGGGGAAGCAAAGGACGGCAGACTATCTGTATTCTTATTAGGAGTTACTCTCAAAGTATCAGATACTTGTTTCTGTACAGTCTTGGAATCTAATAGGAGAAATTGGGACCACAGGAGATGTATTGAAGAGGGGACAGCTAGTAACATAGTGGTTACAGCTCTTGCCTTTGGACCCAAAGGTTGCAGGTTTGAATCCTACTTCCTGCTGTAGTACCCTTGAGAAAAGTACTTATCCTAAACTCCTTAATGAAGTTACACAGCTGTATTAATGGGTAAATAATTGTAGGTGGCTTAACATAAGTTGCTTTGAAAGAAAAGCATCAGCTAAATGAGTAAAAATAACATTGGGGGGAATTAAACACAGTCCTGTAGATTGGTTATAAAACCCGCTAACCAAATGCATGCAGATTCGCACAATTGCCCCAGTCTTGACATAACAGTGGTCTCTATATGCTTTGTATTGAAATTGAGACATTTAGCTTAGAATATTGAAAGGTCGCTTTGCCTCCCACAAAAGACGTAACTACGTCAGCGTCGTGTCCTCTATCGTCCACTGCAGGATGGACACAGGTGAGAAATGATGGACACCGCTCAGATCCCTCTGCGCTAATGCCATTCAGCATTTCCATCAAAAATAACATTCTGAATCAAAATTAAGTGTGTTACAACTGCCAGGACAAATTGTCAACTGAAATAAAAATGGCCACAGCCCTCCATTCTCATTATGTGTCAGTAAATCTTTATCCATTTTGCCCTATAAACATAATGCAGTACAACCAATGCTTCTGTGAAATAATTCCACATGATTTTAACAAGCAAGTTAAAGCCTTAATGTCTTTGTGGTAAGAGTTTAAGTACAACATTTTTCCAACTTAACAATTGCTTAAGATATAACCTGCTGACGACACAGACCGCAGTTTGCCCACATAATCTACACCTTACTGGTCATTCTTATTACAAATCGAAAAGTCAGTTCGAAGCAGTGTTTGTTTTGTAAAATGCATAATTTATCCCACGTATTTTTCACAAAACCTTTATTTTACACCATCTCTTAAAGTCAAACCACGAAGTCGAACCACCATAGTGCGCTGCTACAATACACACTGCTGCAGCTTAACTCCAATGACAGAATCTGACGCGTTAGTGAAGCTGGTTAAATACAACAGTGACGCATTGCAGGTAACACGCAGCCAATCATCGAAGCTCTTTCCGTGTCACCCGCCTTCTGAGCCAATAAGAAATCACGTTGAATTTCCGTTTTTCCGTTTCTTTTTATTCATTAATACCAGAATAATGCAGTCAAGTATATGTTTCATATTTACAAATATTACATGTGTCGGTTATAAAACTGTTCCCCGAACTATATAAATAAAAACAAATCAACACATACAGCGTTACCACGCAACTTATGGATCTAAACGTATCTCATTCTTCCTGCTGGCACTTTATTATGCTTTTGTATGGTAAGATGCTATAAAATTACACACTAAGTATCTATACGCCGGCCAAATAGGGCAACTGGCTTTTTAAAAAACTGTTTTTTTTTTACTCCAGTAAATGCTCCTCGAAATGAAAAAAAAAAAGTTTATAATAACCAATAAACTTACAAGTTGAAATTTCTTTTAAGTCTTTTGCGTGACATGTAGAAGAAGTGTTTGATGCCGTTTGGCGGAGGGATACACAAATGAGAGTAGTGAAGGTGTGAGGTGGTCGAGATTTCCCGGGTAACTTTGGACTGTAGCGTTTCTTCACACAGAAAGGAACGGTGTAGTTCCCAGACTTTGGTTTGGTGGTTTATAGCTTAATATCAAACATAAGTTTAACTTGTTGTTTCGTCAAGTTTTGTAAGGATACTGCAGAACGAAAATGGTAAGTATAGGGATTTTTTTTAGGGAGTGACTGTGAGTCAGACTCAGACTGAAGTTTGTAGTTGGTAAAAACCAGTTGCCGCCTTAACTGGAGGGGACCAGAAGGTTCTTTGCTTTTCTGTTTTTTTTTTTTTTTGTCACTCACTGCGCTGAAATGTGGAGCTTGGAAAGTGAACACGCTAGCCAGCCGATAGTTTCCTCTCATTTTTATCACATTTAACGCAGAAACGGCTTTTTAACGTTCTGTGAGGAAGCCTTTCCCGCGATGAAGAGGCACGTGAGGAAAACGGTAACGCGCAGCGGCGCGCGCGGTGTCGACGGCGGCTCGTTCGTTATTTTGCGGATCATGAAGTGGAGGGAAAAAGTAGCGGCGAAGCACAGCAGCCGCAGCTGTACCTCTGTGAGAGTTCGGGGTGAAATCTGAGTGCCAGATTTGTGCTGAGAGGGGTGAGGAATGAGGAATCATGATGATGAGGTGCTGTGTGTGTGTGATGATGGTAGAGGATGAGGAGAGGATGAGTGGACGCGGCTGTTGTGGGGCAATGATTATGCTCTGAGTTGTGGTCCTTGATGTCTGGGGGATTTCACATCAACCTATAGTATGAGTTATTGTCCGTCCATCCATTTCAATAACCGATTATTCTAAAGCAGGCAGGGTCGCGGTGACGCTAGTATAGAATAGTATAGTATATATATATATATATATATATATATATATATATATATATATAGTATAGGCGAATAGTATTCCCGAAATTAGGCGCGAGGCTGAGGGGAGTATACCAGGGCCTGGGTGGACGGGACGCTAGTCCATACTCACGCTCACACACACTCCCATTCTCACACTGGGGGCAATCCTTAGAGTCACCAGTTTAACTGAACTGCATGGCTTTGGAATGTGGAAGGAAACCAGAGCACCCCCGAGAAATCCCGCACAGACTTGGGGAGAACATGCTCCATTCAGACTGAGCTGGGATGAAACGCACGGTCTCTCGCACCACCTGAGTTATTGTCTTCCTAAAGTTTTGAAATGCATTTTTTTTAGAAAATTACATTTTCCTTAAACAATTTTCTTTGTTTGTCTGGACCTACGACGTATGCTTTCATACATTATTCCAACGGTTTTTTCCCCGATTTATTTGTGTACTACTGTAGTTGACATTTTTAAAAATTTCCAAAAATCTTTCATTCCCAATTATAGTTGAAGGTTTTATATTTGAGGAGTATGTTATATTTGTAAAGGACTTTGTAATGGAGCACTACAAGTCCCCTTGAGTTCTTGTTGCTTATTTATTTAGCTGGTGCTTTTCTCCAAGGCAACATACTGTGTGAGGATTCTGTACTAAGTTACAATTATTCACCTGAACATTCAGCTGGGTGACTTTTTTTAACTGTATGGATTCAGGGTAAGTACCTTGCTCTGGGGCATTGCAGCTGGAGTTCCAAATGATGGATAAACAAAGAGGGGGAAACTTGGGTAAGAAACATATTCCACCTCTGCCAAATGAAAACAGATTGCAAATGTGGCCTTGGCATTTCCATTTTTAAATTGATCAGATGCTTTTGTCCAAAGTGACTTGCAGGTGCTTAGTAACCAGACCTGATTAAGGATACTTTCCTGTAGACTTCAGAGCTTATAAATATGCATCTTACGCAGCATAAATTTGTCAAAAGTTTAAACTGTATGAAGTATTGACAGTTCTTTGGTTATTGTGAATATTCTGGTTGGACACACTAACTTATGTCATATAACTGGATCCCCTAGTGAAAAAGTGCTACATTGACAGTATATAACATTGTTACAACGGTGGGTTAATGAGTCAGCAGGGCTGTTTGGTCGTCGTACTTCCACAGAAGTTGCAAAAAGAGCTGATGTAGGACCACCAGTCACTTTTGATCTTGTTATTTCACCCAGTTCCTGAGCAGTGTTCAGGCTGTGTGGTCTGTAAGATGCTTTTAATGTTTCCATGTGTTTGCAATACTGTTGTTTACCTGCTGCAAACAATGAAGCTTTTAGTAGCTAAACACTCTTAACCTTTTAATAGCAATGCCTCTTTAATTCAAAAAGAGGAAAGCAGAACACTCACCGACAAAAGCACGTCATAGTTTCCTTGTGTGGTGTTCAAACAGCATTTAAAGTAGTCCAGACCTCCATGACCTAGCATTAGAAAAGTGGTTTTTCATAGGGAATGAATGAAAATATAAACATTAAAATTCAAGCAATAAATAGTCTTTGATGTAACAACATATAAAAATCTGTCAAACAGGTTGGTGTTATAATTGTTATGCATAAAGATGCCTTTTATTTCTGCAATTTAACTTTAGACAGCACTCTTGAGACATGGAATTTTTGTACAACCAAAAGGTTTTATTTCAATATACCTTACTGCTATTCATATGGCAGCAGGCAGCAAGGCGGTACAGTTGAATCTGTTTTTTGGCCCTGTTTTTATTGTGTTTTTTTTTTTTTCCCCACACACATGCATTTGGTGAGACCTGTAACTGCCTGGAGCTGTTCTGTAGATCACAGGCATTTATAATTTCTGCAGCATCTCATGACTTTTATTCCCTTTTTTTTTTTTTTTTTTCCCTCCCCCAACACTTATTTTTCACAGGCTGACCAACTGACAGAAGAGCAGATAGCTGGTAAGTCTTTGTGTGCATTGTGTTTTTTTTTTTTTTTTGGTCACTTTCCTAGAATGTGGCCTTGGTCAGTCATGATACCCATAGAAACCCCCTTAGCCTCCTGCTTGTTCTCTGTTCATGCATGTTCTCTTAAATACTGTTTTTACAGTTATAAACAGTTATATACATGTATTGTAATATATAAATATGTACTATATATTATATAACATTATAGCCCATAATGTTTCTATGGTGAACCAGTTATCCACAATTTGCTTGGTTTTTAACTGCACTATTTAATGTTACCTTCTCTGGTTATTAAAGTGTCAGCTAGGCACATAATATTCAAAATCAGTCCTTTTTAGTTTAAAAAAAACTACATGTAATTTAATTTTTGACCAGGAAATAAATTTTTTTGTACTTTAAAAAAAAATATTGTAGGAAGATGGTCAGGAATCGTTTTATGCACCTACTCGTGCGATGAACATTGGTGCATATCGTGGAAAGAAACAGTTTACTTAGACACACAGTTGCAAACATGTGGTTTTCTCCTAATGTAATGCACAAATTGTATTTCTTCGAGATGTACATCGCTTTGGAGGAAAGCTTCTGTTAAATGAGTAAATGTAAATGGAATATGTAAAGAATGTGTTGATATTTTCACATAAGTTTGTGCTGCAGTAATATGCATTGTTTTTCTATTAGCAGTTATCCGTAAGTTGATGTTTGTCATGTTTTATAATAAGGCCTCTTAACATACAGTAGTGTTCTACTGAAGTTTTGTGATATTAACTTTATATTCGGCTATCGAATTATTTATCTGTTGTGGTTCTCAGCATTGCTAGTAAAATATTTTCTCCCAACCTGCTTCACTCTAGGTTGCAAGGTTTAAACTTGCTCACCTTTGTTCTGAAGTCATTCCCTAATCTGAAGAAAAGCTATTCTGAACAATATCACTCATTCCCAAATTCAAAACAGAAACACTATGTTTTTTGCTTCTTGATACTGGCATCGAACACCTCAGTTTCATCTGGCTAAGTAACAAAAGTGATGCCCTCGTCATGATGGCAAAAAAGCTCTGAATATTTTAGGCTTTACACTTCCTGCAACATTGATAACATCAAAAAACTAGCGTTTGTGTGAAAGGGCCTGAAGAAATGAAAACACATTTTTGCAAAATCTGAATTTTATGAAACCTTTGGGTGTTCACTAGGGTGCACTTTACCTTTTCTTGAACCAAATCTCTCTGCTTTTTCTAGAAATAATATACTGTTGCTTCCCTGTTCCTAGTTTTCTGAGTATAAAAAGTCAATATTGCTGAAGCTGAACAGTCCCCAATTTTTGTGCATAAACAGAGTTCAAGGAGGCATTTTCACTATTTGACAAGGATGGCGATGGAACCATCACCACCAAAGAGCTGGGCACAGTGATGCGCTCACTGGGCCAGAACCCCACTGAGGCAGAGCTGCAGGACATGATCAATGAGGTGGATGCTGATGGTAGGAGCAGGTCTTTTCCTGCAAGATATCTGTAACGATAAGGCAAATTGACAAACACAGAATCTTTGTCTTGGTAATGAATGTTAAAAATGCAATAATTCAAAATGCTGCTTAAAAATATACACCCAGAAAATGTAAGATATGGTCATATTTCTGCACAGTAACATCTATAGTCTTAAAATTGTAATGTAATTAAGCTGTGATATTTAGTATATTTTAGCTAATGCTTTTTCTGTTAGAAGCAATTATCACAAATTCTATTTCTGTACTGTTTGTAGGCAATGGAACAATAGATTTCCCTGAGTTTTTGACCATGATGGCAAGGAAGATGAAAGACACGGACAGTGAAGAGGAAATCCGAGAAGCTTTCCGAGTTTTTGACAAGGTGAGAGAACTGCAGAGTGTTATGGGTATGCAGAACCAATACTTATGGGTGTGTTGGGGTCTGAAGTAGGAATAAACCAAATCTCTGGTCAAATTTCTTTATTTCCTCAGGGGAGAAAAAATTACAGAAAAAAGCATTTTAAGTCTGTTAAGTAGCTTAATAGACCTGTTAAAAATTACAGGTTCTCAAACCAACAACAGTTTGAGTGTTTTTTTTTTTTTTTTTTTTTTTTTTTAAAGTTTGTAAATTTGCATGACAGTCAGTTTATGAAATTATTCACTTGTCATTCATGTTTCAATATGATAATGGTTACTACCTTAATCTGAAAATGTGTCAAATGATCACTTAAATTAAAGAATTAAACAATTTTGCTATAACTGCTTACATTAAATCAGTCATGTTTCTAGGTCATGTACACTTAAATTGGTTGTAATAGCTAAAAGGTAATTAAAATTGGTTTTAGGCATCACTGTCATTCATAACCAATGAATTTTGTGCTGAGAGTTGACAAAGTTTCTATAAGAAGAGGGACTGGATTGTACAGAGGATCCATTGGAACAGTGGAATGGTAACAAGAATAGATTCCTGAAGACAGCAGAACATTCAAGGCAACACTCACTACCTGTGAACGGATGTTTGGCACGGCAGGTGTCATTGCAGCGAACGCCAGGCCTTCTGCAGCTGTACTGCTCATTCAAAGAAAGAATCTTTAATTCATTGCATCACATTTACACTTTACAGTACTGACCAGTTTTCATTTTGATCATATTTTTAGTTGATTTGAGCACCATGTTTCATTTATCTGTGGATATATCTTAACTGCTTCTGTGACATTTTCTCCTTTGGTTTTACATGAACTGATGTAGCTGAGGCTTTTCTCCAAAGCAACTTACAGTGTTAAGCTGCTTACAATTATTTACCTGTTTATTCAGCTGGGTAATTTTTACTGGAGCAATTTAGGGTAAATTTATTGCTTAAGGGTACTACAGCCAGAGGTGAGATCTAAAACTGTGACATTTGGGTCCAAAGGCATTAACCGCTCACTTGCTCGAACCACTAAGCTACCAGTTGTCCACTATATTTGTGCCATATTTGTATTATATTTGTATTTTCGCTATGTTTTATATCTATTCCTTATTTGACAAGTCAGTTGGTATTGTCTGCTACTGGGGTGGAGAAACTAGGGGAACACAGAGAAGTCTGTTTACCCTCTGAGTGAAATGGCCAGAGTTCTCTTCTGCTTGCTCACAGCAACGTCTGTGGTCTGCCACACCACAGGTGGAATTAAGGAGATAGTGCTTGCCTCTGCGTGCCTTACATCAACTGAAGACTTATAAAACCCGAACAGTGAAAAGAATTGCACAGTTCATAGCGTGCACATTGGATTGAGGTGTATGCCTGTGTTCACACCTCCCACGTTGCTAGGGGTGCCATGTTTTGAGAGTGGGCATCGCAGTTGGGCACTAGACTGAGAGGAAAAAAGGTGTGAAATGCAAAAAGATAGGCGCTCCTCTTGTGAACGTTCATAAAAATAACATGTTCTTAACTAACGTGTTATCTGAAATGATTACTGAGGCATAGGTCACGTCTGTCATTTTGGAATGTCCTGACACATATGGTATAAGATGCGTCAGAAATGTGACCTATTCTTCACATGGTGCTTCATTAGATAGTTTCTGTCAAAGTTGCTGCACTGTTGTAAAGTGGTGTCCCTTCACGTGACTTCGGGGAATGATTGCGTATTGTGCCATGTCTCTCCAGGACGGGAATGGCTACATCAGTGCAGCAGAGCTTCGCCATGTCATGACCAATCTGGGTGAGAAGCTGACAGATGAGGAGGTTGATGAAATGATCCGGGAGGCTGATATTGATGGGGATGGCCAGGTGAACTACGAAGGTTCGTATATACCACTCTTGCAGGACTATGTGTGAACATACGACCAACTCCATACACCACATTAAATTTCAATAGGTCTTGGAGTCTGTGGTAGCAAGTAGATGAATGACTGCCTCAGAGTATTAATGTTTTTACATATAAATTTTGTATTTTTTCACAGCCAGTGCAGTTATAAGAGCATTGACCTTGAGTTAATTGAACTGTATGTGAATCTCAAAATGTCTCATGCCTGTTTATACCTTTTCCACCTTTTGTCTTTTCCTTCAACTTTTTTTTTTTTCCCCTCCAGAATTTGTGCAGATGATGACTGCAAAGTGAAGCACTTCTCCATTGGCTGTTCGCTCTGCTGCAAAAAAGCTAATGAAAATATAGAAAAGTTAAAATCCATTAAATTGCAGTTCTGAGGCACCTTTCAATAGATAATGAACCAGTGAAACTTTTAACTGCATGACATCAGTCTTCATGTTTCTCCGAGTGAGATGAATGGGTTGGAATTAGTAGGAAAAGTTCAAGTAAAAAAATCTATGAACATATGAGATTATTAGTACTAGATTTTGTTACATCCTGTTTATCCCCCTTATTCACATTGGGTAAAGTGAATAAGACTGTTTCCATAGTTGCATTCTGATCATGCAGGTGAACACAGATCAGACTGTGCAAAAAGGAAGGTTATACAATACTGTGCAAAAGTCTTAAGCACTTAACTGTCTAAAACAAATATTTTTATGAAACATCTATTTGTCTTCTGCATTAGTGTCAATGGGAAAGAGCATATTTTAGATTTCCAAGCATTTCTTCAGCAAAAAGTTACAATAATGGTTTTGTATGTCATTAAAGAAAGTACACACACACAGTCTGAGACCCCTTGTCCTGAGTGGGATTGCAGTGAACCGGAGCCTAGCCCAGCTATACAGGGCACAAGGCTGGAGGGGGGGGACACACCCAGGACAGGACGCCAGTCTATCGCATGGCACCCTAAGCAGGATTCGAACCCCAGATCCGCCAGAGAGCGGGACCCAGCCAAGCCTGCCACGACCCCGCTTGGGACAAGTGGTTGTTGACGATGGATGGTTACTAAGCTTTGTAGGAAGTTTAATTAAGAGCATTATTTTTGGAAGCATTCTCACTTTACAGCTTTCCCCAAGTGCCTAAAACTTCTGCACAGTACTGTATATAAACATAAATCTAATCTGTGGTCTACTGAGGGATATTGTTTAAGATGGAGATGACTGAAGGGGTTTTTGTAAGATACTCTTCATCATAAAGGGAACAAACTATTAATAATGCAAGAGGCCTGTTAGTATACTTATGCAATGTTTAAGTTAATGCCAGCATTTTAGGAACTAGATTGCTTTAACAAACAAAAATGTATCTTTTTTTGAAAACATTGCTCTCATTTGAGATTAAGGCAGTATAGCCGTTTTGTACGTTGCTTACTGTCAGTGTAACGGTATAACGTCTTTTCTGCAGGCTTTGAGCTGTGCCATATTCTTAAATTGGTTTTCTAAGATTACCTTTATTTTTATATATCTAATAATAAAGATAAATATTAGAAATATGTAAGGATGCTTGCTCATATATTATGAAACCAGTCAAAATGGGGTCGTTGGGGAGTTAGTTGCCTTTGTGACGGGTTCTGAAAGTTCTGCTTTTTTTTATATATATATATATGTTTCTACAAAATGAGCACCAAAGTGCTTACAAAGGAAACAAGTTGACTGAAATATCTGCAAATATTATAACACAAAATGAGATGTTCAGACAAAATTGTTGAAATCATGGTGTAATTAAAAAAAAAAAACTAGGACTGAACACAATGAGATGAGGAAAGTCATGAGTAAGTGGCACAGCAGGTAGTGCTATTGCCTCAGAGCACCTGGGTGGTGGGAGGGGATATGTTTGATTAGCACTGTCTGTAGTTTGAGTGTTCTCCCCATGCCTGCATGAGTTTCCTCAGGATGCTCTGGTTTCCTCCTACAGTCTAAAGACACGCTGTTCAGGTGGATTGGTGACTGAGTCAACCATAGTGCGTGAGTGACATGAGTGTATTCCACTGATGTATGGATGAGTGACCCAGTGTAAGTAGTGTATCTAGCAGTGTTAAGTCACCATGGTGAATAAGGTGTGTGGGCTGATAACACTATATATAGAATTCATTGGAAGTCGCTTTGGAGAAAAGCATCTGCTAAACGAAGTAACAAATAGAAGATGTTTAGACCTTCAAAGATGAAATCTGGTCTGATAGGATGGTTGGGTGAATGTTTTGTAGTGCTGGTGAAGATTATAGTGGAAATAAAAGTAGGAATACATTACATTTATGAATTTTGTAAATGATTTTTTCAAAGTGATGTAAAATTCAGTAAACAAACATCCCACAACAGGCAAGGGGTCATAGATACATGAATTCAGTTCTTGAAATACAGCTTGTGTGTTTAATAGTGTCGTTTTCCTAGAAAGTATTCAGGTAGCTACCCAGAGAAGTGATATTTGCATAGATAAGTAGCTAAAAAGCATAATACTGGCAGCGATTGCTGCACTGTTGGTGGGAAAGGTTTTTTAACTACTGCCACTACAAGGTTGTATCTCAACCTTTGTTAGAAAAATTATATGAAGTTTTTTTTTTCATAAGGCTAATTTGGAAGCAGTTTAAATTATTACAGTGATTCTCAAATTCATAGTCATGTCATCAAAGGTGAAATTCAAATATAATCTCAAATTACTTCTTCACAAATCCAAGTCACCTAAGGCCAAGTCTAAGCCAAGTCAAAAGTCAGTGTTTGTAGAAGTCAGTCAGTCACATAACCTCAAATTCTAGTCCAATTCTATCCAGATCATTACTGTGCTTTCCTGAGCCCTAAAATCTGTTACTAAATAATTGTAAATAATATTTATGAATATTAAAGTGTGAGAAATATATGAAAATTCAACGGGACAGGAGCAGGGCAACAGTTATAATGCTTTATTTAGAAAATCTTGAATAGACTTAAAATTTGGAACATTACATTAATGTCCTGTACTTTAGCTGACATAACAGGATTTACTAAATTAAATGACAAATATCACTTAATGGTACAGGTATTTCTCTGAAAGTACTGTGATACAACATTATGGCACTAACTGCAAAAAGAACTAAAATGTAAAGGAAGCCTTCCAAGAAAATGCACCTTCGCAGGATAAAATTGCTGGAAAAACCTTTTCACGTGAAAAAATACAGAAAATTCTGAATTATTTAAAATGCTAAATGTTTTATAACAATTATTTTTATTGTACTTTTATAGTATGTCTAATACCATGAAACCTTAATTACATGCTGCACAAGGGATCTCAATCTCAAATCCGAGTACAAGTTCAATTTATCCATAATCAGCTTGACAGTCGAAACCATATTTACACAAGTTTTGCCCACGTGTATAAAACATCTTGAGTGTTGAAGACGAGCAGAGATCATGATTTTTATCCGCAGTGTTATTTATTAATTGGAACTAAATGCTGAAGTGGTATATAAATTGAGAGGTTTCTGAAGACTTATTAGTTTGCTACACTTTGTTACTTTTCAGCAGAGTCAGACATCAGCAAGAAAAATGGATAAATGTTTTTAATTTTTCGCAGGTTTTTGCTCTTGAATTCTGTCACAACTTTATTTCGCCAATTTTCACTTCATGGAGATCAGAAAAATTAAAATGTTCATATTCCACATAGCAGTGATTTGAATGAACCCTCACAGTAAACAGCTGGTAGTGTGGAGCTTCGCGCTGCTGCCTTTTGGACCTGAAGGTTGCAGTCCAGTTGTGGGACTCTTGAGAAAGGTACTTACTCTGAATTGCTCCAGTAAAAATCATCCAGCTGTATAAAGGGGTAAATAGTAGTAATTGGCTTTGGAGAAAAGTGTCAGCTCAGTGAATAAGGAGGATAAACAGACTGGTGTTGGGTAAATTCAGTGCCGGCACATGGTGAGCTTGTAAAGGACATGGAAGTAAATATGAGGGTGGAAAGGTGTTAAAACTTCGAATGAAATATGTTGCTGGTTTGTCTTTTTGGGTCATTCCTGTGAAAATGTGGTTGCCTTCAGCACCACATGGATCTTGAGAAGTGGACCTCAGGCTTGTTTAGGTTTCTCTTTAGGCTATTGTGGTTGTCCAGCTATAAATAAACACATGGACTTTATGTGATTTCAGTGTGTGTGGAGTATAGGTGAATGATAAGTTACTGATGCTGTGACGCTGCTGTTTTGTCTTATTCCCTCTCATTTGAACGGTGCCTGGTTCTTATGCATATAATACACATAAAGCATCGTAAAACACCAGAGTTAATATACAGAACACCATTTTTGAATATTTGCACATCATTTGGGTTACACTACACAACAACAGAGTAAGGCAGCAATGTACAGGACATACTGAGCATCAAAATCAAAGACATGACAAAACATGAGGTTATGCTTCTGGTTTCAGTGAGTTCCCCTTAGGTACATTAAACAAACAAAGATACAAATAAATATATGTGACTGGGAGTATCTGCATGACCAGTATATGTACAGACACATGTCATACACATGTACATATGTTCAGTGGATACACTGAGAGACAGAGAGGTTCACCACCCTCCTCTGTCCTGGCCCTCAAATTTCCCTCTCCAATTTTTCTCTGCTACACTGTATAAATACAGTATATTTATGTAAATATTTGCAAACATATTCAAAATGTAGCAATATGGTATTTGATATCAGATTTCCTCCATTAAAGTTGGTTTGGGGAAAGGGCAAAACAATGGCAGTGTGACCAGCTTAAGCAAAATGTGATGATAAAAATTAAGCAGCGCATCTTATACATCGTGCACAATGATGTCCCCCTCCGAGGATGATTACTAAACATCCCAATCGTTCTCCCGGAATCTTGGATACGCGGCTTCCGAGGCACAGCAAACTAAAATAAATAAAGCTGATGTCTTCAGGTGATATTTGTTACATGTTTAAGGTGTGCAGACTAAAGTAAATATGAGTGGCAATGTTTTTGATACGTTTTGATTTGTTTGTAGCTTTTTGCTGGTTGTTTGGTCTTCGTGCCACAGACTGTGGCAGGTGCCTGGTGGCTCTGACCAGGTCACTCTTCCATTGGGATCCTGAGGCTGAAAGGAGGCCTTTCCCCTCTCCTCTGCTCTGCTCTCCTCTCCTCTCCTCTCCTCTCCTCTCCATCGCACTGCATGTGTCAGTGCAGAAAAGTCGAGCTCCCGCTTTCCTGAAATAAGGGACACGTTTCATTACATGAATTCATTTAGTGGACACTTTTCTTGGAAGCAACTGACAATGTTAATCTACCTACACAGTTATTTACCCATTTATACAGATGGGTAATTTTACGGGAGCAATTTAGGGGAAGTATCATGCTCGAAGGTACAACAGCCTGAGGTGAGATTCAAACCTACAACCTTTGCGGCCAAAGGCAGCTGCTCTAAGCTCTATGTTAAATCAGTATACAAATACTGGCCCCAGGGGCATGATTCTTCTACCATCTAAGGTCTTTTATCTTCACACACACAAAAAAAGAATTGATTATTGAGAAAAATGACAATAATCCTTACTTAGTGTTAGTGTTAAGTAAGTTTACACATCTTTACTGCCCAGAAATATTTTCTGGGGACTTAGAAGGCATCGAAAACAATTTTATTTTTTTATTTTTTATTTTTTTTGCATTTCGTTCAATTTACATTTACAAGCAACATCTGAAACAAATTCTTTGCATTTATTACGTCATAAACAGAATTGCAAATAAACACTAATTTGATTGTGCGTTTATTTATTACAGTTGCTGAATAAAACGGTAAAATGTTGGCCATTACCGTAGAGTGCTTACCGTCTGAGGTCTGTTTGCTTCTTTCTGCTTGTAATATGCAGATATTATGCAGTTTCTCCTGCAAGACACGTGCGAACCGCGCTGTCACACCTCTTTTTCACGGCTTCTGACGTCATTTCTTCCCCACATCCCGCGCGACTCTCGCGAGACCCGCGGTCACTCACTTGCTGGTGATGTCGCCCCCTGGTGGCAGCCCTGGAATGGTCGCTGACGCCAGACAGTTGAGCACAAACAGCAGGTCGGGCTCTTGGCCTCTGGCTCGCTGATCCTCAAAGATGTCTGTTTGCAGCAGTCAAAAAGGGAGAAAAAAAAAAAATGTTAGCGTTAATGCAAGCACAAATACAAATACAGAACTGAAAATAAAGCAACTGTCCAAAGATTTTTTTTTTAATTGATAGAAAAATCAAAACTTATGAACGTCCAAATATTTTCATGTATCTTCATCAGTCGATCAGGTGCGATACCGCTGAACTACAGCCACGACACATTGGAAGATGTTTTTATCTGAAACGTGCAGTTTCTATTTAAAGGACATGCTGTTTACAGATCATCCAATAAGAGCTCAGGCAACGTTTCATCTAATACGTCATCTTTGGCCTGGCAGCGGCGGGGGGTGCTTTGTGACATAACACAATAAAGATCCTTCCGCCAGGAGGGAGATTTTCAGCAATCCAGGACACCGCCAATGACGGCGAATGTGCGGCAGCGTCGGGACTCTCTGTCCGTCGCTCCCTACCTGCCACTTTGCTCTCAATCAGGTCCTCCAGCTCAGCCTCCTGCTGCAGGGCTGCAGGTGACACTTTGGGAGCCCCAGGGAAGCAGATGAGGATGACGGTGATGTTGTCGAGGCTGCCCTGTACGGGATCGACGTAACCACAAAGATTGGTTCTCAATTTGTCATTGATATCTCACACACACACATTGTCTGAACTGCTTGTCCTATACAGGGTCACGGGGAGCCAGAGCCTAACCCGGCAACACAGGGCATAGGGCTGGAGGGTGAGGGGACACACCCAGGACAGGACACCAGTCCATCACAAGGCACCCCAAGCATGACTCAAACCCCAGACTCACCAGAGAGCAGGATGAGGTCCAACCCACTGCGCCACCACACACCCATCATTGATATCATTTTATTTCTAAATGCAGGGGTGATTATTTTTTATTCCTGTATTTTTGCCATTAAGTTATTCTTAATCAAACATATTTCTCTTTTTATTATGAGGGTCACATGGCAGCTTAGTGGGTGCAGATGTCTTCTGTGTTGTGAGGTCCAGTCCAGTCCCAGCTTTTTCTGCTCAGTGTTTGCGCATCAATCCTAAATCTGCAATTCCTCAAGGTGCTCTGGCTTTCTATCATTCGAAAGGCGTGATTTCAGGGCACTGATAATTCCACGCTGCCGTTAGTCTGTGGATGTGTGCTAGCGAGAGCTCAGTGAGGGAATGGCCTCCAGTCTGTGCTGAACCCGGCGCTTCCTGGGATCCTAATTCACACCAACTCTATAGGGATGCATGGTTTGTGAAAATTAATTAATTACTTATTGTTTGTTCCAGGGCCTGATCATTCTTTTACTCATTTGTTTAATGTTTTTTTTTGTTGTTGTTGTTGTTCTCTGCTTGTACAAATACTACATAATTGGACCAACAAGGCTTTATTTTTGTCAATTTTCAGAGTTTTAATGGCTCGTTTTGATGCAACATGTCCGAAAAGAGGTTTGTTGCAAATATCAGCATTCTGTTTCAAACACACACCTGTGACAAAGAGTTCAAATCACAGGTTATGCTTTGACATGTTTATTTAGTTATCCTTAATTAGGGTAGTAGAGATGCTTGGACAGACTATGCCACCTGCAGGGAAATGTGTTGTGAACAGTCTCTCACTGCAAGAATTACATTAAGGTTTGACTCATGATGTAATTAACTGTAAAAAGTCCATAAACTGAAATTTCCATTTTTTCTGCGGTTATTGCTGGCGGCTCCCAGCACCTGGACTATGCATTTATACATGGGTTCAAATTTTCAGATATTCATTCTGGGTCGAATTTGCATGTTCTTTGTGTGTTCATGACTTTTTGCTTTTTCTGTTCCAGTTTCCTCCTACAGTCCAAAAGACATGTGTTTCAGGCGAACTGGTGACTCTAAATTTCCCACAATTTCCCTACTGTTTGACTTTGCCCAAAAATTCATCGCAGCCAGGAGTCAGACTGTTGGTCGAACTGAAATCATCCTTGTCACTGGAATTATTTTCTGACAAGTAACAATGTTCCTTGATGTGCAAATTTACTAACAAATCTATTAGTGACTGGAGAAAAAAAAAAATTAAAATCCATTAGAAAGTCAGACTAAAAGATGCAGGTCAAAAATAGACACGAAATACCGTCTTCCTGCAATGGAGGAATTAATCCGCCCTTGTTAATTGTAATTATGTTATCGCCAGAGTTAAGCCCAACATCTGTGCAGATTTACTTATGAAATCAAATTTCCATGAGAGCAACAGTTTAGCAAAAGAGCAGTATGGTACTTCTATGAAATAACATGTCAGGATAATAAATTGAGGAAAATTGTTGATTTTTTTTCAATTTGCCATTTTAATAATAAATATATGTTTTTTATCTGTTTCGTACACCGCCCTCCCCCACTCCACCCCAAGCCTGGACTTCATACTATGCCCTCCCTCACCTTATCTCTGTAAAATAAAAATGAGGTCAGTTTCCATATTAGATCTCAACTCCAAAAAACACTGCTAATTTTTTTTTTTTTTTTTTTTTTTTTTTAAAAACATATTTTATCTCTGATTTTCGATTCAGTTTTTAAGTCTTTAAAATCTGCTTTGTACCAGCATGCACAGGGAGCCTAACATAGGTGCCTCACATTTAAATGCAAGTGTTCATCACTTTTCACATAAACTCATGCTACTGTTTCGTGGTAGGGGTCTCTGTAAATCACGTCCAAAAACTGGCAATAATCTGGAAGACATCTGGTAGAAGCTACTCGTACATTTACAGCAGGCATCATCTTCTTTCCTTCATTTATCAACACAGCAGGATCCCTGTGACATGTAAAATGGATGCTGGGAGTTCAGTTTAGGTCCAGTCAGTGTGGCTGTCACTATTAATCCCCTGCAGGGCTGAGGGCTCCTAGTGGCTCCTAGCAGCTCCTAGGAACTTCTAGCGGCTCCTAGCAACTTCTAGTGACTTCTAGCGGATCCTAGCGATTTCTAGCGGATCCTAGCGATTTCTAGCAGATACTAGCGGGTCCTAGCGGCTCTTTGTGGGTCCTACAGGCTCCTAGCAGCTTCTAGCGGTTCCTAGCAACTCCTTGCAGCTTCTAGCAGCTCCTAGCGACTTCTAGCAACTCTTAGCAGCTCCTAGCAGCTCCTTGCGACTTCTAGTGGATCCTAGCAGATCCTAACGGGTCCTAGCGGCTCTTTGCGGGTCCTTGCGGGTCCTAGCATCTCTTAGTGACTTCTAGCAGGTCCTACAGGCTCCTAGCGGCTCCTAGTGGCTCCTAGTGTCTGCTAGCGGTTCCTAGCAACTCCTTGCAGCTTCTAGTGGCTCCTAGTGTCTCCTAGCGGTTCCTAGCAACTCCTTGCAGCTTCTAGTGGCTCCTAGCGACTTTTAGCGGCTCTTAGCGGCTCCTAGCAGCTCCTAGCGACTTCTAGTGGATCCTAGCAGATCCTAGCGGGTCCTAGCAGCTCTTTGCGGTTCCTAGCAACTCCTAGCGACTTCTACCGGCTCTTAGCAGCTCCTAGCAGCTCCTAGCGACTTCTAGCGGCTCCTAGCAGCTGCTAGTGGCTGCTAACTTCACAGTTGCTTTCGAAGTGCCACAGAAAACCTCCATTAACACCTAAAGAGTTTTTTTTAACATGTCATTGCACATTGTCACATATAACTTCCTGTTACATGTGTAATCCCTAACAAAGACATGGAGTGCTGCGCTCTTTCTTGCTATCCTTGCTATCTCTTCAGCTGTGCCATTAGTTGCTGAAGCAGCTAGCAGTGTAGTGGTTTGAGCTTCTGCCTTTGGACCCAAAGTTGCTGGTTTGAGTCTCAGCTTCAGCTGTAGTACCCTTGAGCAAGATACCTACCCTAAAGGGCTCCAGTAAAAATTACTCAGATGTATAAATGAGTTAATAATTGTAAGTAGCTTAACATTGTATATCACTTTGGAGGAAAGCGTTAGCTCAATGAATAAGTGTGTCATAATAATAAAAAAGCATCAGTAGTAACTGTAATATTTCAATAAGAGAACATTTCCTGAAACAATACTTTCTGCATTTACACAGACTAGGTAAATACTAACTGCTTCCTCTCCTCTTTTCCAGCTCAGCGGTCCGCCTTTAATCTGGTCATTGTTTGTACCTGAGCACAGTTAACCGTTGACCCACGATAAAGAGTGTCAGCGTGTGGCCGGCTAATGGGCTGCCCGCCACAGGCAAAAACCCCTCTTTCCTTTCAACAACACCATCCTGTACCTTGCATAGTGGCAGCGCAGTAAAAAGCTCTACTCTGCATCTGAGTGCACGCGCAGCGCTTTTCTCGTGCGCCGTACAAGAGCAAAGTGACGGAGATGGAACGGCACAAAGACGGAGACAGCAGGCCGTGCCGCGGTGCCGCTCCCCCTTAGGTGGCTGCATTTGTCACTCTCTGTCTCATCTGGGGTCTGGGCTCCTGAGCCCCTGAGCCCTCGGGCTTGGCTGCCTCGCTGCTGGCCTCAAATAGCTTCTTGCGCACTCTGTGTCCACATGTTCAGGGACCGATGAAGCTTCAGCAGATCATGGGCTGCTCACCAGCGTGATCTCTCAAACCAGCCTTACCCCATGATCTATATCAAGGCACGCGAACCCGGAACCAACCAGCCGTTGATTTCTGGTATATGAGTGTATAAACAGCGAGACAGACTGAAAGAACAAATAATTTTCATTCATTTTCACATTCAGTGCATCTGCCTCTTTGCTTTTAGTAAATCAGCAAACATTATAGACGGAATGGATCCTTAGAACAAGCAGAAAATGTAAAAAAAATTGACACTTTAGGTGCATTGCTCAGGACTGGAGTAAGTGAACAAAAGTAGTGCAGTATAAACATATTATAATACACACACACACTTGCTGAACTGCTTGTCCCATACAGGGTTATGGGGAACCAGAGCCTACTCGGGGCATAAGGCCGGAGAGAGAGGGGACACACCCAGGACAGGACACCAGTCCATTGCAAGGCACCCCAAGCAGGACTTGAACTGCAGACCCACCCGAGAGCAGGACCCGGTCCAACCCACTGCGCCACCACAGCTCTGGTCCATGTTATAATACATATTATAATATTATCACTGCAAAGGAAACACAGACACATTGACTCTTTCAATGATACATTATATCTACTGAGGCAGAGCACTTATCAATTCATTAATTTAACATACTGACCTTGTAAAGGCAGAGGTCAACAACCTGGGTGCAAACTTCGCTCAGATCTGTGCACACCTGAAGGCGGTTTCGCACAAAGGAACAGAGCTCCTCGCTGCCGATCATGTCCCACACACCATCGCAAGCCAAAAGTAGGAACTCGTCAGCAGGCGAGCGCTCCACCTCGTAGATATCCGGATCTGGTGACACCATCTGTTCCGTTGGCACCCGCCATTCAGCCTCCTTGTAGCTGAAGTCGCCCAGCGCCCGGGAGACTGCCAGCGAGCCGTTGATGCGCTGCAGGGTGACGGTGCCCCCGGCGTTCTGGATGCGCTCCATCTCATGTGGGTTGAAGGGCTTGTGGTCCTCAGTTTGCACGTAGACGCGGCCATCGCGGCAGAGCACAGCCCGGGAGTCACCGCAGTTGGCAATGTAGAGACGGTGCGGTGAGATCATGGCTGCCACCACGGTGGAGCCGCCACGGTCCCATCCCTCGCTTCGGGCCATGGCATGCATGTGTCGATCAATGCTGAAGAAGCCTTCCCGAATCCCTTCCTTCACTTGCTCCTTGTTCTCCACTCGCTTAATAGCTCCTGGATGGAGGCAACGCATAATTAAGGAATGCAATCCAACCTTAATTTGTGTAGCGTCAACAGGCGACAGCAGGTGGCACGGTGTTTAAAGCAGCTGCCTTTAGATTTGGAGGTTAAGGGTTTAAATTCCCATTTCTGCTGTAGTACCCCTGAAAAAAGTGCTTTTCCTGAATTACTCTGGTAAAAAATAGCACAGGTATATGAATAATAACTAAGTTGCTTTGGAGAAAGGCATCAGGTAAGTCTGAACCGCTTGTATCATAGGGGGGGGTTTGCAGGGAGCCAGAGCCTAACCCGGCAACACAGGGCGTAAGGGACACACCCAGGACAGGACGCCAGTCCATCACAAGACACCCCAAACAGGGCTCGAACCCAAACCCACCAGAGAGCAGGACCCGGTCCAGCCCACTGTGCCACCGCATCCCCTATGCATCAAGTAAGTGCATAAGTAAAGTTACCCAGCTGTAAAAATGGTTAAATTATTGTAAGTAGCTTAATATCGCAAGTTGCTTTGGAGAAAAGCATCAACTAAATGAATAAATGTAAATGTAAATGCGTCTTTAAGCTCTTTTATGAATGAGCGCTGATGAGCGAAAAATTGTTCTCATGCAACGGCTCCTCGGTGACACCATATTGCGATGATGTGACATTTAATAGGAAAGCAAAGTAAAAAAAAGAAAGGCTTTGAGAAACGGAGCTTCTGCACCGCTGAGTGTTCCGCAGCGTTTGGTCAAAGAGTAAATGCGTTTATTAGTCGCTGCCTTGACCCTGTTTGGTTATTGCTTTTTTAGGTCATAAAATTACATGTAAGATGTGTTTTTTCCCAGTAGGAAATGGCATGGTTTTTTTTTTTTTTTTCTTCCATTCGACAGTCTTCCCAGAATAATCCCGATGCGAATGTAAAAGCAAATTAATCTTTCGTAAATTACTTCGCAAAAAGTTGTCCTGAAATGTCTCGAGGCTGAACCGAGTATATATTAACGCTAAAACATATGGGATCGCACAAATTCTTGATATCGCGCATGTTCACCGAGCACATTTGCAACGATTTATGCGTACACGTGCAACATATATTCGAAGTAAAACGATTAAAAAATGTTAACTTTCCGCCCAAAACCGCCGGCTGAAAATGTGCCTGTTTAACCCTCGTGAGAGTAGCAGACATGTGTCACCTGTGGCCATTATGTGGTCCAGCAGGTTCCTGGCACAGTAGTGTGCCACGGTGTTCCCAGCGTGCCCATCGTACACCGCAAAGAAGCCCCAGGCATCCAACTCTGCGCCCATCTCCGGAATGCAGTTGTGGGCATCCTCCATATTGGCCCGCCAGCCTTGTACGCTGGCCAGCGCGTATGCGATGCCCCACTTGGACCATCCTTGCTCGGTGTGCTTCTCCAAGATGGGCCTCTCCAGGTAGGGGCTGGGTATCGCACCTTCTTCCACTGCCTCCCCCTCCTCGCCCACCACTCTGGACCCTTTGAAGAAAGAGGAGACCATCTTCTCCGTCCCCTTCACCAGCTGCCGGACAAAGGCCGGAACCTCGACGTTGCCTTTCCTGGCCGTTCTCATCCCCGCGCGCGGTTTCCTCCTCCTGACGCTCGGCAGGCCCGGCTCCTCTCTGCGCTGCCGCTCTCAGCGGCGAAGGACCTCGAAACGGGATTTATCGGAAGACCAATATAGGGCAGCTGTGGCAGCGCGCTGGATTCAGTCCAAAATGGCTCACATCCACCTCTCGCTGCCGCTCTCCTGCTGGCGTCCTTGCGGGATGCTTCCGAAAAGCTTCATCGACCTGCATTTGTCTCTCTCCTGTCCTCCGTAGTCCGGCGTCTCTCTCTTTCTCCCACAGCCTATGTGTATTTCCCTCTCTCACCAGCTTTGCTGGCCTTGATATTTCCCTGCCTGAGCTGTGATTGGCTGGGCTGTTTCTGTGCACGCGCACCCTGACGTGATCTTCCCCTCCTCCTCCTCCTCCTCCTCCTCATCGTCCTCCTCTGCCACTCTCGCTCCCCTCCCCTTTTCGCTCCCTTAGTTAATCTCCGCCACCGATGAGTTTGGATTACCGGCGATCCACCCTGGGGATTACAAGCATGTCGGCATTTCACAATAGCCTGAGATTAGCAAAGGGTAGAGAGGCAATAGGTCCATTTTGCGAAATCGTGCTGTGTCTGATACGTACCTGCACGCTTCTAGAGCGCAGCCACTGCCGCGCTCAAGCTTTACGGCCTTGCTGCCCATACGCGCATCTCAGCGTCAGACATGATTGTGCTGTTGATATGTGAACCCATATAAGTAGCAACACATTGATAGTTTATTACTGAAGAAAAATCAATGCGACAGAATAGTCCACGCAAAAACCTATATAAAGTACCCACACACAGACACACACACACACACACACACTGTATGAAACCGCTTGTCCTGAGGGGGGTCATGGCAAACCGGAGCCTAACCCGGCAACACAGGGCGCAAGGCTAGAGGGGGAGGGGACACACCCAGGATGGGACGCCAGTCCATCTATATAAAGTACCTAAAATCATAATAACACAACTCATATTGTATTGACTGGCCCAAATCTATAGTGATTGGGATTTTTTTGACAGTGTTGGAGAGTGGTGGCCAATCTGAGCTTCCTTAAGACCACCTGACCCAGTTAGTCCCTCAGCATGGTGCACTAAACCGGCTACTAGAGTTGTCCTCTTCCTGTCATGATGTCCCCTGTAAATCTGTCATCGGTAATTTTGTACAGGTCCACAGTTCTGAAACCTGACAGCCCACACTGCACCACCACTGCCTCATCACAAAGGCAAGAACTTCTCATACAACATCTTTTCACTGGATTATACACACACACACCATCTGAAACCCCTTGTCCTGAGGGGGGGGTCACGGTGAACCAGGCAACAGAGGGCGCAAGACCGGAGGGGGAGGGGACACCCCCAAGACGGGATGCCACTCCATCCCAAGGCACCCCAAACGGGACTCGAACCCCAGACCCACCAGAGAGCAGGACCCGGTCCAACCCACTGCCCCCCCCCCCCCAACAAATACATTGCAGTTTAAAATGAACAAGATTACGTTTTAAACATGCAACCTGTTTTTGTTTTGGTGTTGCTGTTTTCTTCCTGAGTCTGCCATCAGGAAATAGCATCAAAATATTGCACCATATCATTAACATTAAAAAGCCTGCCAATAAAATTATAGTAGGAACAGCAGTCTTCAAAGACGTGGGTGTCAAGATGTTAGACATTCAGATGGTCAGCGCTACTAAGCATTTTTTGGCTTAACAGCACAACAGACCTGTCAAACAGGTAAAAAAAAAAAACCTTTGTCTAGACATTGAAAACATATTGTGAAGGCCACTAAACAAAATAGCATACTAATAATACTATTTCCTTTTGTCCTGCTCCTTGGATGAGATGTACCTATGTGACCTGGGACATCAGGTTAACACCCATCTACAATTTAGTTATGAGTTGTAAATCGACCTAAAAGTCTTTTTTCATCTCGAATGTCCAGGAAGGGGGTTCAGCCGTTGCAACTCGGACCCCCGGAGGTTTTTTTCTTTTTCCCTTGACTTTCATTTGCGGGTTTTTTTTGTTCCTTTCTTCTGTCGCCAGTAGGCATACTTACTGCTTTAATAAATGCATGGGTAATGTATTACTCTAGTATACAGTCAACTGTCTTATTTGTTTCTTTATCTTATCACTTTGTTCAGCGCTCTGTGTCATTGTGTGAGAAGTACATTGAATTGTGCTATATTGATACAATATGATATATCTGATATTAATATATATGCCATATGATATTCTATATATAATATTAATTGAATTGAATTCTTGGTACATTATTATTATCATTGTTGTTGTTGTTGTTAAATTGATATATATTATATTGTGTGTGTGTGTGTGTGTGTGTGTGTGTGTGTGTATTGTAATATGAAGGATTTCTCGCAGTCAAAGGGCATAAAATAGATTATAATATTAGACACAATGGAAGGGAATTTGGTCATGCAGATTAAGAAAGGCATAAGGCAGCTGTCCCCATATTTTCCATAAACAGGTTTTGTGATATGTCATTCATTCATTCATTCATTCATTCATTCATTCATGCATGCATTCGTTTTCAGCAATAATTTGTCCAATCCAGGGTCATGATGGTCCCAAACATGTCCTGGAAGCAAAGGGCATGAAGCAGGGCACAGTGTATACAGCATACCAGTCCATTACAGGGCAATCATGCTCAGAGAAACACTAAAGGAAACCAATATAAATATGAGGTGAACAAAAAAAAAAACTCAGCAATAATAAGCAAACCCTACTAGCCTTGCACACTGTGACTCCAGGATAGGATCCGGACCATTAACTTGGATAGTGGCTATTGACAGTGATTGAATGTGTGAGCAATACAGCAATTTTTATTGCAAATAGCCTGAAATATTTTGGTGTTACTGCCATGCACAATACTTTTTATTTTAGTATTGTAATGAGAATTAATGGTAAATCAAATGATGGTAATTCGATAACCTTTTAATTTGCCTAGTGGGGTGATTCCATGGAATAAATGAACCCCGTTATGTGCGGGACAGTCTGAATGAGTCTTCATTTTAGTAGTTAACAAAACTAAATAATACATTCAGGTTGTTTGCAGAAATTCATATGACTCATAAAATATGGTATTGTATATCATTATGGACATTATATAAAAATAACTTCAGCAGAGTTAGACAACAACTGTAATCTTCTTATAACTATTGCTCCAAAGTTCTACAAATGGCACATTATATATAGATATAAGGAAGCAGCTGCATTAGAAATATTTGTAAGCAATCACACATGCATCATCTGAAACCGCTTGTCCCATGCGGGGTTGCGGGGAGCCGGAGTCTAACCCGGCAACGCAGGGCATGAGGGGAGGGGACACACCCAGGACAGGACGCCAGTCCATCACAAGGCACCCCAAGTGGGATTCGAACCCCAGACCCACAGGAGAGCAGGACCTGGCCAAACCCACTGCGCCCCCCTATTGTAAGCAATTGGTGTAGGATTTATAAATGTTGGTTCACTTCAGTTGTTTAAAGCTCTGACTATATGGGTTCACAACGTGCAAATACAGGTTTGTGAAGGATTTCTCAAATATCATAAATAATATTGCCTACTTTAGCTATTATAATGTAATAGTAACAATACACACATACAGGCTGAAACCACTTGTCCCGAGCGGGGTCGCGGTGAGCCGGAGCCTAACCCGGCAAAACGGGGCGCAAGGCCGGAGGGGGAGGGGACACACCCAGGGCGGGACGCCAGTCCATCACAAGGCACCCCAAGCAGGTTTCGAACCCCAGACCCACCGGAGAGCGGGACCCGGCCAAACCCACTGAGTCACCGCACCCCCCATAGTAATAATATATATTTTGAAATAATTTTTACAGCTGCAAATGCACCGGTCTTTCGGACCTTTAAGCTCCTTCAGCACGTTCGAATGAATCTTTTCCTCAGTGCGTGAAAGTGTGAGAGAGCGGGAGAGTAAGTGAGAGAGTGTGTAAGTCATTGCGTGTAAAGATATATATAGACCAACCAGCCTCTATAGCGCTGACAGGGCAGCAGCAGCCAAAAACAGCTCAGTGGGCCTGGAGAGAGCAAGGGAGGCAACGAGAGGCGCTTCACTGAGGAAGCTGCGAAAATGGCCAGCAAAGGTGAGACCCATCTGAACGCAGACTAACATGACTAACTAGCAGATGCATCAGGCCGCGCTCCAACGCACACTCGTCAGCTACTCTAGGGGTCATGAGCAGGTGAAGGTACCATCGCAAGACCGGTGTAGGAAGGCCGGCGCAAAGTTGAGACCGGGCCGATGTCCGCCGGACGTCTTCGGGGGGACGGCCGAGTCTAGAGGCCGGTGGACTCGCTCCTTGGATGGACTCTTCGACTTTTCCTCTTGCGGGATTTACAGAGCTTCTGCGTGTGTTGACCTTGCGCCTGAAGCCACGTTGGGCGAGCTTTTAATATCGCCTTAATTTGTCTTAATTTGTTATTGGATCTGCTGATAACGCTCGCGAACCGGATCGGGTTTTGGCGGGTTGTGAAGCTAGAATTAGTTAATTGAACAGCGTCGGGGCTGCAAAGCGTAGGGACTGTTTTTCGGACTGGGAAAGAGTCCATAGACTTAATTTTAAGCAGACCGTCACCTGCCTGAGATTTGCACCTGCGATAGTGAGTGTCAGCACAGCTATAGTCTCTGCTGTCCTGGTATGGAAGTGTGGATCGACAGTATCGCTGCGTTTATCTGCTTTCTTCACACACAGGCGAAAAGCAGCGTTGCTTCTATGCATAAATGAAAAATTATTTTATGAGTACCGTTTATAGATGCGCTTTTAGATTCTGAACACTGCTCATTACCATTCTGAGCAGTTCGGAATAGCAGAAATTATAAATACAGCGTATATCCTTTTAGGATGTAGACATCAGGGTCGCAGAGTCAAAGGGTGCGAGTGCTATTTATGTGTTTATGCAGTACTGCCTGTGGGTGTGATGGTTGGTTTACGAACGCTTGACTCAGCCGCTCCAAAATATACGCGCGATTAATCTGCGACTGACGTTGCGGGACAAAGTGAGAGGGCGCCAGATGCCAGATGTGCCACAATAAAAATCCATATCAACAGGAGCGTGTGAAAAATTGCGTACTCTAGTTACGCAGCGGGTTGAACCGGGTCCTGCTCTCCGGTGGGTCTGGGGTTCGAGTCCCGCTTGGGTTGCCTTGCGATGGACTGGCGTCCCGTCCTGGGTGTGTCCCCTCCTGCCTTACGCCCTGTGTTGCCGGGTTAGGGTCCGGCTCCCTGCGACCCTGAATGGGACAAGTGGTTCAGACAATGTGTGTGTGGTTAGTTAAGCTCTGATGTAAAATTATCCTGAGTCGAGGCAGAGTAGGTGGCCATACTGCTAAGAGGAAGAGGTTGCTCAGCTGCCAGCTCAAGGTAATGAACTATTTACAGTTTCATTACTTTTCCACTTTAAAAAAAGAAACCTGAAAATAATTCCAAAATGTGTTAATGTAACTCACAGTTCTTTCAGGCGGAGCCTCTAAGCGCTGCTTTTGCAATGCAGGGGACAATAGGAGTTTCTCAAGACACTTTCTGAGAGTGCTGGCTGGCAACAGAGTCGCGGCAAAAGTCTACTTTAGAGCTTAATGGATACTTAACTTACAGGGTGTGTTAAAAAATAATGAACACAGTATAAAAGGAACTTGAATATTGAAATAATGAAATAATAATGAGGGCAGCTACAAAGATGAGTTATGAGCTTCAGTTTTCTGGTATCTATGGTAGATTGGAAATTACCACTGGAAACTGGACAGAGTGCAAAAATGCATACCTGTATTTAGGAGCACAAATCTGAGCAGCTGAAAGCCTCATTAGTCATCCTTTACTCTGCCTATGGCATCACAAATTTAGGTTCGGAGAAAACAAAAGATGTTTTCGGTCGGCACGGTGGCACAGAGAGCAGCGCTGCCGTCTCACAGCTCCTGGGTGGTGTGAGAGAACATGGGTTTGATCCCCGCTCAGCCTGTGTGGAGTCTGCATGTTCTCTCCGTGTCTGCATGGGTTTCCTCTAGGTGCTCTGGTTTCCTCCCACAGTCCAAAAACATGCTGTTCAGGTTCACCTGTAGTGTGTCAGTGACAGAGTGTGTGCGTTCCACTGATGTATGTATGAGTGACCCAGTGTAAGTAGAGTATCTAGTAGTGTAAATCACTGCAGTGAATAAGGTGTGTGGGCTCATAACACTACATAGAGTTCAATGGAAGTTGCTTTGGAGAAAAGCGTCTGCTAAATATGTAAATGTCCATCCTGGTCTGTTTGCTGGCAATTGTTGAATGTGGTGGTGAAAGTAGAATAGTTTGGCCAGTGATCTCACAGGAAGCATTAAGGGTGAAGAAAGAGGTCAAGGAATGCAAAAGCATTCAGGTAGGCAGGTATACCCTACGGTGCAAATGTTATTTCCTCTAAATGTCCAAATATTGCAGGAGAATAATGCTCCCATACACACTGGTAGACGGGTTTAAGAGGTTTCAGTAACTCCAGAATGAAGTGAAACACCTTCCATGGCCTCCCTGATATGAGTATCACTGAAACTTTACTGGAATTTCTGTAGAACAGAGTAGATGGGATTATCGCTCTCTTCACCCCTCAAAGACTGGATGGCTTTCTTTGCTGAATCGGGTCCTTAGTCCTCGACCGATTGTCGTTCTGGACTTGGCTGGACTGAAATTGTTCTGAAGACAAAATTCAGGCTCTGCTATTTACTGGTCACTTGATATCCTCATATTGTTCAGTGTTTCCATTGATTCCTTTGGGTCCACCACTGAAAAGATGCTGAAGGACTGGAAAAGAGCGCAAAGAACCAACACCAGCAACCGCAAGGTCTTACTGGCATGTTATGATGATATGCAGTCCTTAGTTTGTCAGTACAGCCCTCAGCAGATAGAGCAAAGGTGACCCTTGTGAGCAAGGTATTTCTTATGAATTGCCTCTTAATATCATGCAGTAAAAATGATTTAATGTGACTGAGGAGTACATGAAGGAACAGACTGGGGGCAGGGAGGAGAACTGCTAGTGAGGACTGTCAGCAGGTGCTTCATAGCAGCCCGGTTCAGTGTCTGGGTCTCTGTCCACTCCTCTGTGCCCCACCCCCCCTGGCCTCCTATCCTTATCTATATTAAGCCTGTCCTGAATTTCTCCAGTTCTTCCTTCCATCAACAGCAGCGGCGGCTTTAAAGTAGACGGGAAGGCAGCGTTCTTCCCGCTTATGTACAGTCTTTGCGAATGAAAAGAGGCTACATCGATCTACGAATTTATTGCGAAACGTTTTGAAATGAATCGGTATATTACATATTGCGGTCAGGCCAAGATTGTCTCCGTTTGCTTCGTTCCTTTCTGAACCCCTCTGCAGCTTTTTGCCCGTATTCTCGTTTTTCACGGATACGACGTGAACGGGGGATCTTTTCCATTCCCTTCTATCGCACCTTCTGTCCCGCCCTTTACGTTTCGATCCGAATACCTCGCAGGAACTCTCAGGCTCTGTATTTAAGCGCTCCCCACCCACTGTTCTGATCTCCTGTCCGAATGATGCTCGTTCAACCTGTCGCCTTTGGTGTGGACTACTTTTGCAGCTATGGACCTCATCTACTGGAAGGAACTGGAGAAGACCGGCATTGTGTTCACCGGGCTGGTAATAAGTCTGCTCTGCATGTTCCAGTTCACCGCCATCTCCGTTTGGTCCAACTTCTGCTTGGCCATCATGTGCTTCACCTTCCCCGTGCGCCTCCTCTACAAGGCCGTGGAGCTCCTACGCAGGAAAAATGTGGAACACCCCTTCAAGTGAGTGGTGCAGACAGCCCGCTTATTCACCCAGACATCTTTATTCAAGCGACACGGTTATTCAAGGAAACTTACAGATAAGCAGAGAAGAAAAGCAAAGCTACGACGTCCTGTCCGTTTATACATCAGAATATTCTTAGTTGAGCAGCCTAGGGTACGTACCATGATCCAGGGTACAACGGCAGGACTGTGATTCAGACTGGGCATCATCACACTGAAAAGCAACTGCCGCAACCGCCACACAACCTGTTGCCCCGTTTCTACGACATTTAAACGTTCTGCGTATCCATTTGATACGTATCCTGATGGCTATTGTCCTATTCACAGCAATTAAGAATTTAATATGCCCATAAATCCTGCACATTCACCATGTCGGGCTTTTTACGGTCAACAAATATACACGGTGGTTTCTGCAAACGAATTAATTATATTACAGATACTTTTTTCTAGTGTACTATGGCATTAATTTCTGTTTAAATAAAACCCAGTGGGGTATTTGACAAGAAGTGTTGGACGCATTTTACAACAATGATATTGTTACCTTTTACTGTAGTCAAGTAGTAAAATGTGTTGCTGTCTCAAAGCGAATAACAATGTCATTGTTTTGAAATGTGTGAATTATTACGCTCGTAAATTATCCCAGGCCCCATGTGTTTATGAGGACAAACTCTGTTAACTTACGTTTAAAGGGTTTCGGAACTACATGGCCACAAAATGCATATGATGGATAACATGGGCAGTACGGTGGCATAGCAAGTAGTGCTGCTGTCTCAGGGTGCCTGGGTGGTGTGTGAGAATGTGGGTTCGACCCCTTCTAAGTCTGTGTGGAGCTTGCACGTTCTCCCTGTGTCCGTGTGGGTTTCCTCTGGGTGCTCTGGTTTCCTCCCACAGTCCAAAGACATGCTGTTCAGGTTCACCCACAGGACAGGGAGAGTGTGTTCCACTGATGTATGGATGAGTGACCCAGTGTAAGTAGTGTATCTAGCAGTGTAAATCACCCTGGTAAATAAGGTGTGTGGGCTGATTATGCTACACAGAGTTGCTTTAGAGAAAAGCATCTACTAAATAAATGTAAACTACACTGAGTGGGTGAACAAAAGGAAATGGTTTAATGGTAAAGACAACTAGTGCACAACCCACATTCTGCACATGCAATATCTTGCATTGCAGTTATAGATCTTGATAGATGAATATCACCTCTTGCTTGCTTTTGTTTCTTCAGAAATATGAAGAGCTTGATTTGTTCAAAAGACTTTAAGGTGCTCGCAAACTGTGTTTTAATGCTATGCGAACATTGTTATGCAAGCATTGTTGCGATGAGGTTACTAGAATGCAAATAATTTAAAACAGTAATTATTAATACATTTGATATTTCAGCTGATAAAAATATTACTAAAAGCCCTATTATTAAAAATATGTTTTTCAGTTGTATCAAATATATGTTTATACTATTAAAAGTGTTTTTTTTTCTCAATATTTCCAAGTACTAAGTATCAAATTGGCCACAGGTTGTCACTTTTAAAATACTACTGTATTTCGAACGCAAATAGAAAGTGGCGTTTGACCTAAATCTGTCTCTCTGTTTTAATTAGATCATACTTGGAACGAGATCTCAGCCTCACTGACGAACAGACCGTGTACTATGTGGAGCGAATTGTTCTGCTCACTGCCTCCGCAGTCATGGAAATTAAGCATTTGCTGTTTGTTGGAAGTATTTTTGACTCCATCAAGGTATGAACGCGCTTACGTTTTTCAAGTCCTTTAAAATATGTGATTATTTCGTATGATCGGGAAGACATCCGGTATAAGTACAATGAATACTCACTTTTTTATTTCCTTTTTCGATTTTTGTCATTTTTTTTGGTTGTAAGTTCATAGTGCTGCTGTACCTGCTGACGTATGTTGGAGCCCAGTGCAACGGTCTGACTCTGGTGATTGCAGGTGAGACTCTGCCAGTGAAATGTACCTGCAATCAAATCGGTTGCTGGTGTATTTAGATGACATCTAACTTTCCTTCGGTCCTCGTAATGACAGCGCATTTGCTCCACGCTGCATTCAGAGCTTCACTTCGCAAATTGTTGGCACTGGTTCCACGTTTTGCTCAGATTCTTTCAGAACTGAGCAACATTTACAACTTTACTTTATGGTCAGTGAACAGAGGTCGCAAACCCAGACCAACCCTGTTGAACAGATAAAATAAAGGTAAATGAAAATGGTTTCAAGGACAGAGAAATATTCTTTGATTTGACTTCTTAATAAGGGGGCATGGTGGGTTTGACCGGGTCCTGCTCTCCTGTGGGTCTGGGGTTCCAGTCCTGCTTGGGGTGCCTTGTGATGGACTAGCGTCCCGTCCTGGGTGTGTCCCTTCCCCCTCCAGCCTTGCCCCCTGTGGTGCTGGGTTAGGCTCCAGCTCCCAGTGACCCTGCACAAGACAAGCAGTTTCAGACTCTGTCTGTGTGTGTGTGTGTGTGTGTGTGTGTGTGTGTGTGTGTGTGTGAGAGAGAGAGAGAGAGAGACTTCTTAATATCAAGTGAGTTATTTTAACTTTTTCCATGGTCTACGTCTAGGTCTGATTTCTGTCTTCTCCCTCCCACTCTTCTACAAGCGGCAAGAGGTAATATTATTACCTTGTGTCACATTCACGTTGCAACCATGGAAAGCACACAAAAAAGTGAAAGAGATGGCTAAACAGTTTAATGGTATGGAGGACAGATTTTTATTTGAAATCTGAGAACATCTACAATCTAACAGTTTAGAGAGGCATTCTGGATCGCACATGTGGTTTTTCCTCTGTCACTCCTCCGCTTTGTCAACTCAAATTACTGACTGTCTGTAGTGGCTTAAATATTGTAATCTAACAGTAAGGCGAGACCAGTAAAGTATACGACAATTCACTCACCGGACACTTTATTAGGTACAGCTGTACAACTGCTCGTTAACCCAAATATCTAATCAGCCAATCACATGGCAGCATCTCAATGCATTTAAGCATGTAGACATGAGCAAGACAATCTGCTGAAGTTCAAACTGAGCATCAAAGTGGGGAAGAAAGGTGATTTAAGTGACTTTGAACGTGGCATGGTTGTTGGTGCCAGATGGGCTGGTCTGAGTATTTCAGAAACTGCTGAGCTACCAGGATTTTCGCACACAACCATCCCTAGGGTTTACAGAGAATGGTCAGAAAAAGAGGAAATATCCAGTGAGCGGCAGTTCTGTGGGCAAAAATGCCTTGTTGATGCCAGAGGTCAGAGGAGACTGGCCAGACAGGTTCGAGCTGATAGAAAGGCAACAGTACCCCAAATAACCACTCGTTACAACCGAGGTATGCAGAAGAGCATCTCTGAATGCGCAACACATCGAACCTTGAAGCAGATGGGCTACAGCAGCAGAAGACCACACCGGGTGCCACTCCTGTCAGCTAAGAACAGGAAACTGAGGCTACAATTCGCACGTGCTCACCAAAATTGGACAATAGAAGGTTGGAAAAACGTTGCCTGGTCTGATGAGTCTCGATTTCTGCTGCGACATTCAGGTGGTAGGGTCAGAATTTGGCGTAAACTACATGAAATCATGGATTCATCCTGCCTTGTATCAACGGTTCAGGCTGGTGGTGGTGGTGTAATGGTGTGGGAGATATTTTCTTGGCACACTTTGGGCCCCTTAGTACCAATTGAGCATCATTGAAATGCCACAGCTTACCTGAGTATTGTTGCTGACCATGTCCATCCCTTTATCACCACATCAAATCATCTCAAACTGGTTTCTTGAATATGACAATGAGTTCATTATACTCAAATGGCCTCCACAGTCAGCAGAATTCAATCCAATAGAGCACCTTTGGGATGTGGTGGAACGGGAGATTCGCATCATGGATGTGCAGCCGACAACTTGCAGCAACTGCGTGATGCTATCATGTCAATATGGACCAAAATCTCTGAGAAATGTTCCCAGCACCTTGTTGAATCTATGCCACGAAGAATTAAGGCAGTTTTGAAGCAAAAGGGGGTCCAACCGGGTACTAGCAAGGTGTACCTAATAAAGTGGCCAGTGAGTGTATATTGGAAATGAGACGGTCAAAAATTTAAATAAGAAAGCTAGATCTGATTTGTGACTTCCAGTTTTCTCTGTACATGGAGGCTGAAAACCAGTCGCCTGGCGCGCCACATATTTTTTGTGCTGAAGTGCTTTCCCACAAATTTACTGTATAAAGCTGGTAAATCTAGACACTCACACTTCTCTCTCCACAACAGGAGAGGATAAATAAATTAGTGAGAATGGTGCAGACCCGTGTGAAGACGACGAAAGAAATGTAAGTACGGTGTGATCCGTGTGAGTATCGGTGTCACGAACACAAGAAAACCGACGTTGAGAAGAGCGCAAGCGCAACATTTATTCACGAGCAGGGAGTGCAAATAGTGCTCATCGGTTCGTGGGAGAGCGAAGTTGTGCGCGGGGCCTCTCTGGAATACACTGATGAAGTGATGGGCAGCAGGTGTGCGGTATTCTGCTGGGTCATTCATTGTGAGGACCTCTGGTGGTCACCTGTGGAACTGCTCCCAGGGGTCCTGAAAAATTACCTCAATGTGTTCCTACTTTGTATATACAGTATTTTGTAACTATAGAGTGTAGGTGATACATGTACCTTTAATGTACCAAATGACTTCTAAGAATGTGTGGGAGGGGGGGACTGAATAATTCTGAAGGTTTTTTTTAAAAAATATAATCTACACACCTGTGATAAACTTCAGCATAGAAGCAGGAAATTCCTTGAAATACCTTGGGTTTAATTATACATTTATGGGGGGCAATAAGAAGTTGGCAGCTTTGAAGGAGAGTGTAAGAAATGCCAGAAGTCTGAGAGCTGGTACATTTAAGAACAAAGATAACTGAATAATTATTAATCAAAATGGGTAAAGTGGTAGTGATGAGTAAAACTAGTACTGGAATTATACGAAAACCAATTAAATTTGAAATTTCAATTGTGCATTATAATTAATTTGACAATGATGTATACTGTGAATATTTACTGCAAAATTAACGCGTAGTCGTATTAATAGTAATTTGTTGCATCAGTAAATTAATATTAATGTATATTTTTAAAAAGTTGCTGTATTAAAAAGTTGTGCAAAAAGCTGAGATGCACAATAAATTCTTTTTTTCCCTCTTTTTTTTTTTTTTTTTTTTTCCAGAACCCAAAGGGCCAAACAGACCGCAACCCCACCACCCACCTCTGCAGCCAAAGTCAAAGCCAAAGCCAAATGAAGAGGGGAAAGGAGATGCGAGGGCAGGCATTAAAGGCTTTCACTCATGTCTTAACTAACGGTGATCTCTTGGGGGACTAAAGAAAGAGAAAGAAAGTTCTTGGGGTTGAGACAGAAGTGGAGAATCACGTTGATTTGGAATTAGGCACAAGTAGGGAGGTGCGGGTTCGGAGTGATTGCTTTACAAAAATGGGTTATGATAGGAGCAACATATTAAAAAAAACTCAACGGTATCTTGCTCCTAATTTTACTATGTATGAAATTGGCTTTTTTTTTTTTTTTTTTTTTTTTTTTTTTTTTTAAATTAGAAAGAAGACATACAATCAAATACTGGAACACTTTTATATTGTATTTGGAAAAATACAACAACATATCACATTTTCAAATAATGACTAAGCCATTCATTAATCATAGTTTCAGTCTAAAGGGTAAAAGGATTTTTTTTTTTCCCGTTTTGTACTTCTTAACCACTCGTATTTCAGGGTGTAAACAAGTGTATGTTCAAAAAGCTTGTAAGTGCTGAGATGCCAAGAGAACCCTGGATCTGGATGCAAGTGTTTCATAATAAATGAAAAAAAAAAAAAATTTAGATTTTCTTAATTATAAGCATTTCTGTAATATAAAAAACATTTAATTAGTTGCAAACGAAGGGGGTGCGGTGGCGCAGTGGGTGGGACTGGGTCCTGCTCTCCGGTGGGTCTGGGGTTCGAGTCCTGCTGGGGGTACCTTGCGATAGACTGGCGTCCCGTCCTGGGTGTGTCCCCTCCCCCTCCGGCCTCACGCCCTGTGTCGCCGGGTAGGCTCCGGTTCCCTGCGACCCTGTATGGGACAAGCGGTTCTGGAAATGTGTGTGGTTGCAAATGTATGTTTTTTTTTTTTAACTCATGACCGCATTGGATTTTTTATGAAATCAACTGTATGCATATGCACCTCTTTTATTCAAAGGATTATTAATTAATTACCTGGTTGTCTGGAGTACAAACTATGTTGATCAGGGCTTATCCCAGGCCCTGGCTTAGACCTAGTAAAGATCACAAAGAATTCCATTTGTTAAATACCTGTGAAAATCTACTTTAGCCTAGTTTCCGTAATATCTTTAAAAATATATAGATTTATTTCCATTTTCATCAACTGCTTATCCAGTGCAGGGCCATGGTGCTCTGGAGTCAATCGCAGAAACATAGCGTGTGACTCAGGGTGCACTCCGGACGGGACACCAGTCCATCAGAAGGCAATCTCTCACACTCATGCGCTGACACATACGCTCACTATGTGTAATTTAGTGTCATCAGTCCACCAGAAACGCACACCTTCGGATTGTGGGAGAAAAGTGGAGCACCCATACAAACATGAACCCGCTCCTGGACTCAAAGCTCAGGAGCTGTACTGCCATGAGTGGCGCAATGGGTTGGACCAGGTCCTGCTCTCCTGTGGGTCTGGGGTTCGAGTCCTGCTTGGGGTACCTTGTGATGGACTGGTGTCCCATCCTGGGTGTGTCCCCTTCCGTTATGCCCTGCATTGCCAGATTAGGCTCTGGCTCCCCGTGACCCCGTATGGGACAAGCAGTTCAGACAACGTGTGTGTGATTACAGCCTTAGGGTGTCCTGACACTGGAATCCATACATGTGAACATACTACTTGTGTGATAATTCCATACAAACTGCAAACGGTAAAATCTTAAAGCAGTTTGAATTTTAATGATACATTCTTATAAATTTTTTTTTGTTACTTTAAGTTGATATTATCCATGATGTCAGAATGCTCCTTCCACAGAAACACATTCCAGCTCCTGTGTTTCTCAGTCTGTTGCCTCCGATCTCAGAGGGCTGCAGTTACTCCCCCCGCCCCCAGTCTCTTTAGTCTCTCCAGTCTAGACAGCTCAGTGTGGTGTATGTATTTACTCATACTGGAAGAGAAAGAAAATACATGTAAGATCAAACTGTTCTGTTAATATGCTGCTAATTGTGTCACTCCCTGGAATAACTGTAAATCAAGTGTGCCTGTGTATAAATAATTGAAAACAATTACTAATAGTGGGTTTGTCTGGGGCCTGCTCTCTGGCAGGGTTGGGGTTCGAGTCCTGCTTGGGGTGCCTTGCGATGGACTGGCGTCCTGTCCTGGGTGTGTCCCCTCCCCCTCCAGCCTTGCGCCCTGTGTTGCCGGGTTAGGCTCTGGCTCGCCATGACCCTGCTTGAGCCAAGCGGTTTTAACCTGTGTGTGTGTACCTGTACTAATAGCGTTTGCTCGCCAAATAGACAATAACTTGTCACGACTGTAGTATGCAGTACCACAGACTAACTATAGAGTACCAATAATAAAGATGGTGATGTGCCAATTGTTGAATATGATAATATGCTGCTACATATTCATGTACTGTATGCGGGGAGCATAACATCAATAGAGACGCAGTTGCGCTATTTGTCCAGCAGGTGACGAACCTCATGATAAGAGCCCGTAACTATAATAAGAGCGCTGTCGTTCAAGTAGTGTGTCATTCTTCATTGACATTTATGTCACAGAGTAAAACCAAGTACATCTACAGCTTCTAGCATTTTGAAGTAATCTGTGACATTTCTCAGCAGATACGATTGTGATTAATCATCCAAGTCGATGCTGGCTGTTTTGTCCGTGTTCTACCTGTATTCAGTGAAGGTACAATTCCGCAAAGTGGCACGTTTCTTCATTTCTAAATATTTATATATCTAGATGTTTCTCGTGTTGCTTTAAGCCCAAAGCATGGGGAGCTGATAATTTAGAGGTTAGAGCTACTGCCTTTGGGTCTGAAGGTTGCTGATTTGAAACACCCCTGCTATATTGCCCTTGAGCAAGGCACTTACCCTAAATTACTCCAGTGAAATCACCCAGCTGTGTAAATGGGGAAATAGTTGTAAGTTGCTTTGGAGAAAAGCTTCACTTAACAGGGGACAAAATAAGTATGTCTGCAATGATGCAGAAAATATATGCCCAAGGCTTGAGGGCTTTACCATATAAAATGCCTTGATTTTAATTCTTTAATGTAAAAACTGACAGGCCTTTATGTGTGTGGTCCTGGGTTTAAGGTGAGCTTGGATGGCCTTTCAATGGCTTTCAGGACCTGTCAAGTGAGAGCTACAGGGCAGTAATGATTTCAGGTGTGTTGCGCTACCTTTCTTGGGGACACCAGTGACAGATTCCCACATCTTTGTGTCCATCACCACACTCAGGCTCACACGCCGCATATGCTACAGTGCTTTGTTTGCATTTAATACGCTTATTCGTGATGAACAGCTGTTCTGCTGAGTGAAAACAAGTGTTTCACAGCAGGAGACAGAGGCGCAGACGCTGTTAGCGATCACCACGTTACCCACAGGAAACTGGTGAGACACCCCTTGCACACTCTGTGTCACACTGCACACCACGGACTAGTGCTGCTGTCTCACAGTGCCTGGGTGGTGCGAGAGGACATGGGTTTGATCCCCACTCAGTCTGTGTGGAGTTTGCATGTTCTCCCCGAGTGCTCTGGTTTCCTCCCACAGTCCAAAGACATGCTGTTCGGGTTCCCCTATAGTGTGTGAGTGACAGAGAGAATGTGATCCAGTGATGTATGGATGAGTAACCCAGTGTAAGTTGTTATCTAGCAGTGTAAGTCACCGCAGTGAATAAGGTGTGTGGGCTGATAACACTACATAGCATCCATTGTAAGTCGCTTTGGAGAAAAGTGTCTGTTAAATAAATAAATATAAAAAAAAGGCACCCCACTATGGCACTTGTCGACTAATGGAGCAGCTCTCGTTCACAAAACGGGAACCATGTGTACTTCAGTAGAAGAGACAAAAAGGACACGCAGTAAGCGCTACTGTAGCGCTCCCCCTGGCGGTGGTGTGCAATGTCTGCACACTGCGCTCAAGTCCGGACTCGTTTGAAATAAATAGTTACAGAATAACCAGTCAGCACATTGCATAAAAAGGAAATATTTGTATATTCCAAAGCTCAGCAGAATAAGAATAAACGCACAGTACATGTATTAGATGTCTCTGTCTCTCACACGTTTAGCAGCCTTTAACTTTAAGGCTTTATTTTCGCAGTTACCTTCTATTCTTGTCACACAAGATGTTTTACTTTCATGATCCAGTCGTTACCTGCACCTACGCATACACTCGGTGTGCAAGTATATAGCAGATCCTAAGATCAGGGATTCACAAGTCAACACCCCACCTCAACCAAGTTAATGAAAGAACCAATCAAAACATAATTAAGATCAAAATGGTATTCATTTAGCTACTATGTATGTAGACATATTATCTCATTAAACAAGTTACAAGCAATGAGTAAATTAAATGATTTGTTAATAAAGAATTCTAAACTAGAATTTTTTTCCACCGAGAGAAAGCAATTCCGATAAACTCCCTGGGAGGCCCCTCACCCCCGGGTAAGAACCACTTCCTGAGACAATACTGTATTAAATCATCAAACTGGTCAATATTGAAAGCGAAACTACTACCCTTCACTCCGTCGTTAAAGAAGCGCAATTTGAGCGACGTAAACACTGTGCGTCGTGACGTCACCACGTTTTAGTTACGTTCTTTTATGTCGGAAGTGGTGTGGCGGAGAAGCCACGTTAACTTATTATTTTAATGTAAAAAAATAACTGGAAAGCGGAACTGTTAACCTGTTGTACTTTCAAAAACTAACCGTCAACGAGAAGAACTTGGTGTGCAAGACCACAAGTCAGCCTTTCGGACCGGACGAACGACATGTCAGAAACCTACGGTATGTGAATCAACTACTAACAAACTCAAAAAAAAAAAAAAAAAAACCACCTAAAAATCAACAACAGCCGGTTCAAGATATATTTACAGAAATGTAAGAAACATCAAAATATATTATTACTGGCAATAGTTTTATTAGTACGCGGTTGTCAGTAGTCAGTCAAGGCGTGTCCGCAACGTGATGCGAATTTTAACAGCTGCTGTGGAGAGTGGACGGGACGTCGATGATGATGTTACGAAATACTAGAAATAATATGCGCATATTTTGCTAAATTTAACCGGTCAGTAATCTGCCGCATTTAATTAGGAGAAAGTTGAAATTATTCAAAAAAGAAATTGCGGATGGAATATATTATAGCGCGCGACGCGTAGCTACTGAGTAATGGCAAGCGTCGGTTCCACTTCGGCACACTTCCGCGTGCAGTGCGGCGGGCGCGTGCCCCCCTCGGACTTCCGGAAGGTTCGCGAGCCCCGTGTCCGTGATCCATGTGTCTGAGGTCGCGCGCAGCGGAGGCGTGCAGTTGCGGGCCTCCTAGGCAGTAGCGGTTCAGTTGCAGTGCAACAAAATCTATGATCATTCGTGACATTTCAGCCATAAGTGATCAGTGTGTTTCCTTGATTTTGTTTATTTATATATCTTTTCTTAGCCACCCAAAACATCCTTTTTGGAAGGTACCTAAAAACGTACCAGTTGTCGCAGTAAACTTGTGAACAGTACCAGACACATTTCAGCATCCGATTTGACAGTTGCTTAAGGATCGTTTGTGTGTAGCACACACACATTGAATTAAATCTCAAAATGGAAACCAGAAATATTAACGGAGGGAACTGCTGGTGTAGATAATACGGTTAGAGTATTGCTTTGCATTGTCTACGGCCGCTTGTCCCGAGGGGGGTCGCGGCGAGCCGGAGCCTAACCCAGAATCACGGGGCTCAAGGCCGAGGGGGGGAGGGGACACACCCAGGAGGGGACGCACCCAGGATGGGACGCAAGTCCATTGCAAGGCACCCCAAGCAGGACTCGAACCCTGGATCCACCGCACAGCGGGCACAGGCCTGGCACGGTGGCACAGCGAGTAGTGCTGCTCTCTCACAGCACCTGGGTGGTGCAAGAGGTGGTGGGTTCGATCCCCGCTCAGTCTGTGTGGAGTTCGCATGTTCTCCCCGTGTCCGCGTGGGTTTCCTCCGGCTGCTCTGGTTTCTGCCCACACTCCAAAGACATGCTTTTCAGGTTCCCCCCCTAGTGTGTGAATGACAGAGTGAGTGTGTTCCACTGATGTATGGATGAGTGACCCATTGTAAGTAGTGTACCTAGCAGTGTAAGTTACCGTGGTGAATAAGGTGTGTGGGATAACACTATACAGAGTTCATTGGAAGTCGCTTTGGAGAAGAGCGTCTGCTAAATAAATAAATGTAAATGTAATGTAAACCTGCCGCACTTGCTCCGTGGTCAGAGTAACATGTTAGAAAATAAATGGGTGAGAAGTGAGTTCCGTGGTTTTTGTATGATCAGTTATAGTTGTCACGACTTTGTTTCTCACCAGGCTCAATACACTTCAGCACTACCAGTTTTGTATTTAAATTATTCTTCTTTGTATAGCTTACACCTTTGACTAAGGCAGGTTTCACTGTTAGTAAGAAGCTGTTTTTTTTACCCATTTATACAGCAGTATAAGAGTATTTTACTGGAGCAGTTCGGTGCAAGTACACCCATCCCTCAGATAACTGGGTTCGTTCTTTCTGTGAAATCACGCCGTTATGCAAACTCCCATTTTGAAGTGGTCAAATTAACATTTTTTTTCCTCACTGGGGAAAAAATGTCACATACAATGAATGAAGAACTCAAAAGGTATTTTTATACACAACAATGGCCACACCCCATACTTTGTAATATTTGTCTTGTATTTCACAGTTGTTTTTATTCATTAACTGATTATCAGTTTCTGTTTGTCGAATCCGGGTCACTCTGCAAAGCACGTGGGCGCTGTGCTGTTAGAAGAGCTGTGTAGCATTGAAAAGAAATGTTTGATGCTAAATGACCTTGGGTTTATTGTGAGATTAAGGCTTTTTATATGCAAATGTATTGGTATACACAGCAGCCGCAGCGGATTTAGCTGGTTGGCATGGGGTTCTATTCCAGCTCAGGGTGTGTGGAGTTTGCATGTTTCTCCCTGTGTGTGTACCCCCCCCAGACATACATGGAAGAAGGCCCTGGCAAACCACTTCTATTGCTACCTTGCCTTTGGGACACAAGTGGTCCCTATGACTCAAACCCGACTTCATGATGCTTCCATCCATAGCTTTTCATAGTTATTAAAGTTCTTTATATGATTAGGGCCTGTAAACCTTGCCGGGCAGGAGGAGGACCAGAGAGAATCATCTTCTCAGACCTTCTCTGTGTCCCTTGCTCTTATCCCTTACCAGTCACCATTTTTGTAAATACCACAAATAAAACCACAAGTTTGTTCTCAGTCTTGCTCCCTGAAGGAACTTGGCTTGTCACAATGACTTAAGTAACCGAGTTTAATAGTCTGGAACATAGTACTTGCACCAGAATGATTGGAGCGCATTTTGGGAAGGCCAGTCTTCCCTGAAGTGGGTGTACCAGCAAAGTCACCTCGAGGTCAGTGTGTATTTCTCAGAGAAATGACAAAACACCCAGGAGCTACATTTGGGAATCTATAGTCCTCAGTTAACATGATGAATGTTGAAGTTCATGATAGTACAGCCATAAAAAGATGGATGAAGCATGGCTTTCTTGGAGAATTAGCCAGGAGAAAGGCCTTCCTCTCCAAAAAGAACATGCCATCACAGTTTAGGACATCTGGTTGCGTAGTGGTTAGAGCTGCTGCCTTTGGACCTAAAGGTTGCAGGTTCCATCCCTGCCTTTGGCTGTAGTACCCCTGAGTAAGATACTTACCCTAAAATTGCTGCTGTAAAATAACCCAGCTGTGTAAATAATTGTAGGTATCTTATCTGCTAAGCATCAGCTAAATCTCAGCTTTTCGAAGTTGCATCTGAACCAACCACAACCACATCTGGAACACAGACTGGACAGTTGAGATCAAAGTGGAGATGTTTGCACATAATGTACAATGCCATGTTTGATGAAAACCAAATGCAGAGTTTTCACCACAAACATATCAAGAACAATGATGGAGGGGTGATGATCTGGACTTGTTTTGCAGCTCCAGGACCTGGGGACCTTGTCATTGAATCCACTATGAACTTTTCTTTATACCAAAGTATTGTAAAGATCAAAGTGAGGTCTTCTGTCCAACAGCTAAAGCTTGGCAGAAATTAGGACGTGCTACAGCACAATGATTCCAAGCACACCAGCAAATGTACGAGTGAGTGGCTGAAAAAGAAAAAAGTTACTTGAGGTGTTGGCATGGGCATGGCCAAGTCAGAGTCCATATCTAAACCCATTGAGATACTGTGACCTTAAGAGAGCTGTGCATAAACAAATGGCCTGAAGCATCAATGAACTGAAGCAATGTTGTGAAAAGTGGGACAAAATTCTTCCAGAACAATGTGAGCCACTGATAAACTCCTGCAGAAAACAATTATGTTAATTTATTGCCACTAAAGGTGGTTCTACCACCTACTGAATCATGGCGTGTACTTCCTTTTTCCACACATGGCTTTTACATGTTAGCTTATTTTTTATTGAATAATGACATAGTGAAATCTGTAATGTTAGGTTTAGATTTTATATTAGTTTCTATGTTATATTATGCTAGATACACCTAATTTTAGGACCTGGTAAGGACAATATTCTTTTTTTGTCATGCCGTGATATATAAAACCATAGAATTGAAAGAGGGTGTACTTTCTTTTCCGTATTACTCACACATTGACTGAAACCGCTTGCCCTGAGTAGGGTCATGGCGAGCTGGAACCTAACCCATTGCCACGGGGCGCAAGGTTGGGGGCGGGGTGTAACACCCAGGACAGGACGCCAGTCCGTCGCAAGGCACCCCGAGCGGGACTCGAACCCCAGCACCAGCTGAAAGCAGGCACGGGCCAAACCCGCTGCGCCACCACACCCACCTTTTCTATATGACTGTATTGTTAAATGAACTGACTGCTTTCTAATAAACGGTGAATAAATAGGTCACTGTATTTTTTTTTTTTAATATATATATTTTTTCCGTTTATTTTTCTCATATTTGTATTTAGCAAATTCTAGGCACTTATGACTCCTCTTTTGAGCTGTTCATTTTTTTGTGTGGGAATATTTGTAGCTGGAATGATAGTGGCAAAAGTATCAGTTTGGTTTTGCAAGCTGCGGCTCTGTATCCGTGCTGCTTGTGTATCGAGCGCCGTCCTGTGTTGCCTTTAAGACTTAACCCAGACCGCAGTGAGTCTGACTCCGCTCCAAAATACCCCATTGTTCCCTCTTCTCCCTCAGCAGCTCCTGGCCCCACGCATGCATGCAAATGGAGCTGCAGCTGCAGTCTGAGCACAATGACCACCATTGGACCCCACGCTAACTGGCTAGTGAGAGGGTCAGCCCTGGGTCATGTGTGGGGCAAGCAGCCTCTTCCCTGCTCTCAAACGACAGAAGTCCTCACCCCCTTGTGTCATCTTCTCATGTCCTTTTTTGGGAAATTCGCTGGATTTCCATCTGCCCCTCTAGCTTCTTCGGTCTTCAGAGTATTTAAAATCCCACGCAAAGTACTTTCTGCACTTGCGTCACGTCGTTTTCTGCTTTTTCTCTCCTCGGTTGTGCTCGTTGTAACTGTGACCACGGTGTCCGGACCGTGGCAAATGACGCCGCCGCCGTGAAGGAGAGCGGTGTTGTCTAGGCGTTCTTTAGGCTTCCAGTTGTGCCTGTCAGTGATGGAATAAAGTGCAACAGAGCACTTGTGCCTACATGGCCAGAGTCGTCATGTTTACGCAGAACTAACCCATTAGTCAAGCCTCGAGAGTCAGACTGTGTGAGACGGGACAGTGCTGAACAAATCATCAGTTACTGTTACAAAGTGGGTTATTGCTACAATTTGCATTATTGTTTTTACTTATATTGTTACTTAATATTCTTATTGAAGCTTGAACTTACCATCTAACCTTTTTATGTTTTTATAGCCATGTATTTCCAAGAACAATTTATCTTGGCTACAACAACAGGACTGTACCAAGGACCTTTCCTAGCGCACTTCGGGATACGAGTCTGTCTTGCACGATAGTCATGTATCCTGCTCAAAATAAGCATGACTTTGATAATCATATACCTTAGCAACACATGAAGCTCTGAATGTCATGTGTATTACTGACCTTCACTCTTTGTCTCCCTGATAGATTTCCTGTTCAAGTTCCTGGTGATTGGCAGCGCAGGGACAGGGAAATCCTGTCTACTTCACCAGTTCATTGAAAATAAGTGTAAGCATTTCCTCTTTTTTGCATGATAATCTCTGAAATGACACTAGATGACATGTACTGGCCGACACGAGCCATCTCGTGTCGCTTTGTGCATTCATTTTGTTGATCTTAAATACGGAAAATTAAAAGGGGGTGAAAATAAGAGGTGTATATTACAACGTAACAGCCAGTAATAATGTAATGGCCAAAGTATAGATTCTGTAGTCTGCTCTTGGGGACATGGTGACATAAGGTTAAGTTGGTGCTTCAGAGCTTCTCGGTGGGTTTCGGTTTGAGTTCTGTTCAGAGTTTGTGAAGTTGGTTTTTCCCTCTGTTCGCACCTCTGACATGCAGAGAAGAAAGAACGTGCTGGCGGACCACTTCTGTTCCTCCCTTGCTTTGCAAATTATGACAGTGGTCGCTATTAGTCAGGGTCAGCTTGATGGTACGCCCATCATTTTTGTCTTAAAGTTTTGCTTTACCAAGCTATCAGGCCAGTTGAAAGGAGAATTTAAAATATGATAGAAAATATTAATTAGAAATTGTTTGAGTTGCATTACCGTTATACCACTACAGGGTCTTCCACATATTTTACATATTTCAGCAATTAAAATCCCCCTCTGCTTATGGTAAAGTCTAGTATAAAAATACTGAGAAGATGCAGTTGCTTATTATTTTGGCTAATATGGCTTGAACAGCTTTCATTGATCTTGAGATTGGACTGATTTTTAGGGACACAATTTGGCTGGAGCTACAGTGATGAACACTGTTCAGCTTGCTGATGTATCATGAGGAACGGTAACCAAGGGGCTGTTGTCAAGGAAATTGGCAGGAAACACATCGTCATTTAGGGTTAGTTTTATGAAATCACACACACACACACACACACACACTCGAAACAACTGAATCATTTGACTGCAAACATCAGACTAGGGTGGGGACAGGAAGTTCTGTGAAGAGCAGCTGAGAATTACAGAATAGGATACTTACACATAAACTTTACATAAACCCTTTATTACACCTAAAAATGTACTCTTGTGCTGCACAGAACACAAGGAACAGTGTACCGCACTGTGGAAAAAGTCAGATGGGCAGATGAGTTGTCTTTCACCTTGTTCTCAGCAAGCCCAGAAAAACATACATGGTGCACACAAAAATGCGTTGCAGGTTTGAGTCTCATCTTCAGCTGTAGTACCCTTGAGCAATGTATTTATCATAAAATTACCCAGATATGTAAATAATCAAGTTGCTTTGGAGAAAAGCATCAGCAAAATGAGTAAATGAGCAAAAGTAAATTTATCTAGCCAGAGATCCACTTGTATAATTATGTTGAAACCATATTGTTACGTACATACAATACAGGTGGTGTGTGTGTGTGTGTGTGTGTATTACATATGTTTTATAGCAAACCTTTTCAAGAAAAGTCTGTTTCTGAAGTTTTCAGTACTATCATTAAATCAAGGAGTATAAAATCAGTGGAGTCTCAGTGCCTTAAGAACCATGAAGTATCTGTATGCTGATTGGGGTTACTTGAAATTGAATTGCTCTCAGCTGGATCCAACTAAGCTGCCTACAGGGTGTCCGCTTGAAATTAAGAGGTGGTGTCGTAAGGGTCTCCTCTATCTTCTCATTAGTTAAACAGGACTCCAATCACACTATTGGAGTAGAGTTTGGCTCACGGGTGGTGAACGTTGGGGGGAAGACGGTGAAGCTGCAGATCTGGGACACTGCTGGACAGGAGCGCTTCAGGTAGTTACCTGCTCTTGGTCTCTTTGTCTAGTCATTTGAGGTATCTAATCTGACACATTATATGACTGTGAAAAGTTGATAACAGACCCACAGCAGTTGATAATAAATTCATTAATTAATTATGATGAACTGATTTCAAGCCAACCTGCCGTTCTCTTGCCTTTGCATTCCAGATCTGTGACTCGCAGTTACTATCGCGGAGCAGCTGGAGCTTTGCTAGTCTATGACATTACAAGGTAAGACGTCAAGGAATTGTGACTCAGCTGCGTATCCATACACTAGGGGACAGCTCGAGCAGCGACTGTGTCTTGGAAGTGTGCAAATACACACAGAATTAAATCAAAGTTAGAAACGAGACATTAAGAACCAGAGCACTATCAGCATCTTGATGTAGTCTTATGCTTTGAAAGGACAGCTGGAAATAAATATTTTACTGAGCTCTTTTTTGAGTAATATTGAAAGTGGCAGTTTCAGCACTTCACATCATATAACTTGACATACCTTTTAAGTTGAATGCTTGCAGAATTTGATCCAAAAATATGACCTGTAGGTTGCTGTGTACCTCTTTTAATGTGAGCACGCTCAAGGACTTCACTGCTCTGCAAGAAGTTTCCTTCCTCCTTGAACTGCAAAAGCAGGATATATACCGTAACCCCCTAGAGGAATAAAAAGTGGGGCTATTCCTGCTTTTGAATGTTGAAGGGTCTCTTCCACAAAGTGCTGCATACTTGAGGTTTCTCTTTTTCTACAGTCGGGAAACATACAATTCCCTCACAAACTGGTTAACAGACGCAAGAACACTTGCAAGCCCCAACATCATCATCATTCTCTGTGGAAATAAGAAGGACCTAGATGCTGACCGGGAAGTGACGTTTCTGGAGGCGTCGCGCTTTGCTCAAGAGAACGGTAACCTGCTGTCATAAGACCCATTTGGTCTGTTCCATATAACTCTGAATTTTAATAAACGAAGCCTTCATTATACCAGGGAAGTTTGTACTTTACAAAGCAGGCAATGGATACCTTCTGTGGACAGAAAAGATTTGCATGTCCCTCCCATCTCAAAACACCATCTGAATGCAGCAATCAACTTTTGAAAATGCTATTAAAATTTTTATATCCTTAAAGTATTTCATAAATGTATAATGCAAACATTGTTTCCATTTATGCATTTGGCAGATGCCTTTCTTCAAAGCAGCATTCAACTCCATGCCACAACATATATCAAGGAGTTACACACAGTATATATTCAGCATAGTGATTCAGTCTATGAATTTTCATATGAATATAGAAAAAAAAAAAAGTCCCTCACCATCTTTCACTTTTTATCTGACTTATGAAGCTGTCAGGAGTTGGGGGTGGTGGTGCAAAAGAGAGGATTCCTGAGATGCTCTTTGAAAGTTGGGAGGGATTCTGCAGGTCTGTCTGATGGACAGAGGGAGTTCATTCCTCCACTCAGGGGTGAAGACTGATAAAGTGACATTTCCTAGTCTTGGAATGCCATCATACTTCACTATACTTTGAGAGCCACTATTTCTAAACATAAGAAACATTTAGTCTCTGGGTAAGAAGTGATGCTGCAGTGATTCCAATTTAGTCTTTTACAGGACAGGTAAAGTGTTCACCAACAGTCTTCTTCTCACAAACACGTTGTAAACACTTCAGGCTGCTCATAGTGATACTTGAAATTCTCTTTTCACTAAGCCTATCATTACTCTCCAGGCACCTGCCAGTGTGAATTGTTATATCGCATTTTCTGCTTCACCTCATTGTATAAATTCAGTTAAACTTTGTCCTGTTCAACGATGTATTTTCTTATTAGTCTGCTTTCATGTCACTTTTCATTGGACGTATTTGTGCTTTGTCAGCCCCCCCCCCCAGTCACGAAACTCTCGTTTAAAATCTGACTACACAACTCTAGCAGTATTTTAATTATTTTCTGCTGAATTTCCAGAGCTCATGTTCCTGGAGACGAGCGCATTGACTGGGGAGAATGTGGAGGAGGCTTTCCTCAAGTGTGCCCGCACAATCCTCAATAAGATTGAGTCGGGTTAGTAATCGTACCGTGCGCTTGCTCTCGTGCTCGTCTTTGTCGCAGTGTGATCATTGGTTTATCCCGCGTCTGCTACAGGAGAACTGGATCCTGAGCGGATGGGTTCGGGCATCCAGTATGGAGACACCTCCCTGCGGCAGCTTCGACAGCCTCGCAGTGCTGCTGCGCAGACCAGGCCGCAGTGCAACTGCTAGAGGACCTCGACCACTAACTCCATGTCTACTCTCAGATGCACAGGATACTCGCTCCAGGTCAGTAATGCAGCCTGAAATTCAAAAGTACTACACAGGTTGTTCTTATTGTGAGGCCCATCGTACAGCTGTGTTAAATATTTCACAGCCAGTAGTGTAGTGATTAGAGCTGCTGCCTCTGGACCCAAAGGTCACAGGTTCTCACCTCCAGCTGTAAATACCCTTGAGCAAGGTACTTGCCTTAAAATTGCTTCAGTAAAAATGACCCAGCTGTATAAATTAGGAAATAATTGTAAGTAGCTTAACATTATAAGCTACTTTGGAGAAAAGTGTCAGCTAAATTAAATAATGGAAACGTATGTGGCCTGATTTCCTAAGTTAAACGCTTGACCTGTTCTCATTTGATTGCCTCATTGCACCGTTTAGTTTTCATTTTAAATGAATATATTGCATGGTTTTCAACAAAAGTAAATGTGTCATGCTAAAGCTTAAAGTATATTCTAAACAATGAAGGCTTAAGTACTTGTACTATGAATAGTTACACAGATTTTGTTCTATACATTTTTATTCACTCCACTTCTACCTTTCTTTTAGCTTTGCTGGAGCTGGATTTACCTCTTTCCCCGTCCTTCCTCTGTGTTCCTCGTCTTTCGACCGCTAGAGGAACCTGCACCATCTGCGGCGGCCCGCTTCGAATCTTCGACTCCTGCCGCCCTCTGATTTTGAACTTGTGCCAGGATTGGAACTTCCTGCTGACTGAGGAAGCAATGTCCTCTGCAGCATGACCTGGTGGGCACTATGCAGAACACTGAGCGGCGGGAGTCCATCTGCGCCTCCTCAGGACACGTTGAAGAACCGTTTACATCAAAGACAGAAGTTTGAGAGCCGTGCAGGTACCTCATTGTGGGCACCAGTTGTAATCCGCATTTGCACAAAACCCACAAGCTGCAGAGCATCTGTTTGTCAGGACTTAATTTTCGACCAACTAAGTGGATGGTGGAATATTAATATCAGTTGACTTTTCTGTGTGCTTGTAACAGAAATCAGAGTGGTGGAATGGTGCTGTGTTTAATTTCTTTTTTGTGGAATATTATGAACTGAAAGAAATGTAAAGAAACTCTGCAGATGTTCATACCTCTTGTAACGTGCAATCTAGTCATGGCTGAAAAAGACAACACAAGCGTCTGAACTATCTTAGTCCACCTTTCACCTTGTTTCCCAATGATTAGAGCTGTCAGTGATGGGAAATGCCCCACAATCTTCAGTCTGTCTCGTGATGTTTTTGGTGTCTTTGGGGACACTTTTCCCCAACGACTGATCTTTTGCAGCTTTGTGGGAAGAGAGGCAGGTTTCAATGTTAATTCTGATTGAGATGGTGTAAAGGAGGAGACATTTATAAGAAGAAAATTACTAAGGTTAGGAAAAACACCTTACATGCTCTCTGGTTTAAACGAGTTCTTTGTAGATTTGTCACTTTTGAGATGCAACATATCCAATATTTAACAAGAATGGAAAATGGATACCTTCCCTTCATTAACCATGGTGTAAATTCTTTGCTTTTAATAGAGCAAGGCTAGAGTGTGGCGTTTGGATAAGGATGGGTTAAGCAGATTTTATCGCACCGCATCCATCAGTAACAACTCTACCATAAAAGCAGTATGTTAGCATTTGCAGTCTAACTGGCAGCAGAAACTAATTTAAAGAAGCACATAAACTGGTCAAGTAAAAATGTAAAGGTGAAATGTGTATCTTCATCTTATAACTTTATGAAGTTGTAACAGAGGTTCCAAATCGTACTTTTGTTTATTTTCTCCTAAAAAATGCACTGTTGGTTCTTCTTAAATATAGTAATTATAAACCTTAGAAATTACTTGCACAGTGATACTATGGTTAATGAAATCTGAAATACATAAATAGCTAACAAAGTTAGTGTGTGCATATGTCTGTATGAGAAGTTTTGTGGTTTTAAATCTGAACATTCCAAAACTTTGCTTGCTGTGCTGTTGTGTCACATACAGATATAATACAGATTTACTTTCCCAATACCACTTGCCTAAAATACACACACACACACACACACACACATTTTCAGAACCGCATATCCCATACGGGGTCACGGGGAACCGGAGCCCAACCCGGCAACTCAGGGCGTAAGGCCGGAGGGGGAGGGGACACACCCAGGACGGGACACCAGTCCGTCGCAAGGCACCCCAAGCGGGACTCGAATCCCAGACCCACCGGAGAGCAGGACTGTGGTTCAACCCACTGCGCCACCGCACCCCCTTGCCTAAAATATTTTTCTGATAATCTGAGTCTTGCTGACAAAATAGGTGTTTATTGTCAGGGGAAAAAGGTAATTCCACCGCTCTATTTCATGTGATGTGTCTGTATGTATAATCTTGAGTTTTCGAAGTAGTGCAAAGAGAAGAGGGTTTTCATCTGTTACGTTTTAGTGTTTTATGACAGATGTTGATTGCAGTTTTATATCGTATCTGTGCACTGATACATTTTCATCATGAGAAATAACTTGTTCTTAAAACTATATACCTTTGAAAAAGGCAAGAAGATGCTTGTTATTTTTCCTTAAAGATTTTTAACTGAAATGGGGGGGGGGGGGAATACACATTGGACAGACAATATCTCCTTAATGTTTTAATTTTTATAAAACTATGGGTGAAAGAATTAAGAAATAAAAGCATCAAGAGGACCAGGCTTTTTGGATCAAGGTTAAGAGAGTACGATACATCATCTACCCTATATGTTTGTGCAAGTCTCAGCAAACAGCCCTAGAGCTTTCATGAGGGGATATCATCCCCTGAAGTTTCGTAGCAAGGGAAATGCATATGTAGTGACCAATGTATAAATATTAAATAGTAGGTTGATATCCTATGGAAAAAATACTGTACCAGGGTTAACTCCTCCTTTCTGTTATCTTTCTTATAAGGATCAGAATCAGTTCAAAGTGCCGGGGGGGGGGGGGTCTGCTGTTCAGACAGCTTGACCTTTTGGGCAAATTGTAGCTGTTTGTTGTAGGTTTTAAGTTCACCGGCAGGTGGCAGTGTGGGATTCCAAGGACATATTGAGTAAAAGAATACACACTCACTCACTCTGTGTGGAACCGCTGGTCCCGAGTAGGGTCGGGGTGAGCCTGAGCCGGTGCCACAGCGCGCAAGGCTTGAGGGGGAGGGGACACACCCAGGACGGGATTCCAGTCTATCACAAGGCACCCTAAGCAGGGCTCGAGCCCCAGACCCACCAGAGAGCAGGCACAGGCCACCAGACCCCCCAATATAAACACAATACAACACAATATAATGCTTATGTCCCTTTCACAACTTCTCATCCCCAGAAATCTTAAATATTTATTTAATCATTCATATTTAGAAGTAATATATCCCGAACTTCTCAAATGTGTGAAAGGATTGCACCCAGGGATGTCAGAGGCTGAATCACTATATCATAACTTTTTCACAAAGAAAGAGTCTTTTAAATCAGTATTTCACAAATTTTGATCTATGTCTTTCCATCTGAGACAGGTTGCTTGATGTTAAATGTCAGAATGCACAAGGTATATTTTTCATTAAGCTATTATCACCAGCTTGGATTCAGCTATAGTTTATAACTTATAACTCAGTGATCTTTTGTAGTCTAAGTCACCCTTATATTTTGCAGAACACAGTGGTATTCCGTGTCTAATGGTATTTTGGGTAAGCCAAAAACATTTGAATGATCAACCTATATTTTCAAAAGGGAATCTGCTCTAAAATGTATTTGGTGAACTTATGGTATTATCCCTTATTAATAAGAGATTTGCTTCTGCTATCTTTAGAAACTTGTAGTTGGCTCAAAGTGCTACACTACACTCATTTTGGGAAGAGGTTCCTACGCTGTGGCTGTACCATGCACGTAAGTGATTTGACTGTAACAAGAAGTAGAGAGTCCTTTGTTTTGCAGGATGCCTCGAAATAATTAATAACCAAAGCTTTTGAAATTGTTTTGAAATAATGAATCTAGATAGTGCAAATGAAGTTATGGTACCCCATTAATTAAACTCAAGGACAAAAAAAAAGTACATTAAAACTATGATATGCAATGCAGAGCTTTCTGCCACATGACTACTCACCAAGCATACATTTAACTAGTGAACAAGACTGAGACAAATGGCATTTTGTATAATAATGTATTAACAGTGCATAGAATAGAATAAGATACAACTGTACCCTCCCTTAACACCAATACACTTACAAGTTTCTTTATGTAAAGACAGAAACTCGAGGCACAAATCTGTTTCCACTTAAGTTAAAATGCCCTTCCCTTCTCCACAAAGCAATTTTCATAAACATTAGTGTGAGAAGGTCAAAGCCATTCTTGCACTTACTACTAGTGTGATTGTGTGCCCACATTAACATGGGATTAGAGCATCACAAAGAGCTGTGTAGAGTTCAAGAGCAGGATAAACCAAAGGCTGCAAATTTCAACCCCAGATCTTATGCTGCATTTATCACTTTCTCTACACCATCCAGGCACTACATAATGAATAAATTGTTAAACAGCCAGTATGTACATCATGCTTCAACTGGTGAAATGTGGGTATCTGACAGGGAATAATGTGGACAGATATATCATTAAGTCCCCCCTCCTCCCCTTGTCACAAATCGCTTGTCCAACACAGGATCGCAGTGGTCCGGGGGCTGTCCCAGATGCACGATGCAGAATACACCCCGGATGGGAATCCAGTCCATCGCAGGGCAATCACACACTGATTGACTTTCACATGATCACACACTAAAGGCAATTCAGAGTCACCGGTTTGCCTGAATTGCATGACTGTGGAAGAACATTGGAGCAGCCAGAGGAGACCTGTGCAAAGTCCACACAAGACGAGCCAGATTTGAACCCATGTCCAAAACCCACAATACAGCAGCTTTGATGCACCAGGGAAACCTGCAGAGCCACCTTCATGTGGGCATATTAAAATACTTACAGTAGTAACATGGCACTGCCTGTAATTCAGCAATCTTGTGGATACCAACAGCATCTTATGTATTCCATTAAAAGCGTTCCTGAGAGAAATTAAGTTCAGTGGTGCACTTTTTAAAAGACTGGATTTTATCACGTGAAATATGATTCCGCATAAAACCGTACACATGCATAAGTATGCTGATTAAAAAGGGAATACATGTTATGTTGCTAAAAGATGGCTATAAATGTATCATATTTTGATGAAAACTTTGAGTTTACCAACAATGTGAATTTCAGCTTTTACTCCATGGGACAAATTCTTTAGTTTTCCCAGTAAATTAAATGTGGTTGATGTCCATGTGTGTTGCAGTTCCTCGGTTACTAGCAGCAGCAGTACAGCTTCTGCCCTCCTTTCATCCAAAACTGACTCACCAGTGGCAGATGTTTCCCAGTCTACTGGTCTTCGTGATGCGAAGGAGGGAAGGAAATACCATCTTTCCAGACTTCTGTGTTGCCGAACTCACCTGTCTTGGGGTTGATATTGTCTTTCTGCCTGTAAAATATGAAATGTAATATGTGACACACTGGATCCTTACTTCATAGGCTTTCCCAGCCCTTTGCAGCAGAATTAGGGAAATCTATATGTGCTGGGGTGAACTGAAGCCCAGCTTTGGCCTAATTGCAAGTTTGTCCAAAGTATGTACTATCCAGCACTACATCGTAACACACACTCTCTGAAACTGCTTGCCATGAGCAAGGTCATGGTGAACTAGAGCCTAACCTGGCAACACAGCACAAGGCTGGAGGGGGAGGGGTCACACCCAGGATGGGATGCCAGTCTGCTGCAAGGTACCCCAAGCAAGATTCGAACCCCAGACCCACCAGAGAGCAGGGACAGACCAAACCCACTGCACCCCTTATATTGTAACTATTATGCATGAACATCAAAGAACAAATCTAAGTATACAAGTTAGAGTAAATGCATATTTAATGCATAGATTGTACTTTTGCTGAGATGTACGTCGCTTTGGAAAAAAGCATCTGCTAAATGGATAAATGTAAATGTAAATAGGTGCAAATGAAATACAGTTCAGTGGGGAAAATCTTATGCTCTTGCTTTAAACCTAAAACCACAATGAGACCTTAAAATGACCAACTTGACCTTCAGAGTTGTTCTCCCTGCATAGTTCTGGCTCCACGTTCACCATGAACATTGTGGGACAAATCCAAATGATGGGTACGTGTGTTCAGAAGTCACGGCAGCGATGCATTGGTACTGAATACCTAACAGGAAAACGATGAATTTTGCCTGTACAATTAAAGCTGCGTGGCCTGTGAAACAGTGTATGTCCAAAAACAGCTGGAAGTGTGTGGTAACTCAGAGTAAAATAACTTTTACCATGTGACTTTTGTCACCACTCCAGGTATTCATTTAGCTGACACTTTTCACCAAAGCAACTTATACTTATTTATAGAGCTGGGTAATTTTTTTGCTGGTGCAATTTAAGGGAAGTACTTTGCTCAAGGGTACTACAGCCAGCGATGGGGCTCAAACCTGTAATTTTTGGATCCAAAGGCAGCAGCTCTAACCTCTACTCTGCTAGATGTCCTTGGGTAGTTCTGCTTCCACGCTCAGGTGCTGGACTGGAGCAACAACAATTGTTCACAAGCAAATGTACAGACTATTGTTCAAATGTCAACTTTCTTTATCTCACAAATTTTGGGAAAGTTTTTCTTCTTTCCTCTCAAAATCCACATGATCATCTAGTTTTATTCATTACTGCTAAGTGTAGGACTTGAGTGGCGCTGCTGTCTCACAGCACCTGGGTGGTGTGAGAGGATGTGGGTTCAATCCTGGCTTGGTCTGTGTGGAGTTTGCATGTTCTCCTTGTGTCTGTGTGGGTTTTCTCTGGGTGCTCTGGTTTCCTCCCACAGTCAAAAGCCATGCTGTTTAGGTTCCCCCATAGTGTGTGTGACAGAGAGTGTGTGTGTTCCACCGATGTATGGATGAGTGACCCAGTGTAAGTAGTGTATCTAGCAGTATAAGTCACCCCAGTGAATAAGGTGTGTGGGCTGATAACACTAGATAGAGTTCATTGGAAGTTGCTTGGGAGAAAAAGCATCTGCTAAATGAGTGAATGTATTTCTGAGAGGGGAAAAAAATGTCTTATTTACAGTGAATTTGCTCATTTTCCAGACCGACAGCAATGCACATTACCATGAGAGACACACACACAGAGAGTCAGCGTGCGTGAGTGCCGCACTGTGCGGTACAGTGGAGGGCGATGTCCTGTCTGCCATGTGTCTCCGTGGAGGGGCGTGGGCCCTCTGCACCATTTAAATGACACACACACAGCACACACTGGAGAAATACGACGTCGTTTCTCGGCGGCGCGCGCTCCACCGGCCCTTACTCCCGCTGCAATATTTGGACAATGGCACCTCTTCACAGAGCCGAGAGTAAACGGGGACAGTTCATTAGCAACGTTTCCCTTCATTGGGCCATTTATTCGCAGCGTCACGCGTGAAAGGAGAAAACGCCAAACTTTTCCGAGCACTGGGCTTAATCCAAAGGACGTTTAAAACTAGTAGAACCGTAGCACTTCACAGCTGCGAGTACCGTGAGGAGAAAAGCGGCGGGCGGGCGAGCAAGCGAGCGCGCGCCCTGTGCGTTTCCACTGACGCTCTTCGGCTACTTGTCTTGCGCTAATCATCCTGTGCCGCTGCCTCGTTTCTTCTTCGCCGCAGCCTCTGTGCTGGAGTCGCTGGTACGTGCAGTAGTCGCAATTGTAGCTGTGGCTGTGAGCGCGAGCGAGCGCGCGCGCGCGCCGCGGGGCGAGTCTCGGCCGCTGTCTCGGTTGCGGCTCCCTTTTTTCTCTGGAGGAGGAGGAGGAGGAGAAGCGCAGCCAGGATTCGGCAGAGGGCCGCCATTATCGGAAAGCTCGGGAAAGGCGGACGCAACACTTTCACGCGGGCACTCTCTTCACGAAAAAGCTGCGCGTTCGCGGCAGAAACGCCGTGCTCGCCCGCATTTTCTTTCTTTTTTTTTTTTTTCTTCCCCGAGCGGGTGAAGCGGTGTTTGTCCGAACCGCGGCTGTTGTGGCGGGGCCGTGCGCGCGCTGCAACTCCGCTCGAGCGCGGACATAACAAAGAGCGTTAGAGTTGGAGAAAAACGGCGTGGCTCGGGAAGCAGGCGGCCACGCGAGGGGCTTTTAATGGGCTGAGGCGCCCCGTCGTCGGTGCGACACCCTGACATCTTTGAGGCGTTTTTCCCCGGCGCGCGCGCGCACACCGTGTGAGGAACAACGGAGAAAATGAGACACGCGTTGTCATATGTTCGAGACGAAATGTGAAAATTGACGGCGAGCCGGAGAGGGGAAAAAAAAAAAAACGAACAAGTACATTTTTGGATGTATATTATTATTCTTTTGTGCTTTATTGATTTCTGTGAAAACCGGCTGAAAGTGCACCTTCTCAAGGCCAAGAGCGGAGCAGGAGAGAAGAGGAGGAGGAGAGCTGCGCGATGGTATGTACAGTACGGCCGCCCGCGCTTGCCTTGTGTACTTACTCACTGCTTGGAAGTCGCCACTGAACACGAGTTTGAGACTGGCGTTGAACGCGAGCCGGGGGGTAGCGAGGAGATGCTGCTTGAAAACGAACTTTTTGACGGTGTTCGAGGGATACTTCGTTTGAGGAGATAACGGCTGAACGGAAAGTGAACGCGGGACGGGCGCGCGGAGGCGCGCGCGCGTGCTCACCCACCGCCCACCCGATCGATCCTCGATCCTGCGCATTCATTCTGTGGAGCAGCAAGGCCAGGCTCCTGCACGTCAGCCTTTTTTTTTTTTGTCTTGGTCCAAGACGCTCTTCTCACACTTCGTTTTTAAGACACGTGCACCAAAATTAGTCTGATCGTTACGGAAATGTAAGTTAACTTCTCGGCGAGCTCGTGTGATTTCGTGAGAAATCATGTGTAGCCTGAGTCTGCGAGACTAGCTGGTTCAGGGTGCGTGTCGTCTTCTTCTTCTTGTCTCTAATTCCTACTATTTCACTCGAGCCCATTATTCAGTTCGTCCCAGAAACGCCCGGTGTGAACTGCACATGATTATTAATCACACTCACAGGCTCATATTTCAGGACTTATATTTTTAGGGAAGTTTTCAGCTGAATGAATTATGCACAGCAGGATCGTGCTTAGGGTTCCCCCAGTGAAACCGGGAGGGAACAGAGACCAGGCCCCACTGCTCCTGACATATTAATACTCTAAGAAATACACACACTCATCTTTGCCCTGTGACAGTGTATTGCAGACGCTGCATGTATGTAGACACACACACACACATTTTCAGAACCGCTTGTCCCGTAGGGGGTCGCGGGGAGCCGGAGCCTAACCCGGCAACACGGGGCGAAAGGCTGGAGGGGGAGGGGACACACCCAGGACGGGACGTCAGTCCATCACAAGGCACCCCAAGCGGGACTCAAACCCCAGACCCACCGGAGAGCAGGACCTGGTTCAATCCACTCCGCCACCACGCCCCCCCCGCACGTATACGTAGAGTACAGTTAATACATTTCTCTCTGAGGTTAAGGGTAGAACATGATGACAGTAAAACTGATTCTCCCAGCATCCCTAAGTTTGACATTGTAGATACTTTTACATTACACTTATTAATTTATCTGACGCTTTTCTCCAAAGCAACTTACACTTGGTACTTGCAGGTTAAGGTACTTGCAACTATTTACCCACTTATACAGGTGAGTAATTTTACTGGTGCAATTTAGGGTAAGTACCTTTCTCGGGTGCTACAGCTGGAGGTGAAACTCAAACCTGTGACCTTTGGGTCCACAGTGCTAACCAGTATGTTACCAGCTGCCCTTATGCATGTGCAAATTGTCAAACGTCTTGCTTGTTTGAGTTATTGACATTGTTTGTGTTTAATTGATACAAGTGCAGAATGTGTCTGCCGGTGGAGGTGAGAAATGAGTGGAGAAGGAATATCACACACCTTTCCTTGTGTGTTTCTTCGAGAGTCCAGTGGCGGGCAGCTGGAATGCAAGAAGTAAAATGGCACAAGAGTGCGGGCAGCTGAGGCAGAGTGCTTTAGTTGTCCACGTGAGATGTCGCAGGTCTTAAACGTGTTCAGTGTGTCACCCAAAAGGCTGCATTTGTGCAAGTGTTCCCCCCAATTTTTCAAGTCTCAACTAAACACACAGCATTGGATTTACCCTGGTTGTGTAGCAGGACACGAGCAGGTAGAAGGTCATTCCACCCTGGGAGGGTTTGTTACTAACATGTAGGTTACTAGCAGCTCTACAGCCATCATGTGGCTTATAACAACCAACGTCAGATGTTCTTCTCCTTTCTGTACATCTTTGGCAAACTTTTTCTATGTAATCCTATTTCCAAACAGATCTCTGCATGAGTCTGCATCTTTTTCATTGGTACTTTTTCAACCATTTGTTTGGTTTTTCTAGAAACTGTAAGGCAGGTAGTTTTGTTCATCATCCACAGTGAAACACAGTACGTTATACAATAGAGCTTATTTACATTCATTCGTTTAGCAGATGCTTTTCTCCAAAGTGGGCGGGCCTGGCCGGGTCTTCCTTTCTGGCAGGTCTGGGGTTCAAGTCCTGCTTGGGGTGCCTTGTGATGGACTGGCATCCTGTCCCGAGTGTGTCCCCTCCAGCCCTGCGTCCTGTGCTGCCGGGTTAGGCTCTGGCTCGCCGTGACCCTGTTCGGGACAAGCGGCTTCAGTGTGTGTGTGTGTGTGTGTGTGTTTTCCTCCAAAGTGATCTACATCTCATAGAAAATACAATTTGTGCATTACCTTAGGAGAAAGAGACATGGCTACAGATGTGATTCCTAAGTACAGTTAGTTTCCTTCACCATATGCACCAATGTTCATCACACAAGTAGCTGCATAAAACTACCAGAGTATCACCTTCCTAGTAGTCTTTATTTTTTTCTTTTTAGAGATACATATAAACATTTACGTTCAATTGCAGGAGTGGCTCTATAAAGGATTGGTCCGATCATGAACGTGTATACCTCACGGCCATGAACATTCATATCTTACATGAATTTAAGAGATCTTTGGCGAAACAAGTCCAGAAGAGAAGAGTTTTAAGACCCTTTTTAAATGTGGACAAGATTCAGCAGCTGTGAGCGAAAGGGGGAAGTCGTTCCACCATAACGGTGCCAGAACCTTCGTGCTTTACCTTTTGTGCGTGGGACCACCAAGTGAGCAGATGTGGAAGAGCGTAGCGGTCTAGCTGGTATGTAGCGAATGATCAAGTCCTGTAGATAGCTGGGATCAGTTTCATTGATGCATTTGTAGGCCATAACCTATTTGTTTAGTTGTTTTATTCCAAGATTTTAACAGATGTTAAATAACATTTGAATGGTATTTCAATGGAATCACTTTAAATGGGTGTGTCAGGTCTGGCATTTTTCTGAAGAATTGAATTTTTAGCCTGTGAAGCAAAGAACACAAGTGGATACAGAAAGGAACTATTGCATATGCTGGTTAATTGGTCCTCGTGATAAAATGTATCTGAGTCATGGAAAAGATATATAAACATCTGCTGTTTGATTTGTAAATCAGTGAAAGATGTGGCCCTGCTCTAACTCAGATGTGTATTAAAATGAATTACCGGTCGAATTAAAGGAAACTGTCACAGCAAGGTTATATTATTGTTGGTCAGTGCAATTTCCAACACTTTTTTTTTTTTTTTTTGGGTCAAACTCCTGCCATGTTTTAATTAAGTAATGGAATAACAAGAACTTAGTTTGATTGCTCAGTGTAAAGTTTGAATGGCTTCTGTTCTGTAGCTGTATACTGAAAGTCTTGGCAATAGTTACTGCCTCGAATTAGTATGTGTTTTAAGAAATGATTATAGTTTATGGAACAAAGCTTGTGGAAAATCAAGGTAAGCTTCTATGAAATGTTGTGGTACCACACAGCCTCTTGCATCTCAAAAAGATCAAGCTATTCAAACTTGGGGAAAAATAAGATGTGGTACCAAAATGAAAGGCATGCTTGGATTATGTGTCGCAGACAGTTCCCAATGCTGTGTGCTGTTGCACATCTTGAGAGTAGGTGGTCTGTTGTTGTGTACAAAGAGCAGTGTTGTTATACTAGGTCTGCATGCAGTCATAATAATGAAAACAAGTCTCTGTATGGAGGTATATTTGCAAAAATGGTGTTTTTCTGAATGCGTGTCAAGAAAAACTGGTAGCGTATATAAATATATAGTGGTAAACAACAGTGTTGGTAAACACGTGTGGGTGGCACAGCAAGTAGCACTGCTGTCTCACAGTGCTTGGGTAGTGTAAGAAGACATGGCTTCGATCCTCACTCAATCTGTGTGAAGTTTGCATGTTCTCCCCGTGTCTGCATGGGGTTCCTCTGGATGCTCTGGTTTCCTCCCACAATCCAAAGACCTGCTTTTCAGGTTCACCCATAGTGTGAGTGACAGAGAGAGTGTGTTCCACCGATGTGTGGATGAGTGACCCATTGTAAGTAATGTATCTAGCAGTGTAAGTTACCTTGGTGAGTAAGGTGTGGGCTGATACTACTACGGTGTTCACTGGGAGTTTCTTTAGAGAAAAGTGTCTGTTAAATAAATAAATGTAAGTCATACTCTTAACAAAATGTTTTATTACTTGTCTGGTTGATATGCATAATTTGAAGTGGGTTGTACTGTCTCCTACATGTCACCTGTAAACAAAAAGTAATTTCAGCTTTATGCCTAATGTTGATTCATTGGGTGACTCTGTCCCCCTCACAGCTAAAGGGTTGTGTGTTTAAAACTGGTTACTCCACATACTCTGGTTTCCACCCATAAACCTATGACGAGCTTCTCAAATTGACTGGCGACTCAAAATTGTCCTTAGTACCGTATAATGAACTGTGTTCCAGTTCAGGGTGTACCTTATCTTACAGTTCACAGCAATTTCTGGAATATGCTCCAGGTTGCCCAAACATGATAGGATGCACCATTAATAAACGTGGATGGGTTAAGGTTTTGGTACATATTTAATATGTAAACCACTGTGAGCTCAAATAGGCTCTCATTTCACCCGTGAAGCTTGATGTTTGTCCTCGTTGCACTGCTGTGTCCTAAAGGGGTAGTGTACTGACTAGAATTCTCCAATCCGAGGACCTGAGTTTGCGTCGCTACTCCTTCTGTAGGACCCTTGAGCAAACAAATTTGGTTTCATTATAAAAACTTTGCATTGTTAGGCAAGTAAATGAAGAAATAATGGGACACTCTTTCCTAGTTAAGATAGCGGAGCTATTTGTGATCAGGACTTATTGGTTGACTTCTGGGAATAGGATGAGAGGCAAAGGGAGGCAAACGGTAGGGCATGTTTGTGTGTACAGTGCAGTGCGTACACTCAGTGTGACTTATGCAGTTGTGGAGGGCATGTCATTGTTAGTGACTCCTCAGTATTTCGTGGTTTTCCTTTGTTTTATAATGTCTGTCACTCTTAATTACTGGAAGCTGATTTATGTAATGGTAGACTTTTTTCAATTTTCAATAGACCCTAGTATTATCACTGAGCAGTGTCAGTTCTGTTTTTTCTGCTTTTAGTAAGGTAGGAGGATTTAATGGGACTCATAAAACCTACATTATTTTAATCATCATCGCTGGGCTACTGGAGTACTTGAGTGGAGTATCGGTTAAGTCTGTTCTGTTGTACCTAGATATGAGTGTCATCAGCCTGTCAAGTCTCAGTTCAAGTCACTCATAACACTCCATCAATAATGAGGTTACCATTTGACAGAACAGCAATGCAGTGAAAATTGACAGATTATTTTTTCTGTAAATAATTGTTCCAGATTAGTGGGAAGTGCAGTCCAGCCTTAAGGTAGTTATGATGTTGCGGTTAGGTGCCATTAAGTCGATGTCAACTCATGGCTACTCTATGGATAGTTGTGCAAGGTAGTCGTATTAAAGTGCAATAATTGAGTAAATGCTTTTTTTTAATTGGTCTGGTTGATAATATTTAGAAGTTTTATAATTCTAGTTCTTACTTTAAAACTGCTGTTATGTAATACACAGGAGAGATGTTTTATTTGTTAGAGGAGGGTATTAAGATGGTTGAAGTAAGGCTTGCCTTTAATATTTACGCTTCAATTATAATAGAATTTTTGTTGTCTTCATTAATCAGTGTTGTAGAAAAAAGAAATTGCAGAAACTGCATTATAAAGATTTTCATGTTCAAGGCTATTTACATTGATCTGATACTATTCTCCAAACCAACTTACAATGTTAAGATACCTACAATAATTTACCCATCTTTGCAGCTGTGTAATTTTACTGGAGCAGTTCAGGATATGTACCTTGCTCAAGGATGGGATTTGAATCTGCAATCTTTTGGGTCCAGATGTCTCAGTTCCAAAACTGGATGATATTCTTTAGTCTTAAGTTATTTAATGTGATCTGTGAGTGTATTGATATCAGTTCTCTTGTAATGTCAGAGTGAGACCCTTAAGCAAAATGTAGGTAATTATGGTTTTTAGGGCATCCTATTGGACAGGTATTATGTTGTGATTATTTTTGAATGAAAATTAAGTATATTACAATATTCCTCATAGTTCAAAATGAGCAGTGAAGTGCTTGTTTATATGTAATGCTTCACTCTTTTATCACTATTAAAGACCTGTTCGCAACAGCAATAAATTCACTTTGACATTTAGTGCTCAGATGTTAAAAATTCAGCAGCCTGTTGTGGTTTTCTCAATCACCCAGAAAATGGAAGTTTGTAAATTTGGCTCTGAAATGATATTTGTTTGAAACCCAACTGTTGTTCTCCCAAAAATCTTTCCTTTTGGATTCTGCTCATTGTTATTCAGGGTGGGAGTATTACGTTTATTAATTTACCAGACGTTTTTCTCCAAAGATACTACTACATAGTGTTCACTTTAAGTATCAGCCCACACCTTACAGGTGGTCCCCGTTTTTCGATGAGTCGACTTAAGCTTTTTTTTTTTTTTTTTTTTACACTTTACAAAGGTGAGCTGGCAATAGACATTCAGTAGAATCAGTACTTCGAATTTTGACCCCCCCCCCAGGCAAGCAATATTAGGCAGCGACAGCAATCCACATCTCACATTGTCACACAGAGGTTTGTATTAAATGCATTTTGGATTTATGATGGGTTTCAGGGAATGTAACCCCATTGTAAATCAAGGACCACCTGTATTCACCTAAGGTGACTTACAGTTTAGGATACGCTACTTACAATGAGTCACTTATCCACATACCGATGAGACACACTTTGCCACTCATAAGCACGCTGTGGGTGATTTTTGTTACCAAAAATTTGGACTGTGGGAGGAAACCAGAGCACCCGAAGGAAACCCATGCAGATACGGGGTGAACATGCAGACTCCACACAGACTGAATGGGAATCAAACCCAAATCCTGTTGCACCATCCAGGTGCTGTGAGACAGCAGTTCTACTCACTGTGCTACCATGCTGGCATACATTGGTATGCCATTGCTGCTTTGGTAGTCAGTTGATTTGCCATATTAGATTTGAAGAGAGTTCTGACAATAGAAATATACAAACAATACATAATTTGTTGGCAAGAGATAATGTCTTGTGCTCCTGCCTACAGTGATCAGAGTAAGCATAACTACTTTTTGATAGCACTTTACTGTTGTCTGAGCCTCAGTCTTAGCTGCATAAGAAGTGCTCTGCATCATTAATAGAAGTATGTCCCCACCATTTTATGGAAGACTTGGAGAATGAGAGAAACAAAAAAAAAAAAAAAAAAACACTGACCTGTAATTCAGCATAGTTGCGATTTCCCCTAAAAAAAAATGTGTGGTTTAAACCAGAAGCTTGTGTTTACTAAAGGAAGGAGCCAATTACAGCAGCTTTGGAACTTGAAGCACAGATTATTTTGCTGTGCCCTGAATGGTTGCCTTGTTTAAAACAGGATTACAAGGGAATACTACATTCTCCAACTACTGTGTCTGAATTTCCACCAGGAAGCTTTCTGGAGTTGAACTCGAATGGTTAATCATGTGTCTTCAGCCCAGTCTGTAATATTTTAGTGTAAATGGAAGTGGAGGGTGCCAGAACAATTGCACCCCCATCCCAGCAGTTAGAATAGAGATATTTGTGCAATTGTAGTTGTAAAGGCTGGATTCCTGGTGTTTTTATTAAACCTGTTGCTGGGTTTTTCAAGAATCATGCTCATTTTAACCTTGGATATTTTGCTATTTATTATTGCCAAATTTGTGGAATTTTGAAAAGCTAATGTCCTCTCTCTCATTGCACACAGCAGCAGCTGCTTTTGGTCAAGTGCCTTCAGGGCTGCAGGTCAAACTGGGTAACCGGCACTGTCATCCAATCATGTTATGTGGGCCAATGAGTTTTGGATCCCTTGGAGTGAAGAGTGGGTGGTTTATTTCATGTACATTGGAGAAGGTGTGTGCTGACAGTAACACTAGCTTAGTTGGGTGTCTGTTTTGTGTTTTGAGGGAGAGACTAAGAAATGGGTTAGCAAGCTACAACTGAACTGGTAGAAAAAGGGACAAAGTACAAAATCAGTATCAGTGCAGTTTTTGAAGTATATTGGATAAACTGTGGGCTTTTATTAGGTTATGGTGGAATTTGGCATTCGTAATATTTTATACGCTGGTAAGTTTATCCTGGCCTGCATGAAATCTCTGAACACTGAATTTAGGAAACTGGAAAATGGCCCAGTCCCATTGTATAGTGCCTTTTTATGTGTGTGGTGACTATCTGGGTCAGCGCTATTTCAGTCCTTGGGAACCTGAACCCTACAGGACTCTGGACTTCCACAAGTTTGGATCTTTAAGTTTTTGCTGCTGAACCCTGGCAATCTGTAGTATTGCAAGCTGTGCAATTTATTTTGCTTTAAGAATTCTGCTTGGCAAATAACATTTTGAATAAGAAGGAAAGTTCAAACATAGCATCTGAATTGCTACTTAAACACTTTGAAAACACATTGAATTGTTAATCACCTCCTGTAATGTGTATCACAGGAAATTGTTTACACACACATTGTCTGAAACCGCTTCTCCCGAGTGGGGTTGCGGCAAGCCTGAGCCGGCAACACAGGGCGCAAGGTTGGAGTGGGAGGGTACACACCTTGGACAGGATGCCAGTCCATCGCAAGGCACCCCAAGCAGGGCTCGAACCCCAGACCCACCAGAGACCAGGACCCGGTCAAGCCTGCTGCACCACCACACCCCCAGGAAATTGTTTACTACACTTAAATTCAGTTGCCACGTTAAGACATACTGTCAGTTGGTTATTTCTTACATTTATTTACATGGTAGATGCTTTTCTTCCAAGCAAAATATAGCTGAGTCTCCAAAAATATGTTCAGCATCAGATGTTTTGATATAGATTATCATAACACAGGTTATTTGATATTGTAATCACCTAAGTAGCTACCTCTACCAATGTGAATTGCATGGCTTGTACACTCAGCTCTCATATGAGGAAGCGCCATTCATTGAAAAACCACTACAGCAGTTAGTGTAATGGTCTTCTGATTCACTAAAATGGCATTTTGGCCTGGTAAGCAGAGGAAAAACTCTGCAGTTGTTTTTTCAACTGGTGTTCAGACCATTTTTAAAACATGAAAATCAACCAAATAATCAATGCATGTGGACAAGTGGGTATTGATCAATGAATTCACAGATAAGGTGGATAATCTTTTGTTGCCAATATTATAAAATATGTTGGTGTTTTCATTAAGATGTAAATTAAAATACAAAAATATATATCTTACACATTTTGTCTGCAAACCCATTCCCCCAACATAAAGGAAACAATTCCTAATCTCACACACACGCACACATTTTCAGAACCGCTTGTCCCATACGGGGTCACGGGGAACCGGAGCCTAACCCGGCAACTCAGGGCGTAAGGCTGGAGGGGGAGGGGACACACCCTTGCAGTGGGGAACTTATGGGGTGATTTGATCAACAAATTTTACCCTGTTACATGGTAGATTAACAAGGTAATTACAGCAAGTGTTGAAAGTAATTTTTACTGTTGAAAGACTTTGATCTTGAATGATGGGTTTTGAGACTCATTCTTGAATGCTGTGAGGCATTCAGCAGTTCTGAGGGAGAGGGGGAGTTCTTTTACATCTAGGAGTAAACCAGATGTAGGGGAACTTGGTGTTCTTGCTGGGGTGTTGAGTGACCATACCGTGTTTGTATTATGGTGTTAATCCGTCAATTATTTTGTAGGCTGTAATTGCGGTCTTAAACTTGATGTGGGCAGCCACAAAAAGTCAAGGGGAGCGATGACGAGGTAGAGGAAGAAAATAAATTGAACGGTAGAATTCTGTATCGGTTGAAGTGGCTTGATGGCAGAGGCCTAAAACCAGACATTAGGGTGTTTCAGTAGTCCAGGCAAGATGGCAGAAAAGCCTGACCAGGGGCCAGTTAGAGAGTGGCATTTGGTACCATGTTTGTTAGGACATATCTGCAAAATGGGTTATGGCTTCATTGTGCTGAGAAGTAGAGGTATGAGTCTTGTTACTTTCAGGGACTTGACTGATTAAGTGGATTCGATGACTGAGTTTTACAGCAGGGAAATTGAGGATCTCATTTTTAGATGGGTGAAGTTTTAAAGTGTCTTCTCTCATCTAGGTGGTGATGTCTGAGATGCTGTAGTGCCTGTCAGTGTATCGGCCAGCTGGGGAGGATGGAAGTAGATGTGTGTGTCGTCTGCGTGTGTGTAGTCCCAACGTCTATTGAGGGAGAAAGAGGGTTAGAAAGGGAACTATGCCAAAGCACCTACCTAATAAGTGATATTGAAACCATTTCAGTGATGCTGCTTTGATTCCCAGGTCTTCTGCTGAGGTGAAGAGTCTGGTGGTTGTTTCTATCATGTGGCATTTCACTACAGTGTGCCACATACAAGCTGCATGTGCAGTGCTGTACCGATCATGTTTATAAAGTACTATTGTGTTGTAGTAAAACTGTAAAATTCTAAGAATTGCTAACTGCAGTGTTGCAGTTTGCTGAATGCCCCTGCCGCTATTACATATTTATGTGTATGCTGTCTATTTTAGCTGGTTTTCTGCCTGCATAATTGACCAAAACAGATTTAAGTGTGTGTGAATGTTGATGATTACCTTCATTCGTGACTAATATTTTCATTCCCTTTTGCTCACTTATTGTATGCTCTGGTTAGGCTTATTTGGAACCTGTAGAAATGTATGGGGCAGCCTAGAATGTTTCTCTTACCTGTCTTTTTGCACCAATGTACTTGGCCTAAAAAAAGTTTTAATCCTCTCTTGGGGACATCTGACTTTAGGACTTGTTCCACTTTGACATAAAAATGTTACATCTGAGCACTCAACATGGAAAAATAGCTGGCAAACATATATACAGAAGCAAGTGTATTCAGAGAAATGAATTACTTGCACACATTAGCCATAAAATGGCATATAAGCAATTAACTTTGCTAGTCAGATTAATTGGTTCCTCAGATGTATGCTTTAATATGAATTAGGGTTTTGCTCTTGTTTACAGAATTTTCATAAATTGTAACCAGGACTGCATTTAAAAAAGAAAGAAAAATCCCTTCTGATGCTCTATGAAAGTCTAGAAAATTTTGGTACTCCTGTCTTTGAGAGAAGGACTGAGGCTTTTCTAAGGGGGAAAAAATGAGCCTCTCAGTATTCAGCTTCACACAGTTTTTGTTAAATCTCTTTGTTTTTGTATTCTCATAATTTTCAAAAATCAATTTAAAATGAACATGAGAATACAAACCTTAGTAATGGAATTCACATTAACTGCAAGCCAGAAGATTTTGCTATACCAAGAAGGCTGTAAATTCAAGTCCTGGGATTGGCCTTGCTGCTGTACTGTTGTAGCAAGTGCATATAACCAAAATTGCACTGATTTTAAAAACCCAGGCCATCAAATGATAAAAATCTAGGAAATATAAGCTTGAAAATTGCCTTGGATCTGTGCCAGTTGAACAGCAAGTACTATGAGGATGGAAATACTAGATAGTGAAATTGCATTTTTTTTGTCAACATATAGGCGCATACTAAGATAAAATTTTGTGGTCAACACTGAAGCACATAGGTCTGTCCTTGAATCTGGAGATGAACAGAGGAACTGAGTATTTCAGAATGCGTTGGCATAATTAGCATATCATTTGTTGGACATTTGTTTCAAAACGTTCACTGAGCTCCCTATTTCTGGAAATCCTTACATTTATTTGTATGGTATTTCACAGTAGACCTTAATGTGAACAATACTGAGATTACAAACACAAGTTGTAGACCTCAAGATGTTAACAAACCATTTTTGTAAAGTATGCATAATGCAGGATTATGTCAATACCCCCCCCATTTGCTTACATAAAATACATTCTGTAGCCCTTTGAGTATGGTAGTAATACTGCAAGATAACAGCAGAGTGGATTTAGGTGGGCAGTGGACTTTTGAGCAGGAATATGAGTTGCCCTTTAAATTGTTGTTGATCAGTGGACATGTGTTGCTCCACTAGTAAAAAAATTTGAGGTTTTCCATGACATAACCCAGCAATCATTAGACATAGGTCTCAAATAGTATAATGAATTAAATAGCGATCATTACCATAATAGAGAGAACTGAAGTTTTAGAGCTTTAAGCTTGAAGCTTTATTTGCTGTAAAGGTGTCATTGAAGATGCCCACTTACCAGACCCCAGTGCCTCAGAGAATGAAGAGAAGGTCTTGAACTAGTTTTGCTCTGGAAGGATGGTTATGTTTCTAGATCAATTTTTACTTTTGTCTTATTGTATCTGTGTTGTCTAAATCTGTGATTGGCCTGAAATTGACAGGTTTGTGCTTGTTTTATATTTCCTCTTTCCTGTCTTGTATGTATTCTCTTTTGTACTATATCCTTTCTTTCATAATGTGAGTAAAGATGTAAGTTGTCATATTTATGGAAAATGTTTTAAATGTTTTCAGTGTATACCTTTATCAGAATGTCCATGGGGAAAATAACATTTTTCTAATGCTTTATTCCTGTGATGAAGGATTTTAGGTGTGTAAACATTTTTTATGTACCTCATAGAAAACTGTATATAATGTGACATAATATAATGTTCTTCATGACTTAGAGTAATCTGTAAATGTACACAGACCTAGCAAAGCAAAAAAGTGTTGTAAATATGTAGAACTTCAAGTTATGAGGACTAGTAATGCTTTTTGGGTCTGTTAGGGGAAGACTAATGCATACACAACACAGTATTTTAAAGTAAATGAATGACAAACTGTTGAGAATGTGTGCTTCCACGGTTCTGCCAGTTGATGCAATATTGCCAGAGCTAGTAAATGTAAATAAATGTACTAAATAAAATTAGAGTGCAACTTCCTCATAAGAATTTGATTCAGTGTTTAGGTCACAGGTCAGCTCAGTATTAGTTTTTTTTTTTTTTTTTTTTTTTTAAACCCAGTCCTTTGGTTAACTATTAACCATGAGGCTCAATGCTTACCCAGCAATAGGAGCAAAAGTCAGTTTAAGGCAGCATATTCATGTCCAGTTATTGATTCTGCTGTGTTGTTATATTGTTCTGTACAACTTAGTTAATTATCTCCATACTAATGGAGAGCTGACAGAAAGGAAATGATTTGAATATGAATTTCATACTGGAAAAGAATCCAGTCTTTCTAGTACTTTGAATTGGCCTCACTCTTATCCGCTAAGTACATGCGAAAGTGCAGTTTTTCTCCTTATCTTTTTTTCCTGTTTAATTCTGATATGCTGTAATTTAAAAAAAAAAAAAAAAAAAAAAAAGCAATTCAAGCACAAACAATAGTTGACTTCAGTTTTAGTAAAGAATAGAAAGAAAATGAAACCCAGGAGTTCTGTCATCAATCTAAAAAGATTCCCCCCCCCCCCCCCCCAATACTTTTTGTGTGTTCAGTAAGTTCTGTGTCAGTGCACAAATGCCAAAGAACAACGTGAGTGTGGATGATCAGCAGCTCCTGTGGTCTTGTTTCTGCTTTTGTTGTCAGGAACAGTGGGAGACTGGTTCACTGTAATGCTGCTCATAGTTAACTGTCTACTTTTACAATATTTGTACTTAAGTTATATAACTTCAAGTTGAAGACACCGAGATCTAAAATGTTTCTGTATGAAAAATTGCCAGATTTAAGAGTATTAACAAGGCAGAAATATGAAAAAGGCTAAAGTTCATTAGTTTCATCATAAATAGTCTATATAAAAATTTGTACCAGTTTATATATACAATAATGGCTTTACATTCATTAATTTAGCTGATGCTTTTATTCAAAGAGACTTACAATGTTAAGCTACTTAGAATTAATGAATTAATTAGGTGGGTTTCAAACCTGTGACCTTTGGGTCCAAAGGCACCAGATCTAACTGCTGTGCTTCTGAGTCAAGACTTCTATGAAATGCAAAGTTTAACTTCAGCTCGAAGGGCCTCCTTTATATTGTGATCATAAATTGCTATTCGTTTCATCATGCCACATTAGCAATCCATGGCAAGAGTGCCAAAGGAACAAAATCAGGCTGATGTTCCCTTGGGTGGCTGGGTCCACCCCCCACCCCGTAGCTCACAGGGATACCTACGTATGCAGCTGGATTCAGACAAATTGCGTTCTCCTCCAGGCATGTTGCACTCATGGTGAAGTATGCACCCCATAGAGTGAAGTGCGTGCCTGTGTTCATTGTTACTGTATTGACAGGGGTATTTTGTTTGAATGGGAGGCAGTTCGTTAATCGGTCACAACAAAAGTGGGAGGATTTTTTTTTTAAACCTTTTCATTGCCTTCACTGACAAATATTTGACTATTAAATTTTTGTTATGGCTTGGTTTTATGAAGTGGCAACATTTTGATGAAGTTTGGGGTTTATTGTAATGTTTTCTTTGAGTTTTCATTTCATAAAGTTACAGCATAAGATTTTGTGTTTCTCATTTGCATCTTTAAACATTGTCTGAAAGCTACGAGTAAACTTCTGCGTTTAGCAGAAATAAACAAGTAATTTCTGAAGACATGTTTTATATAGATTTTCACTGTGTAATTCCGTTGACAGTGTACACACTAGGGAAGATGTTTGGGGAGATCCCTTATCAAAGTTCTAGCTGTGGCCTAGGAATTGGAATGCAGCCTTGCTGAAAAATAGTTGTCCTTTCAGTTGGACTGGTTTCAGCAAGAATTGAGGTTGTATTGCTATTTTTTTATATTTAGGTTTTTTTTTTTTTGGGTGGGGGAATTAATGAACTTGTTCAAATGCCACAAGATGGAATCCTTTGAAATAAGGCTTTTTTTTTTAATTAAAACAAATGATAGATGGGTTACAGCATTCTTAGTAAACAAACAAGGGTATTCTTTGGCCACAGCTCATACTTCCTGTTCAGTTACGTTCTTGAGAATCCCCTCGTGTGGAGGGTGGAGAGAAGGCAGCTGCACGATTGTGCAATCCCTCTACACAGACACAGCACACTAAAAAAGCAAAGCGCACACATTCAGGCTGTGCCGAGGAATGGCCAAAACAGAGGGGCTTTATGACCTCCAGTTGTGGAATCTTTTTTTTTTTTTTTTGGGTGCAGGCAAGAGCCAGTTCTGATCGAGTTGGTTTTTCTATCTTTTTTTTATATATATATATATATATATATATATATATATATATATATATATATATATTTATATTTGGTGGAAAGGTTCCAGGATATTGGTTGCTTGGTCAACATGTGTATGGGGGGGGGGGATTCCAGGTTCAGATCTTCTGTCATCGGAACATCACAAAATGAATATTGGATGCAAATTGACAGATGCAATTGAAACACATAGAAATGATAAACACCCAGGTGCAATCAGTGGTGCCTGGCAGTAGCCATGTCAAGCGTAAGCGAGGATGAAAGGGAGAGGAGGGGGAAAGAAATGGCTGCCTGTCTCTTACCACCTCTGTCCTTTTTACCCAGAGAAACCAGATTAATCAAGTTTCACATGATTGACTTTGCTCACCGTGAATTGCACCAGTCTTTTTTTGTTCTGATATTCAGTTCAATCTTGCAGTTTGTCTAGTCAGTGGTATTGATGTCTAAAGTCAGTGTATATGGCCAGCTTGTATTAAGATAAGGTTTTGGCAGGGAAGACTTCAAATGAATGAGAGAGGCTAATTGTAAATGGCACATCATCCCAAATTCTGTTCACGGTTGAGGTTTTTACCCTTCATCCCCTTTGTTTTGTTAATTCAAGGGCATTGATTTTGCTCTTTAAATCCCCTGTCACTCAGGGCTGGTGTACTATAGAAAAGAGAGGCTGGTAAATTGATCAGCCGGAGGACACCAAATCCCCCCTTCCCCCCTGCACTGTGCATGAGGCACAGTCTCTCGGCAAGCGCAAGTATTGGCAGAATTCATTGGCAGGTTTCGAAAGAGGTTAGAAAGCTCCCCTTTCTCTAAGTCTCAGCAGACTGTAGTCTGGAGCTTCTAGGAGCCAGAATGCAACTGTAGCACTATGAAATTCCTTAGATATTAAAGGCTGTTTTAGCCCCAGGTACTACATGAGTAAGCCTCCCCCTTCTGCTTACTATTTAGTCTATTACGACTGAAGCCGTTTTAAGTGTTCACGGCTCTGTGAATTACAGAAGGCTGTGCAAATCCCTAGTATCCTGTTACCTAATCTATCCATTTAGATCAGACCCTGTCTCCGTCTTTATCCGCAGATGATTCTCCGCTGACACTCTTCTGATTTAACTGTCTGCGCTGTGTAAGCAGACCTGACTCCCCTCTCAGGTAGGTTTTTGTCAAGACTTAAAATTTTCTTTCATTCTTTTTCTCCGTGTTGAAGTTGCCCTTTTTCCTGTGTCTAAATGCTATTTTCTGGAGGATAAAGTTTCCATCCACTCCCTTAATCTGGTTGAAGGTGAACAGGACAGACCGGTTCTGAATGCTGTCACACACCCCTGATGGAACAACCACCTGGGTGAAGTGATGATGGTATCAGACTGAACACTAAAGGAATTTGCATTCTTTTGCCTGCAGACATGAAACCCTGCAATTAGCTACAGTCTTAATTAACCTGAAGGAGCAGCACCCTTGGCTGAAAAACTGGCTGTGACTTTTTAGTGAAGAGTAGCTTCAATGACAGCATGGCTATGTTTTCTGCCATTGTCTGCTTTTAGTATTTGAGCAGAACTTCTAGCATAGCAACATTGTCTGAATTATGGATGGCTGCTGGCAAAATATAAGACTTGTGTTACTTGCACATACAGGAACTTTTCAACAGAAAATTTAACCAGACACAAAGATTACCTTATAATTTGGTGCCATGGACATGTAATAAAGGTGCAGAAAAGAAGCATTTGTTTTCCTTTCCATGCGTTTCAGCAGACAACATTCAACTTTTATTGAATACACATTTGCCAGATTTCCTGTTACAGATCATGGCTGTGTAAGTTTGATTCTGAGATTTAGTGTAGAAAATCACTTTAATTTCCATAACTCAGTAGTATGCTTTTCTTCTCAATGCTAGATTGCTTCTATTTTATGTATGATACAAGTACTTTTTCCCCTACTTATGTTGTGGCCTAATCAAAAGTCAAGGCATTTTGCTGAGGGTTTTTTTTTTTTTTTTTTTTTTTTTTTTTCCTGGCTTAAACTCTAATTGAAAAGTAGAATGTAAATGTCAGAACAATACTAGTTAACAAAGAAGGATAAGAAATAAATCAACAGTGAAGCAACTATGACTGAATATTATTATTGTTTAAGGCTTGACATTACCTTGTTAATGCCCTAGTACCTTGGTACTAAAAGCAAACGTGGGTGGCACAGTGAGTAGCACTGTTGTCTCACAATGACTGGGTGGTGTGAGAGGACGTGCTCCGGTTTCCTCCCACACTCCAAAGACATGCTGTTCAGGTTCACCCATAGTGTGTGAATGACAATGTGTGTTCTCCACTGATGTATGGATGAGTGACCCATTGTAAGTAGTGTATCTAGCAGTGTATGTTACCTTGGTGAATAAGGTGTGGGCTGATACTTCCAGTGAACGCTGTAGTAGTATCTTTAGAGAAAAGCGCCTGGTAAATAAATGTAAGCAGGCTTTACTAGAAATTTTTTTTTTACAGTGCATATTGCATAAGTTGACTAGCTACAAAAACCGATGTGTGTAAACCAGACTTTTATCAGTGTTCAACATGGGGAAAGTTGTGAAGCCTATGCATTGACTATCCTAAGGTTCTTGCAGTGGGAGCTTGTATTTATGGATACATTCTCTTTCCATAATGTAGTGCATGGGAAATATGTACTTGGTTTTTTTTTTTTTTTTTTTTTTTCCCTTCTCTTCTTCTTCTTTAAGATTTATTGTCATTTTGGGTGAAAATAGTCCAATATTTGGAATACCTTTTAACCTTTATTAATTAAAATTTTAAATGCATTATGGCTGAATATTAAACTATTTAGTATCATTGCAATAAGCATAACCAGTGCAATCATCAAGTTGCACATTTTTAAGTTTTGAAGTACAGTGGGGAGGACTTTAGGTGTTTACAGAATTTTTAGTTTGGCTTTTCAGTCCATGCTTTGTTTTTTATGTAGAAATTAATAGAATCTGAGTGTTTTATTATTTAAAGTAAAATTACAACAAATTTAATAATAAAAGATTAAACCTTTATTATTTTAGCCTAAAAATTTAAATTCTCAGAATATGCTGACATAATTCACATTGCACTGAACTTTGGAGTCAGCAGAACTGTCTGTCCACTTATAAACATAGAAATGTTTTTGTTTTATTTTGTGGTCAGTACGACTGAAACGATTCCTCAAGTGACTTGACTAATTAAATTCCTCTCTAAGTTTTATGCCTCAAGGACTCGTTCTATATACTGTGTGTGTGTGTATAAATATATATACGCGCACACACACACCCTATATAGTGTATTTCCAATATCTCCACTCCACGTTCAGCCCAGTTGGTTGCAATAGTGCACCTTTTTGCTGGTCTGCCAATGGCCTTTGCAACTTGTGTGTGTGTGTTCATTCTCTTTTTGGGTTTTGGTTTTTGCCTCCTACCAGTGCCAAAAAGCCTTACAAAAAAAACAATTTTTTTTTTTTTTTTTTTTGTTCGTTGAAACCACGTGCTCCTGTAAGTTAAGTACTTAAATTGTGATTTGCACTTCTGTAATTTGTTGTGGTACTTTCTACTCCTAAGTAGAGCTTGGGATGATAAAATATTTTTGTTTATTTTATTTGTTTGTTCATACCTTATTTTTGGTTGTACTTTGGAAAGTTATTTGAAATATGTTTCTGATTATTGGATTTCAGTATGAGTTATTAGATTCAATATGGTTTTTTTTAAAAAAAAAACTCAGTGTAACTAATGTTGCTTAACAGGTTTCTTTGCACTTTTTTCATTTAAATATGCCACTCAAACCATAAAACTTAATTTTTATAAATTAAAAGTTGCTTAAGTGTAAAATTGTTGCCAGTTTTTGTTCTCCTGTATATTTTCTGTTTGATAAGTCTTTTTATCTAAATACTTGATTGATTGTCATGATGATCAGTGCAGTACTTGATAATTAAAATAATTGATAGTGGCGGCCCTAGTTACACGTCCGCCCACTGAGGAGCTTATTTCCATTCCAAGTTAAAGGACAGACACTTCATCTGAATATCTGCCAAGGTTTGTCTGTTGCTCAGGTACTTTACTTAGAATGTGAACAATGTTTAATTCCAGTTATATAACATGCAGACTAGAGGACATTTTTTTGGTAAGGTAGGCTGATAACTCCAAATAAGAAGGAGCTTTAGAGAAAAAAGCAGCACATAAATCTGACAGTTCATTGCCATTGGCAATCCTACTTTGTGTCCTTATTCCAACTCACTTTTCAAGAATGTGGGTCAGACTTGCAAAAATCAATTTTCAGCACAAAGAGAGGACTTGAACAAATTTGCATAGTCTTAATACAAAAGGTGGGGATGGGTAAAAATACTTTGGGTGGCTGACAGATAAGTCTTTTGTATTGCAGTTGAAGCCACACTTAAGCTGCCTAATTACACTTAATCTACTGCACCCAGACTTGTTAGATAAATCTGATTCTTCTCTTTAGAAAGAAATGTGATTTTTGTAGTTTGAGTGTTTTTGCAGGAACAGATTAGGATGGAGAAGCAGAGGTGTAGAGGATTTTGATGCCTGCTTAGAGAGCTAGGTAATGTTTAAACTGATTTGTTTGTCGATTCATGAGGTTGAGTGTTGTGCATTGATTTATCGATATGATTCACACTACAGGGATTTCTTTTGATTAGGAATAGGCAGTTCTGCTCATTTGGTTTTTGAGCTTTTGTAAACTTGGTTGGAAACTTTAAGGTTTTCTTGGAGGAAAACTGCCACTCTTGTATATGGAACTTGTCTGTTTTTATTTTCCTTAGGCTGGGGATATGCTTGTTTTGACAGCAGGCCTATAACTGAATGTGCCAATTGCTAAGGTTCCCAGAAGGATTCTTGCTTTGATATGTTCTTAAACCATTATACTTCCTGTTCTAGCCAATGTTTCCTCAACTTTTTTATTTCTACATTACTTAGTGTCTGTGGTGGACATATGGCCTGCGTATTTAAAAATACCAGATGAAAATCATGTCTTCAGACTTTGAGTTTCATTTTCAAAGTGTTCAGGGTTGTTCATCTACCCATATTTGTTCATTGTCTGTACATACCTAACATATCCTTTCTGAAAGTGTTGTGACAAGGTTGTACTTCATGAACTCTCTGTATGAATGAGAAAATTTAAGCGGTGTATAGTTCAGAAAAATCCATGGGGTGGTCCTTTTGGGACTCACAGTACTTTGTAGCTTTATCAATAAAATTGAGGTGATAAATCTGACATTTTACACAACAATTTTGTAGCTGAAACAGATCTCCATATTGGAATTTTTCAAAGTCCTGCCCACCCCGCCATTTGGTTTGGTGAAATATTTAATTTTGCATTTGCATCAAAAAAGAATTTGCCTGTGTGTTTTCCAGGAGTGCATTTGAATTACATTGTCCTTGGCATGAAAATGCTTTAATCAGTTCTAATGAATTCAAGTTATAATAAACTTTGTTTGACACAATGTAGGGAGTTTTATTATTAGTGACACTAAAGCTTATTTTGATACATTTTTACATTAATTCTGTAGTCTCTGTTAAACTGAGTTTATTTTACATTTGTTGCCAGCTTATACAGTAGCTGCATGCTGAAGCAATGAAGGCAGCTTGCTTCTTGGTTTGACCACAGTATTCCACACTGGTTTCCTGCGAAGGTCTAAGCCTGCGGACATGTTGCAAAATTGTGAATAGTAGTTTTGACGATCTGCTTGCCTAAATGTCAGTTTTGACTAAAGGTGCAGTGGATAACTACTGTTTACTTTCCTGTTCTTGAGGGGAAAAAAAATTGTCAAAAGATATTAAATGGACCTTAGGTTTTCCTGTCGTGCAGGTGCATGCAAGTAACTGGGACCAGGATGTTGAACTTTCTGAAATTCACATTGTCCAACTGGTATGCTATGTAACAATGGATCACTAATATTTTATTTCAGGAAAATGACATCTGAGTTGTTGATTTGCCTCTATCTTTTCTAAAGTGTCCTTTGAGAGAGATAATGAAATCCTCTGATGCAGACAAGATGACAATCAAAAATCTAATACATAATTGCTTTAAGAAGACATCTATATGTGAAAAACAGATGGCATAACAGATTCTGAACTGCATCTACAGGCAGCCGGATAAATAAACATGATTAAAATGAATCTCAGCTTTTTTTCATCTTGTATGGAATTGGCTTGCATAAAAATGTGAAGGACACTTTGTACAAACAACAAATAGACAAACTAAATTGGGGAAAAAAGTGAGCTTTGAACGAAGACAAAAGCTTGTGTAGCAGGTACATGCTAGTAATTTCAGACACACGCAACCATATTTAACCCAGTTAGTGTAGTTGCTTTTCATTGTACAACTAGATAAATCCATGAATGTTGTCCAGCTTTATTTATCTTCCATGTCTTGTGATTGTGTCTCTAGTTTATGAAAATATGTCGTTTTGTCTCAATCAAGGAATCTTTTCTCATCACTTCTCTTTCCTCATTTATTACCTTTGTTGAAGATGTTGGGGGAATCATCTCTTAATAGCTGAATACCTTTTGTGAGTTTACATCAGAAGGGTTTATTCTTGTAGTTTAATAGCAAATCTATTCTTTCTCAGGCCAGTCCTCGGACAATTTATCATTGAATATCTTTGCGGTTAACAGGTAAAAACAGTACATTTTCATACTGCTTCAAGAGTTCTGGAAACCAAACCCCATCATCGCTGCGCCTGACTTAGACAAGCAGTTAAGGATAGTGAGTAGTAGTATTAGTAGTATGTGAGAAGCTTTTCTTATTAATGTTGCTAACTTGTCAATATGGCAAGCAGTGCTGTCATGGTAAATTTATTTTTAAAAACAGTTTTTCTCCATATTATTTCAACAACTTACTAAAAACATAAATTCGCAATATGAAAACACACGCATTTTCGGAACCGCTTGTCCCATACGGGGTGGCGGGGAACCGGAGCCTACCCGGTAACACAGGGCGTAAGGCCGGAGGGGGAGGGGACACACCCAGGACGGGACGCCAGTCCACCACAAGGCACCCCAAGCGGGACTCGAACCCCAGACCCACCGGAGAGCAGGAGCCGGTCCAACCCGCTGCGCCCCCCAATATGAAAACAGTTTGGCAATAATTTCAACTGCACCAGAGCTTGCTTTGACTGCTGATTCTCTCTGGAAACACAATATCTTGAAAAGCCTTCAGTAGAGAGAGTTTACTTTTTTGTTTGGATATCTTGCCTTAACAAAAGTGAACTTATCTGTCAAATGTAAATGTGTAGTTTGTGCTATACTGTCCTTCACAAGTGTTATTCCATGAGTGATGTATTCTGGGGTCACTGGTTGTTTTGTTTTTCAGCATCAGGCACTGTCATCCGTTAAAGTAGTGCATGCTTGTCCATCTCGCTTGAAATGTTCTACATTCATCATAAATGTTTCTTACTGTATTCTAAAGCCATGTTCAGCACTCAAGTTCAAGAAAATATTAACATAACTAATCAACTGTAAAACTGAACAGTGATGAAGTGTTAGCCTTCAAAAACCAACTGAACTAAGAACTATAGTGTTGCTGCTGAGGATGACTGAGATGTAGCTGAACACAGTGCTCAGACTCCAGTGGAGGACAGCAGGCCCCCTACCTGCTGTTCCTTCTCTTGGCCTTAAAAGCCTTTTTGTGTGTGTGTGTGTGTGTGTGTGTGTGTGTGTGTGTGTGAGAGAGGGAGAGAGAGAAAGCATCAGCGCAGCATATATAGATTAGTGATTGTACCTTCACCAGTTCTCCTTAGATGGAAAAGTATCGTCTAAGTATTAATTATAAGTTGCTTTTGAGAAAAGTATCTGCTAAATGAGTAATGTAGTATAGTGTGTGTGTGTGTGTGTGTGTGTGTGTGTGTGTGTGTGTGTGTATATAATATATATTCTTACAGGCAGTGTGCACCACAGATTTTTGTTAGACATGACTGAGAAATAACAAGGTCTCAATTCCATCCCTTGTTTGGATTAATGTGATTTCAGTCCTACACCTAATATATCAGTCAACAGATTTGCAAAGAGCTCAGGTGGAACACAACATGCCGTGCTACCTTCTGTAATCAGAAAGGATCTCTGCTCTACAGAATTTGATTCTTTATGCTGATCAGCATGGATCACAAATTAGTCATGTCAAACAAAATTTTTGTCTCGATTTTTCCTTCACAGAATCTACTTCAGTGTGTCTTTATAAGATGTCTCAGCTATGCTTTAACCGTAAAGCCCCTCCCAACACTTTAATACATTTATTCTAGGAATATAATAAGATACAAGCTTACTAGACGGGCGTGCATGCAACTATCAAGGAAACCTTTAACAAAAGATTTGATTTCTTCCCAACTCTTCTTCTGTTAAATTGCAACCCAGAGTCCTTTCTAGATTATAATATGGTTCTTACACTAACTACTCTTACATATCTGGCAAAGAAATGTATTTTAATGTCAGTTCTAATGAATTCTGCAATCTCTGGACAAGCTATTTGAAAGTGCTACATGGTGAATGGTATACCCCTGAGCTGCTCTTTGTATATGGGCATACACAATGGACATATTTGCAATTTGTTGTGCTCTTTGTTACACTTTGAACATTTAGTTTTCTCTGCCTAAATGCTGTTGTGACCCTGAACTGTTCATAAAATCAGTTTACAAAAAAAAAAAAAAAAAAAAAGTCTTGATCTAAGAAAACAAAAGTATACACCAATCAGCCACAACATTAAAACCACTGACAGGTGAAGTGAATAAAATTATCTCGTTACAATGGCACCTGTGAAAGGGTGAGATATTTTAGGCAGCAAGTGAACAGTCAGTTCTTGAATTTAATATGTTGGAAGCAGGAAAAATGGACAAGTGTAACGATCTGAGCTACTTTCACAAGGGCCAAATTGTGATGGCTAGACGACTGGGTCAGAGCATCTCCAAAACAGAAGGTCTTGTGGGGTGTTCCTGGTATGCAGTGTTTAGTACATAGCAAAAACAGTCCAGGGAAGGAAAACCGGTGACCCGGCAACAGAGTCATGGGTTCCCAAACCTCAGTGATGCACGTGGCAAGCGAAGGCTAGCCAGTCTGGTTCAATCCCCTACTGTAGCACAAATTACTGAAAACCTTAATGCTGGCCATGGTAGAAAGGAATGGAACACACAGTGCATTCCAGTTTGCTGTATAGCCCCAGACTGGTCAGAGTACCCGTGCTGACCCCTGTCCACAGCCAAAAGTGCCTGCAATGGGCACGTGAGCATCAGAAGTGGACCATGGAGCAATGGAAGAAGGTGACTTGGACTGATGAATCGTTTTCTTTTAGATCATGTGGACGGCCGGGTGTGCGTGCATCATTTACCCGGGGAAGAGATGGCAGCAGGATGCACTACAAGAAGAAGGCAAGTCAGCAGAGGCAGTGTGATGCTCTGGCCAATGTTCTGCTGGGAAACCTTGGGTCCTGGCGTTCATGTGGATGTTACTTTGATGCGTACCACCTACCTAAAGATTGTTGCAGACCACGTACACCCCTTCATGGTTATGGTATTCCCTGAAGGCAGTGACCTCTTTCAGCAGGATAATGCTTCCTGCCATAATGCAAAAATTGTTCAACTTCAGGAATGGTTTGAGGAACGTGACAAAGAGTTCAAGGTGTCAACTTGGCCTCCAGATTCCCCAGATCTCAATCCAATCCAGCATTTGTGAGATGTGCTGGAAAAAGACAGATTCATGGAGACCCCACCTTGCAACTTGCTGGACTTAAAGAATCTGCTGCTAACGTCTTCATGCCAGAAACCACAGGACACCTTAAAAGGTCTTGTGGAGTCCATGCCTCAATGGGTCAGAGCTGCTTTGGTGGCACAAGGGGGACCTACACAATATTAGGCAGGTGGTTTTAATGTTGTGGCTGATATATTTTTCAATGTTTATTTTGTCATTCCTAAAACTTTTATTCATTTTAGTGGAGATAATTAAGCAGTCTTTTTAATTTTGCTTGAACTATTCCAGATATTTCTAGAATAACTAACATATTAAGAAAAGTCCCCAGCAAAGCCTTTTTTTTGTTTGAATCATACAGCATATTCAGTTAGCAGCCTGATCAAGTATAATAAAGAGCTTACCTTGAGAATATAAAGGGGAAGGTTAGGACAAGAGCTGAAAACCAGTGCTGTGGAATTCACCCACTGAAACAAATGTCTGTCAATTAAATGAATGATAGGTCAGGTCAGATCTGTTTACACTGATGGTTTGAATTTATGCAAAATGTGCATTAGAAAAGCAATAGAACAATGTGTTTCATGTGAATTAGTGTGTGTACATCCAGTGAATTTCAAGGTAAATGTGTTTTTTCTAATTTAAATGTGAGTGTTTTGAATATTAAAATACTTCTTGAAGTTTTTTTTTTTTTTTTTTTTTTTTTTTTTTTCATATTGGGGTCTCAAAGAAAAGCCACTTCAGGTTTGCAGTACTTAGTAAAGAGAGAGTTTTTGAAAAAAACTGGTATACAGATGCTCTACCAGTCATGAGATGCCCAGATCTTTATAGTATGCTGCATTTAATCATAGGAATTTGACTGGGCAGTCTTGAATTGGACAGAAGAATATGCATTCAAGACCATGAGTTATATTTTTCCTCTATATGATGGGGTTATGTTGGCAGCTGCTGTCAATTTTGTAGTGCAAGGACAAGTGATAGTTTATCATTTCTGTGAAATAGCAGCACTGTTAATAACAGTAATGCCACTGTTTCGTCAGTGCTATTTCTGTGGTTTGATGTTAACGTAGCCAAAGGGTAATTATCTTGGTCTTTAAGGGTCTTTGAAGGTATAGAGACATTGCTTAGTCTTAAACCTGCTGGATACTGTTAGCTCATTGCACTACTTTAGGTGAGGCATGTGGCTCTTGCCACCTCTACAGTTTTCTTCTCTCCCTTCCCCTATTGTTTTGTTTCCTTTTATCAAGACAGTATCCCAGTTGCTCAATTGGTAGGTCATCGGTGAATTACTAGTGTGTTTTCTGTGTTTCTTAGGTGAACTTGACTTTTGTCCCTAGGCCGTATAAATGAACCATGAAAATGTAGGCTGTAAAACAATTTTTTTTCCTGGAGTTTAACTCGAGTTAAAACTTCGATAAGTTCTTCTCGGTATAGAACGTGTTTAATACAGAATTACAAGTGCAGCTATATTAAACTGTTCCACTTAACGCAAAAGCTAAATTAGCTGAAACCTCTTTCCAGTAAACTTGTGCGAGTTTAAAAAGGGCACTTTGTAACCACCTTCCTCTGCACTAAGTGCTTGTCACTGTGGTAACACGCACAGAGTCATTATCCCTTAATTGACAGAGTTGGCCAGAGGTGTCTTTGCTTCCGTTGCTTGCTTTTCTCTCCCTGGAATGAGTCATATTTTGGCTCCTGCACTGCGATGATGAAAGCTTGGGTGAGGCTTAAAGCTTCGTGTCTTGCAATAAAAACAATTCAACAGCTTCCTCCTTTTGTGGTCACCTGTTTGATTCTGTTATTGTGATATTAGGGAGTGGGAAAGGGGAGTTTCGTTTCTGCAAGTGCAGCGATGTGGTGTCTGGATGTTAAACTGTGTGTCATGTTACCAACCCTAGAAGTGTAGCTGTTGGGGACCTCAGGAGACTTATGTGCCTTTAATTTTAGCTTCATGTTAAAATTACAGCACTCTGCTTTTAATGTTATGGAATTGTACAATAGTGTCATTGTCCCATCTCTCAATCAAACATGTAGTGTCATTATCACATGAATCTGGTAGAAAAAAGGATAATTTGCAGAATACACGAACGCGTCACCATGCATGTACATCATAGAAAGAGAGACACATGTATACAATGCACAGTACATGTGGCAGGTTATGATATCAGCCTGTGGGTTATAAGTACACTAATACCAGTATCACTTACTCTTATTTACTTCCGTAGTATACATACCACTTTTGTTCGTCGGGTCTTGAGACTCCCTTAGATTTCCATTTCATCACTGGGGCTTTAAAAAAAAAAAAAAAGGGTGCTAACACCTTTTTAAACTGGATATAATTAAATAACTTAATGTAAGTGCTAATCATTTAGGATGCGTTGCATGCATTGAACTAGATCAATGAAATACGTCAAAATATAATCAAAATGAAAACACAAATTTATATGTTGAATTTTTTTGCCAGTAAAAGTCCAAACGAATACATCATGTTCTTGCAACATAATGAGAATAGTTTCATTGGACATGTCACTTTCTCTTGGTTGAACTTAGGAGTATATGTATTTCTAATTTCTCTTTGAGTGTAGCATTGCTTACTAGCTTTGGCCTTGCTTTCTCGCTCTTGAAAACAATCCAGGCTGCACTATAAGAGAGGCATAATCATTCTGTGATTAAGCTTTAGTGCCTAAGGATTTGAGCATTTCAGTTTACCAGACAGAGGAACGTAGGCTAATATTAGCTCAAATGCAGTCAGGGCTGCTGGTTTCTACGCTTCATTTCATAATAGAAACATGACTGAACAGTATATTGTTTAACTATTCAATAATCACATTTGTATGACTGGCTGAGGCATTAAAGCATAGTATTAAAATCTACATTAAATTTTTCCGTATTTGGTGGTACTGTATGTTTTACCATATTTATTTACTATGTTTTAACCTTTTTGGAGTTTGGACATTCTCTCCATGTTGGTGTGTGTGTGTGTGTGTGTGTGTGTGTGTGTGTGTGTTCCTATGTTTGTCTTAACTTTGCCTCATGCTTTGGGGATATGCTCTGGATGACTGACATGGACAAGCAGTTACTGATATTGAGCGAGTGAGCATTTATTGCCATGATAGTGTTACGGCAAGCAGGTCTTCCAAACGTGGAGGTTCTTGAGGAGAGTTGCAAAACACCGATGTAAAATTTTATGCGAAATCAATTTTTTAAAAAAGTTGCAAAGAAAATAGTGCGGAATGTTACAGAGAAGAAAAGAGCTTAATGTCAATGCATACTTAGTCTACTTGTGCTTACACCTGACACAGCTGGTAGCTAACCTAAAAACTCAAAAAGCAATCAACTGTAGATTGGTGGAGCACAATAAATGTAAGTTGAAATGCTGTTTATACAGGTAGCTCTCTGCTTACGATAGCATTCCGTTCCAACAACCTTGTTCTAAGTCAACTTTGTGAGTCACAAGCCTCCTTGTACTATATATTATCACAATAAAATACTAATATAGAAAAAATACAGTACAGTATTATAGTTATATTTTCATGCTGCACTGTCATTTTTACATTAATTTCTAAGTCTGCTTTCTTTTGCTTTTTGTCTTCTGCTTAACCGGAGTACTCACGATGCTTACCATTTTAAGTAACTTGAATGGAATCACAAGTGAAACGCTCTGTAAATAAAATGTATTTATACATAAAATGCAATTGCTGATAGACATACTGCTTGAGTCAATAAGGAAATGAGTGCCTTTGTGGCAGTACGGCCAGCTGATGTTATCATACAGCAGATGGAGCAGTCCCCATTTAACACTTAGACCAAACACTGGTATATGTTGTAAGTAGAGAACTATCTGTGTATGCGTGCATAAATGTTTGTTTTGGTCTCGAGGACGCAAAAAAAGTTTGCAGTTGATATTGTGTTCCCCTCAAAATTAAGATTTTGTGTATTTTCAAATTCAGGTTTGAGAATATCTCATTTTGAATATGATTATTGTATTACAACGTGTGAATCATTCTTCACTTGTGAGCTGGAGTGCATGCAGGTAAAAAAGTAGGGCCATGAAGGTCTAGTTACAGTGCTTATTTTTGTGTAATGAACTTCTCTTCTATTCATTAGGAGTCTTTTTTTTTTCATTGTCATTAAACTTTTATTCTAATACTGACTGGTTGGGATACAAAATGTCTGTTTTCACTTTCTCCTTACTCTGATTGTATTGTAATACAGGCTACAACTGAAGGGACTAGGGGGGAAGGATGGATTCAAAAAGAATTCCCAGTGCTTGAATATTTTGAGAAGAAAGAATCAAAAGAATGAATTTATGAGTTATCAGCATGTTGTACCATCATGAACTGATTTCTAGAAATTTTGTTGCTATCATTGTCAGTTTATCACAAAATAGTAAGACCTTGCTGCAAAGAGATAAAATGTGTTTTAGAGATCATTATAAACCCGTATGGATGATGATGATGTCATGTCTGGAGGGTTTGGAACTGGATCTCTGTTCTAGCTAGATTATTCACACTTCAGGTCTTTTAGTTGTAGGAAACCAAGTGAGTCAAGTATAAAACGTATATAAAATTTTAATATATTACATTTTTTAATATCTTTTAACATTACAAAATAATGTCTTTAACAGTACAATAAAACACCTGGGAAATGTATATACTGCATATGTCACTGCTCATCATCTGATTACTTTAAGACCTGTACCTAGAGAGGACCTGGACTCTAAATTTTTGTTTAAACATTTTGCTATTAAACATAACAAGCTGATAGTTGCAGTGTCAAAGCCCTTGTTAGCATACTTTTGCTTTTGATTGTAGGCTTTGAGACATCAAGACGTTCTGAAAATTCTTGTCCAGGACTTCATGTAATTCAGTAGAATTTTCTTATTTGTGAAAGTTAGTGGTTTTTAATGAAGTTAGAAGTTTCCAGGAGTTTCCGGAATTTCTAATGAACTCCAGATTTCTCCATGATCTACCTCCAAAGTAAATATGTTGTTAATGTAGTCAGCCATACTCAATTTGAACAAGTACTGGCTTAACATACTGTAAAGCCTTTATCGGTTTTCTGCCTTAGGTCATATTTTGATAGACCCACAGAAGACTCATTTTTAATTCAGTAAAAATCTACCATCAAACTAGATAGACAGTATTAAAAATGCAGCTGGACAGCTCTTGATATCATATGAATTGGTGTACGTACTGAAATCTAATGAGGTCCAGCATGTTTGCACATGCATGCATCAGTATACGGTGAGGCATGAGTCTATAAGCAGCATAAATGTATTAATCTTATGTTAGAGCTACTTATTCAGGCCATTGGCTCAATAATGTGCATCATGCACAAGGAGAAATGCAATAAAGGTAAAAGGTGTTTGGTGATGTTATTGTCGATAGGTCTGTAATCGTTATCCATTTCCAGCTTTATTAGTTAAAATCATGAACGATCTTTCTTTTCAAAGGACTTAACTCTTAACATGCTTCCTGTTAGTTTCAAGTGTGTCGATGTCCTGCAGATTTTCTGTGTTCCTTCTGATGCCTTTCTATTTAATGAGTTTACTTGCTTTCAGAAAAGGTATTTAGTTGAAAACAGTTTAGTGAAGTTAAGTGTCAGAATCATGGATGAGGAAAATCTTAGATTAATAAAATTTGTACTGTCCACCGATATTAAGTTTCTCAGTATTTTCTACATTTTATTTTTTCCAGGACTCCCCTTAGGCCTGCCTGGTGTGAGACCCTATTTGGCTTTTGCTGGATCAGAACACAAATACAAGGACCTCATGGATCTAGCTGAAGCAACACCTTTTCCTTCTACTGAACGATAATCTGCTCCTCCTCCACCTTTCACAACCTCCTGTGCCACATTCCCATAGTTGACTACCAATTGCCCCACCCTCTCCCTCCATCCTTACTGCTCTTCTTCAGTGAGAGGACACAAAATATTTTTGCTACAAAAGAAAGTAACAATTGATATGGAACATATAATGTCTAGATCCAGAATCAGCAGAACTATAAAATAAGTGTAAAGTTAAAGATGAACAAATGTAATCCAATAAGACATCAATTAAATACTGTATATTAATCATTTAAAAGTTTTTTATGGATAGACCACTGTGGCCTGCTCTCTCAATCTTCTAAGCATGGCAGGATGAGTGTTAGTGTGCGATGATGATGGCAAAAAAACAAGACGTCCGGTCGCCCACATATAACCTTGTTGTGGTGGGTCTGTCCGGGACGGAAAAAGAGAAGGGACAGTGTGGTGTGGGCAAGTCCTGTCTATGCAATCGCTTTGTCCGGCCAAGTGCTGATGATTTTTACTTGGACCATACATCTGTGTTGAGCACCAGTGATTTTGGTGGTCGTGTAGTTAATAATGACCATTTCCTATACTGGGGAGAAGCATGCCGTACATTGGAGGAAGGACCTGAATGCAGGATGCATGTGGTGGAGCAGACTGAGTTCATTGACGATCAGACCTTCCAGCCACATCGCAGTACAGCTCTGCAGCCCTACATTAAGAGAGCTGCCTCCAATAAGCTAGCCTCTGCTGAGAAGTTGATGTACTTCTGCACAGATCAGCTTGGTTTGGAACAGGACTTTGAGCAGAAGCAGATGCCAGAGGGTAAATTACTGGTGGATGGCTTTTTGCTCTGTGTGGACGTGAGCCGGGGCATGAACCGCAACTTTGATGACCAGATGAAGTTTGTCACTAACTTACACAATCAGTTGGCAAAAACAAAAAAGCCAGTGGTGTTGGTTCTCACTAAATGTGATGAGGGTGTTGAGCGCTACATTAAGGACTGTCATACTTTTGCCTTAGCTAAAAAGAACCTGCAGGTGGTAGAGACATCAGCACGCTCCAATGTCAATGTGGACTTGGCCTTCATCACGCTAGTGCAACTCATTGACAAGAGTAGAGGCAAGCTTAAGATTGTCCCGTATTTTGAAGCACTCAAACTTCAAAGTCAGCAAATTGCCTCTGCAAAGGATCGCTATGAATGGTTAATAAGTCGCATTGTAAAGAACCATAATGAGACTTGGCTTAATATCAGCCGACGCATGCAGACATCTTCAGAATACAGGGAATATGTGTTCCTGGAGGGCACAGCTAAGGCTAAGAAGCTGTTCCAACAGCATGTATTCCGTCTTAAGCAAGAGCACATTGAAAGACGTCGCAAGAACTATCTAATTGCTCTACCACAGGCACTGCACTTCTTGATACCTGATTTGGATGAGGTTGATCATTTGAGTTGGTCTGGAGTACAAAAAGTCCTAGAGAATAAACAAGAGTTTTCTGATTGGTTTGTGGTGCTTGATGATGCACCATGGGAGGAAACGTCACATATTGACAACATGGAGGATGATCGCATTCCACTGGACTTGCTGGAGACACCTGCAGCAGAGAATATCTATGACACTCATTTGGAACATCTGCGCAATGAACGCAAAAGAGCAGAAATGCGGCAGGAGTTCAAGGCAAAGCTGATCTCATCACCATTTATAACAGCTGGTAAGCCTTGGGAGGAGGCACGAAGCTTTATCATGAACGAAGACTTCTATCAGTGGCTACAGGAAACAGAGTACTTGGATATCTACAATCAGCACCAAAAGGAAATAATTGACAAAGCTAAGGATGACTTCCAAGAGCTTTTGTTGGAGTATTCTGAGCTCTTCTATGAGCTAGTAGTGGATGCCAAGCCTAGCAAAGAAAAGATGGGGGCAATTCAGGAGGTTTTGGGGGAGGAACCCCGTTTCAAAGCCCTGCAAAAGCTGCAGGCAGAAAGGGATGCCCTTGTACTAAAACATATTCACTTTGTCTACCATCCCACAAAGGACATTTGCCCAAGTAGTCCATTTTGTATGGACAGCAAAATTGAACAAATACTAGCCTCACGCTTCCCTACCCGATATCCCTTTTTTGATTGCAAGGCCCAGTCAGGTGAGGTCAAAGCAGATCGAATCAACTTGGTGATCCTAGGTAAGGATGGTCTTGCAAGAGAATTGGCTAATGAGGTCCGGGCACTGTGTACTAATGATGACCGGTACATGCTTGATGGAAAAATGTATGAGTTGGTACTTCGGCCAATTGAGGGTAATGTCCGCCTTCCAGTTAACTCCTTTCACACGGCCACTTTTAATCCTCATGGTTGCCTGTGTCTCTATAACTCTAAGGAGTCACTATCGTATGTTGTGGAGAGTATTGAGAAGCTTCGAGACTCTACACTTAGCCGAAGAGATAACAGCTTATCCCACCTTCCTCTGTCTCTTCTTTTGGTCACCAAAAGAGGTGTGGGTTCAATTAGTGACATTGGTGGAGAGACAGCACAGAGCTTGATTGCACAGGGGCAGCAGGTTGCTGGAAAACTGCAGTGCATTTTCTTAGACCCTGCGTCCCCTGGAATAGGCTGTGGGCGTAATGTAAGTGAGAAGCAGCTCAACCAAGTCTTGAAGTGTCTCTTAGATTCCAGGAGGAATCTGAATTTTGGTAACCGTTCTCCACCCCTTCCCCCGCTTCCTTCGGGTATTAGAGACTTACACCACCAGCACAGTCTCGAGGCAGATTTGCGCATTGTTATGTGCCTAATGTGTGGCGACACATATGATGTTGACCAGCTTCTTTCGCCATTTTTGTTGCCCCAGCATTGCCGACCAATGTCTAGCCTACCTAGTGGCACTTCAGTGCTGCTGGAATTAGCTGTGGGAGGCCAACGGCAGACAATTGAACTCTCCCTGCTTTCCTATCATTCATCTTTCTTGTTGCGCAAGAGCCGACTAGTACATGGCTACATTGCTGTTTACTCAGCCCGCCGCAAGGCCTCCCTTGAGACCCTGTGTGCTTTCCTATGTGAAGTACAAGACATAATTCCAGTGCAGCTGCTGGCGGTCGGAGAGAACCAGACAGAGCTGACAGACTGTGATGTCACACGAGAGCGGCTTATACAGGGGGAAGAGCTAGCGCATGAGATCGAAGCCCGCTTCAATACTGTGGTTTGTGGGCCTGGTGGGGTGGTTGGTGGCTTGCACAGAATAGACATGCTTCAGCCTTTCCTGAAAGATGTTGTGGAGAAGCGCACCATTGTGGAGGCAACACATATGTACGACAATGTTGTTGAGGCCTGCACTACTAATGAGGGCATTCACTCTCCTCGCTGTGGCTCACCTAGTCCTGTCACTGCACTGGTGGACTCAGAGGATGATGTAGAGCCTTCACCACCATACCCCACCTTGCGGGATGATAATACTAGCAACATCTTCAAGCTACCTGACTTAGAGTCCAGTGATACGTTTTCCGTTATCTCAGAAATCAGCTCATTTGAAAGCAAACTCAATAACAAGGTCCCACCCCAAGTACGTCCAAAGCCAACTGTCAGTTTTGACTTCCGCAAGGTCAACCTCAATCCTTACATTGACCCAGCAGGTAAACGCAAATCATTGCCTACAGCTATGACCTGGCCCCAAGGAGTAGATGGTGGATATGACCCTTCAGACTATGCTGAACCAATGGATGCAGTTTGCAAGCCCAGGCCCACTGACGAAGAGAACATTTACTCAGTGCCCCATGATAGTACCCAGGGCAAGATCATTACCATTCGCAATGCTAACAAAACGCACTCCAACGGAGGAGGTAATGGATCGGATAGTGAGGCAGAGAGCAGTTCTCTTGAGCGCAGACGCAAGCTGTCTGCCATGGGGATCAAGCCCAGGCTCTATCGTGACCGATCAAAGCGCCTGGGCAGGTTCAGCAGCTTCCGCACCAGCTTCTCCATTGGCAGTGATGATGAGCTGGGAGTTTCATTAAAGACCAAGGAGGACGAGGCAGGTGCGCAAAAGGCAGACAGTTCTCTAAATGAGGAAAGTGAAGATCCCAAGAAGAGGAATATTCTGAGAAGCCTGCGTCGAACTAGCAAGGTATGTACAGTGTAGTGCAATCCTTCCCTTCAGTATGATTCCCAAACCACCATACATGAAATACATTACTAGCAAGTCATTTACATGCATAAATGCTAATTTTATACAAGTTAGTGTCTGCAATTGCATTGCACCTGTCCTGCAAACATTTTTACAGTATATTATACTACACAAGATACTTAATGTAATATTAAAGTTTTGACAAATACACCAATTTACTTGGATATGAACTTTGTTGCTTTTACTTCACTGTTACTTTTACTTGTTGATGACTCTTGTTGATGACTGTTACAGCTTAGGAGTGAAGAAGGGGTTAATGCCTTGTCTGGAAAGAAAATATTTAAATTTGAGTAGACTGAAAAAAATGTTTTGATTACATGATTTTGATTACTTTTTTGTTGTCTGAACTAAACTTGAGATTCTAAAACTGAAAAACTAAAAATAGTGAACTCATAGGTGGCTAGGATAAGAGATATTTTATCTCTCTATAAACCCTGCCGTTTCCATGAGAGCTGCAGGTGTACTGCAGATTTTATATGACCCTCTCCACATCCAGCCTTCAACAGTTCTGTAAGTTGGATGCCTTTAGGAGCCTGCTGTTGTTCAACATGACAAGTCCCAGAGAATAGCCTTGAATGTTTTTTCAGCCTTCCCAACAATCCCCTTGTTTGACAAAAGGCATATTTTGAATTCCTGCATCACAAACCTACACGTTGATCCCTATAGTATTGCTGAAGAATTGAGAGAAATAAAGGGCAAAAGGGCACCTCTTTCTTCTGTTGCTTTTAAATGTGGTGGTGGACAGTTTTGAACCCCACCTTCGTCTATTAGTTTTCATTATACTTGAGCAACAAAAGATGAATATAAAGAACAGGAAAAACAAGGATATGTAATGCATTATGGGGTTTTTCAAGATGAGGAGACATTGGTGTTTCACATTGCACCGAAAACTAATAAATGCAGAATTTATGTTTTACTCTAGTACTTTATGTGCAGCAAAGCCTTGTTGATTATAAGTTTAATACACTGGCTCCTCAGCTTAAAAACACTCTTGTTACCAGAAGCATGCAGTTATGGACAAAATGAATACACCTTCAAAATGAGTCAAAATTCAATGGACAAAATCTTCAAAATCCATCATTTTATCATTGATGAAACAAGCAGCCAGTATAATAAATCATTTTGTCTGAAACAAGGAAATACTGTTTTTACATTAAGCACGATTTGTATTTGAGGTAATGGCAATGAAAAGTACCAGAAGAAAGAGGTGAGGAATATTTTTTTACTTTCTGGGTAAACACATTTTCATTCCTTATCAGAGGCTTAGTAAATGGCACAAGTGCATGGTTAATGAAAGCCAAAGGGTGACTCTAGACAATGAAAGCCCCACATTCTTCAACCTAAGCAATGCGGTAATCTAGGTATTTGTCTTTCCATCCCCTCTTCTGGCAGAAACCACGGGCAAAGCCTCGATATTCAATTTCAAAACCAATAGAGAGCAACTACTTTGGGGTTCCTCTGGTCAATGTCGTGTCCCCCGATCGACCCATTCCGCTCTTTATTGACAAGTGCATCCGTTACATTGAGGCTACAGGTAAGCAACAGGCATGCGTTAATTTGTCTCAGTCCACACAAAATGGGTGGATGAAAGGGCAACTTTTTTAAAAAGAAATTACTTTTACTTTGAATGACTAACAGAAATCTATTTTAGTAGTCGTTGGGTAAGGTGGGGTAAATGCCTTTGAACTTAGGTAAGTGAGGGTACAGAAGTGGCTGTACATTGCCTTCATCTGCAGATGTTTTCAGACTTCCTGCCTTCCCGCAATGCTAGTTGCTTGTACTTCATTTTTTACTATTTCTTATCACCAGTGCCCGTTAACACAACTTTTCATGGAGCATAACTTTGTGGTACCTTATATTGCCTACATTTTCTTTATCTCTCCATTGCCAACCCCTTCCAAGTTTCTCCAGCTCTCACTCTGCCTTCCAAATTCTTCTCCAGTCCTAGTCTCCTGCTTCAGCCAGTGGGATGAGTAGTTCCTTTGCAGTAATTTTCTGCCTCAAAGCTCCCTCATTGAGATTGATATCTATGAGGAGGAAACTGGAACAGCCTTTCAAGCTCAGCTCTTCTGGGGCAGCGGAGGAAACACATTGTTGAAACAGCCCATAACCAAATGCACAGATAAAAATCCTCACTGCAGAAACTGCACTGAAAAAGTGGCAGCAACTGTCAAAGTCATGTAAAATGTATTTAAATACAAATTCATAAAGTATTGTTGTGTACCATTACAGCAGTGTGCATATATAGTTTGTTTCATTTGTTTACCAATACAAAATAATGTAAGTTTTTACTGCTATACTGTAAGATTTTCTGAGGCTATTTTTGTCAAAACTCTGACTTTTTGGGCAAGCTGCCTGAGGAGACCCTTGCTGGGTTTAGATACTGAAGTAACAGTTATTAAAGGAGTTTGGTTCCTCATTTTGGGAGCATATTGTAACAGGTTCTCAAAATGTAATTTCTGTTTTTACTTTTTTTTTTTTTTTTTTTTTTTTTTTTGGTAAACATCCGATTACTACATTACTTGTTCTGCTTGGATTTCTTGCCTTTCATTTTTGCAGGTCTCAGTACGGAAGGAATCTACCGAGTGAGTGGAAACAAGGCTGAGATGGAGAGCATGCAGAGGCAGTTTGACCAAGGTAAGTCCATAAATGAATGTGGGTAGGTGTGCCTATGGGTTGCTATGATTGACAGTGAACAAAACTACATAATCATTAGACATTGTTTGAAAAAAATTTCTGCTACCAACCTCATAGATGCAGGCACAATATTTTTAATGAGTATAGTTAATTACACTGGGCTCAGACTGTTTATGTAAGGACAACACTTGAAGGGGGTACGTCTCCTTTCAGTTCCACTCTTTCACTATTTCGAGCATCGCGCAATATACGGCCCTTACAATTTACAAACTTTGATGGGATGATGGTACTAGGTAAGATAATTTTTTGTCTAATGAAGCATAATTCTCATCTTGGTCTTAAGATGTGCCTCCTGTCTCCCCAAACCAGAAAAGTTAATCGCACCTGAAATGCCAAGTCTGATCAATAAGGACCTGAGATGTAGAAAGAACTTGATAATTTTGTCAAACTCTAGAAGCTTCCACATAGACTTGACCATAGACTTGCAACCACAAAACCCCCAATATACGTACAAGGTTTTCAGCATCGCTACAGCTGTTTCAGAAAGGATTATGGTTGAGGAGGAAGGATAGTACAATATTTTAAAGGGGTTTTAATTTTTCTTCTTTAAAGATTTAATCTCTTGGCCTGTAGTAATTCTTGAATCTATGTGGAACTTTTAAACAAATGGTAATGAATGAGACTTGAATGAGCTTTGTAAATAAGTGTGCCTCTCTCTAGGAACTTTAATTATGCCACTCCTAGAATTTGAAAGTGAACTCTAAGTAGGCTGCTCCCACCCTCACTAAACCCTGTAATTACTCTTGTTTCAGTTCTAATTAGAGCCTGTTTCGTATGTTGTCTTCTTGTATTGGTCACATGCTTAGCTTAACAATGGTTTCTCACACAGTGCATTAATGTTGAGTATGGTTCTTAATCATCACAGTGTTATTCAAAGTCAATGTAATGAAATTCAGAAAAAAATGAGTGCCTTGTGTATTTTTTCCTGTGACATGCTGCAATATTGAAATATTAAGTGTTGCTGTTCAGTAAGTTTGTGTCACTAGTCTTACCGAGATAGAAATTTGTAGCTTTCCAGGTATGACACTGGTAGTAACATGATTATTGGAGATACGTGAGTGTATTCAGTGTGTAAGGCTACAGTACTCCGACTTGTGTTGGATGATGATGTGAGCAACAAGAGTGACTAGAAGACATGGGAAATTGGTGCAGTTGTTGATTTTCTATATGCCTATGTTTTCATATGTCTGCTGACATTAGTTTTTCCTGCTTCTGGTAGACCACAGTCTGGACTTGGTGGAGAAGGACTTCACTGTGAACACCGTGGCAGGAGCCATGAAGAGCTTCTTCTCTGAGCTGCCAGAACCACTGGTCCCGTACAGCATGCAGATTGAGCTGGTTGAGGCATACAGTAAGAGCTGTAATGAATGAGCACTTGGTTTAGATGAGCAAGTATGATTGCCATGGAAATGATGATTAACATAATTAGGAAGAAAAGATTATAGATGGGGAGGAATTCATGTGACAAAGTCCTCAAAAAATAGTCCAGTAAATCCCCGTACTTTCAAAGTGAACTGAAGCCGACAGTTGGTTCATTATTGAGAAAGTGTGTAAGTTGACTATAAAAAGAAGTGGGTGAGGGTCTTGTCATCAGTTCTGTAAGTAATTTCTGGTGTAACATTTGCAGGCAGAAATTGTAAAATATATACACTGGACCAGCTCTATACCCTCACTAGGGTGTTGGAGGGTTCGTGGGAGTTTGCCCAACCAGTCCATATGTGTTTTGTGGACCTGGAGAAGGCATTCGACCGTGTCCCTCGTGGCATCCTGTGGGGGGTGCTTCGGGATTATGGGGTTCGGGGCTCGTTGCTACGGGCTGTTCGTTCCCTGTATGACCGGAGCAGGAGCTTGGTTCGCATTGCCGGCAGTAAGTCAGACCTGTTCCCGGTGCATGTTGGACTCCGCCAGGGCTGCCCTTTGTCACCGATTCTGTTCATTATTTTTATGGACAGAATTTCTAGGCGCAGTCAGGGAACGGAGGGTGTCTGTTTTAGTGGCCGCGAGATCTCGTCTCTGCTTTTTGCGGACGATGTGGTCCTGTTGGCTTCATCAAGTCAAGACTTGCAGCGTGCACTGGGGAGGTTTGCAGCCGAGTGCGAAGCGGCAGGGATGAGAATCAGCACCTCCAAATCCGAGGCCATGGTTCTCAGTCGGAAAAAGGTGGATTGCCCCCTCCGGGTTAGGGGGGAGTTGCTCCCTCAAGTGGAGGAGTTTAAGTATCTCGGGGTCTTGTTCACGAGTGAGGGAAAAATGGAGCGGCAGGTTGACAGACGGATCGGTGCGGCGTCCGCAGTAATGCGGTCATTGTACCGGTCTGTTGTGGTGAAGAGGGAGCTGAGTCGTAAGGCGAAGCTCTCAATTTACCGGTCGATCTACGTTCCTACCCTCACCTATGGTCATGAACTCTAGATCATGACCGAAAGAATGAGATCGCGGATACAAGCGGCAGAAATGGGTTTCCTCCGCAGAGTGGCTGGGCGCACCCTTAGGGATAGGGTGAGGAGCTCAGTCACCCGGGAGGAGCTCGGAGTAGAGCCGCTGCTCCTCCGCATCGAGAGGAGCCAGTTGAGGTGGCTTGGGCATCTGTTCCGGATGCCTCCTGGACGCCTTCCAGGGGAGGTGTTCCGGGCTTGTCCCACTGGGAGGAGGCCTCGGGGCAGACCCAGGACACGTTGGAGAGACTATGTCTCCCGGCTGGCCTGGGAACGCCTTGGGGTTCCCCCAGAGGAACTGGAGGAGGTGTACGGGGAGAGGGAGGTCTGGAGTACTCTGCTCGGACTGCTGCCCCCGCGACCCGGCCCCGGATAAGCGGAGGAAGATGGATGGATGGATGGATGGATATGTAAATGTCAGCAACCTGGACAGCTCTGCTTGGTAGAAGGCAGCATTGTAGTTTTTGGATGGGAACAGAGCAGCGTGGCAGACTGTCTGTATCTCCCAATGAGCGGTACAGAAAGCACCCCCCAGTGCTCCAATAATCAGTGATTATTTGCCTTTGTCTCATGGAGACCTTAATGGGAAGTGCTCTGATCTCTATATTTATTTTTCTTCTGCCAACTCTCCTTTGCTGATCAGGCACAGTGTGTCTTTCGGAAATTTTGGCGCATTACGTGTCATACACCAGGACCTCAACCTGATTATATGCTACAGAGAGGGCATTAGTTTTCAACATGAAGTGGGAAAAGCAGAGTGAAAAGTGTGGTACTTACTTTTGGAAGTATATCTGACTGCTGTTTTTAGCTCCAGGTCTTGTATGTGTAGCCACATTATTTTATAAAATATACCGATATTAAAGTCACAGCTTCACCTCCTTAACCATCATGCTTCTTGAATTGGGCCTTATGTAAACATTTCTCCAAGCTTTAAAGTCTTTTTTCTTAGTGCAGTCATAACTTGAACTAAATCCCTCTGTCTGCGTCTATATGTGTTTGTCCAGTGCTCACGCTGTCTGTTTCCCTCGTCTGCACAGAGATTAATGACAGGGAGCAGAGGCTACATACTATGAAGGAAGTACTGCGCAAGTTCCCCCGTGAGAACTATGATGTCTTTAAATATGTCATCACCCATCTGAACAAGTGAGTGGAGCCCTTGGACGTTCCTGAATTAAACTTATTTTATGTACAATCAAAAAATGGCTTTGACCTAAGGAATCTCATTTTATTTTATTTTATTTATCAGGGCTTGAATTATGTGACCGCTGATACTCGATGGTTTCTTTCTAGGGTGAGCCAATTAAACCGTGTCAACCTGATGACCAGCGAGAACCTCTCCATCTGCTTCTGGCCCACCCTCATGCGGCCTGATTTTACCACCATGGATGCTCTGACTGCCACTCGCACATACCAGACAATCATAGAGACCTTCATCCACCAGTGCGCTTTCTTCTTCTACAATCAGCCCCTCGTGGACACCCCCAGTGGCTTCCCTGGGCAGCCTGTCTCGCCCAGTACTACTACGTGCGGAGGCTCTGCCTACTCCTACTTCCACCAGCAGCCAGGCCCGGCAGTCCCACACTTCAGCCCTTTGCAGCAGTCTCCATCCCACTCCCCACCTCCTACCCCACAGTCACCCCTGCAGCCTCTTCTGCCCCCTCTGCACCCACACCACACCCCAGCAGAGCAGCAGACGCTATGAGAATGAAAAGGGATGATTCTCACTGTAATGCTGGAATTAACTCATAAACATGCAAGCACGCACACAGAGCTCGGACAAGGCACCCACAACGGAGAAAGGAAGAAGCGATAGAAATCAAGGAACATTTGAGCCACATTAATAATTTTCCATGTTTCTTCTTCCACACTTGTTTTGCACGTTTGTTTGTGTTCTCTCTTCCTTTTTATTTTCCTTCCATCTTATCCCCCTGCCTCAAAATGAAATGCACAGTGAAACACAAAGATGGAAGGAAGTTGTCTAAATGCATATGACATACGTGCACATACCCACCCACACACAGAGATGTGTCTGTACTCCTGTGGCCAGAGGAATGTCAGCTCACCTATGACCGAGTCACACCTTGACCAGTCACAGATGGGGAATTAGAGCTAAAAGGGTCCTACTGTCCCTAATGTCGATTCTCTTTGCAGCCTTGAGGCATGGTGGAGCACTTGAGAAATAAGGGTTAATGGATATGGACAGATGGACCCTTGCTGGACTCTTAAAATGCCAGCTTCTGGATCTCCTTCTGACCTCTTTAATCCTCCTTGTCCAATAGTGCGATGCCACCACCCTGTTTCAGAAAGGACGTTTGTGGCTAGTGGACCACTCTGGTAAACCAACATGCACTGTCTTGGAAGGAGACGGGACAGTTTACAAAGCGGGGAATCGTCTTCCTAGTGGAGCGTTGCTGTGATGCTCCGAAGCAGATTGGACTGAAGCACTGGTTGAAATGGATGGATGCATTATTATGTATCTCTCTTTGGAAGTCTATGAACACACTGTTTTTTGCTTACTTTTCTGCACTAAACAAGAAACTATGGCACCCCCACTCCTCTGAAACATCAATGCCAATAAACTGAACTTGATCTCGAAAAAATGTTGCAGAATGTTCAGGATTGTCTGGCTGAATATCCAGCGGCCTTCTTCCTGTCTGCTAGCAGTACACGTCTAAGCTAGGAGACATTTTAAGTATAATGGTTTTATTTTCTTCCTTTTTTATTGGGTTAGCCACCTGCCCTGCGGTTGAGTTAGTGACTTCAGACACATGACAAGTGTGTGGGACCAAAATGCACAACCTGTGAATCCCACTCATTTATGCCCAATAAGTCTCTATAATTTTTCTAGCAATTGTGCACCCTGTAGACCAAGTCATTCTGCAGCAATCGATGAAAAAGTTTGTTTGAGGTGGTAACAGTGGAGACAGAAGTTTTTTTTTTTTTTTTTTTGGTAACGTTATTATTGCTCAGTAGTTTGGAAGGTAGTTGCAGTTGTCTGTTGACTTGTCAGGTCTGGAGCATCACTTTCCCACTCTTTGAAAAATGCACCAGAATGAAACAAGGTTTGAAACTATGCTGGATTCATGGCTAAAATGCTGGCTTTGTTTTTAAAATATTTGAACTTGTTTTTGAGAGGTGATTACCTTGGACAGAGTGGAAAGGTTTTAAAACGATTCAAATTTCAGTGTACAATAGAACAGAGGTGAGTGCACAACATGTAAGAATAGTTTGTGTCTTTTGACATGTTTACTCTGGATGTGGTTTGAGATGGAAAAGTGTTGTTTGGTTTTAGTGGGTGGTTGAGTGTAAAGGTGAGTTAAGGGATGAATCTGTGGCTCACGAAGGAGGTAAATGACAGTTTCAGTACTGCAAGAGGGATCTTGCATTTCTGGTGCACACCCAGATAAGGGTAAATATAGTTCATTTTCATGTTCATCCCCTTTTAAGTGTGGTACATATTGTGAAAAGATCCATGCTGATAAAACTGGACATCTTATCTGGAAGTCTAGGAAACCACTAAATTTTAGTAATCATTAATTTTATTTATCAAGATAAATAAGATTGAGGAGGACGATGGGACCTGACTTGGATGCATAACTTTCACCAAATACCCGGTTCTTGTGGGTTTTTTCTGGGCAGTCAGTAGCTGCTTATAAGGATGAAGGGACCGTAGTCGGAAGTTTTTAAACATGGAGAAATCGTTATAAGTTATTAATTTGCATTCAATTGATCTGAGTTTTGTTGTGACTGGCATTTTAAAAGAAGTGTACTGGCAGTTGACTATAAAAACAGGCAAAAAAAAAACTTTCATTGGACAAATTGTGCTTAATAGGCAGAAATAAATGTTAGGGGAATTTTAAGACCATGTTGTAAACTTCAGGTAATGAACTTGGTTCACTACCGTTTTTTTTGCAGGAAGATTTTGCGCGCACTTCTGTGTGTGTGTGTGTGTGTGTGTGTGTGTGTGTGTGTGTGAGAGAGAGAGAGATCTGAGCTCTGTTGTGACTGGTCATGTTACTTGTGCTCAGCAGTGCTCTGGATGCTGGAAATGATGGAGTGCTGCTTCCACCTACTGAGCAGAAGCCACTGTGCACAACAGGCCGCAGGATCACAGCACCTCATTTGAAACGTCCCAGCTTGTCTAAAACGTGCTTTCAACTAATAATGTTTATGTAACTTTATATTTTGTGGCAGTCGCATGGATCCCCGGCCTCAAAAGGCATAAATGTCTAGTCATAATCGTACCTTCCTGCTGAAGAAAATGTGCGCACACATCGTCTGAACCGCTTGTCCCATTCGGGGTCGCGGGGAGCCGGAGCCTAGCCCGGCAACACGGCGCAAGGCAGGAGGGAAAGGGGGGACACCCAGGACGGGACGCCAGTCTGCCGCAAGGCACCCCAAGAGGGACTCGAACCCCCGACCCACTGGAGAGCAGGACCCGGTCCAACCCACTGCACCACCACGCCCCCCTTGAAGAAAATGTGTGTTTTTTTTATTTAGCACAATAACACTTGAATGTAGTGGATCTGCGTAATTCTCACAAAGTTTAAATTCTTAACTGTTCTTTGTTACCTTGGTTCATAATTGAACAAGTTGATAGGCCTCATTGCTCCATAAACCACTGCAGGTAAATGATTGTTCGGTTGCACTACTGGCTTATTTAAATTTACTTTTTTTAATGTCTCCTTCCTAACTGAAGCAGATTTGATTCCAGCTATTAATATTCAAACAGGTTGCCTGTACCAGCCACCATACTTAATCCACCGAATAAAGCTTCTAAACGCAACAATTCCCTCCCATGCATAACAGGTTATGGGTCTGGTTTATTTCTAAAACACTGATTTACTCACTAGCGTACTTGCACCTGGAACCCTCGGTCGGTGTTGACGTAGCGTAAGCAGAAAAGAGGGCGTCTTTCCCCTTCGTGGCTGGATTGGAAGTGCTGTCATATTTTTTAGCCGCAGGATTGATGCCGTGCGCGAACAGGAGCCCTTATGTACTGCCACTTCAAATTTTTCATTCTTGTATAAAACTACGATGTGCTGTTTGAAATGAAGGGCCTGTTATCTCTCTGACACCCAGTGTTCTTGGTTCATCGGGAATTTTACTGTTCTGCGATGCTTGGACAGTGATCTTCGTAGTGCATTTACAAGGTATAAGGAATATCCAAGGTTTGAATAATAAAAAGAAAATCTAAATCTTTTCAACGAACGACCAAATATTTGTTAGATTGTTTCTTTACTCAGGGCTTGTGAATACCTTGTGGTTGTGCTTCTGAAATTGATATAAAATTTGGTTTTCATGTGTTTTATGGTCCATATGGATAGTTCTTTGCCCACCAAAATGTACAAAGATAAATCACTGGACAGTGCCATCCTTCAGTTTATGTTTTATTGTCTGATAAATAATAATTTCCATCTCCTTATATACATCTGCCTTCAGTCTTTAACGGTAATAGAATTACTTGAATGAGTTATTTGGTATTCTTTTTTGTTAACATTTGCAAAATGAGTTATGTTTCAACATTAGATTATACCCCTTATGGTACAACAAATAGGCTCTGCTAACATTTCCCATCATCATTCTAGACATTGTAGCAACCTAACATTCTGGAGGTGTTTACTGCTATGTTGCAGGGGAATACGAGAATAAACAAGTTGCTTTGGTCATTCTTCCCAGTACATTCTGTTCTCAGCATGGTGTGTTACCTTATGGTTATCAGTGTATAGTTCAGTCTTGTTTGCCCACTGGAAAAAGTGTCAGGTGTGCTTGTAGATCCTTGACAATTGGTCTCTGTCCCATCTGATAAAGCAGACAGACTAGGTGTTTTTTTTTTAATTTATTTAATTATTAAAAAAAAAAAAAAAGTTTGTAGATTTGAGGGTTGATGGTGTCTGGATAAAACCGATGGTATTTTTTACCCCCCTCTTCACACCCTGAAAAACCATCTGCTATATCAATAGACACTACTGTAGACAAGTGGAAAGAGGCAGGAATGGAGGTGCAGAGAGTAAGGAAAAATCACCCAATGTATTAAAATGTGATGCTGTCTGAGCTTTTTTTTTTTTTTTTTTTCCTGCAACAGTGCTGAGAAATTTAAAGGAATACAAGGAAACTGTTTTCAAGTGGTTGGTTTTTTTGTTTGTTAGGGGGTTTAACATGTTGCCCTATAGTCAATGTTGATAGAAAACTTTTTTTTTTTTTTAATTAAAATTACCACTTTTAACAAAATTGTGAATGGTGTTTAGGCCAATTCAGTATAGTGCATGATTTAAAACGAAGCCGGGGAGAGTCCTCCGCTGCTTTCTTCATTAAAAAAAAAAAAATGAATTTAAGAAAATGTATGTAAACATTACCTGAAACAAAAGATCCATTAATGTTTTTATTTGCTATAAGTACGGTAATTTGTCTCTATGGGAATGGTGTATAAACATTAAGGCCTTACGTGACTATGTATTATAGTTAATAAATCAATCTTGTAAAACTGGCCTCCCGTCTCTGTCTCCCCGTCCTGTTAGATTCAGACGCAGTAACATTACAGTTCTACAGCAGTTTTTATGATATTTGGTTTTTTTTTTAATTTTATTTTTTACAGCTTTACAACCAATGACAGGAATGACTCCTCGTAACACTTTTAAGATCAAACTGCAAGTAATCCTCGACTTGCAATGACCTGGGCTTATGGTGGCTGTCCCGTTAACCTTATGATTGTCGAGTCCCGACATGAGCGTAGAGCGGTCGTTCTCAAACGTTACAGCTATTGTTCGATAACATCGGCCGGCTGTGCCGCTCAAGGCATCAATGTCAGTTTTTTTTGGGTCTCAGTCTGTGTTTTAGTGTTTAATAGTGACTTTGATTTCCTTCAAGTTACTTTTTATTTAAAATGGCTTGCAAGCAAAAAAGATGCTGGTATGGTGATGCTGGAATGGAAAAAAGCAGAAGACAGATTTTGAAATTAAAGCGAAAAGCGTGGCACAAAAAAGAGTTTTGTACTGCATTTATATTAACGCAGTATTAATATTCTACATCTGTATTATGAATATTGTGTGAAATTAATGAAAAATGTAAGTTTATTAGAAAATGTTGCATTCATTTACATGTACATGTATTCATTTAGCAGAGGCTTTTCTCCAAAGCGACATGCATTTTATAGAAAATACAAAGAGCGCGATACATTAACAGAAAAACAGATGCAGACGTGTGATTCTGAAATAGTTAGTTTCTTCCACCATATGAACCAACGTTCATCACATAAGTTATTGCATAGAACTTTATCCAAGTATTCACGATTTCAAATCACCTTCCTAGTAATTTTTTTTTTTTTGGAGGTACATATAAACATTTACATTACATTACAGGAGTAGCTGTGTAAAGCTTTATCTGGGCATGATTAGTTATAGTGCATGAACATTTACACATTACATGAACTTAAGAGATCATGAGTGAAGTGAGTCTGGAAGAGGTGTGTTTTAAGACTCTTTTTAAATGTGGACAGAGATTCAGCAGTTCTGAGTGAAAGGGGGAGGTTATTCCACCACAGTGGAGCCGGAACTTTTCATACATGTTTATTCTTAATATATCCTTAGGGCTCATATAAGGGGATTCTTGACTTATAACAGTCGACTTGACGGGGTCATTAGAACGAAACTCCGTCATAAGCCAAGGACCACCTGTATAGTTAAAAATCATACACCTCTAACTAATAATGAAACATACTGCTACATTATTAGATGAGTAACAGAGCAGATATGTTACATATTTCATAATTAGCATTTTTGTTTGCCTTCTGCTACATTTTTGAGTCCCCTGATCAAGTACATCAAGTATTAGGGCTCATTAATTTGGTGAAAATGAAGGGTGATGTAAAAGCTGGAATGAAAAGCAACCCTGGAATGACACGCACTCATGGCTATAGCTACTCTTGGGACTCCTTTTTTCACACGCTTCACGTTTTCGTCCTTTCTGTGGAAAATGAATTCGATTTCCAAAGTTTGAAGTGCTCATTCAGCCTTCCAGCCGTCACCTGTCAACTTCAATCTCTTCTCTCCTATCACACTCTGCCGCAGTGTGCTATCTGGACGCCGGATACATATTAAGACTCCTTTCACTTTCTGGTTGTTTCCTTCCAGGATTAAAAAAATCTTAAGAGGCTGATTTTTACACATTGTAGCTCCTGCTTTGACTCAAGATGTGTGCAAACCATCTTTACTGATGCTGATCATACTGTGCATCTGACAGTCACTTCACAGAAACCATATACTTTTGCGGATTACGCAAATGCACAGAGGATATCGGTTACAGATAGTCGGAGAAATTTATAGTTTTCATGTGGACATTTTCTCAACGTAGCTCATGCTGTAGAGTCACACTGGACACTGGAGCACATGAGCTGATGTGTGTTTGTACCGATCCTGCTTAACATTAAGAAAAGGCAGTGTGTCTGAACTGTTACGTGTACCGTCCGGATAGACCTAGGTTCTCGGGACAAGGTTTATAGTGTCTTGATCCTGACCCTGGAGTGGTTAACCACTTATTATAGCTGGGAGCGTAGAGTGGCCTGTGTACTCTTGGGAGGGAGATGGACTTGAGGTTCTCTCTCCCACACCGCTTACAGCAACACTTGCCATGAGTTTAGCAGACAACAGGTGGATTTGGATGAGTAACACTCCCCTCCCAGCACGTTACTTCATCCACTGAAGCGTGAAACACTCAAAGCACAAAGTAGACAACCTGCACTTTGACTGTATGAGACTTACGTAACTTCATTTTGCAAATGTTAAAACATATTAACGCTCAAGTTTTTAATAAAGTGTCCCTGATATTAAATGCCAGTGCTATTATGAGATCACCTCACAAGAAAAAGTGTTCTAAGTTGTCTACATATAAGCCAAGGTTTGGCATTTTAATGATTTTATTTACGTATATTAAAACTATTTATTCTTAACTGTTAATGCAACTCTTCACAATTAATTTTAAAAACATTATTCAATCATATATTTTGCAGGTTCATAGAATACAATGAATTGTTCTCTCCTCATGTTGCTCAGCACACCAGAAGTCATGATTATAATCTATCTTGAAATGGTTTTAAAGTTTGTGACATTTCATAATTTTAACTGATGTACTATGACACAGTACATGTGTAAAAGTTAGTTTTATTTTTTGATCATTAGGAGTAATAAAATAATCTGCTCATAACATCAGTGTTCCAGTGCTTGCAACATAAAGCAAGTAATATTACCTTGTTTTGTATGGCACATTACGATGATAGTACTTTACATGAGGACTGCTGGGAAACCCAGGCCCAGGTATCTGTTACCAAAAACCCTGGCATAGCGTTCTGCTACGTCAAGGTGGTCGACACAATCAGATCAGAAGTGTGAATCACATCTCATCATGCATGGTAACAATGCGTCAACTAGCACATAAAAGCCTGCATTCATTTACTTTCAAAATATTCTATTTGCCTAAAAATACAACAAATAATAACCCACAGTTCATCTCTTAAGTTATTTTGACACTGAAAAAGAAACTGCTCTAAGCTATACCGCATACAGATATGTTAAAAACTATTAATGGTGCAAACTCGGGAACCAAGTCCACTGATCCAGGCGACTTTACAGTACTGACTATTCACTTATATCCCATGTAATGTATATAATTTGTTGTATTATTTATAGTCCATAGATACTATTTTAGGTTTTCCTAGGACTCCTTGAGTTATAGACACCTAATGTGCAACTGGACTTAATATTCTGCTGTTTCAGCTTTTTCACTGGGACACAGAAGTTTTAAATCATTTTTGATAAAGTTATTAAGAAAACATACATGATCTCTCCACATAAAAGTGCAATTGTTAATCTGTTCCAGAGATTTTCTTTGAAGTGGCATGATAGTCACTATTTCCACTTCTGGGTTCATCCTGTCTATTTGGTATATAAACCTCAGTGCAGTTAACCCCCCCCCCCAAAAAAAAAAAACCTCTGGAACAAAAAGAAATGCTGAAGGCCATTGCTGAGTTCAAGTGTAAACGAGGTCTCTGCCTCTGTTCCAAAAATAATAATGGATGCAGGCACATTCACGGTCAAAAACATTCTTCATCTTCAGTCAGGAGCCTTACGTATAAAACAACTTGGATTTGATCCAAAATTTGTTCTAAAGGTCACTTCTCAAAAAGTGTATATGCATGATTTATTAAAATGATCCAAAACTTTAAATAATTGTTTTAACATTAAGACAAGTGGGCAGCACAGCAGGTAGTGCTGGTGCCTCACTGTTCTTGTGCTGCAGGTTCAGCCATGAGTTTGCACGTTTTCCCTGTGTTCATGTGGGTGTCCTCCTGGTGCTCCAGTTTCCTCCCACCATCAAAAGAAATGTGTCTCAGGTGAAACGGTAACTGAATTGTGCCTAAAGTATACATATGTGACTGGACAAGTGCGTGTGGACACGGTGGCACAGTGAGTAGGACTGCTGTCTCACAGCGCCTGGGTAGTGTGAGAGGATGTGGGTTTGATCCCTGCTCAGTCTGTGTGGAGTTTGCATGTTCTCCCTGCATCTATGTGGGTTTCCTCCCACAGTCCAAAGACATGCTGTTCAGTTTCCCCCCATAGTGTGTGAGTGATAGACAGAGTGTGCTCCACTGATGCATGGATGAGTGACCCATTGTAAGTAGTGTATCTAGCAGTGTAAGTCACTGCGGTGAATATGGTGTGGGGGATGATGACACTACATAGAGTTCATTGGAAGTTGCTTGGGAGAAAAGTGTCTGCTAAAATCCATAAGTGTAATTTCCTGTGACAGACTTTCATCCTCTCCAGGGTTTACCCTGCCTCATACCATATGGTTCCTGATCACCAAAACCCTGCATGGAACAAACAGTCATGGACAGACATTATAACAAGTGTATGTTGCTGAAAGACAGTTATTGTGTCACATCATTATCAACCCACTGTGCCCACAAAGTCATCACCCTGAAAGGCTACTGTAGCCATGACTCATCAGTTAGCTTGTTTTATGCAAGTCTATTTACATGATGGGGGGTGCGGTGGCGCAGCAGGTTTGGACCGGATCCTGCTGTCTGGCGGGTCTGGGGTTTGAGTCCTGCTCGGGGTGCCTTGCGATGGACTGGCGTCCCGTCCTGGGCGTGTCCCCTCCCCCTCCAGCCTTGTGCCCTGTGGTGCCGGGTTAAGCTCTGGCTCGCCGCAACCCTGCCTGGGACAAGCGGCTTCAGCCAGTGTGTGTGTGTGTGTGTGTGTGTGTGTGTGTGTGTATTTACATGATGTCACTTTTTCACTGTTATGTTAGCCATGGAAACCTTATACATCTATGACATCTATATGCACACATTTAAAATAGCAGAATGCCTGAAAAAAACATGAGCACTGTTAAGAGACTTGCATTTCCAGCCAGGAGCTTGTATAGAGCGAGGCACTTTTTCCACATCAAAGTTAACCTGAAAAAAGAAAAAAGAAAAAAAATCACAGCCTTGGCACAACTTTTTATATATGCCCAGTTTAAGATCAAATCCATGTCAACAGCAATTTTATACTCAAGGCTCCAGCACTAGGTGTTCCTGCTTTGAGTTACAGGCACTTGAACACCTTTCTTGGCAGCCACTGCGGGAGGCAAGCAAAGACAGACAAACAGAACAGAAGATGTGCTCTGTTTTAACTTTGAAAACAAGTAGACATTATTCATATTTGCCCATTTTGGTAACAGAGCTGAACTTGGCAATAAGCATGGTAGACTCAAATAAATTACTAACTTAAACAGGGTAATGAAGTATGCATTTTATTACAGAACTAAATGTAACTCACCAGACCTGTACTTCTCTTTGGCTTCAGCCCTTTCCTTGGCATCGAAGTACCAGACAGTGATAGCATATCTGTTAGATAAAAAGAAGCCATGGTCTTCAAGAAATACTGTCTGTTATATATGGACAGTGCGCAATACCAATATGAAATGAGTGGCCTCCAAAGGTATTGACACCCTTGGTAAAGATGAACAAAAAGCAATGCATAATAAAAAAGGAAAACTGATTTTTCATTGAAATACACATCATTCCAAACAAATATCCATTAATGATCGATAGTGCTTCATTTACAATATAGATTTCTAAATGACCACATCCCTGTTTCTAGGTTCTTTATTCTATAGTGTGAAGTGAGATTTTTGCAGGGCAATGCATGAAATTAATCAATTGTTATATTCAGTTATTTACTAAAAGTTACTCAGGAAAGACAGAGGCAGCACAGAAAATGCCAGGGTTTTAGCCTGAGTATGTGACAAGAAAAAAAAAAAAAAAAAAAACAATATTTAGTGATAGAATCAATGGTTGTCAGACTGAAGTGCAAAGAACCGGGCAGGAAAACGCTCAGGCTCTTCTTTTTGTATGTTTATTCCTTTAGGCATCGACCACTGAAGAAAAGTTCACTTCCTGCCTCCAGCACAGAAAGCCAGAAGAACTTGGCCTCTGTGCACCATTCCCTGTCTTGTGCGCTCCCAGTTATGGATGCATACATGAAGTACAGTAAGCACTATGAATCCACCCCTCCATGTGACCAACAAGACATCCCTTTCAACTGGAATTAAGGTAAATGTCTTGTATACACCAAGGAGTTATTACAGAATGGAAGCCTTTAGTCACCAACCAGCAAAGGTATTTATGGCAACATATACCACTCTTGGGGGCGTGGTGGCGCAGTGGGTTGGAGCTGGTCCTGTTCTCTGGTGGGTCTGGGGTTCAAGTCCTGCTTGGGGTGCCTTGTGATGGACTGGTGTCCCGTCCTGGGTGTGTCCCCTCCCCCTCCAGCCTTACGTCCTGTGTTGCTGGGTTAGGATCCCGCGACCCCATATGGGATAAGCGGTTCAGACGATGTGTGTGTGTATACCACTGTCACAGATGTCATTCAAGAGTCATCATAAAAGCACTATATGAAATTCTGTCATCTGGGAAGCAATGGCGATATGACTACATTTTTCTTTAACATCAAAAAAAATACACATATGCCTCATATGCTGAAGTCTGGTTAATATGGTTAAGTCTGTCCTGACCACTGTAACTCTCTCTTGTGTGGCCATCCTGCTACTGCCATCAAACCTCTGAAGCTGATACAGAATGTTGCTGCCCGAGTTGTGTATGACTTGCTGAAGTGTTCGTATGTATCTCCACTACTCGTTTCTCTGCACTGGCTTCCCATAGCTCACAAACACACACACACACACACACACACACACACACACACACACACACACACACACACACACTGGCTGAAGCTGCTTGTCCCGAGCGGGATTGCAGTGAGCCAGAGCCTAACCTGGCAACACAGGGCATAAGGATGGAGGGGGAGGGGACATACTCAGGATGAGACGCCAGTCCATCACAAGGCATCCCCAACAGGACTTGAACCCAAGACCCGCAAGAGAGCAGGACTCAGCCAAGCCCGCTGCCCCACTGCGCCACCATGGCCCCTCTTCCCATAGCTATCCGGATCAAATGTAAGACCCTGGTTATGGCCTAGAAATGCATCAATGGAACTGCTCCCAGCTATCTATAGGACTTAATCATTCGCTACATACCAGCTAGGCTGCTACACTCTTCCACATCTGCTTACTTGGTGGTCCCACACACAAAAGGTAAAGCACGAAGGTTCTGGCACCGCTGTGGTGGAACGACTTCCCCCTTTCGCTCACAGCTGCTGAATCTTTGTCCACATTTAAAAAGGGTCTTAAAACTCTTCTCTCCTGGACTCACTTTGCCAAAGATCTCAAATTCACGTAAGATATAAATGTTCATGCCCGTAAGGTATACATGCTCACGATCAGGCTCGGATCAATCCTTTACAGAGCCACTCCTGCAATTGAACGTAAATGCTCATATGTATCCCCAAAAAAAAAAAAAAAGACTAGTAGGAAGGTGATTAGGAATCGGTGATATTCTGGTAGTTTTATGCAGCTACTTGTGTGATGAACATTGGTGCATATGGTGAAAGAAACTAACTATACTGAAGAATCACACATCTGTAGCTATGTCTCTTTCTCCTAAGGTAATGCACAAATTGTATTTTCTATGAGATGTACATCGGTTTGGAAAAAAGCATTTGCTAAATGAATAAATGTAAATGTAATACATAAGATACATTTCCTGCCAAAGAGACAATGTTTTCAGATTTTCACCAACCAGCAAAGGTGTTGGTGTTGGCTAAAAACACAAGCATTTTAATTTTTCTCATACAAAAGAAGGCTGGCACAGGAATCGAGAACACAGTAACATAACAGCATTACCCAAATAATGGAACACATCCTTCCTATTCAATTTTTTTATGTGATGCTGTTTCTCTTTACTCAAATGTCTTATGTGTATGGGTTATATCACTTGTTTTCCCAATTTCAGTAAGCATGGGTAGGAACAATCAGTATTTAAAGACTTGTAACCTCTTTCTAATTGTGTTATGTATATAAACACACCATCCAGCTAAAGAAATAACTTATACACTGATGAACATTTTCTTGAGAAGAAGGTGTTTTTGTGTTGCTTACCGGGTGGCATAAGCAGGCTTCACCTCGTGAGGGTTCCTACGGTCAGACCAGAACATGAGTAGTCGGTCAAAAAGGGGCTCGATGTTGGCCACAACAGACTGTCCTTTTGGGAAGATCTGAAGCAGGCCACCGTGAACCTGAAGGGAAATTACTCTAGCTGTTGGATGTGCTGACATATTTTACACTCATTACACTTCATCCAGCTGACTTTAATTGAGTGCCCATGTCACATTTTTATTTCAGGAAAGATATTATGAGATTTGTCAAAGTTGAATTCATCAATATATTTTAAAATTTATTTTTCTTCTTATTTCACTTGAGAACATTTCATTGTCTCCTAATTTATATGCTTGGTTACTTATGGTATGTTTTACACTGTATGCTGCTGCAGCCAAGGTGAATTTCATTTCTTTCATTCAGTCATGTACACTTAATGAATTGCATGATTATAACAAAACCTGTAGGTTCTGAGGACTCAAGTTTTCAGTTGTGTTAAATGGAATAGACTTGTTCGTTATCAAAATCCAAGTCATGAATTTTCAAAGATGTATACATTTACACACACACACACACACACACACACACACACACAAACACTTGCTGAAACTGCTTGTCCCAAGCGGGGTCGCGGCGAGCCAGAGCCTAACCCGGCAACGCAGGGCGTAAGGCTGGAGGCCAGTCCATCACAAGGCACCCCAAGTGGGACTCGAACCCCAGATCCACCAGAGGGCAGGACCCAGCCAAGCCTGCTGGGCTACCGTACCCTCTTGAATACATTTATAAGTTTATTTTTAATTGCATTTTCTTCACTGATCTATCTTCTAAAAAAGTTTCAGAGCTTGAAATTTTCTGCATTTTCACTTGTTGCCATTAGATAAAATACAGTTGGAACATAAACTAAACTGAGATTGTGGAAAAGGGAAGGCAGGGAGGTAACTTCATGGACTTATTTCATTCAGTGTATTTTTTTATTTATTCTTGCTAAGTCCGAGATTTTCGAAGACTCTATCCAGCGAATAAATATATGTATGTGTCCATTATCATACTTTTTGGATTGAAAAGTGTCCAGCTGCTTACAAACATGTTTATATAATGAACCGGTTGCCTCCTTATGGCCAGATGTGAGACATGCAAATGAGACATGTAGTCATTATTTAAGGTGAAACACTTTTTAATACATTCTCCCCACAGGATTTACCGTTACTCTGCAACTCACTGTCCTATCTTTACTCCACTGTTACAATCTTCATTGGCACATCATATGGAGGAGGAACACTGCACTGTCTTGTACGTATAAAGAACTAAATAGGAGATTTGAGGACAACGTATTTTGTCTAATTATAGCTTTAGACTTTTTTTTGCACACAACCTAACCTGTGAATAAATTGAAGCATTAAGCTGTATTATTGCACTTTTAAAGATTATGATGTAGTAATGCAATGGTGACAAAACCATTATAAACTTGGACTTTATGCTATGAATACCAAGTTAAGAATTTTCAAAGATTTCCCAGTTTATTTTTAGTTGGATTTTCTACACTGTTTTCGGAATTTCTTTTGCAAAGTGAAAACGGCTTACATTTCTGCATGCTGCCATAACAGCACACCCAAAATAGAAGCTCACCTAGTGCTATGGGGGGAGAGGAAGGGGTTGGCAAGCAGATTTTCAGAAGAGTCTGATTTCATCCAGCTTATTTTATGTATTGTAGCTATATTTGAGACTTTTACAGAAACTAACTGGAAAATAGAGGTACATGTCTGACACTTTTTTGATTGGAAAATAAAATTGACTAGGTCCTGACCAGAAGTTTTACATGTTTATGTAATTCAGTAATCAGTTGCTTTCTCTTGGCTACCACTATGGAAGTTTACCATAATATACGCAGATGGCATTTAAGGTGAAACATTTATTAATACATTCTCCCCATACAGTCTTCCATTACACTGCAACTCAGCTTTTGCTGTTTCCTGAGCCACCTGATGTACATAAATAACATGGAGGTGTTTTGAATCTATAAAATTTCCAGTCTTTCTAAAGTACAGTTTAGTGTTGCTTCATATTAATAAAAGATAATTAACAGGTGTCCCATCCACACTGTATCCTGTTTCACACTGTTTCTATTAAAGATGAAAACTGAGACCCTTTACTGTATTACCTATTGATGAAAATAAAGTTGAGAGTAAAGTCTTATTACTACAGTGATTTTTAAAAAGTCATTATAGCTTTTTCTGATGTTTAACAGAACATAATGATCTAACCTAATTAAGCTTCATTAGTGAGACATCATTGATTGTGACAGTGTGTAAATGTACAAACAATTCTGAGTTACAAACATGCTTCTAGCCCCAACAGTGTTTAAGATGAGGTAAATGTGTATTTTAAAACTCATAACTACTTGCATTTGTTGAGAAATAAAACTTGCAGTCAGTCCATAAATAATGGTTTCAGTTAACTTGATCTGAGGGGGGTGCAGTGGGTTGGACCAGGTCCTGCTCTCTGGTGGGTCTGGGGTTCAACTCCTGCTTGGGGTGCCTTGCGAGGGACTGGCGTCCTGTCCTGGGTGTGTCGCCTCCCCCTCCAGCCTTTTGCCCTGTGTTGCCGGGTTAGGCGCCGTCTCCTCACGAGGGACAAGCAGTTTCAGATGATGTGTATGTGTGTTAACATGATTTATACTGCGACACTCAAAAGTTCCAATCAATACATAACTACGGATTAATTACAAGGTCACTGTGAACAAAACCAGTCTACCCTGAAGTCTGGCAGGATTACAACTGAGATTCTCAGTGGAACTGGTAAAATATTCTACCTGTAAGCATAGCCAATTTAGAATGGTTTCACGAAATGTTTAATGGTTCAGTGAATAAATACATTTTTATGATGATACAGTCACTCTTTGACTGTGGAGAATGCTTACGCACAGGCACAAAAAGTGTATCATATCATGATCAGGGTTCATACCTTGATGTCCCAGTTCTTGTTTAGATAATAAATGCAAGTGATGCACCTCCCATCACCATTAGGGTTGTCCACATGCCGCACGTATCCTGCACCCTTGCCAGGGTAACAAGCAACCATTGCCTGAGGGCAATAAATGGAGAAACCACTAGTTTATGTTTTAATCATTAACAAATCACCTACATTACATCAAGATACTGCAATATTAAATTTAAACATAAAAGACATCTTCACATTTTCTGCATCACTTATGTAACCTTTGCAGTGAAAGTATTTTAAAAAACCTTAGAGAATATCTTGCTCAAGCACACAACAGACCATGTATAGCATGTTATCCTTAAACTTCCCAGGACTGTCAGCACCAAGAAAGATTACATTTAGTTTCATGTCACATAACGAAATCATTTAAGGATATGACAAAAACGGATCATTTTTGAAAGACAACAGATATTCTAAAATCTGTCTTGAAGTTTAAAGCAACTAATTGATATCCACTACAAAAATGTGACACATTCTGTTTAAGCAGGACTTTTCAGTAAAACCGAACTGACAAATGTGTGGCTATATCATTTGTAACCCAGAAACTATTGAAAATGTTTGTATGCTCTGAAGACTGCTGCATAGAATGGTATGTATGCATTACATGCGCATTGCACATTATATATAAATAATATCATCACATGCCAAATATAGTGGATTGACTTCCATTGCACTTGAGAAAGGGTCTGTTACAAAGGGGATCCAAGTAAACATGGTTCATCTGAACAGAGTCTAGGTTGCTAGCTTTAAAAGCTGAGTCGCTGGCTGTTGACATCACTAAACTCAAATATCAAGACTTACGTCAGAGAAAGAGGCTGTTTACTAGCACTGGCACATACTTTTTTCTAGCTATAAAGCAAATGTTTTGATATATATACACTGACAAGTTAACATTAAGCTACTACATTACATGATGTTTTAATTACAGTTCATTATTTATAGACATAATGGACATCCCTCTATAGTCTTGAGCACAAATAGTAACCCGCTGGCTAAAGTAAATTCGCTGGCCTTTCTAATGTGGGAATAAAGTAAATAAATAAACTGTCTTACTTAATAAGAAGTCAAAATGTATTTGTGTACAAGAGAGACACTGAGACTCAAGAGAACTCATGAAAGCCAGAAGGATGCTAATCCTGAGAATTGGTACAAAACCTTGTGCATTCACTCACAAATGGGTAAACAATCAATGCTAAGGGGAAAAGCAGCAGGAATGAAATCTGCATCTCTTGCAGAGGCACAGTATGACATCCCTACTTTGACATACTTCAAAGTTCAGCAGATCATTTAAAATGAAATCAGTAAATTTTCTATAAAATCTAAATCCCAGTTTGTTAACCAGAAAAAAAAGCACCTGAAGCATTGGATGTACTGAACCATTCATCCTCTTCTAAGCCATCCCACTTACCTTAGTACGACCATTAATACAGTAGTTGCCCAACTGTCCATTCATGGCACTGTACATGATGACTTTGTCAATATGAACCATGAGTGTCCCGATGTTCTCACAGCCTGTCTCACAGCCATCCACCCAGGCAATCTGGTCCCCCCGAATGTCGGATGCTGGGATCGCCCTTTGGCTAACTAGCTGACCTCCTCGGAACTTTCCACTCTGGTTCAGCATCTCAACTTCCTTCAGCACCCGGTCCCCCAACTCGTCTCCTAGGAAACTGTCCTTCACACAGATACCATAGTTCTTCATGCAAGGGATGACATACTGCTGGGCAATGTCCTTTGATGACCAGTCAATTGACATCTTTGAGGTAGGGATTGCAGATGGTTCTGCTGGCAATGCACCTAACTGTGGTCCTGGGGTCGATTTTGTTTCTTGAGGAATTTCGGCCAATTTCTTGTTGCTTTTTTCACAATTGTTGGACTGTGGACTGTTGTGCTTTTCACTGTTGTTGCTGGGTAAAACTAGGCTCCTTGTGATTCTCATACACTCATCACTCTCCAGCTTCCTCCTTTTGAAGCCAGGTGGTGAGTGCTTCGCAAGTCCACAAGTTGTTTCTTCCACGCCCGCTGAATCCGGTTCATCAGAATCTCTGTTGCCTTTGCACATCTGCCTCTGCAGTTTGAGCAGCGTGTCACCATTTGCTCTGTCCGTCATGAGCATTCTGGAATTCTGTGCTATTTTACCTCCTTTCCTGGGCAAATAAGGCACTTTACTTGGATGCTTGGCGAAATCACACACCTGTGCTGAGTCACTGATGCAGGGAGTTGCAGAGGAACACTCAACCTCAAAATTGTGCTCAAGCAAGCCAGTCTCTACCTGCTTCTTTAGAACAGTCACTGCAGGTGAGGATATTTTTGGTGCCATATCAGCCGGTAACTTCACAGACGTCGCTGTGCCGACCAGCGGAGAGCAGCGCCCGTCCAGGCTCATGTTCTTTTGGGGAACGCCACGAACGTTGTCTCCATGCCTACCTTCACTGTCCAAGTCACTGAAAGACCCGTCATTCGAAATACAGTTTCATGCCATGTATTTCGTCACCTAGGTCTAGATGCGCACCTCAGAATCTCCACATCACAGCAAGCACCGTTTTAAAAAGAAACTCCCGAGCACACCCTAGAAGAAAAACTGCGAGAGCAGATGCAGGTTGTCAGAGGCCATTCTCACGTTTGCGTGATAATTTGTCAGACCCTTTTTGCCGTCATCTACGGATGCGGATCCCGTCGCCTTCGCTTTTTCATCAGCTTACGCTGATCGCCTGGATGAACACGGACAACACACCATGATCAAGGACGGACACACTCTGCTGTCACATTGCACACGGAGGTCTGAACTAGAGCCAGTCATTTACAATGATTTACCCATGATTTGCACAGCTGGGCTTGTTTCTTTCCTACAGAAAGTGAGGGTTAGTACCTCACTCAAGGGTATCTGGAGATGATGAGACTCGAACCTGGTCCTGGGTCCAGGGCAGCAGGCAGCGCTAACCGCTACACTGGAGCTGCCAATGTTTTGTTCTTCTGTCCAGTTTCTCTGTGCCAGGCGGTGTGTGTGTGTGTGTGTGGACTGAACACACACCGCTCTGCCTGGAGAAACAAGGGACACTTTTTCTTCTCCAGTTTCTGTACGTCGACTAACGTAACTGCGAATGTTACACCGCTAGTATGAAATGAGCTCACCGCCTCGGAGGTCGCAGGTCGGAATGCGGTACGTCCTAGTAGCCTTGAGTGAGGTACTTAAATTAACTTACCCTAAATCGCTCCAATCAAAAAACCAGCTGTGTAAATAGTTGCAAGTGAGCAAAATGAAGAAAATGTGACGTAAAAGGAGACTCGCGTTGGTGTTTTTATTCATTATTGTTCTGTTAACCGCTTACCTCAGCGAAGAGACGCTGCTCGTTTACAGCTCGAAACATCTGACCCGCTGGATGTGTCTCGCTCTCGCAGATACGATTTCCGGGACTCTTTCGTAACAGCTCATCTCGCCCCCCTTTTTGCACTTGACACGAACCCCGCTAGCGCTCCATTTCCCCCTCGCTCCCTCCGATACCATTCGCTCCAACTGTGCGGGAACAGCGACGCCGCAAAAACCGCGCCGAGGAGCGGAGTGTCGCGGACAAGCGCCGCTCTGTCTCCAGCCGCGCGCGCCGTACCCCATCCGTCGCTCCCTGAGCTCCGCTACACGTGCGCGCGGCTCCTGGTCACGTGACCGGGCGGTTCGTTTTTAAAGGGGTAATGGAAGGTCTCAGCGCCGCGCGTTCGGAGCTCGTGCTGCTGTGGCGCGCGCGCCGCGGCTGAAATATCAGCGCGAGCGTTCGGCTGACGCATAGAGTGTTCTGGAAAGGCTTCAAAGGCACGGGTCAAAGAGGAAATTGTACCACAACGGACAAAGAGTGACTTTTGAGGTAAACTGAAGGTTAAATATGACGATGAACAGTATTGCCAATTGCTGGGATAACTAAGTACGAACTAGTCACTGGCCCACACCTGGTAGTGGTTAAGCTACTAGTATCTTCGGATCCAAAGTTGCAGGTTTGATTCCCGCTTCCAGTAGTATCGTTGAGCAAGCGAGGTATTTACCTTCAATTGCTCCAGTAAAATTACCCACCTGTCTGAATTTGGTAAGTAACTATAACCTTAACATCCACTGAGTTGCTTGGAGGAATGCATCAGCTCAATTAACAAATAAATATACATTGACTCTAAATGGCACACAGTTTCCAGATGTTCTGAGTGTGAAAGACAGAGGCACTGATGAGTGAAATTTATTTCTATCATAAATATGCATGAGCAAAATTATGAAAAAGTCTCAGTCCAAGGTGTACACTGGCTCACAGCCCAGGATTCCAGAAGCAGTTACAGATCTTAAATACATTTAAGTACAACATTAAAAGACATGCTAGAAAAATGAAATGAGTTGCCAGTGTTCTTGTCATGCATAAAAATACTTTTTTTTTTTTTTTTTTTTTTTTTTTTTTTTTTAATTGTCTGATTTTAATCAGGAAGTCTTTTTTTTTTTTTCCTGCTCTAAGAAAAAATGGTCTTTCGATTCCATCACAACAGGAATTCACCTAACTGGGACATTTCATGTAACAATTTAATTCTGTTATGTCATGGAAGGGTTTACATTTCAGTATCAAAAAGGATGGAAAAAGTATCTAGATAAAATGAACCAGAATATGGATAATTTTGGTCTGTATGATTTGCCTTCTCAGGCTTTTGATCTCATCTGTGAGATACTGTAGCAATACTGTAAAATTCAGTGACTCGCTAACAATAAAACAGGGAGAAATGATACACCGAATCTAGTCTTAGAACATAAGACCTTTTGGAACAGACTTACAGAGAATGGTGGGATGTGGCACTGAGAGAGTTAAAATTTACTTCCTGAAAGACATCTGTGGGTGGCTGGACATGTAGAATAGTCCCCATGTGAAAGGCCTTGCGGGGGGGGGGGGGGGGGGGGGGTGCAGGATGATGAAAAGGAGGGGAAGGAAAATGCGGTGCATGTCTAATAATAGTCTCACCATCTTACACCAACAGTACACACACATACTCTCTCTCCCACACACAGAACCTCAGAGTACTAACTGTAAACAACAAACAACGCAAGCAGATGCTGCGAGTGAAATGTGCTCCTGCTACAAGCTGGATGTGTCTATAGCTTTGAGATCATAACTGCTGAATAACAGATGAACTTTCACGCAGCTACTCATGTGATGTAAATGTTTGTTTTAAAAAAAAAAATGTGATTAGGAATTGTTGATTGTTTGGACAAACCTTTATGCTGCTACTTGTGTGGTGAACATTGGCTCATATGGTGGGAAGAAACAAACTAACTAGCTAAGAATCACACGTCTGCATCTAAGTGTTTCTGCTAATGTAATGCACGCACTGTATGAGATGTCTGTTGCTCTGCAGAAAAGTGTCTGCTAAATGAATATATGTAAATGTATGTGTGGTGATAGCTGGTAGGTTAGTGGTTTGAGCTTCTGCCTTTAGATCCAAAGGTTGCAGGTTTGATCCCTACCTCTGGCTGTAGTCCCCTTGAGTAACATACTTATCCTAAATTGCTCCAGTAAAATTACCCAGCTGTATAAATGGGTAAATAGCTGTAACCTTAACACTGTAATTTGCTTTGGAGAAAAGCACCAGCTAAATTAATTAATGTAATGTGTTGTCGACAAGAACCTTTCCTAAGGCTGGTACATTCTGCTCATAGGATGTAGAAGAAGCCGAGTCCCTGAACACCTCATCCTATGTATACAATGTCCTACAGGCCTGAGGTGTCCAGCTTGGAGAGCAGTCTAAGTTGAGGAGTTCACACAGTCACAGGTTTCATAAAGTCAAACTGAGGTGCATGACTCTCTGACCTGTTAAAAACTCACAGCAACTTCAGGATCATCTCATGTATCCAAGTTATGGATATGCCCAGTATTTTCATTTGAGTCCATATTTACCTAGTGACTTTCCTGAGGGATGATGACTGATATATTCATCTCTTTCTCTTAAATGTCCAACACATCACTCATCAATGAGGAAAATTAAGTCTGTGGTTTAATCGCATTTCAACACGCTTTGCATAATCCAATAATGTTACAAGTGGAAGGGTGGAACTTTTTAAAGAATATTCAATAAAATGTTATGCTTTCAAAATATGATTTTTGGTAATTTTATTTCAAATTCATGAACTTGTATGGATTTTGCCCCCGAATCCAATTTATTGTGTTTTGGTATGTATAACATATATGAAAATGTCCTCAAATAAATAAGCACCTTTAGTTGGGACTTGCTGTAATTTATAGTAATCCTGAATATATGAATTCCTTAAATTGTGTATTTACAGTGTCTATGATTTAAAATAGTCATCAAAGGGGTATGATACCTACGGCTCTGTTTTTTTTGGTTTTACAGAAATATGGTTGTGGCCCAACTTTATATGATCATATGAAGTAATTTTTATTATACAAGACTTGTCTAATACAGTATCTTCACTAAAATGGCTTTGATTTGCTGCATTTCTGCAAACACCTGAACCTGTCATTAAAGTGAGGTGTTCACTAATCACTGCAAGCATGGTAAAAGTCTTGTGATTTCACTCTGTTATATTCTCCACTCACATTCAGCTTTCGGTTCACGTTTGGAATGTTTGACACTAGATGATCTTTGCGTGAGTGTGTGATTTAGGGCTTATTTGAGCTTGTGTAATTGTATACATGTAATAAATACTGTTCATATGATTTAAGTATGAATTCTTCTACTACTTCTCTGCTGTGGAAAGAAGTGTGAATGTGATAGGAAACTGCTAAGGAAAATCTGTCTCCATGAAGGGCTTATAAGAGAGGAGCCCAACCACCACCAATCCAGCTTTACTTGTACACTAGAGGTCATTGTCTCTAGGGGAAAAGGGGAAGTTAATGTAATGGATTTAGCCAGAAAATAGCCACATTGACTTTCTCTCCCAAAATGCCTGATTCAAGCAGCAATGCTCTTGCACAGAATAAAATACCCATTGTGAAAATAAAATTAACATCACAGGCAACAGTGTCACTGGGTCGATCTCATGAACTGATGATAAATGATGGTGTGGTGATGTGGCGATTTCAGTTATACAGCCTTAAACAAGCTACCACTCTCCAACACCATTTTGAAAAGGAAAGTATTTATTTTGTGAACCTTGATATTTCTGTAGATAGAAATTAATTTTATAATATTATAACATTTTTAAAAAATTCGTCTATTTAAAATATATATAATCAAATGAATATCTTTTTTACAGCAATCCAAATTAAATAATTAAAATTGAGAAATAAATATTTTTTAAAATCCCAATTTGTTATAAACAATAAAAATGAATATTATTAATATGGTGAGTGAAATTAATGTGCAATTGCTCAGAAGCTTAGTTACAAATGAGGTTTAAATTAAGTTTGAGTCTTCCAAAGTGCCTCACAGAAGTCAAGATTAAAGATGAAGACAAATGAGCTGATCTTTTATATCCACACACACACATTTTCGGAACCGCTTGTGCCATACGGGGTCACGGGGAACCGGAGCCTAACCCGGCAACACAGGGCGTAAGGCCGGAGGGGGGAGGGGACACACCTAGGACGGGACACCAGTCCATCACAAGGCACCCCAAGCGGGACTCGAACCCCAGATCTACCAGAGAGCAGGACCCGGTCCAACCCACTGCACCACCGCGCCCCCCTAATAATAATAATAATAACAATAATAATTATAAGAAATATAAGTACAATATTTGTAATAGAGAGAGAGAGAGAGAAAGAAATAATAAAAATAACTGTTACTACTATCATGACAAATATTTTTTATACCTTAATAGTTTTCCGTAAACCCTGTAACACCATGGATTCTCATTATTGTAACAGGATCCTGTTGAAACTCTTGAGAAAGTTAAAAAAAAATGATGACTCATTTAGAAAAACATTAGAGCGTCTAAGGTGAATTTAGCAACATGTTTTGAGCAAAAACTATGGACTTGCTGTTGCTGTAACAGATAATTTTCTCACCTTTTTTGGTAAAAAAGTTAATGAGACTGAATAAGTCATAAAAAAGGGGTAAACTCTCCAAAAGCAGTTGGTGTGTTTTTTGTTTATTTGTTTGTTTTGTGTAGGGGGTGCGGTGGCGCAGTGGGTTGGACCACGATCCTGCTGTCCAGTGGGTCTGGGGTTCAAGTCTCGCTTGGGGTGCCTTGCGACGGACTGGCGTCCCGTCCTGGGTGTGTCCCCTCCCCCTCCGGCCTTACGCCCTGTGTTGCCGGGTTAGGCTCCGGTTCCCCGTGACCCCGTGTGTGTGTGTGTGTGTGTGTGTGTGTGTGTGTGTGTGTGTGTGTTTTGTTGTTGTCATACATGACCCTGTTATATTGAGGCTGAGTACATAAAACACACAATTTTCAAGCAAACAGGCCATTTTTACAGCTGTACACCAACAAACCATTAAACATAGGTTTAAACATTAAAGAGATTAATCTCAGAAGATGAGACTACCTCATCATTCAGACAAATTGTATTAGTAATCCAATATTTTAAATGTCCAGGGTCGTTGCAAACCGGAGCCTAACCGAGCAACACAGGGTGCAAGGTTGGCGGGGGAGGGGACACACCCAGGACGGGACGTCAATCCATCGCAAGGCACCCCAAGCAGGACTCGAACCCCAGGCCCACCGCGGCGCCACCACGCCACCTCACCCTCTAGAAAATAACATTTAATTTAACATTATTTTTAAAATTTAAGATAATTTTTTAAACTTCTTACAATTATGTTTTTATTTCTTATTAATGTGATTTCATTGGGTACTAGTGAATTTCGCGTGACATGTGGGTAAAAGAATGAATCGAGCAGGCACAGGTGAGCACCAGCACCTGGGTCTAGTTATGGTCATGGTTTTTTATTGGCCTTTCTTATTTACACCATGTCATAAATACTCCTGCCAGGGTACTCAACGTGTTTTGCGTTTTCATAGACCCCGGTGCGTGCACGAACCGTCCTGGCTCAGCAGAGGAAGGGGCTGCCTTCTCCCTGGTTGTCCATATCCTGCTTGAATTGCTGTTCTTGTTGCTGCTAAGGCCTCTGGGACATCCTAACCTGCAGAGCTTTCCCATTTTTTTACAATAGACACAGGTACAGGTACTGGTAATCAAATACGACCATTTTTGCTGGTGCACATCACATGAGTAGCTGTATACAGAATTAATGACAAGCCCCTGGCATACTCCATGATATATTCAACTTATTAACTTTTTGAGTAACAAACTATTTCTTGGTCCCAATTAAGTTTGTAAATCAGGGAGCAACTGTACGTTCAGCCTGGCAGTTCCGAACTGTTTCTGGGTTAGGATAACACTGACACCTAACTCTATCTAATGTACCTGCCTAAGGGTCTATATTCTGTTTTATTTTCTTGCAGCTTTGCTCTTACAGGAAGTAAGAAGAAAAGTTCAGTTTAAACAATTGTTAGAAGTTAAACTGCCAACTGAACAGGTTTAAATATTGTGTGAATCTCACACATACTTCAAACCCTGTCCCAACTGGTACTTTAGTGGTGAGGTCAGAAAAGTGCTGTAAATCCAGCATGCCCTGTGTGCTACCATAGCTTTAAATACACACACACACACACACACACACACACACATTTTCAGAACCGCTTGTCCCATACGGGGTCACGGGGAACCGGAGCCTACCCGGCAACACAGGGCGTAAGGCCGGAGGGGGAGGGGACACACCCAGGACGGGACGCCAGTCCGTCGCAAGGCACCCCAAGCGGGACTCGAACCCCAGACCCACTGGAGAGCAGGACCTGGTCCAACCCACTGCGCCACCGCACCCCCCACAGCTTTAAATATCAATCTAGAAATAAGAATTTTTATTACAAATACCACTAAATTTCATGGTGTTATCAAGATAATTTGATGCTTTTATTAATTTTTTTAAAAATATTTTTCTTCTCTGAACCTTTTTTTCCTATGAGACCCCCTCACAGCAGGGTGATTTCACAGAATGATTTAGTCCATTTATGTGAGAAATGAGTTTATTTAATTTTTACTGTTGCATTTTATTTCCGAATTGACTTCTGGCTTCTTTTGACTCCATGGACTTTACACACTTTTCACTTTTGGGGAAGGTTTAACTCGTAAGATAAAAGAAACAAGTGTGCTTCAGGAGCATGGCCAAGCTGGAGGTTTAGTTTCAGTTCAGAGCTCTGCGCCAGCATCTGCCAACGTGTCTGTACTGGGAGACGTGTTGGCTGAGGCTGGAAACGGCAAGGCGCATTCCAGGAGAAGCTGTCATTTCTGACATTGATTCAGGAAAGTGATATAAAAATGTAACATGGGCAGGCCCTCCTAAGTAACATCTCTCGCTTACCTTCCATGTCTCTGCAATTGTATCATAATTCACAAAACATCATGCCTGATTCTTCTGCAACTGTTTTTCAAAAGTATTAAATTGTTTTGTTTTTTTCAGAGGGGGGCGTGGTGGTGCGGTGGGTTGGACCGGGTCCTGCTCTCCAGTGGGTCTGGGGTTCAAGTCCCGCTTGGGGTGCCTTGCGACGGACTGGCGTCCTGTCCTTGGTGTGTCCCTTCCGCCCTGTGTTGTCGGGTAGGCTCCGGTTCCCCGTGACCCCGTATGGGACAAGCGGTTCCAAAAATGCGTGTGTGTGTTTTTCAGGTTGCAAATCATAGTTTCCACCAACTTTCATAACTTGGTTAATTTTTAATTGTTGTTTCTTAATACTGGAGCTACAGATTTTTGGTTTCACAATGGGGCCATATTGGCATAAGAAAGACATTTGTGGGGATGGATTTCAGTGTCTGGACAACAGTACAAAAAGGGATGTGTCAAGGGAAAAAAGCACAGATTTATAATTACGTCTATATATAGATGTGCCCGGTCTCGGTCAAGAATTTACACGAACACTGTTCTAGTCCCTTAGTCCTATTTGGGCCATTGAGGCAACTGCTCTGGGACTACAGCCAAATTCAGCTGGATAACTGTCAGGCTTTAACTTTGAACCTGCTGCATTCAACTGCTGGAAGTATTTCAGTTTAGTGGCACTCTTGTCCACTCCATACTCCCACCAGTGAAAACTTCTTTGTACAGACACTTTTACGTTTAAAGTATTGCAAAGTGCTTGGCGAATATAGAGAATTTTTGTTCAACCGTCTCTTGCTGAGTAAATGACTTTCAGCCCTTCTGCAAAAAAAGGTTGGAAATGTCACCATAAGTTTCAGATGTCACTTATGTATCTCCTGGGGAGAACATCCACTTTGTATTTTCCTTGAGTTCTGTGATTAATGCCTTTTACAAAAGAATAAGGTATTTTCAGTAAATATAAAGAGTTATGTCAAATGTTGTAAATTATATTTCTGCAAGGGGGGCGTTGTGGCGCAGTGGGTTGGACCAGGTCCTGCTCTCTAGTGGGTCTGGGGTTCGAGTCCCGCTTGGGGTGCCTTACGATGGACTGGCGTCCCGTCCTGGGTGTGTCCCTCCCCCTCCGGCCTTACGCCTTGTGTTGCTGGGTAGGCTCCGGTTCCCCGCGACCCCGCATGGGACAAGCAGTTCAGAAGAATAAATAAATAAAAAATATATTTCTGCAAAAGGGGGTGCGGTAGCGCAGTGGGTTGGACCGCAGTCCTACTCTCCGGTGAGTCTGGGGTTCGAGTCCCGCTTGGGGTGCCTTGTGACGGACTGGCGTCCCGTCCTGGGTGTGTCCCCTTCCCCCTCCGGCCTTACGCCCTGTGTTGCCGGGTAGGCTCCGGTTCCCCGTGACCCCGTAAGGGACAAGCGGTTCTGAAAATGTGTGTGTGTGTGTGTATATTTCTGCAATTCTGTGCAGAACCTGAACTACTGAAATGTATTTCTGTTAGCGCAACTAAGTGTTTTTTTTTTTTTTTTTGTCATTTTCTAAGATAAACCAGGCCACCTTTTGCACTATTGACCTATATTATCTACAGATGATCAAATTATGTATCAAATTACATCTCATTAGTTTATCCACATTCTTTTAATGTTTTTTTAATAAAAAAGATTTATGTCAACATAGTTTATGGATTAGCATAGGAAAACTTGTTTTTATTAAGGATTGCTATATTTATGTACACAAGAATGATAAGTGTTTAAAATGTAAATAAAAACTAGACGTAGCTGTATTCCTAATTACTTAACAGTTCTTTTAATCTGAATCACCTTTCACAAGACTTAATAAGATTTTAACTTACATATGAAGAAATGTGCATACTATTCATCAGGTTCCGCAAGGTCACATGCCATCGAAATTGTCCAGCATGAGAGAATCTTGGGTGTATTTTTGTGTATTTTGTGTATGCACTGACTCCTCAATTTACCAACACAACTGGGACCAAAAGTCTGTTTCTAGCTCAATTTCTTCATAACAAGAGATGTAATTTTTACGACTAAATCACAATGAAAAAAGCAACATCAATCAGTTCTCCCTCCCTTATTAACAAGTTGGTTCTGTACAAACCTCATACATATAAAGCCGTAATAAATAAAAACAGTATGTAATGCCATCTATCCTTCTGTTCATTTATCCATGTATCCATTATCAATAACTGCTTTTCCAGCACAGGGTACTCTTTAACCTACCCAGATAACCCTGATGAGACACCAGTCCATCACAGTGCACTATCATTTCATTTTTTTATTAATGTCAAACTATATTAAAGCTAAAACTCATATAAAACGAGTGATAATAAAAATGACCATGTCTCTATGACCTCCTATTCAATTGCTGACTCACTCATCACATAAGCATTTGCAACATTTGTCAGCTTTTGACCGCTTTCAGCTTTCTTTCCGATGTATAAAATCAGTAAAAGACTTCCTTTAGATCTTGCATCTTTTTAGATCCCCAGAAACGAAGAACACAAGAGGTGAGGTGTAAACACTGCGTAAGAGAGGTGAATTTGACGGGCTCACGCTCCCGCTGCGTCTGAATGTGTTTCACTGCAGCTTACAGCTGGGCGTGGAAACGCAGGGCGTTTTCCACCATTTGCAAAAAACAAAAAAATACATAAATAGTGGAAAATGTTCAAAATTTGTATCCTGAACATTTGTAACAGAAGGAGCCGGTGTATTGTGGTGAACTTTTCATCATGGGGACGAGATGTGGCTGCATTACTCTAGTTGTGCTGCCCTAAGCAGATCCTATCATTAACCCAGCCTGCGCTGTGCAAACATGTGCCCTTGGGAATCCCTCTTGGGGGATTGTGTTCCCCATCATGCCTTATGTGGCGTCTTACACCATGTCTGTCAGACCCCTCTTTACTTAGGTTATTTTTGTAACCAGCGCTTTGACTTCTTCTTTGACTTAAAGACCAGCGAAAGCTATTCCCTCCCGACAAAGGCAGGACCCTTCTCAAAGTTAACTGCATTCAGTACAACCTTATATTACTTTACTGTCTTTACAGCAACCGAAATCAGTAAATGTGCTCCTCAGAAAATGATTATTGAACACGTGGACGAAAGATGACCCGATTTGTCCTGGAATATGATAACATTCTTGATATTAGTCACAGAAAGAAAGGCAGCTGTGTGGAATAATGGTGACCGTCACCTTGTGAAAGTTTGCTGAAGTCAATCCTTGTTTTTTTTACAGTACGTAAAACAAATCCTATTTTCAGAAAATAGAACTGATCGCTCATAAATACAATAAAAATCAGTGAATGACATGGGGGCTTCCTGACCCCCCAACACATCTTTCAAAGGATACATGTAGGAAGACCCAGTAAAAGGTCAGCAGTAGCATTTTGTCACAGCAGACTGCCTCATTGTATGGATGTGCAATACATATTATATGTTTATATCTTAGGGGGCACAGTGGCGCAGCGGGTTTGGCCGGGTCCTGCTCTCTATACCGTGGTTTAACTTGTCAGGTATTGGGGAACAAAAATATCAGCAATAGTGCGCAACAAACAGCGGAGGGACACATAAGGGTGCTTTGACATGGGGGAGGGGGAGTGTCACCAGCCCCACCCCCTTGTTACAGCTATGACATTTGCTTAGTGCCTGGCACAGTTCTTCAGTCCAGCTAAGAAGCAGGATGTGGACCAATGGGATCATTTGCGATCTGTGAGTGGGAGAGGTGTTGTTCTGCCTCTGGAGACACTGGCACACAGTTGTCTTGGTGTCTGTGACAGGTTGTTGCATTAGTCTCTCGGTCGCCTTTCAGTTGCATAGCGTAAGCTGATTACAGAGGTGAGAAGAGGACATGCCAAACTGACCTCTGCCCCCCTGCCAGGCACACAGGTCATGCAAGACACCGTGGCAAAATGGACTGGGAATCAGGTGATTAAAAAAAAAAAAAAAACTGTTATGAAGTGTTTCACTAATCACTTGTTTTTTTAGCCGATCCAATGTGTCCTGGCATTTCTTTAAATGCTAGATAGTGCTCCCTCTTTTAGTGAAATGTTTCCCACTTTCCCCCATGACATTTAAAGTGCCAAGCAGAATGGCTAAAGCTTGGATGAGTAAATTAAGCATATCAGAAACTGTGGAATATTTTGGTTTCTGTATATATTTATTTCGAGCACAATTAGCAATATCTTATAATCCTTCCATCCGGTTTCAGTAACCGCTTGTCCTGAGCAGGGTCGTGGTGAACTGGAGCCTATCCTGGAAGCATCGGGTGCAAGGCTGATGGGGGTACATCCTGGACGGGAGGTCAGTCCATCACAGGGTAGCTAGACACACACGCACATCACTACAGGCAATTTAGTATCACCAATTCATCTGAGCTGCATGTCTTTGGACTGTGGGAGGAAACCAGATCATACGGAGGAAACACATGCAAACACTGGGAGAACCTGCAGGCTCCACACAGTAATAATCATAGTACTGCACAACTTCCTCAGATTAAACAACAGAAATAATGTCCTATGAAAGACATTTTAAAATATTTGAAAAATTACTACGGCGTTCACGGATCCAATCCCACATTAAAGGGAGAACTGAAGATTTAGTGATTTAACTGGAATTATGAAGCTATAAAGTCTGTGTTTATAATGAAATATGTTTTTCTACGTGTAACCAAGAGTTGTGTTTCCAGCATTTTTTTTTTTCCCTTAGCATAACACAATATGCTATTTTTAAGGTATTTATTTTGGCATTTTGTTCTGTATCAGATCACTACAATTTAGACTAAAGTTTCAGATGTTTTATGTATGTCACCTGAATTTGTGCACCTTAGAAAAGTGACTAATTTTTCGGCATTCGACTCTTAAAGCTGGGCGACTTGCATGTTAATTTTCGAAACACCTATAGTTTACATGTAGATGTTTAAAATTAAAAGGGGTGCGGTGGCGCAGTGGGTTGGACCGCAGTCCTGCTCTCTAGTGAGTCTGGGGTTCGAGTCCCGCTTGGGGTGCCTTGCGATGGACTGGCGTCCCGTCCTGGGTGTGTCCCCTCCCCCTCTGGCCTTACACCCTGTGTTACCGGGTAGGCTCCGGTTCCCCGTGACCCCGTAAGGGACAAGCGGTTCTGAAAATGTGTGTGTGTGTGTGTGTGTTTAAAATTAAAAAAGACTAACAGATAGCTTCATTATGATGGATATGAAGAAGCATTGTCAGGACCAGAAGGTACCTCTTCATCTCAACTCCTGGTGCAAATCTTTTGTGTAATAGCTGAACAATTTCCACAGTCAAATGATCCAACAAACTGAGCACTGTATTCTTTTTTAAGATTTAATTTAATAACTCCTTTTGCAGAAAAAAATCTGTGATCTACAACCCCGTTTCCAAAAAAGCTGAGACAGTATGCGAATATAAACAGAAAGCAGTGATTTGTAAAAGCAGTGGAAGCTGGGTATTGGTTTGAATAACATGGCTGTTTTGCTGTATAAGAGGGCAGCATGTTTAGTACCGAGGTACACATCTTGCTGCTCCAGTAGGGGAAACGTGATAGAACAGGAATAAGATTTTTTTAATTTAGCTGATACTTTTTTTTCCCCAGAGCAACTTATGATGTTAAGGTTACAATTATTTTATACAGCTGGGTAATTTTACCAGAGCAACTCAGGGTAAGTACTTTACTGAAGGGTACTACACCCAGAGGTGGGATGCAAACCTGCAACCTTCAGGCCCAAAGGTAGTGGCTCTAACCACTACGGCACAAGTAGCAGGATAAAGGGCGAAAACCTTTGAGCAACAAACTATGAACTACAAGCATTTCCAAGAAGATGAAAACTGCACGTTTGTGCACTCCAGTTCTGGACACTTTTTTTTTTTTTTAAAAAAAAAACCTTAAAAAACACTGCAGTTCCACAGTAACACCTGTACAGTCACTCCATCCTGAGAACGGTGCTTTACCGCACCAGCGCTCTCCGAACTTGTCAGTAAACTTGATCCCAGAAGCAGTAAACAAATGGGAGCTGTTATTTCAGCAGTATTTGCAGCTCCAGGACTGAGCAAGTGGTAAAACCAAGTACTGTACCTACCTGCGCACCTGACCTGGCCAACAGCTCTCCTCATGAGTGATTTCTCAGGGTAGCCTTGGTACGTCTAACGGTAGGCTCCTCCCCTACCTGCCAAGCCTTCAATAACCCACCCGGCTTCTCAAGAAGTAAGAGCGGAGTACTTTGTACCACTTTTGTACCACTTTGTACCACCGGCTCGTACCGCCTTCTCCGCTCATGACTCCGCAAGACTTGGCGCTCCGGCCGGACCTTCACACACCTATTTAAAGCAAAGGCGAGACGAGAGCAGCAGGAGCGCTGGACTGCGGACAGCTGCCGGGCGGCCGGGCGGGCGGAGAGGAGGAGGACGGTGACACACGGGGACTCAGAGTCGTGGGACTCAGTGGGACAAGGAGGAGGAGGAGGAGGAGGAGGAAGGAGAAGGAAGGAGCGCTCCCGCGCACGCACAGATACACTTAGCCTTAATTAGGGGCGCACACACAGGCGTGAGGCATTGCCTGCCGCTGACAGACTTTTCCACCGTTTTTACAAGTTTGTTCCTGCGCTCCCGCGGCGCTCAGTCCGAGCCGGGGATGGTGGAGCGAGAGGGAACCGCGCGCCTCCGCGAGCCCGAGCCCGAGCACGAGCTGCACGAGGCCGAGCCCGAGCCGCAGCCGCCGCCGAACGGGCTCGCGGAGCACGAGCGCAAAAAGGAAGCCGCGGCTCCTCCTCCTTGTCCTTCGCGCCGCCGCTCAGCCCCGCTCCCGGCGGACAAGCTCAAGAAGGTCCTTCTGGACAACCTGCTCGTGATCTTAACCGTGACCGGAGTCTTCGTGGGCGTCTTCGTCGGACTCGGGGTGCGAAACGTCGTGGCGCTGAGCAGAACTCAGGTCGTTTATTTCGGCTTTCCGGGAGAACTCCTGGTTCGCCTGCTCAAGATGATCATCCTTCCGCTGGTGGTGTGCAGTCTCGTCTCCGGGGCTGCCAGCATCGACCCCAAAGCCCTGGGCAGGCTGGGTGGCTGGGCAATGCTCTTCTTCTTGATCACCACCCTCATAGCTTCAGCCATCGGGGTGCTCATGGCGTTTATCATTCAGCCCGGATCCGTGTCCATCTCTGCAGCCCAGAGCGTAGCAGGAGGAGGAGGAGGAGGAGAAGAGGTGCCGCAGCCCAAAGAGATTGTAGACTCCTTCCTGGACTTGATCAGGTATGATGATGAATGGAATAATAATAATAGTTATTGATTAGAAATAATAATCAAGAGTAATGCTACAGCAAGAGAGAGTTCATTCATTCAATTCTAAGAACCGCTCTGCGGTACTGTGCAAGATGGAAAGTTATACAGAATAACAGATTTTTTTTTTTTTTTTTAAATCAACCATAACATTACTTCTTTATGAAAGCAGTAAGTCGTTAAATGACTTTTCGAGAAGTAACATTGTTGCATTGGCAACACGCGGAGCGGCCTTGAAAAATCAAAATGTGCGCACTTACAACTCCGTACTGAGCGCCAACCGCTTTTCACCACAAAGTCCAAACCGTCGCTCATCTCAGCTGTAAAGGTTGTAAAGTTGCAAAGGTTTACCCTGTTTACTGGAGTCACGGCAGAAAGAAGTGCGCTCCCCTCGCAGATGTCCTTTTATATATCTATATATATGAAATATTTATACTGTATATATATCTGTATTACTGTATATAATATACACTAAATTACAGATAGAAAGTCTATACAGTTTTTCCTCCAACCGCTATAGTATAACACAGTCAATAAAAGATATCTAATAATCCCTTGACTAATTCTCTTGAAAACATCACTCACTCTTTTATGAATCCCTGAATCGGACGCCCATCCGCCAGGGTACCGTGTCACACACACCCTGGGTCACTTCAGAGTGTTCGGTTCTGAGCCATATCATGTCTTTGGACTGTGGGAATAAACCCACGCAAACATGGAGAGAACATGCAATCTCAGAGAATGAGCTGGATTCGAACCTACGGCCGAACAGCCCAGGCACTGTGTGAAGCGACAGTGTAACCCATGCGCACCCATTGAGAACCTCCGGGTAAAACATTATTATTTAAAAATTTCCTGGAAGAGTCATAATGCTGGGTTTCAGTTTCCCTAATGGAAACATCGGATATGAGATTGGGAGCTTCATGGATAGGATGCCAGTTTGTCATAGGACTTTTATTATCTTTTATTTAACATTAAACAATAACATTAAAGCCTACATTAAAATATTTAAAAATGTTTTATTTTATATATATATATATACACACACATAGAGTATATATACAAGTATATATGTAATGTCTGATTCAGTGTGCTGCTTTATTATAGCAAGACAGTGTGGTATTTCTCCTCGGCATCAGGTGCCATGGGAGCGTAGCATGGGGAGAAATTATTAAAAAGTGTTTGACCTGAAATACCGACTGCGTATCTCATCTATTACCGAGGGCACTTACACATGTGCAGCATTTGACAGCATGTGATCACTTTCCATTTGCAATCAGGAAGCATAATAACACATACCTCTGTTTATTTGCTGGGCGGTTTCTGTGAAAGCCTCTGATATAGTTACAGTAAAAAAAAAAAAAAAATTAATAATAGACAGAATGAAGTTGCTCCCCTGTAGCTGCCGTCGCGCGAGCAGTGCCGTGGTTTCTGTTCTTAGAGCGCTTTGCTTCCATCTACAGGCCGCGAGCGGAAACGCAGGACGTTTTACAAAACAGAACAGCACAAGGCATTTAAAAATTAATGAATAAGATGAGAAATGTTCTTATCTTCAAAAAAAAAAAAAAAAGATGAGACATGTTCTTATCTTCAAAAAACGAAACTAATATGCTTAAAACACGAGGATCTAGTGTATGACTTTTCGATGTGTACCTTGGCGCAAATTTGATCTTTCTTCCCTCCTAGAATTTCAATTAAAATTTTGCTGAGGTTGTAACCTGTTAACAAAGAATGGACTGGATCATTGGTGGAGGCCTGCCTGCAGTATTCAAACAAATTTAAATTGTCCCCCCCCTCGCCAGCATTTGTATATCACTCCGCTCGGTATTCCTGATAAAATTTTTTGGTCCCTGAATACGGTACCTGAAGTTATGTCTTTGATTGGATCCCCACCTCTTGGGTTCACCTCTTTAAAATTTTTGAGTATTATAATGGCTACACTGAAATCCCTTTTTATGTGTGAAAAATAATTAATGCTGTCACATTTGAACCAGGGGGGTGTGGTGGTGCAGTGGGTTGGACCGGGTCCTGCTCTCTGGTGGGTCTGGGGTTCGAGTCCCGCTTGAGGTGCCTTGCGACGTACTGGCGTCCCATCCTGGGTGCGTCCCCTCCCCTCCGGCCTTATGCCCCGGGTTGGGCTCCGGCTCCCCGCAACCCCGTATGGGACAAGCGGTTCAGACATTTAAACCACCGCCACTGCTCCAGAAATTCAGTCCTTATAAAAATATTGTTTGCAATTTAAAGGTTCAGCATCCTGTGTAACACCTGTGTGTTTACTGTTACAGCCCGTTGGTTTACTGTTGCCCGCTTTCCATTCATACACTTATGCTGGTGCATTCCTTCTCTGCTTTTGTAAGCAGAGTTCATTTGTCTTGGTCTGTTCCAGGAATATATTCCCCTCCAATCTGGTAGCAGCAGCTTTCCAGACGGTATGTCTTTTAAAATATAAACTTTTTATTTTTTTATTTAAATGGCACTAACTGAAAGTTCAGGAGACAGCTGGCGGTGTCTAATGAAATTGTGTTTCTTATCCAGTATGCCACCAGTTACAAGTTGCTGAAAGCTGAACGTAACACAACAGATGATCTGAGTTTGAACCCAGTCTCCGTAGTTGAAAAGGTAAGTTACCGTGTGTAGCTGTGTGTGATGAGATCTTTCTTATAGTTTTGTCTGGTGTTCAGTCAATTGTGGTTTTGATGTCCCTCCAGATTTTAAGGTTTGTTTGTCTTGATGTTAATTAGGTAATAACTAGTGTTCAAATTGTTTTTTTTTATTTATAATCCAACGGGGGGCGCGGTGGCGCAGTGGGTTGGACCACGGTCCTGCTCTCCAGTGGGTCTGGGGTTCGAGTCCCGCTTGGGGTGCCTTGCGACGGACTGGCGTCCCGTCCTGGGTGTGTCCCCTCCCCCTCTGGCCTTACGCCCTGTGTTGCCGGGTAGGCTCCGGTTCCCCGTGACCCTGTATGGGACAAGCGGTTCTGAAAATGTGTGTGTGTGTATTTATAATCCTCAAGACTGATGCAAATCTGAGGACCAGGTCACTTTACCTTAAGTCACGTGTCGCTGTTGCATTAGTCAGTCGGTGTAAAATCTAAGTTTTTACCCTCACCAACGATGAATTACGTGTGATTACGGGAAAATGATGACGTAAAAATTTCAGATTAATTTCTTATGTACCGGCAGGTGTAATGAGAGTATATGACAATGACAAGAGCTTTTCCAGAAAGTGCGTTCATGCACCACCAAGGCACCTAATTGCGGAAAAGAGTAAACTGGAAAAAGTGGCGCAATAGTAAAATTAATTATACTAATATGGTTTTACAGAACAGTTTTAAAATTTTATGTGGTTTACTGCAACTGATTAGAGTTCTCAGTTATGAATTGCAGGGGGGCACGTGGTGGCGCAGCAGGTTTGGCCAAGGCCTAATCTCTAGTGGGTCTAGGGTTCGAGTCCTGCTTGGGGTGCCTTGCGACAGACTGGCGTCCCATCCTCGGTGCGTCCCCTCCCCCTCCAGCCTTGTGCCCTGTGTTGCCGGGTTAGGCCCTGGTTCACCGTGACCCCGAGCATGTAAAATATTGGATTACTCATGCAATTTGTCTGAATGATGAGGTAGTCTCATCTCCTGAGATTAATCTCTTTAATGTTTAAACCTATGTTTAATGGTTTGTTGGTGTACAGCTGTGAAAGTGACCTGTTTGCTTGAAAATTGTGTACAATCTGTACAATCCAGTCTCCGAGGTCTGGAGCTAAGTATCCCTGCTTTATAGCCTGCTTCACCTAAAGTTACTTCTTCTGCAGGTTCCCTTTGGCACAGATATTGATGGAATGAACATTCTGGGGCTCATAGTGTTTGCTGTCGTGTTTGGTGTAGCCCTGCGTAAGTTGGGCGAGGAGGGCGAGGTTCTCATTAAGTTCTTCAACTCCTTCAATGAGGCCACCATGGTGCTGGTGTCCTGGATCATGTGGTGAGGAAGGCGGTAACATTTGCTCATACACACGTGCATCATACATCGCTCATACATTTGCTCATTTGCTGCCTTCGAACACAAAGGTCGCAGGTTCCATTCCCACCTCCAGCTGCAGTAGCCTTGAACGAGATGCTTACCCTAAATTGCTCCAGTAAAAATAACCCAGCTGTATAAATGGGTAAATAACTGTAAGTTGCTTTGGAGAAAAACATGAGATAAATGTGTACATTACCACTTTATGGGTCTGTATGTGTGGCTTTCCTGTCTTTGACTCATCTCTCGTTTCTTGCTTGCCCAGGTATGCCCCCCTTGGGATCATGTTCCTAGTGGCTGCGAAGATTGTGGAGATGGAGGACGTGGCCACGCTATTTGCCAGCCTGGGGAAATACATTGCCTGCTGTGTGATTGGTCATGTGGTGCATGGTATGCTGGTCCTGCCTCTAATCTACTTTGTCATCACACACAAGAACCCCTACACCTTCCTCTGGGGGATATGTGCTGCTCTGGCCACTGCCTTCGGGACATCATCTAGGTATGGCTGCAATGACAAAAACTGGTTTTTATTATGTTTTTTTTTCTTATTTCACCTGTTTTGTATATCCACGTCCTCATCGCAGAATAGTCAATGTTCATATCCTTTCAAATTCAAATTCAAAAATTATACTTTACAACCTCTTGCAGACAGATAGAAGGCTGGTAGTTAGAGTTACTTGCTTTGCACCCAAAGGTTGCGGGTTTTACTCCCACCTCTGGCTGTTGCCCCCTTGAGTAAGGTCCTTACCCTAAAAGTCATCGTCACTCCATCATCAACAACTGCTTGCTCGGATCCTTACCCGAACACAGGGCGCAGGGCCGAAGGGGGATGGGACACACCCTGGATGGGGCGCCAGTCCGTCGTAGGTCACCCCAAGCAGGACTCGAGCCCCAGACCCACCACATGGCAGGCACCGGCCGAACCCGCCACGCCGCGCCACCATGCCCCCCCCCCATCCTAAAAGTGTTCCAGTAAAATTACCCAGCAGTATAAATGGATAAATAATTGTAAGTCACTTTGGAGGAAAGCATCAGTTAAATGGTTAAATGCAGAAAATACTTAAGATTACAGTAAGTAGTGTTCTACTCAGATGTGTCAACTAAAACAATTTTGTTAAATCCCGTTGTGAGTCAAACTCTGCCAATTTTGCCGTAATGTTAACCAGTGTAAGTGTACATACGGAACGGACAGAGCGCTGAGGTGCTTAAGGACAGAGTCATCCTAGGACGGGATAGTGGATCTGCCTTATTAGATATTCCAGGATGCTTTTTATTTTTTTTTTTTAAAGATCTTTATCAGTGGCATCACAGTCCATCTAGAAGCAAAATGGGATAAGTTTGTAGAACCGGATAAAAGATGGTGATGATACTGGACTGGATATTTTCTCATGTCTCCGAGACTCTTGCTTATAGAGCACAGGCAGTCCCCGGCGTACAAGTGAGTTCTGTTCCTAAGTTTGTCTTTAAGTCGGATTTCTACGTAAATCGGAACAGCGAGGTACAGTTTGTGTCTAACGTCAGTTAGTCAAATCTTTGTCTTCGTACATAGTATATATACTAATACAGTATATATACCTTTCTATGCATAAAAAACATTAAAGAAACACTTCCAGATACACTAAAACATATTTAAGATAATAATAAAGTAATAATAATAGTAATACAATGTAATGATGTAATGATAATAATGATAACAGCAATAATAATAATAATAGTAATAATAATGTAACTACAGTATTTATAACGGAGAGAGACATAGAAGGAGATAATAATAAATGTTGCTACAGTATTTATAATAGAGAGAGAGAAGGAGGAGAGAGAGAATGTGTGTGTGTTTGTGTGTAGGTATAAAAAAACTTTAAAGAAACTTTAATGTTCGCTCTTCCAACATTCGTTGGCGTTTCACCTTTTTTCCGATCGCTTTATTATGTTCACTTTAGTTTCAATCGTGATCGTTTTCCTTTTCTTTGATGCATCACCATCACTTGCATCACATTTACGCTGTGGTGCCATGGTTAGGAGTGTAAAAACAACAAAAAAAACATTAAAGCCAAATACACAGACACTGTTAACAGCAACGTGGTCCCTGTTATACTGAGCAGGCAGGAGATTGAAGTAGGTGTGTGTGTGTGTGTGTGTGTGTGTGTGTGTGTGTGTGTGTGTGGACCCAATCCCCAGATCTTTATTGCCGGTACACAAGGGAGCAGATGAGATTCACGGTCGAGGACGGGCATGGGTCGGTCGATGCACAAACACAGGTCTTGGGGGGAATCCGATGTTGTAGTCGAGGAGGCGATTCGACTGTCGGGAGCCATGGACGTCAGGAGTGAACAAAAACATTAAAGCCAAATACAGTAATACAAATAGGGGGCGCAGTGGCGCAGTGGGTTGGACCGGGTTCTGCTCTCCAGTGGGTCTGGGGTTCGAGTCCTGCCTGGGGTGCCTTGCGACAGACTGGCGTCCCGTCCTGGGTGTGTCCCCTCCCCCTCCAGCCTTACGCCCTGAGTTGCCGGGTTAGGCTCCGGTTCCCCGTGACCCTGTATGGGACAAGCGGTTCTGAAAATGTGTGTGTGTGTGTGTGTATACAGTAATACACAAGACACTCTTAACGGCAACGTGATCTGACTGAAAAGAAGGAAGTCTTTGCCCTACCTCCGGCTCACGTGCCAAGGAACCACTGTAGACTCGCAACGTTTTGATGCGTGTCGAAAAGTGGGGCCCGTTTCTTATGACGAATCACTGTATGCAAGTCAAATTTTTAATTTAGTAGGCTTTACGGGGGGTTGTTCGTAAGTACGGGTTTTACGTAATTCGGACGATCGAAACCCGGGGACTGCCTGTAATTTCTTATTTTTTCTTCCCTTTCTTCATTTCACTGTTCCTTAGTCTTATACTGCAGTCTTTGCACCCCATTTTCTCATAAATGGACTTATTCCGTTTGTATCTTCTTAGCACACCTTCCTTAAATTCTCTTGACTGATATGGATATTTGTCCCATTCCTGTATTAGTCCTCTCCTGCACGCATCCTTTCTAACCCCTCTCCTTTCCTCTTAGCTCAGCCACACTGCCTCTGATGATCAAATGTGTGGAGGAGAAGAATGGAGTGTCCAAACACATCAGCCGTTTCATCCTACCCATCGGGGCCACGGTGAACATGGATGGGGCAGCGCTCTTCCAGTGTGTGGCTGCTGTGTTCATAGCTCAGCTCAATAACCTCCCGCTCAACTTTATTCAGGTCATCACCATCTTGTAAGAGTCACTGCAGCAAATGCCTACAAAGTTATGCTGAAGTTGATATTGTGATTTTCAATACATCTGTACTCAAAATGACATATTCCTTCCATCCATCCATCCATCCATCCATCATCAGTAATCGCATGTCTACTGGAGGGTTGTGACACATCTAGTCACTGTAGGAGGACATCCACATGAACATGGGAGACCATGTGAACTCTATACAGTCCAAGCTGGATCTGAACCCACACCAACTCTTGCTTTCTGCACCACTGTGCTGCCTATATTTTATGATGAAAAATTTGTTATACATTTACTAATTATTAATAAATTTTATTGTTAAAAAAAATTACCCAGCTATATAAATGGGTAAATAATTGTAAGTAGCTTAACATTGTAAGTCGCATTGGACAAAAGTGTCAGCTAAATGAATAAGTGTAAATCTAAATATGAATTGAAATGTATAAATGGAGTATCCAGCCTTTTAGCGGCCAACAGCCACGGTGATTATGGTGAACTAGTTTGATTGCCGCACGTGTAAAAAAAATCTGACTGACATAGGGTATTGCAAATGTTCAAATTGTAAAATTACAATTCTCTTGTATAATTCAACAGAATTAATTACTTTAACTGCTTTAATAAGACATAGTATTGACATTAAGTATTGTATCTGACATATTAGATGTCTCTCAATTGTTTTCATCAGCAGTCTGCAGGCAGTGGTGAAGCTAAGGACAGAAACGGGAGGTCTAGTCACATGAAATCACTGCAATCAATTATTTAGTGGGTGCACTTCCTTTTGTGGACATGACAGATTTGTCACAACCATACAGTCACCGCTGTATAATTAAATAATTTGACTAATTTGTAGTGATTTCAAGTTTCTATTTGTTTAGAAGGACGTCTCAAAGGAAAGTGCAGCTAAATTTATTTGCATCATTAGTGTAGCTTTTTCGCTATATAATTACATAATTTCACGGGCCGGATAAAGCAAGTTGGACACCACCGGTACAAATGACAATGGATTGTGAACTAGCTCTGCAATTAAACTTTCTCAAGGATTACTATAAATGGTAACTTTGTTTTTAAACCTGTGAAAATACCTCCATTTCACACAAAATCTCAACCTTGAAATGGTCTTGGATACATTTAAAATTTTCTTTTTTATGCAGTTAAGATAATAGACTGCTTCGTGCTATTTGGATCACAAAATCCATTGTGATTTTTTTATTTTTTTGAGGATTGACATTTTTTTGTCTTGATTATACATATGGAAGTGAACTAAAACCTTTGACCACCCTCCTATCAGAGTGACAGCTACCGCATCCAGTGTAGGAGCTGCAGGGATCCCTGCAGGGGGTGTTCTGACTCTGGCTATTATCCTGGAAGCAATAGGGCTACCAACGAATGACCTCTCCCTCATCCTCGCTGTGGACTGGATGGTGTGAGTACAGGGCGCAATAAAGATATGATGGGTTGAGAGCTAGAAACTGGAAGGACAGTTTGCCATGTATGTTAAATAAGAGTGGGAAGAAAACCTGTGTTTTGGACTTTTGAAACAAGAAGGGGGGGAACAGCTGGTTGCATAGTGGTTATCACTGTTCCCTTTAGACCCACTGGTTTGAACCTCCAGCTGTAGTACTCTGGAGCAAGGTACTAACCCTAAATTGTTCCAGTAAAATTACTATATAAATGGGTAAATAATTGTAAGTTGCTTTGGAAACAAACATCAGTTAGAAGAATAAATGAAAAAGTGTCACTCAAGAAGAACAAGGCGGGGGGGAGGTATTGGTGTTTGTGTATGACCCGTGATTTTTGTGTGTTTGCCTTCAGTGACCGCACCTGCACAGTCATCAATGTGGAAGGTGATGCTTTTGGGGCTGGAATCCTGCAGTATTTTGTGGATCGCCACCCAAGCCATGACAAGGGTGAGGACGTCAGTGAAGTCAAACTTCAGGAAGTGCTACCCACCAAACCAGAGGACATGTCCTTTATTGCTAACGGCAAGAAAGACGAAGGCATGACAGGAGTAACAACGTTCCGTGATCACGAATCCATAATGTAAATGGGGTTGGGTGAAGGATAACAGCAGATGCATTTCAAAAAGCCACTTAAAGAGAAAACTTCTTTCACCAAAATAGAAAGAGGACATGGACAGAGGAAAGAGCATGCAAAAGGGATGAGCACAGGACAGCAGACGGCAAGATTTTTTTTTTTTTTTTTTTAAGCTTGTTGTTATACGTTTTTGCAAATTTTACACATCACTTAATGTTTTAAATGATTGTCATCTTTTTTGCTTTACATATAAAACTGCTTGGCAGTGCATCGTATTTGTGTCAGTAGCCAGTGGGTGTGACATTCAAACAAACGCTAGGGCATCAATGATTTTTCTAGAAAAGCTACTGGAAGTCTTGCTGTCATATCTGGAGACTTTTTGAATTCAGTTACGCCTATGATCAGGTATTGAGAAAAACTCATCTTTGTAATTAAAGCTGTACACAGTTTGGTTTTATAAATCTGTCACTTTCTCAGTCTATTCGAATTGTATTCATCTGTAAAAGTATATATTGCACTAGTCATTGTCCTTTAATTCACCCTGTAGATCATATGTAACTTTTATTTTGTCTGTTTTACTAGATGTTGCCTTAAAGGTTAAACATATCCTTATTAACTACCAATCAAGACCCTTTTTTTAAGATTGAAGTCACACACAACTAAGCTGCAGCACTGTCATATAGTGCAGGCAGTTATTAAACTCAATCCACACACACACACACACACACATTTTCAGAACCGCTTGTTCCATACGGGGTCACGGGGAACCGGAGCCTACCCGGTAACACAGGGCGTAAGGCCGGAAGGGGAGGGGACACACCCAGGACGGGACGCCAGTCCGCCGCAAGGCACCCCAAGTGGGACTCGAACCCCAGACCCACCAGAGAGCAGGACTGCGGCCCAACCCACTGCGCCACCACGCCCCCTAAACTCAATCCATCATTGCTGTTTTGTAATCAACACACATTGGAAGCAATTTTTACCAATAACTGTGATTTGTGTTTAAATGAACAGCTTTCTTTGTTGGTATTGCATTGGGCTAGCTCTTATCTTTCCAAACAGTTCTTCGTTGTCTTATGCAATAACGTGCCCTGCTTTGAGTGCTCTCAATAGGTGTACCTCAGGGACTGGTGCTAGGACCACTTCTCCCTGTAAATTTTCTCTTTGGTTACCTTCATTACCTCTCTTGGGTTCTCCTATCGCCTTCAGGGAGACAACTCTCAAGTCCGTATCTTATTTCCTCATTTAAATTATCAGATCTCAAACCAGATTTCGCATTGCCTCTCAGACACCTCATCCTGGATGTTTTACCTTCACTTGAAACTTGATCTAAGTACAATATCCTTTGCATACCCTCAACAAACCCTTGGGGACGCCAGTCCGTCACAAGGCACCCCAAGCAGGACTCGAACCCCAGACCCACCATAGAGCAGACCCTGGCCAAACCTGCCACGCCACTGCGCCCCCTGCAGGGTGAAATTAGACATTCTTCAAACCAAGAGGTCCTGACATTGTTTCTTCTTCCTACTGTCCTCAATGTAGCCTCCACTCTGTCTTTGCCTGCCTTATTTTTGCCACCTCTCCCCAAGAACACGCAAAGGTACGGATCATTGTCTTCTCTCTCCCAAGCTGTGGAATGAACTTCTTCTTAACATCAGATGTGCTACCACTGTTCTGACTTTTCTCTGCCTTTCAAATCCCACCTCCTCACTCATTCTCTTGGAACTGTATAAACATCTGTCTAATGCATGATCTTTCTCATACTACCCAGTTGCATCCTCAACCCTGGCCTCTTTGTAGTTGCCTTGCCATCCTGGTAAGCTGCTGTTGTTATCGTCTTTCTTTGTAATTATTTTTGTTGAACCATGTTGATTTTCACTAGTCATCGATTAAAGAAAAAATATTACAAACATGATTATTGTGTCTGTCTCTGTAGTATAACAATAATAGAATAATAATTTCTATGGAAGGAAGTAATAAGATTTCACCAGTGGCTCTTAGTCTGAGCTCCTGTTTAGCCTCAAGGAATTGCAGAAAATTTGGGCAACTACTGTAATAATGCCAGTGTTTTGATTGTGGTGTGTGTGTGTGTGTGTGTGTGTGTGTGTGTGTGTGTGTGTGTGTGTGTGTGTGTATGGATGCTCTTTTTCTCCCTTTTTTTGTCTAGGAGAGTGATTTGAAAAGAGAAAACTATGAAAATGTTATTACTAATAAAAGACAAGTGAAACCCTGTGAAGTAAATGAACTATTTGATTCTTTGGAGAATCACTGAATTGTACTAACTGACACATTTATTCTAAAGCAACCCCTATTGGTAGAACTGTCAAGTTACGTGAGGAGGAAAAACTTCCAAAAAAGCAATGAGCATAGTCCACTTCTCAAATCATAACACTTCAGTTTCATTAGCAAAATAGAACAGCATAATCTTATCATTTCAAACTGTTCTGCAATGACTGATTTGCTTTCTGAAGGTAAATTTCATAAAACAAGCTGAATACATAGAAAAAGGAATTTAAACCAGGGTTTCCAGAAATTCCAATCAGATTTAAAAGCTATTTAAAAGTCAGCCTTACTCTTTGAAGTTTAAGAATAAATTTGCTGATGTCATATGAGAGCTACAATATAGTGTCAATGACATTTGCATCAGTCTTCCATCAATAAAATTAAAACAGATTATTTGTTTTCCACTGTGCACTTTATTACAGTGATAGTGTTGTACAAAGATCATAAGCATGTCTCACCTTGTACCATGACTGTGGTTTGCAGCAGCCGCTCTGTTTTCTTCTCGATGAACTTCTCCGATCCGCTGTCCACTTCCAGGAACTCTTCAGTACGTTTGCAGTAAGGTTTACATTTACATTTACATGTATTCATTTAGCAGACGCTTTTCTCCAAAGCGACGCACATCTCGGAGAAATACAATTTGTGGATTCCATTAAGAGAAAGAGAGACATGAGGTTGCAGAAAGCTTGCATAAGATTGCAGAAAGGTGGAAAGATTTCTCATGAACCTACCATCAACAGGTCACTGGATGTTGTTCCAAGGTGTTTACATGTTTTGGAGTGTTTATTTTCACTTCCACCTTCTCATTTACAGGTGGAACATAGCCAGCTATTCAACATACAAAGGAGTGAACAGGAATTAGAACAATTCATTCTTAAGGAATGAACACAGATTAGGGACAATGAGGTTACAAAAAAAGTTTGGCTTCCTACCCTCATGTGCACGGCATAGAAAAAATGTTGATGAAGCACTTTTTCAAATTGTTTTGAAATGGCTACTTTTTGCATTGACATGATGTACAATATATACATACTCACAAGATACATTATTCTCTGCCCAAACAAGTCTGTCCTTTGTTTTTCTTCTCTTTCTCTGCTCCTCTACTGTCTGACTCATGAGGTCAATTCTATACCAGAGACTTCATTCGCAACTACTCCTTTCAAAAAAATTAATAATTAACAATTAAAATATTTCATTAAACACAACAGAGTAAATAACATTTTTTTATGACCTCATAATTGATGTTTTGTCAATAACAACAAACTAGCTGGACTAGCTTGATGAAAATTATGTCAATATGTCACATTTAAATAAAGGGATAATTAGGAAATTAATGGCACAAAACAGGATGCAAGCAAAAATATGTGAGCATGCAAGCAAACGCAACTGAGAGCATGGGTACCCAGTTCCCACAATGCAGTGCGTCTCACAGTCTTTCTCATATAGCCACTTGGGGCAATTTTTAAATGTCGTCTCAGTTTATTCTGTCATCCTGTGCCAAAAATCGGGACTGATTAAAGTTAAATGGTATTAATGATTGTGGACCAGATAAGTGAAACACTACACAGGGAGACTGAATGGGGGTGATGATTGTACTTCCTACTTCCTGTCACATTGACACGCACAACCAATGTCAAAATCTATTTTAATAAACCTAACTTGCAACTAAAATTTCATGTTCAGTACTAACTTTTAGAAATAAACCATATAAATGTAAATTGTAAATCAGTTATTTACACAATGTACACAATAACATGAAGGCCCTTAGTTGAGCTAGTTTGCCCATTTCCCTGGGTGGAGTACAGGCCAATAAAGTGTTTGCCAGTTGGCGTGTGAAGGTAATACTGATGGTCCAATAAATACATCCATTCTTTTGCACAGTTTATGGTAAGAATTTGGGTAATAAGTGGTAGAAATCAATAGTTTTTCCTACAGATACTATTTGTGGTATTACTTAGAAATGGTAGGGAAGATTGATGGTATTACTGTTATGCATAACAATGCCATTTATTTTTGGAGAATTTTTTAATTTCAGCAGACAAATTTTTCATACAGAAGAAAAGAGCTCAATTCAGTCCCCTCACAACAGCAGTTTGCCCAAGAGCGTGATCTCGCAAAATGAATTCACCTGTTAGCAGAGGGATGGGTGTATTGAAAAGGCGCATAATATTCTTCACCATTCGGAGTGGTGCAGAAGTTAATGAAGGATGATTTCAAATGATATGATACTTTCTTTTACCCTAGTAGCTTTAAGGGGAGTTAAACGTGATGAAACATGAGGAACTGCTGTTGAAATAACTCCTGGGAGCAGTTCTGTGGCCGACCAACAGAGAAAATGAGCATGAAACGATCCAGAAAAATTCAGGATACTGGTGCCCAGTGGCCCCATTACAGCAATATTTAAAAGAGAGAAACACAGCTATTGACATTATGGAATCTCAATCATCGAATGCCATCTTCTCCGCCTGCCTGATTACACTGGCACCATCAACTTTCTAAAACTGAGTAGACAATACTACATATTTGGAAGCAACAGATTTTAAGTATGTACTTAGTTAAACCAACGTGTACCTATTGTTCTGCTTAACTTTTGTCTGATATATGCATTTTACCAGTACTATTGCTAAAATTGCCTTCACAGGTTTTGTCAGTTACATATTTCAGGTTGTGAGCTGAGAAGACCTGATATCAAGGTTCATATAGTTCTCAGATGTCTCTTATCTCTACGTATCATTGTTATACAAATACAATTTTTCTAATCACTAGAGAACAAGATGTCCAGAGTGTATTTTTTTCCATTTCAAATATTTCTATAATATTCAAAAATAGTGATTCCATACATTATAATGGGTCTTTGGGATTGCATTGTTAGAATGGTAGACAGTAGTATGTGTTGTCATTCCATAACAGTTCTCTTTTCATTTGTTCAGTAATGTATTATGAGAAATAAAATTTTATGTAAAGACCAGGGGCGCAGTGGTGCAGCGGGTTTGCCGGGACCTGCTCCGCAGTGGGTCTGGGGTTCGAGTCCTGCTTGGGGTGCCTTGCAGCAGATGGGCATCCTCTCTGCTGTGTGTCCTCTCCCCCTTCAGCCTTGTTCCCTGTGTTGCTGGGTTAGGCTCTGGCTTGCCGTGGCACCCCCCCACCCCCACTTGGCCTGTGCCCGCTCTCTGGTGGGCCTGGGGCTCGAGTCCAGCTTGGGGTCCCTTGCGACAGACTGGCATCCCGTCCTGGGTGCGTCCCCTCCCCCTCCAGCCTGTGCCCTGCCTTGCCGGGTTAGGCTCCGGTTTGCCGCAACCCCACTTGGGACAAGCAGTTTCAGTCAATGTATGTGTGTAAGCACAGCACACGTGTTGTGTTCTATACCAAAAAAGTCAACAGGAATAAACAGCTTTTAGAAAAGGTGTGATATCAAACTGGAACTAGAAAGGAATACATACTGTCAGCACTTACTGTACACAGCTGTGGGCAAAAAGAAGGAGGCGTGGCCGTTTTAATTCTCTCAGCCTGTTTTGATTGGCTGCGAAACCTGCCAATCAGTTTGCTCCCTTCGCAAGTCTGCCAAAGTTGAGCAGCGAAAAGAGGAAGGGCCGGTGCTGCTGCGCGAGGCGCGACGAGAAACTGAAACGGAGCAGGACCTGTAAAGCAAGACGGACGAGGCTTTCACTCCACTTCTCACAGTTTCCTGACGTGCAGCAAGGAAGCCATTTTGTACACGGCGGTTCAGGGCGGATAAACTTTTTTTTTTCTTTCGTCCTGTTTGCTTCTTCTTGTTTTATTTTCCTTCCTCCGCCGTCTTTTATGCAGTTAACAAAGTAGAAACTTTCCCCTCAGCGCACCAGCCTCTTGTTGAGGAGGAGGAGGAGGAAAACAGGCCCCTCCTCCTGTTTTTTGTGAGACCAGAACCGTGAGCGCAAAGTTACCAGAGTGCTGTGTGTGGAACAGACTGAGGCAAGAAACTTTTCTCTCGTTCTGCTGTTTTTTTGTGCCCTCCTCCGGCTCGTGGCCTGCGACTTGTTGGCACGGCGGCGTCTCCTCTCTCTTTCTCGACCCGACCGGGGCGAGGTGTGTGGTTGCCTGCCTGCTGCAGGCAGGCACGAGGATGGCCAACGTCAGCCCCTGCTTTTCCTCGAGCCCCAGCCAGGACCAGCTCTTCCTTCTCCCCGCGGGCTTCTCTCCCGCGGGGTCCGTAGCAGGAGCAGCGGCGCACATAAATCAGAGCCCCGCTCTTGGCCACTCAGCCGCACTGGCGGCACCGGCGGAGGACTGCGGTCCGGCGCCGGGCCCTGGAGGAGGAGGAGGTCAAGCAGGGATGCTGCTGACGCCCGCCGGCTGCGCTCCACCACCAGCTGGGGTGTCATTCAACATCCAGATCGGTTTGACCCGCGAGTCGGTGCTGCTGCCCCAGTCAGCAGATCTAGCTTATGTCAAACAAATCGCTTGCTCAATTGTGGACCAGAAGGTGAGTCTGGGAATTACTGCTGAAAATTTGTGTGTGTGTGTGTGTGTGCGCGCGCGCGCGCTCGCTGGAGGTACAGTATGTGCACGCGCTCTATCAGTATCTGCGCACAAAACTGCATTATGGACCTTTTTGGTGACGCTGACTGCGGACACCTAAGTCACCTGGGTGTTTCAAGAAGGAATGGTGTGAAAATGTAAACTTTTTCTACTTCTATATTTCACTTTGTTGCTGTCCTTTTCTGATTTTTAAACTTTTTTTTTTTTTTTTTTTTTTTTTATTATAAAAATTCACTTTATCCAAAGTGGATTAAAAGCTTTCGGTGAAGATGTGCTTCAGTCTGCATTATTCATTTAGCTGACACTTTTCTCCAAAGAAACTTACACTGTTAAGGTACTTACAGATGTTTACCCATGTACAGCTGGGTAATTTTACTGGAGCCGTTTAGGGTAAGTACCTTGCTCAGGGGTACTACAGCTAGAGGTGGGATTTAAACCTGCAACCCAAAGGCTGCAGCTGTAGCCTCTACCCTACCAGCTGTATTTGGTGTGTAATACATAGACATGTATTTGTAAACATCCCAGGAAGGCTCATGCATGTGGGAAGTGCACTTTATTCTAAATAATGGCAAAATACACCTGCAGACCGTACTTGACAACTGCTTCCGAAGCAGAACAAACGTAACCGTTACGAGATTAAACCATTAAGCCTGATGGTTTTGACGCTACTAATGGAGATTTTTAAAATGATTTGATGGTAAGCACAGGCTAAAAGTACATATTTTTTTCAAATGTATGCCTTGCATTGAAAGGTTAGTGCAGGATTGCAGGATAATAAATTTTAATGTGGTTAGTTATCTGACTGTACTGACTCTGTGGAGATGTTAGATCTAACAAGGGTCCTGTATTACTTCCCCTGTTTTCACCCTGATGTCTGTCATCAAGAGCAGGACTGCATTTCAGCCTGTTCTGTGTTTGGCAATTTGACTGGGAATCTTAAAACAATTTATTACAGATGTGTACTAAGTAAACAAAGTCTCTCTCTTATTCTTTCTCCTTTTCATCTACCGATTCAATCACAGATTTGAAACTTTCTCCTGATTTTTATCTACATTCCTGTCAGCAAGACCTTGTCAAATGCCACATTAAATCAGTGTGATGAGAATAATGAATGGGCAAATAGATGACTTGTTATGGCTAAGAGCTTAGGCACATGGCTTACAGGCAGAATATGTGGTAACACTGCTGGTGTTTTTTTTTTTTTTTTTTAAAGCAGAGCAGAAAGGGACCCTTTTGCCACTTCATCAGGCTAGGAGTCACTAGAGATACACCTGTCCTTAATAGAACACTTCATTTCGTCTGTAAAATCACCCCATTAGATGAATTCCTCATTATTAAAAAAAAAAAAAAAGGAAAATATGGTTTAGTGAGAACATAGTGATGAAACAGGCGCAGAAACCTTTTGGCGATATACACTTGTTTGGTGAAACCCCTTTTAAAATGTCTGATACAAGTTCTGAGGTTGCTGCGGGGAACAAAAAGCCCACTGCACAAAAAGGAGTCTATGCTTTGATAAGGCATTCCAACATTTTTCCATTGTACAAAACCTGTTATATAAGAGATGAGTATATTCCAGTGCTACGGCTATATTTTAACACATAGGATGTTATAAAATTGGTGATTATTTCATGAAGCTGGTGCTCTTTAAAATGTTCAGTGCATGGCGGTTGTAGGTGTAGCTGTGAAATGTATTTGAATGTGTACAGTATGGAGCAGTATCCTGCATTCCACCCAGGGCAATTATTGACTGTAGGTGCACCTCAGTGGCTTGTTTTGACAGCCAGTTCAGAAGTAACTACAACATTTTAAGCTAAACAAAAACTGACATTCTACTCCCCTGTCCAGACAAAACTGCTTACTACTGCTGCTGGCATTCTCTCAACACCTCCTAGTATAGCTTTCTTAGTGCCTCCATACAGCTGTGTGTCAGTGCTGCGGAGACATGTCAGTTGACTATTGTTTGCAGACTGAAACAGGAAATAAGGCTGATTTCCTGGCTCAGCCATCAGAATGCCAGCCCCTGTCTATGTTTTGCTCCTAGTGCTCCCTTGGGCACTAATGGACTCTTGTCCTCCCTCCTCCTGGAGTACAGGGCGAGACAAGATCCTTCCTTTATTTATTCTTTGTAAAATCACATACATTAAAGGGACAAATTCATTAAGCATTTGTACATCTATACCGCAAACAGTGTAGATGTCTTTCTTTGGAATATTTTTTTTTTTTTTTGCCCTTTTTACAATGTTTTGCCTCATGTGTATCCCTTGATCATATTTGTATTGAATGTCCCTATACTTTTTAAAATGTTTTGGAGAGTTCACTAGCCTAAGCTGAAACAGAAAAGTTGACAAGTGTCCATGAGCAAAAACTTCAACTTGGTGATCTTGCAACAATGTAAGTAGTAGTACTGATATCTGATTTACTGTTGTTTACTCTTTTGGTTTACAGCAAAATGACTCAGCAGGATTAGGATTGTTTTCTCAGCACTCTAAGGTTGGATGTTGAGACAACAACGTCTGACCCCCCCCATGTGAATTTTGCCTCTAAATTGCCAGAATGATCCGATTGGATTATTTTTTTCCTGAATGATAATATATAATTGTAATTTTGGTGCTTTGGGTATCAGTACTTGTCTTTCCTTACTAGTACATAGGCAGTATATTCCTTCAAAAATGCAACACAAAGACTAGTTCTCTTAGATCAGTCACCTGGACCTGCTATCCTGTAGAAGTATGAAAAGATTTAATCTAAAATTCCTATAACACTGCTGTTATGAACAGTATTATATGGTTATTTTCTAAGAATAGTTGTCAGGACCCAAAAAAAAAAAAAAGCTGCTACACTAGAAGCTTTTCTTAGTGGAAAGCTGACAGTTGCACAATTATGAAACTAGTATCATCCAAGTCATGACCTGTAACAAAGTATAGTAACTCTTGTGCTGAAGAGCTGATTCTACTGCTGTCTTAGAAGCACAGGGCACTAGAGTAAGAAGAGATCAGAAAACAATGGAAAAGAACAGAGAACTGGAAAGATGTGGATTCTCAGTTTTTACATAAGATCCATCTGAGATGTGTATAATAAAGATGGCCTTTTCAGGAGGTGTTGAACTACTGATAGTGCTGGATAGACGATGAGGGAATGGTTTTGGAGCACAGTAAGCTCTGTCTGCTTGTCTCAGTGTGACAGAACTCCTCAGTTATTGCACAGTGTTTAGAAAAGCTGGAAGCCAGGTCAGCAGGAACCCCACCTCACAAGACAAATAAATGAGCTCAGGACTTAGTGGGAGGGGGAAAGAGCAGAAAAATACTGGAAAGGAAACTGGGAGAAAAGGACGGAGTGAGAGATAAGAGGTATATGTAATAAGGAGTGAAAGAGAGAAACGGAGGTAAAATGTGAGGATAAAGGGTAAATCTATTATTAATCGCCCTAATCCTCTCAGGTCCTGAAGTAAGACTATATTCTCTGAATTTAGCCTGTTGCAGTAGTGTTATTTTCTTTTAATCCCTACTCAGAAAAACCAAGTGAAATGAGTTTGTCCAAAGAAATTCATTATGGGACTGAATAGAAATAAAAAAAGGTCTTGGTACTCAGATAAAAAATACAGGGTATGTGTAGATTAAAAGGAGACTAATTAAAAAAAAAAAAAAAAACACAAGTACTGGTAGGGCATGTTGGTGACTGCTGACTTTATTCCAACTCTGCTTTATTCAAACATGCTACCAGTTGATTGGACAAAAATGGAAGTTCAGTATATTCGCTTGAATAAAGTGTTGCATTTTAGAGGCACAAAGTATAAAACTTGAGCGTAACCTATGGGTGTGTATCCACACTTGGATATGCTCCAGGAAAAATACCACAAAGCATGTCGTAGATGTGTCATTTGTAATGTCAAAATATGGTTCCCCCCCACAGTGTAAACATTTACCTTAAAAACAAGGAGTTTAAAATTTAATTCTCAGACAAGTTATTCGTTCCTGACCAGTTAGCTGGAGTGGAGAGTCAAGATTTATTTTTTCTATAAAGAAAATAAACGGAAGTGGTATTTATCAGTCATCAGTATGAATGAGGGATAAGTGCTTTGACATCTAAGTTTTTAGAAGTGTGTGTGTGAAGTGGCACATTTGTCATAGTGGCTGACACACATTAATGAAATGTAAAGACAACTTGAACTGTTCTCACTCCGTTATTTTGTGCATACATAAGGTGTGTAGCTGGTGAGCTAAATATTTCCTTACATGCACCAAGTCATATATGGATGTAGTCACTTCTACACAGTGTCATTTTGGAAGCAAAAAGAAGAAATAAAAAGTAATATCACTCACTTTTGTTAACCACTTGTCAGGGTCACACTGGCCCAGAGCCTATACCAGAAGCACAGGGCACAAGGCCAGTGTATTGCTGTTCAATCCTTATTCATGTCCTCAGCAATTTCAAATGAAAGAATCTGTCTGAAGCATAATTTTGCTGTGATCTCCTGATGGTAAAAGCAGAATAATTTTGGAATGAGTTCCATGTTCTGTAAGATCAGAAAAAAATGTGTGGAGACTAACTACTAATTTATTACAGTGGCTTAAAGTACATAGCCCAGTATGGGTTCTGTGTGCTGTTTAACTTACCTGTTACATACTCCTATCGCAAAGCAGCAAGAATTTCCTGGAATTGTTTTTTTTAAAGCACTTTGATGAAAAGTATTTTCCTCCTGTTCCAGCTACACTACAGAAGAAGTATACAAAATCTGGAAAGTCCGGAAAGTCCAGAAATGTCCATGCTGTGCACGCCCATGTTTTAATTCCTGGAGCTTATGTTTTTGGGAAAGGGCAGGCAAATTCTATGCTACCAGATTAATAAATTTACTCGTATTTTACTTTTGTATCTACTAAATACTGATGAGGAAAGATCTGAGTACCACTTGTTTGTATTGCGCTGCATTGCCATACAGTGCAGCATGTTTTAAATCTGAAGTGTTAAATGTATAACCTTAATATTGCTGGTGTATTAACAGTATTTTAAATAAACCGCAAAATAATAGAAGGCTGCAGCATATCTCTTCTATAAAGTGTATTAAATATTTTAAATGGTATTTGAGGAATTTATATTTATTTGCAAATATTACATTTTATTCTGAAATACTCATGTTTCTTTCAACTTCCTCTGTGCCTGCTCTCTGAAATGATTAACAGTTGGTTTTGTCAAGTTTCAGAACCATTAATAATTGTTGCATTTGCTAGTTTGCTCAGTTTTTACTGGTTTTCATTGTTACATGCTGAAACCGTGCTGTTTTCTATTCCTCAAATGCACAAAAATAAAGTGTAAACACACTGTCAGTGTGTTCAAACAGGCATATAAAACTACGAATCGGGACACTTTTTTTTTTTTTTTTTTTCTCTCCCCCCTTCCTACTCGCCTACAGCATGTGTACACTGTCTCTGTAGAAGTAGAATAAAATGTACTGGTGAGGACTTAAGATGCTTGATACAAAGAACCAGAAATGATTTGTTGTTAGCTCCTGTTGCTATTATTCTGCTGTTAAAGAGATTTAAAATGTAACCCCTTTAGACAGCTTCATATTTTATCATATTAATTCAGATAAAGTATTCTGCTTGAGGGTATGGCAGCAGGGCCTTTCCTGGAACCTGGGGTAGTAATTCCAAGAAGACGAAGCCGTATCCATAGAGAACGATACTGCCTGTTATGCTCCCACTAACAGTAGATGTACATCAATAAAAGTGAATATATGGAAGGAGTTTGTCACATATTGGTGGATAAATACAATGTTACTGTACAGGCTTCATGTTCAGTGCATTGGAGCCCAGTACTGTTCACGGTGAATTCATGTAGTTACAGTATAATAATTTGTGTTAGTTTTTGGCAAGCAGGTGACAGGAAAGCAGATCAGTAAACAGGAAATAGAAAAGATAGCTTTATAGATAAATCAAGAGGGTCTAATTTTCCACTGCAGAGACATGTTCTCTCTGCGTTTGACGTTATTTTATTTTGGTGTGGGTATTCCCTATACAGATTTCTTTTACTCGGTCTACTTTGTGTTCATTAATATTACTGAGTGTGATCTCTTGTCTATTCAAACAAATCAGAGAGAGGAGATTCTATGGTCAAAACTTTTGAAACAAAGAGGTAGAACCAAGATTTATACGTAAAAAAAATCAGCTTAGATTATTTATTAGATTAATTATTACAATTTCCTGTTTGTACAGCAGGGTAACTGAGAAATTCAGACCGAGTACCTCGAGCAAGGTGCAACAGAAGGTCGGATTCAAACTCATGTTGTTTCAATGCAAAGCGAAAGCTTTAACTACTGCTCTACTTGCTGCCTCAAATGAAGTTGCACCAATAGAGCAGGGGATAAGAGCCAGACTGGGATTCAGACAGACAACCTCTAGGTTTGAAGTTGTTATCCCTAACCACTGTCCCATAATAACAAAACTCGGACCTTCACTATCGGGAAAAAAAAAAAAATTAAAAAGCCAGTCTGTTCAGATGCTGCAAATGTAAGGAAAGTTAAAATCCTGTAGGGTTTACCATATTCTATGAACTTTATTCCATTAACATAGCTGATTTGAGTTATCTAGCAAGGGTTAGGGTTCATTTTGGGCATCAGTATTACACAGTAGCACACATTAACTTGAGTTCAAGTTATATAGCCAGTTCAAATGCAACATTCAAGTAGAAAATGATATTCCAGTGCTTATGATAAGGCTGTTATTTGTTTTACCTGTAGCCTTGTGACAGTACTCTGAGACTGGTTTCAGGACAGAATACTACACAAAAGCAAATTGTGTTGTGGCATTGTATTACAGTAATATTCTGGTTATAAATTACACTGAATTTTACCTTGTCACTGAAAAGTTAGCAGATTTGCAAAGGAACAGTAACTTATTACTGTAACTTTTTAGAGTGGGTGTGGATTTCATGTACATGATGCTGATGTCCTTTGACAGAGAAAGATGCTCACACATGCATATCAGGTGTAGCTGGAGCCGGAGCCGGTATACTTTTCAGAGCGAATAACCAGCACAAACTCATACTGGCAGTTCCATTGTGCAACTAGCATATGACATGCAGTTTTCATTAACATATTAATAAATATTACTGTACCTTTGCAGCGGTCATTTCTAAAGTTTATACTTGATCAAAATCCTTTAGTTTGCATTTCTTCACTTTAGTAAAGGGGCCAGTGATTAGTGTGTAGCAGTTAGCTGATAACTTTATCCATGGTGACATGGTGCACAACTATTTTTCATAGTTGCTACACACACACACACACACACACACACACTCCAAAGCTGCTTGTCATGATGAACCAGAGCCTAACCCAGCAACACAGGGTGCAAGGCTGGAGAGGACACAGCCTAGATGGGAAGTCAGTCTGCCCCAAGGCACCCCAAGCAGGACTTGAACCTCACCATGCAACAGGACCCAGCCAAGCCTGCTGCACCACCACACCCCTCTTAGTTATTTTTGAAAACTTGCTATTTACATTTTAGTAAAACACAAAGCCATTTCTATCACCAAATACCATATCCTTAACAAGTAAATTAAGACCAGCTTACCCAATAACTGTTTTAATTTATTCAAACTCATAAATGCTATTAAACTTATATAAACATCTTTTTTTCCTCAGTTGAACTACCGCTTTTAAACCTAACAGAAGGATGGAGAAAAAAACAGCAATAAAATGATTAGTGAAGAATAAATAACAGCCTATGAACTCTACCACAAATCAGGTGGCACAGCAAGTAGTACTGCTGTCTCATAGCACCTGGGTGGTGTGGGAGGATGTGGGTGCAATCCCCACTCAGTCTGTGTGGAGTTTGTATGTTCTCCCTGTGTCTGTGTGGGTTTCCTCCCAAAGATATGCTGTTCAGGTTCCCCCACAGTGTGTGAGTAACACAGAGAGATGTATGGATGAGTGACCCAGTGTAAGTCACCTTGGTGAATAAGGTGTGAGGACTGGTAACACTACACAGAGTTCATTGGAAATTGCTTTGGAGAAAAGTATCTGCTAAATAAGTAAATGTAAAGACAGCTGACAGTAAGAAAGCTTGATTATTTGTGTGGTGTATAAGTTTCTAAAGAGTTTTATAAGTTTATAAAGAATTTAATTTGGAATTTTGTGAAGTAATGAAACAAGGGTTACGGAAAAGTAATATTTTTTTCTTTATAAATGTACAACAATTGTAAAAAGTGTCAGTGCCAGAATTTAGTTTGAAAAGTTCAATTTTTCCAGTAATTTATGGCACTAAGTACTAGTTAATTAGTTACATTTACTTGTAGTCATAAATGAGCGGAAAAATTCAGTGAAACATTGTACTGAGCTTTACTGTCTCATATATCTGGTCACCATGTGACATTGGCCACTGTCCTATTTTTTTAGTCTTTGTGGTTTTTAACAATATCACGGTGGTACAATTTGCCTGACGTATGCATTCATTTGCATATTTGCTTTTTCTTTTGAAGCCATAAAAACAGTATTTTAAACATTTTTAAACAGATCCTTTTTGCACTTCTTAAACAGTAAAATTTTCTTGTAATGTTTTTGCATATTTTTGCTGCATGTTTAGTACTGTGGTTTCTGCCTGTCTTAATGTGTTTCAGCCTTTTCCTAAAAGAGCAACTATAAACTGATTTTACAGTATCTTGGTGAAAATAGAGTCAATCACCTTTGCATTTCGTATCAGACTCAGATCTACTGGCAGCTTAACAAGTAATGTGTGCCAGCAAAAAAAAACTGTGCTATTAAACCACCAAGAAAATGTTTGAGAGATTGATTTTATTATGGTATTTAAACCCATATTAAATCTGTTATTTCTATTTTGTCCCTTCTGCAGTTTCCAGAGTGTGGCTTTTATGGAATTTATGACAAGATCCTACTATTTAAACATGACACGGGCACCAACAACATCCTACAGATAGTTAAGAGTGCTACTGACATCCAAGAAGGTGACCTCATTGAGGTAGTACTGTCAGGTAGGAGTGTCTTCTCTGTGCAATTTCTGCTTCATAGCCCCAGCCATTCAGGCATACGTAACCTTACAGGGTACTGTCAATTCAGCCATTTGAAATAATCCCTCATAATGCAGCCCTTCTGCCCTAAAGTAAAAGCATATGCTGTTCCTAGTAGTTTCATCTAGTTTTCTTACCAGTGTATGAATGGGTTACAAGCTCCAAAGCTAACAATAACAGTAGCAACAGCAGTCTCGTCATTAGAAGATGTCGTGCACGTTAACATATATATATAAGAAACGTGAGAAGGAGGCCAGTGGTCTAAGAAATGCATTATTTTTATGTGTGCTTTGTGTCTATCAGGGGAAATGCACACTATCTTGCCAGCATTAAAATAGCATTCGTACAGGAAGTTGCAGCCCATGCTTCTGTGGCGGATGTGGAGTGTGTGTCAATGTTTTTTTTGTTTAATCTACACTTACATATACCCAAGAGGGTGCCAGATCTGCATACCTAATAATAACATATAACTTTTTTAAATGGTCACTGACAAAGAAAGCTTTCTGCTTACATGGGACAGTAAATGTCAGAATAAGAGCTAAAGGTCATTTGTTGCGCATCAGTTTTTAGTGCTAAAATTTGAATAAAAAGGTTAAAATGAAAAAGAAAGAAGGGGGTTTCCTTTCTGTCATACATGACAAAACATGAAGACAAGGCAGATGTGGAACATATGCAAAGTTTAATGAGAACACTAACTTTAGTTGTGAATGTCAAAAGGCAAAGCAGAAGCAAGGTACTGAACTTCTGGAAATAAAGAGATGGATTGGAACTAATGGAATCTCAGTAGAGCTCCCAAAGCAAGCAGGGTGAAACAATCTTTTATACTAGGCAACAAGTGATTTCAGACTTAAACAGTGCTAAGTAATTCATAATGTCTTTATGTATATAGCAACAATGACATCTGATGTGAACGGTACTAAGTTAATAGTAATAGTGTCAAAATTAATAGTGCCAGACATGAAAAGGGATGCAAAAACTTGCAATGCAAACTCGCATCTGACATCACATCTCCAAATAATTCACTGTCAGTTGAGGGCGATGAGGTCTGTATTTGTCTCTCTGTTTCTGGGTCTGTGATATTACTCCCTTCCGGAGCTTGCTCCTGCTGCAAGATGATGCTGGGATAGGGGATGAACCCTGAGCGGAGGGTGCTGGGCAAACTCAGGTTGTGTGGAAATCAAAAATGAAAGGAGGCTCCCGAATGTCCTTAGCAGACACCCATCACTATACGTCTGACTTATACTCCTCATAGTATAAGGAGTGTGAGGCTAAGGTCCTGTGGGGTTTCAGTAGAAACATATGGAAGGTGGAGCAAACAGTACTGGATGGGCAGCTCTAAATTGTTGGTTAGCAGGTTGATCCACTGCACTATCTTGAATGGACCTGTGTACTTTTGTTGCAAACTTCCTGGAGGGAAATTTCAACTTAATTTCCTGTGTTGAAAGCCAGAGCTGTTCACCCAGTTGGTAAACGACCACGCAACACTTACGGCCAGTCCTGAGATTTTGTCATCAGATGGCCTTTTCAAGGTGGACGTGGGCCAATCGCCAGACAGTCTTCCTCCTCCAGAACTAGTCGTCCACAACAGGTACATTACTGGAGGTGAGGGTCCGGGGAAATGGAGGTGGCTGAGGGGGTGAGATTGGTAGACAAATTCCTGCACGTTATTCATTATAGTGGGCCACCAGAAATGTTCTGACACAAGCTGAAGAGATTAGGGTAGCCTAAAAGAAGTAATTTTTTCATCCCCTGAAGGACCTCGGAACAAACTGATGGCAGTATGCATTCCTTTCCTGATGGCTGATTGCCATGTCCAGGGTTCTGCGCTTGTGCAGTTTTGACTTCATCGATCTGTGCCCACCAGCTGGAGCTGACAAAAAAGGAAGAGGGCAGAATGGTGTCGAGCAGTTTTTTTGCCCTGGGCGGTACCAAAGATTCGTGAGAGAGCCTCCGCTTTGCAATTCATAGATCTTAGCCTGCAGGTTACTGTGAAAAGAGATTGGGAAAACAGGGCCCAGAGCCTGTTCAGGCTTTAATCATCAAGCCTTCTTGTAGATATTCAAGTTACGATGATCAGCTAATACCAAAATAGGGTGTGTGGCTTCTTTGAGGCAATGTCTCCACTTTTCTAAGGCCAGCTTGATGGTTGACCAAGTCTTAGTCACGTTCAGTAGGAGAGTTGATGTGACAAACAGGCTCAAGGACACGCTTGCGGTGGTGCCCTGTGATGTGAAAATGAATGTAAAATCGACCCCATCCCAAACGTCAGAGGCATCTTACTTCTACCATAAATGATGCGGTAGGGTCTGGTTCCTTAAGGCCTGATATTGGCATAAAACGTTCCGTGAGACTATCGAGTGCCTGGAGTGCCTCGGATGTTCAGGATAGCCATCGTGGAGTACCCTTGATCAACTCTGTAAGTGGAGTTCCTCAGAACTAAAGCCCCTGACGAACCTCTTGTAGAAGTTTGAAAAACCTAGTAGCCTTTACATGTCTCTTACAATATTTGGTCCTGGTCAAGAAACCATAGCTCTCATCTTACCAGGATCCATCTCTATACACTGAGGGCTCAGAGTAAAGCCCAAGAAGGACACAGTGTATTTGTGGGAAAAAAACACTTCTCTCCTTGCATGGATACACGATTAGCATACAAACGCTATAGCACCTGTCGGACATATTGGGCGTGTTCTTTGTAGGATTGTGTGTAAAGTAGTATGTAATCCAAAAACACCAGTGTAGACAGGTTAATTAGATAGCACAACAGATTCACACACTGACTGAAGCTGCTTGTCCTGAGCAGGGTCGCAGCAAGCCGGAGCCTAACCCGGCAACACAGGGCGCAAGGCTGGAGGGGGAGGGGACACACCCAGGAGGGGATACCAGTCTGTCATAAGGCATCAGAAGTGGGACTCGAACCCCAGACCCACCAGAGAGCGGGACCCGGCCAAGCCCACTGCACCACCACGCAATTACACAACACCTAATTTACATGTGCTGCTGGTGATGTTTGCATACTTTTAGAAGAAAGTCCCTGTCCAATAACCTTTTCACACTGCTGGACATTAAGACATTTAATAACACATAAAATGTAAATGGGGGGCGCGGTGGCGCGGCGGGACCTGCTCTCTGGCGGGTCTGGGGTTCGAGTCCCCCTTGGGGTGCCTTGATGGACTGGCGTCCCGTCCTGGGTGTGTCCCCTCCCCCTCCAGCCTTGCGTCCTGTGTTGCTGTGTTACGGTCTGGCTCGCCATGACCCCGCGCGGGACAAGCGGCTTCAGCCAATGTGTGTGTAAAAGATAAATGTATATGTACATTCAAATGTGAGTCAAGTCTGAGTAATTTGTGTCTAAGTTGAAGTCACTCAAGCAATTTGGCTTGACTCTCAAGCAATAGTGTCATTTATTTTAACATCACCAAAGATTCACATGCCTTCTGTCATCCTTCCCAATGCAGCCTGTTTTTTATCCCACTCTAGCTAGTCTTTCCTTCCGTTGCACCAGTGGGATGAGTCAAAGATTAATATTTCAGGGGCTCTTGTTTTTCTTCCTTTGCTGTGTAGCGGCTGCCACACCTGAGGACTTCCAGATCCGGCCTCACACCCTGAATGTGCACTCTTACCGTGCTCCTGCCTTCTGCGACCATTGTGGGGAAATGCTTTTTGGCTTAGTTCGACAGGGTCTAAAGTGTGATGGTGAGTTAATCTTATTTGAAAAGCAGGGCACATTGTCGGGGGTTGTTGACATGAACTTGAAATCTGAATGTTTTTGGACCCAGATGGTTCTGCTGCTGTCCTTTTAAGCTTCATCTTTGAGTCTGAATTGCTTGTGTAAAATATCTTAAGTGAACAACTTATGCCTTTTGGGTAAAAAAAAAATGCAAAAGCAATAAAACTCATCAAATATGTTGCAGTACAACAATCTGCCTCTTTTTACTGCAGGCTGTGGATTGAACTACCACAAGCGCTGTGCCTTTAACATCCCCAACAACTGTAGTGGTGCTCGCAAACGACGGCTGTCCAGTACTTCATTGACTAGCAGTCAGTCGCTGCGGCTCTCAACATCAGAGTCCTTGCTGAGCATCCAAACAGACGACACAACAATGGTGTGCTGCCGCGCAGAAATGGGTTTTTAAATATGTCCTCATCTATTAAATGTATACATAATGATAACAGCATACTTGCAGATCTAAGGAGTACTGCATGTAGTTCTTCCAAAAAGAATTTTAATGTAATTTTTGTTGACCTCTGCTGGCAGTTTAGCAATGCTTTTTACCTTGTTTTGCTATATGCTGATTGTCACCAATGCCTTATTTATTCTAAACTAAGTCTGTGTTTATAATAGCTCTTACAGTCAAGAAACCCCAATGAGGCACGTCGCCTGTACTCAGGACGTCCTATTCACCTGGATAAGATCCTGCTCACTAAAGTGAAAGTGCCTCACACCTTCGCCGTTCATTCCTACACAAGGCCAACTGTGTGCCAGTACTGCAAAAGGCTGTTGAAGGGTCTCTTCCGGCAGGGACTTCAGTGCAAAGGTGGGTTTGATGCCTGTGACAAAGGTACTGTGGGCCTGTCTGATCATCAGGTCTCCATGAGATAGAAGTAAGCAATGGATTTGAGAGGACTGGTATTGGTACGAAGGAGGGTGCAACATAAGGTTGACAGTTGTTTGCCTGGAGTAACTGAATAGAGTGTATAAATGCTAAGTGTAACCCCTTGTCTTTCCTTTGCAGACTGCAAGTTCAATTGCCACAAACGCTGTGCGTATAAGGTTCCCAATGACTGTCTGGGAGAAACTATTATAAATGGAGGTAAAAGACATCATGATCATGAAATCAGATGGTTCTGGGTGTTTGGATGCTCACATATGTGAGCATTATTCTGATGGGAGATCTGTTTTTCTCAGAAACGCTAGTCCCTAGTGGAGATCCAGAGCCCATGGATTATACGAGTGACTCTGAAATATCTGAGAGGTCATCTATCATGGATGATTCGGATGACACCTGCAGCATCCCTGGCTCGTTTTCTCCAAACACATGCAGTGACAACAGTCAGGATAGCAATGCTGAAGACCAGAGGTTAGTAAGTAGGGTTACGGTTAGAATGACTTGAAACACAGAGGCTGTTAAAACACGCTTTTGAGTCAAGTCCCCCTCTGCACTCAGCTCCATGGGCTTCATCCCCTTGATGCGAGTGGTGCAATCTGTGAGGCAAACTACACGTCGCTCCAGTACTGCAATCAAGGAGGGCTGGATGGTTCACTACAGCAACAAAGACACACTGGTAACCATTCACTTCCTCCAGCTTTGAGCTTACTTTATCTCACCACACATTGCAACGCTCCACATTCCTCCGACATTTCTTGCATTTAAATATGTTTGCTAATTTATTCTTTTACAAACTTATTTGTCTGTTTCATCACTCTATGTATATATGTACTCTATGTGTATACATGTATGTGTGTTTGTATCCTGTGTATTGTATGCTCCTCCAACTAAATTGAATTTCTTTATGGGATTAATAAAATTTTGTTCATTCATTTAGGTCTGCCTTTCACATTCTCTCTACCTTGGTAGTTGACTGATAATGACATAATGCTTTAAACAAGACAAACAAAAAACAGCGGGACTGTTGAATTTGAAATGGAGAGACAAAAATCAGTAGCTGTGTGCTTGCTATTTAATTTTCTTTTCTTTAAATGCATACAAATGCAGCAGTGCTACATTTATAGAGGTTTCTACAAGATAGGGTTTCATACAAAAAAAAAATTAGTTTCAGTTCAAAAATGATATTTCTTGCTGCTTTCCAGGGCTTGTTTAGTTCTTTGTTAACGTTTCAGTCTTTGCTGTAAAAAATATCTTTCTGTTTAGATCCCTATGTCACTAAGCATTGACCTATCCCCTTTTGCTCCTTCAGAGAAAACGGCACTTCTGGCGTCTGGACTGCAAATGTATCATCCTGTTCCAGAATGATACCACCAACAAATACTACAAGGTCAGACAAGTACATCTGATTGATATGCTGTATCCAAAGCAATTATTTTATTTATTTTGTGTCTTATAGCCAGGGTCCATGTTCATGAAATACTAATGTTACTTCACAGAATTGCTTCATTTCTCATATCATGGAACTTCTTAAGAAGGACAAATATTGGTGAAACCTTCATATTTCAAAACATTCTTGTGTAAACTAGATTATCACTTACATAATACATGTACTCTGGCTTTTGTTGTTTAAAATACTGGGCTGAGGGTTACTTAAACCTTCAGGGGTTTATTTTGATAAGTTAAGACCACAAAATTGCTGCCTTATTGATTTCAGTTGGGTTTGGTTTTGTTTAGTTGTCCTTATAAGACATTTCTGCCATCCACTGAAATTTCTGTGAGCATCTAGGGCTGAAATTTCAACAACTGCAAGAGAATTCAAATTTGAAGGAGAAAAGCATCTTTTGTGGTCATGTCAGATTACATTTCAAAAACAGATCTATATTTAAATCCTTTAGGGCATGACTACTAAAACTTTATTAAAACTCCTGTGGTTCCTCTGTTCATTAAGTTTTAGGATGCTTTCACTAATATGTAGTCTATCCTATCCTTTTCTCTCATGCTAGGAAATCCCTTTGTCAGAGGTCCTTGAAGTACAGCCTGCCAGGAATTTCACTCTTGCCCCACCTGGTACCAGTCCACACTGCTTTGAAATCATCACCAGCAACATATGCTACTTTGTAGGGGAAGATACGAACCCTTGTCAAACCTCTGCTCCTACCCCCTTGCCTGCCTCTTCCTCTTATCCTGATCATCCTATTTCCTCCTCATCTCTTGATGACATAACTCCTAACAGCGGGATAGGAAGAGATATAGCCAAGGCATGGGAGAATGCCATCAGACAGGCTCTTATGCCTGTTATCTTCCAGGACGCACCTGCTCCAGCAGGACAAACTCCTCACAGTAAGTTCTGCTCGATGCTTTTTTTCCTCTTTGAAATTAAAGTGAATCCATACGGACATTTTGCTGTAATGTTGAAGCGTTGTTGTGCTCATGTTTCTTTGCGGCACCTTTTGTAGTCATTAATCACTTAATGTACTAAGTGTTATGACTGTAGAGGTATAACAAATCATTTTCATTTTCATATATAGGACAAGCATCTGTGAGCATTTCTGTCTCTAATAGTCAAATCCAGGAAAATGTGGTAAGATGATGACTTCTCAATCAATGTCTCTTTATTTCTCACAAATTACTTGGATGACTTTAAGAAGGTTTTCATGTAAGTTGTTATAATTATTGATGAGGAATGCATTCTGTAACCTACAGGACATTGGCATGGTCTATCAGATCTTTGCTGATGAAGTGCTAGGGTCTGGACAGTTTGGAGTAGTGTATGGAGGTGAGTCTCATACACTTTAAGAGGTGTTTGCAGGGTTATTGTGTGAATATTGATAGAATATGTCCAATATATTGATTGTAGAGCACTACGATCTTCATATCACCATTGTTGATTGTGCGTTCATTCTTATTCCTATCACTCCTATTCTCTTCCTCCCTCTGATATTCTCTGGTCACAGGAAAGCACAGGAAGACAGGCCGTGATGTGGCAGTGAAAGTGATTGATAAGCTTCGCTTCCCCACCAAGCAGGAGAGCCAGCTGAGGAATGAGGTGGCAATCCTCCAGGTAATGCAGCAGTGCGAAAAAGACATTAAAACATACGTAATGAAATGTAGGTTATTGCTACAAAGGAATGGAGGATGTAGCTTTCTGGCCTCAAATACATATATCTATATTATCCATTACCAGAACCCTTTCAGCTGCTTTTTCGTCTCTTTTTCCCTGGCACAGAGTTTGCGTCACCTGGGTATAGTAAACTTGGAGTGCATGTTTGAGACGCCAGAGAAGGTGTTTGTAGTGATGGAGAAGTTGCATGGGGACATGCTGGAGATGATTCTATCCAGTGAGAAGGGCAGGCTACCAGAAAGACTTACCAAGTTTCTCATCACACAGGTATAGGATGATGTCTGACTTTGTTACATAAACTTTAACAACTTATCAGTAAAAGTATTTGGTATTCTGAATACTGAGCATTAATGCAACTGTGAACACATGTTGTGTAACATCAAAATAGAGGCTTAAACAGCACATTGTCAGATTACTGCATTTGCCTGTTTTAAATGATTTTTTGGCGCCTACAAGCTTCCAGATGACTGTCTTGAAAGCCTCAAGTGACTGGAAGAAAAAAGACATAAATTTTTTAAATGTTACTTCTGTGTTATTTCCCATGCCATAATAGTTGACAGTTTTATGGACTGGGACAATATGCCTGCTGTGACAAACTAAACCTGTCTCTGTAAATCTGTGACTGACCCCTCTCCCTGTGGGAAGTCTTTGTGTTAACAGCCTGATTCTGCTTCTTCAGATCCTTGCCGCCCTGAGGCATCTGCATTTTAAAAACATTGTGCACTGTGACCTTAAGCCTGAGAATGTGCTTCTAGCCTCCGCCGAGCCCTTTCCACAGGTATGCACAGTAACATGCATCTCCACAAATCACTCTCATTATTGTCATATGAGGGATGCCTCTGTTTTCCAACAGACTAAGATTCCCACAAGACAGTGGCTCCTTTTCCATTGCAGTACTTGGTCAGGGGTACTGTGGGGAGTCAAGCTCAGCAGATGTTTGTTTTAACCATTTTCATAATTCAACACATTTTCTTAGTAGTACAGTGTAAGATCTGGAAAACCTGCTGAACTTGGCTTTTTGTAACCTTAGTTAAATCACACTGCCCTCTGTTTGATACCATTTCCTGGAGAAATCCCGCTGAAGACTCTTGTTGTATCTCATCGGTTTCCTCTGTTCCGTGGCCAGGTGAAGCTGTGTGACTTTGGCTTTGCGAGGATCATTGGGGAAAAGTCATTCCGTCGGTCTGTGGTGGGCACGCCTGCTTACTTGGCTCCTGAGGTGCTGCTCAACCAGGGTTACAACCGCTCCTTAGATATGTGGTCTGTGGGTGTCATCATGTATGTCAGCCTGAGCGGCACCTTCCCTTTCAATGAGGATGAGGACATCAATGACCAGATCCACAATGCTGCTTTCATGTACCCACCAAACCCCTGGAAGCACATTTCCCCTGAGGGTAAGGAATTTTGAAAAGCGTGGTCTGAATTAGAATACTATGTCCCTAAGATAGCAATAATAAAACTTGTACATGTTTGCCTTCCAGCCATTGATTTGATCAACAACTTGCTGCAGGTGAAGATGAGGAAGCGATATAGTGTGGATAAGAGTCTCAGTCACTCCTGGCTTCAGGTATATTTATCAACTTAATACACAAGATTATTCACAATGATGTGCAAGCACAGTAGTATTGAGAGTCCAACAGAAATATCTTTACAGTTCACAAATGCGTGCGGCTGCAACATTTACACATGCTGGCCTTCACATGGGGGGCATAATACCGTGCAAAGCGGTATATGTGAAAACATAGCTTGAGACAAAGTTATAACGAGAAATATTAGCGAGTCTCAACTGAACCACTTGTGTGATTATATTTGACAGATTGAGTTTTATTCACATAGATCTGCAAGTTTAAATACAGAAATTAACTACTCAATATGCTGCTAATACAACAAATCTGCAACCAGATTTCATTAATTTGAGGTGGTAGTATTGCTATACTCTCAGTATCCTCCTATAATCATGCATTTTTGTGCATATGTTCGTATTCTGTTATTTCTTCGACAACAGGACTTTCAGACATGGCTTGACTTACGAGAGCTGGAGTGCAAGTTGGGTGAGCGCTACATCACTCATGAGAGCGACGATAATCGTTGGCAACTCTTTGCCCAGGAGCACAAGCTGACTTATCCTGCCCACCTGGTTGTCACATTGCCACGCTCTGAGTATGAGGAGGACTCTCGTGATGCTGACGTGCAGGGCCTGACAGAAAGGGTCAGCATCCTATGAAGGATCTGGGCAGGAGGATCACACTTAAACTCAGACTGGACTGCTTTCTCAGTGGGTATGCATATAAGATTTTGCCTTCACAACTGAAGGAAGGAGAAAATCTTGGCGCTAAGCACTCTCTGTTCAAGAACCAAAAGACTGCTTTCCCACCTGTCTACCTTTCTGGTGTATCCTCAGTGGAGAGGGATTAGGGTTCCTCTTAGGTGTTCCAATGTGCCTGCAGTTAAGATTCTGACTGTAGGAAGTGATACTCGCTTCTCTTCTGCAGATGGCTCCAGTAGTGTAAGAAAGACATGTGCACTGATAAACGTGGTGTAGAAGATCCATCTACCTTCACTTCATTTGTTATTAGTACACACAAAGTCAACTCTTCTTTTCTAGTTTGATGACACAAAGATTTAGCATCAGCAGCACATGGGGGTTGAAGAGACTTCTTTAGAAAAGTATCTAATGCTTGCTGAAGTTCTGTTATGTGGTAGTGGGAAGAATGACAATCTGCAATGGAGCAAGGCAATACAATTATTTTATGAAATGGTCACGGTGTGCTTGTTTGTTATAATGCAAAGTATTTAAATGTTTCATGGTCTGGTGTCAACGCTGTTGTACATCATGACATGGTGAATAAACTTCTGTTTGGCTCAAAGTCATTTTCCACTGATCTTCCAGAACTGGTCATATCTAGAAGCTGTTCAATCAAACTGTCAAAGGAAACTGAGTTAGTACCTTAAATCTCATGGTATAAATTTCTTGCTTTCAGTATGAAAATGTTGAGAATTTAATTGTAATATTGCAGCTGGACTCAAAATCCTGTTGCTCACCAGGGACTAAGATCACTTTACCTTTACAGGAAAGTGAAGAGTAATCTCACAGAATATTCAGCCAAGCTGGTATTTTCAGTGTGGTCCCAGCTCTGTGTATTTGGGAAATGTTTCCTTGTTTCTTATAAATTTCTCAATGTACTTCTTTGTGCTTTTGTATTTCAAGGCATACAAATCCAGTTAACTGTTGATTCCGCACGCCTCCTAGTGTGTATGAGTTTATGTGTGAAAGTACAGTACTGGTGCCCCAGGAGGGTCAGATGGTGGTTGAAACACATCCTATGAGTAACTCTGGATCAACACAGTACTACGTAGTTTGAAAGCATGAGGGTCACTAAACTGAAACACATTCTTAGGGATAAAAGTATTATACTTCCTAATTACGGAGAGCAATGCTTTCAGCCCAGAGAAATGTATATACATTTGTTGTGTTATGTGATAGTTTTAACTGGAGGAAGTGGACAAAATGACAAATTCCTAACAATGTATTAATGTCAAGTACCTAATAAGGAGTACAGCCATCCTTTGCCTTCAGAACAACTTGAGTCGTTCTTGGAAAGCCACCAAACCAGTCCGAAAGTGTGTGTATTGGGATGGCTCACCATTGCTCATGAGGGAAACCTCCAATTTTTTTGATGGGAGAAGGTGGTAGAAATCTGCACTCTCTGCTCAGCAACTTTCCATAAAGGTTCCCAAAAAGGTTCAGTGATGTTTATAAATGTCATTGCACCATCATTAAACCTATTAATACATACACATGTAACAGGTTAAAATGTTGTTGTACTGAACTATAAGCTCATTATAGACTGATGTGTTACATTTGCACAAGCTGTTGTGGCACTTTTTCATTGTGCAGATTCATGTTATTTGAGGGATGGGTACATAATATTATAATAACATAATACAGAAGTGCAGTCCCACCTAAGCTGCTGAAAATGTAAATAGAGTCATGTCAGATGACCACAGGAGGGATTAACTATCACCTTTGAATAAAGATTACATGTAGTCCACTTCTATTTATGTCCTCCAAATCTCATTAACATACGCATATTGTTTGGCGGCTCGGTGAGACACTCGCACAAGACAACTCGTGCTCCCAAGCGCAGCAAGTCGGGTCCTTCGGATTAATTCTGTCTCATTTTAGAGAATATAGGGAGTAAGAGAGACACACAGACGAGGAGCACAAGGAAAAGCGGTTCATTATGCTGGGTACCATGCTAACTTTTTTATACCTGATGGTGAAGGCAACAGAGCAGGTATGTAAACTTCTTCCCATCGCGGCATTGTCCTGAAACTCTATTTGTAGATAGAATATTATAAATACTTTTCTATGAATATCTTTTATTTGATCATGAATGCTCTCAAAAGTACAGAAAGAATAAAAAATTTTACTACGCTGGCTAGAATCTTTTTTTCCATAAGGCATTTGTTTTAGTTTCAGTAGGAAATATCTTCTCAGTTGCAGCCGTCTTGTTATAATGAATACCTTCTGCAGCAGTTCCCACGGATGTAGGGCACATGTGGGTGGCTTTACTTTGGCTCTTTTGTCCAGTTCACCCCACACAACCATGGCCCAAGATACACAGAAGTATTCAAAATTTTGACTGATACTGTAGTTACACAAGAATAATCTGGTAAATTGCAAAATGTATGACCAAGTAACATAGCCCCATGGTGCTAGTGTATGATGTATATTTAATTTTTTCAAGGCTCCTATAATATTTACAGTGTGCTGGAAAGGAGGGCTCTTCCTTTTGGAAGTTTTGATTATAGCATTGAAAGGTTATGTTAAATACTGATACCTTGTTTGGATTTTAAAGAGCACATGAATGCTCATTCCACAGAGGCCAAGACCACACATCCCACAGCATATTTACACTTGTAGACTAACAAAACCATATAAATGTTTCTTCCTACCTAAGCTGTGTGGGAGCTGGGTCCGGCCAGAGCCTCTACCATACATGGTGTCCCAACCTCTGCCCTGGCAAGTGCAGTGTGTGTCACAGAGCCGCCGCGGCAGCAAGGTCGATGAGGTCAGTGAATGCTGCCCCCTCCCAACAGCAACACCCGACTACTAAGAAACCACATCTTTCTGGAAGTTACATTCATTTTGTTCTTAAACTTACACTGCACGGTGGTCCAGGAGGTCCTATTATTTCTGTCTGGTTAAATATAACCTCAGCTCTTTCTGGGTGCACTCTTTACATTCCAGTTTCCTCCCACTTTCCGGAGACAGACTGTTGAATAATTTGTTTTTTTTCTTCCCCCCCACATTGCTCTCATTGACTGAATGAATGCCTGTGTGTGTGTGTCCCATGTTTTAACTGTTCTTAATATAATGGTGTGTGTATGGAACTATCTCTATATACACCATCTCTAGAGTACTATCCATTTAACACTATAATATCAAATAAATACTTTCAGCTCTCAACTTGTTTACTTCTTAACCTAGATCCATCCTTCCTATTGCATGATAATGCATAGCTGCAAATGGAATGAACAAACGAGCAATGAAAGGCCATCACTATGTAAACATTCAAAGCAGTGAAAGAGACGGAGGCAGAGCAGTCGTGCAGAATTCCAAAAAGTGCCTTCCACAGCTGCTTCCGTCATCTTTACGAACACCGTCTATGGTATATTGATGAATCGGGATGCTGTGATATTTCAAGGGGACAAATAGTAGTCATGTGTAAGGATCACACATTTCATTTTTCTACGGTTGGTCTCTAAACTGACTGTATAACAGCCTTCAAGGTCTTGCTGAAAGCCTTTTGAAATTAATAACTCTCTCAGCTTGCAGCGTTCATGCGATCACAGAATAGGCCTAATTTACACACACATTGACTGAAACTACTTGTCCCAAGCGAGGTCGCGTCAAACCGGAGCCTAACCTGGCAGCACAGGGCGTAGGGCTGGAGGGGGAGGGGACACACCCAGGATGGGGCGCCAGTCCATCACAAGGTGCCCCGAGTGGGACTTGAACCCCAGACCTGCCAGAGAACAGGCACACGTCAAACCCGCTGCGCCACTGCACCCCCCCTCCCCCAATTTACATCACATATTAAATGCAGTTGTGAGGAAAAAAGAAATTTCTGGGCCCTTTAATTGTCTGGATTTCTGAATGAATGGCTCGTAAAATGTGATCTGATCTTTGCCTTCATAACAAATGACGACAGTCACAAATAAAACACTTTTAATTCAGGTAGTCACTGCACTGAGATGATCATATTTACCATGAGCCCAAAATGTAAAGGTCAGTGAAGGTGGGGAAGAGTACATTGCTGCGTTGTGTCACAAGTCGTGTGTTGTGGCCCTGCTGAATTGCTTAGGAGCGTGAGGGCATCACAGGAGCAGATGACAGGAGAAGGCACACTAGGTGAATCCAGGTGGCGTGTAATCGCACATGCTTCTGCACACAGCACACCAGCACTTTCCGCAGCTCTCCTGCGAGGACCCTGCCTCTGAGTTAGCGGTGTGAAAACTGAACCTTTACCTGCGCTGCACCTATCCATCTTTTACCTTTTCGGCTTCCAAGAAGTGCGATAAAATGAAGATCATTCGCAAATTAATTTGTTCTGTCTCGCAGACTGACGGCCAGACACAGCGGCGTAGGGGCAGCAAAAGTGGACTCAGCAAGAGTAAGTAAAGAAAATGTAGTTGTGCTGTAGAACTGACTGGATAAGATTGCATAAAAGGTACTTGAGAATATTGTAGCACACTGGGTTTGAAGGGGGTGAAGAAGGACACACAGACAATCATGCACACACACACACACACACACACACTGCCTGAAACTGCTTGTCCCAAGTAGGGTCGCAGCGAGCTGGAGCGTAACCCGGCAACGCAGGGTGCAAGGGGACACACCCACGATGGAAGGCCAATCTGTCACAAGGCACCCCAAGTAGGAGTTGAACCCCAGACTCCCTTGAGACTGGGATCCAGCCAAACCCACTGCACCAGCACACCCCCTTCACACAGTCAATGTTCATTACAAATGTTTATTGGAACAGTAGCACACAGTGAGGAAATTACAACACAAAGCAATAAAGCTCTTAGTCAGAGGACCTCTTTCCCTCCAGGACCTGCTCCTCAAACTAGCCTTCCCACCCTACTTAGCATCTCTCAGGCTTTCGTTCCTTTTAGCACTCCCCACCAGACACTCACCCCCTTAAATTCCCCGTGAGTCCCCACAGCGGTTGAACAACCATTTCACATTTTACCCACAATTCTCAGCTATTTACAATAAACCCATTTTCCCTCCCAAACATGACACTCCCCAGAAGGTCATTACAGCGTAATACTTTATTGTGTAACAGAATTAAATAACAGGAGATTTTAGAGTGAGATCATGGAGCCAGAGTTTGATTCCTCGCTAAATCATTCACCTGTGCTGCGTGGCGGCGTCTGCCTTTAAGTTCATCTGTGTGGTCAAGCAGATTACACTAAGCTAACATCTAATGGGATCAGAGGTTTCTGTATCCCCTTCGTTCTAGTTCTCCAGAAGATGCCTCCCAGGGATCTTTCTGTAATCCAGACTTTCAGTGATGTAATCACCAAAACTGTACTTACGGCAGTCAAGTGCAAAATTTGGTTGAATTCAGCCTCCCTGTGAAAATGAGTATGACTTAATATGAGGTTGATGGAATCTGTAGACAGACACAAGTTCACACACACACACACACACACACACACACACACACACATTTTCAGAACCGCTTGTCCCATACGGGGTCACGGGGAACCGGAGCCTACCCGGCAACACAGGGCGTAAGGCCGGAAGGGGAGGGGGACACACCCAGGACGGGACGCCAGTCCGCCGCAAGGCACCCCAAGCGGGACTCGAACCCCAGACCCACCGGAGAGCAGGACTGCGGCCCAACCCACTGCGCCACCGCGCCCCCTTATGACACAAGTTCAATGTATAACAAATAATATAAGCTGTTTTAAAAGCTGCCTGTTACGCTCAAAAGGTGAGGAGGTTTTATGCAATTTCGATAATTGGTGCAGTTGAATAGACCTTTTCAACAAATGTTCAATGTGAGTTTCTGAAAATTTTAAATCAATGTAGCCTACATACATCACAGTGTATTTTTCTAAAGTAGCAGTCACTGTAACAGACAAAAGACAAGAAAAGCGATGCGGCGCCAACATCACGGTGGATCCGTTTAGCTTAAGAAATCTTGGGACCTGCCCTCCGTTCAGCAAAGCTCATTACTTAGACTTCTGTGAAAAACTCTCTTTTATTTAACATCATTAGATTTTTTTCACATTTGTTTATTTCGAAGCAACAACTGTAGGCATAAGGGCTGTCGCCTTATAATTTGCAGGTTCCTGGTTCAAATACTATTCTTAAGTTCTCACCAGAGAAAATCTTCAAAGCTTCATAGACTGAGTGCAATGAACCACCTGGCTGTTGTGCTGAGGATAGTGGACCTTTGTTCAGGGTACTTACCTGAATTCATCTAGTAAAAATTACCCTACTGTTTAAATGGGTAAAGAACTGTCATCGTACAAACCTGACACTGTAGTTGCCTTGGATAAAGTAATTATAATTTTTACAGCTTTTTCTCCCAGTTTAACTGTGGCCAGTTTCTGAGTTCTTAGGTCTCCCCTGCACAAAAATGCAGAAAACCAGATAAAATAATGTCACTATGCTATTTTAATGAAGAATATCCCCCTGCAGTTATTTGAACAGTTTTTTTTTATAACTAGTGCGGCATTCTCTATCCCATTCTGTATTTTTCTGCTGTCCTGTGTTGTGCTGTATACAAAGATAGGGTATATGAAAATAAATTGAGCTGAACAGCACAGATAGCACAGATTAATGACAAATTCCAGGATGTACCCTGTCTCGTACCCTGGGATGAGCTCCAGACCACTTGCAAGGTCATGTCCGATAATGGATGGATGAATTGAGGCAGCTGAAAAAAAATACATATAGGAGTTTAAAGTTAAGAATGTTTGTTAAGGCACAGCCATGGCATCCCTGAAATCAAACCTTCGTATTTTAGTTATTCACATTTTCAGCATGAGATTTCAAGAAAAAAAAAAAAAAAAACTCAAGAGCAGAAGCACATGTTATCTCACTTACCCAACTCTTCTCCCATCCATGTGCTCCTTCCTTCAAGACTCAACATCAAGCAATGGCCACTGGACAACATCAGGACCTGCGTCCCCAGAGAAAGCAGCTGCAACGATTCAGAACCAGTTCAGGAAGTACCAGCAGAAGAAGCAGAAAGACAGCAAATGAGTGGGATCCAAACCCAGACCTGATCCACTACCATAATTTCACAAGGGCTGTTTAAATGACTGCATCTGTTAAGTAATGGCAATGTCTCATCGCTACATGCGCACATTAATTTCAATAACAAAATTATTTCAGGCATTTTTTAAATTCGTTGTATTTTTGCTCAGAAAAATGTAAAATTAATATATACAGTTCATGCTGAGATGTCAGTAGACAAGTTTATACAGTGCAGTTGCAGCTTAGATGCCTGTTTTATGTGGCAGATGCTTTATCGTTGTAAAGAAAGAAAAGGTTGTTTCCTTTTGTGTGGAAAAATACACAAAAGTGGAAATGCACACAAGTGAATAGTGTCAGTGCACTCAAGCAGCCCTCTCATGATAGCCCTAGATACCCCCTTGGGCTTCCTCTTTGCTGACTTAAAGTGTAAAAGAGTCCGTGTGGAAGTGTTTGGTGTTAACTGGCATTTTTTGGACACATTCTTATTTATTTTTAATCTTATTGCCATAATAATAATAATAATGTCCTGTTCATAAACTATCTCACTCAAGTGACTGAATGAGTGAGTGGCTGTTGTTATATATTATTGTTGTATTGTGTAAGATCAAACATATTATAACATTTCCCATAAGGTTTATATGGAGAACTGCTGATACATCATTTTTGTCCTTACACGCTGCGTCAATCCCCGAAGTCCGTGATTAAATTATGACTGAACTGTAATTAGAATTTTTACATATTTTCAGTGTCAGGGGAAACCTCTGGATTACTTTAATTTGATCGTTCATTATGTGTCGGAACATTGACGTATGCATGTCTGGCTGCTAACGTAGCAAATAAGCACGTGGTTGTTTGTATGTGGCAAAGTCAATAAGTCAACTGCGCTGTGTGACACTGCATAACTTCAGAGCATCCCAGTGTTATTTTTTCCTTATTATGTATATTATTTAACTTATTTACTGTACCACGGATTCACATGTAAATAGAAAGTTTGTAATCATTATATACGTAATCAGTTATCACAACGGTAAGGTGTTTGTAATACAACATTCACCTACACTTTTGTATATAAACTATATATACAAAACAGATAAGTAAACGATATATCACTTTTATACAGGAGAGGTGCTCAGGTTGTATGCTCATCACTCGTGATTATGATCGTTGCTTACTGGATTTGGATATAGGTGGCTAATGAACGAAGGTCCGAGCAACAAAGCCCACGACGTTCTGTCTTTTTAAGACTTTCACACAGGTTGTCATGTTTTCCTGAGATAATTTCAAAGCCAATCTTTTGTGCTTTTCAGCAGCCGTCCCATTACATGATCACTTGTTCCTTTCCATGAGCTTTGTCTTGTAATCACTTTCTTTTATTTCCTTTTCCCTGGTTTGTCATGGTCATTTTCCTTTGTTTTATGCAGCCCATGTACATATTGATTGACCTCCTTATACTGTCAGTCTCACAAATATTCATTCATCCTGCTTCGAGCCTCCAGATTAACAGTTACCCCCACAGAGGGGTTTTGAAGAATAAAATTATTACCATAGCTCTTTATGGTTCACTTTGAAGAATCAGTTTTGTTTCACAAAAGCTAAAGCTGCAACACTCATCTTTTACTGTACTGTATAATGAAAATAATGGCGAGTTTCTTTTAGTCTGGATTTTTGGTTGCTGATACACTGTCCCAAGATTGGGAAGAGATCAAGAGTGTAAAAAGGCATTCTTTAATGTAATTAAGGACAGATCCTGAATAAGTTCACCAAGTGGAAATATCATTAAAATGGATTGTCATGGATTGAAATGGAAAGTCATTTATATATCCATTGGAATAAAAGGCCTGAAACTGCAGCCTATGAAACCTCAAGTGGGAATATTAACCGATATTATCAGAAATTATTCAGAATGAACATTGCAAGTATGTTTACTCTAAAAGAAAATAAAATTAGGATGCTTTAGCACAAAATCAGGTTGCCAAAAACTAAAGAGGACAAGCACAACATATAGAAAGATAGTTTTATTGCACGGTTTTAAATACTCTTTTTCGTTTTTGCTTTGTTTTCATAAAAAATTTTCCTTTTAAACACAACCAGTTGCAAATAAAATGTACCCTTCAAAAATTTTATGAATCATGTTTGCTATTTTTTTCATTTTTACATTTGTTTTCCTTTTTCCCTTTAATTTTTACCAGGAGAATACTGAGAGCATGCAATGCATTTTTATTCAGGATAAACAAAATAAATAAACAGTAATAATGAAACAAACAAAAAAAACAATCAACATTAAAATTATAATGAACCTTGAGAAAAGTGAGCATCATAACGCACACACCCACACACACACGCACACACACAAGGAGAGACAGCGTGAGCGTGAGAGATGGGACTGAAAAGGTATGTTTCTATTCTGAGTTTTGTGCCATTAAAACGCCTGTATTTATTCATTAATTCAATCATTCCTTCATCCATCTGCCCATTTACTTATTTACTCTATTTGGACTTAACCTTCATTTCTTAAACTATGTCAAAAGTCAAGTTTTGCCCTGCTTTATTGTAGCTATGAAAATAGCCATTTATACAAAACACTTTCATATATACAGGTCTATTAATTATTTAAAAGTATATTATCTGATTGGCCTTGGGAGAGGGGTAGGTAGGAAAAAGGGGAACTAATCAGGAGTAACAGAGGGGATATATTTTTTCCTGACCCGGCGCACTGTATACACTTTTATTATATGTCAGGTTACAGTGCAGCTAGGTTGTCCCTGATTAGGATTAGTGTAAATTTCTCTTCCCCAGATTGTGAATCCAATGCTTTTCTAAGGGGGGGAAAAAAAAAAAAAAAAAAAAAACAAATTCAAACAAATCGAATGCGAAACAAATGTTTCAGTAAATATACTAACAAACCACTAAGTGTTTTCCAGTGTCTTTCCGCTGCGTAGCAAGTACAATGGAATAGTGCTACTGCTTCTCTTATTAGAAAAACAGATATTTGCAGAACTGTATATTTTCTTAACCTCATCTTATTATAAAAGTGTGGTTTCCGGTGCGGTACGTGTTTCATGACGAGGCGCGGTACCTCTTAGTTGGCCGAAGCTCGCTAGACAAGTATCTCGTGATATACGTATATTAAGGACACAGACGTTTTGAATTCAGCCTTGGTGTCTGAACATTATCTACATTAATCCTGTAAAATTCAGACGTACGTATATTTGTGAATCACTTTTTTGGTGAATGCATAGCGTGGTTTTATAGCATAGCATTTACTCTGATTGATGCCCTTTGCTTCCCGAGGAGCACGGCTCACAGCAGCCCTAACCCAGCGCTGCTGCTTTGTGTCAGCCTCTGCGATCCTCTCTCCTCTGACACCTACTGGAACTTCCATATGTAATCCAGGCACTCTTATTCAAGGCCAGATTATCCAGCTTGTTACAAAAGCCTCCTCTTCTCCTCTGCGAATCCTTAGCGGGCGTGTACATGTGGGTAGAGGGGGCAACACAGGCCGGGAGGCGAGGGGGCAAACAACATATTCCCGAAAGTGCTGGGATGGGTACTCTGTCCCCACCAATCCCGCATCCTTTTTCTTCAGACGATGCTCACAAAATATATTGCCTCTAATCTCAGGACTTCTAAATTTAGACTTTGCGAGTCTAAATATAATTTCATACTCAAAATCCAACGCTTTTCTTCTGGCTTTACGACTGCGTGACTTAAAGCAAGTGAGTAAAATGTGCCGAAGTCGTTACCGTGAAGGGAACCTCCGGGGTTTGGTACGGAGCGGTATTCTTGTACCCTAGAAGACAGTACCTGAATTCATGCATTAAAAGCTGTATTTAAAAGGGTTGCAGAACGTGAACAACTATACAATATAAGCCACTCTCAATGTTTTCGTAGCAAATTAACTGTAAAATAAATTCACATCTTGTGCAAACAACAACAACACGTATCCAAATAGCCCCTGATGTTCCATAGCTCTCTGGCTGTAGTCCGAACTCATCTTTTGGTCTTTTCTCTTCGAGGTCCATTGCCCTTCTTCAATTCCACGTCACCATCTGTCTCGTAACGTTACGATTGTCTCGTCATTTTTAGATTTAAATCATCCTCTTCATCACTTTACATATATCTTAGAATATATCTAAGGACGTCTACAGAAATACATACTAATGTGAGTGTGTATTTATATAATTGCGATATATAATTCAGAACTGTAAAAATATTTCTGTATTGCCATGTTGTCACTGAAGTCATTCCTGTATCTTTTAGGCTACCGATGTTTACTATGTGGGATAAATGAGAAGAGAAGATGCTCGTGAGAAAAAAATATGACGTAATGCATGGAAGACAAAGAAAGCATAGGAGTAAGAAATTCAATAAAACAGTCATGCTTAGCTGTGGAGAAATACAAACTCAGGCCTCAACGTGAGCCGCGCTGTTGAAAACAGTTTTGCATCGCTTCCTTCCTAAATCACAGCTCAAGCAAATTTTGGTAGAACTGAAAGCTTAACGCAGGGCTCTCAGAAATCAGAAATTTATGGTAATGCATTAGTCATCGAGATAATGCATGAATGATGAGCTCTCCCTTGACTATTCTCTGACCACCTGGGAGAAACCACGAAGCAGTCACAGTGACACTGGTAGGCGGTGTGGTGCATGCCGGGTTAATGGAGAGAGCACATATTTGCTGGGACTTTGGAAGATGTAGCGGTTTTTGGGGAGAAGAAAGAGAGCGCGCAGGGCAGCAGTGCTGCTGACTTCAGTACATCGATACTTCGGTCCCATCATCCTGCTCTATCACTCAAACCATCATTTTCGCTCCGTTTGCTTCGCTGACAACTACTCTCCAGCACACAGCCCCAAAAATAAAAATACCCCAACTCAGCAGACTCAAAGAGAGAGGAAAAGAGAGATCAACGAAGTCCATCCAGCCTTATCGCAGTTCTATTCCACGGAGCCAATTCGATCTAAAGTCCAAGGCTAAAAGAAAAGTTGAAGGCAGGATTCCTGGCAACGTATTAACTTCTTACTGAGAATTAACATATATTGGATAAACACTTATGTTTGGGTGTGCATGAGCTATATATACACACACACACACACACACACACACACACACACACACCATCTGAAACCGCTTGTCGCAGGGAGTCGGAGCCTAACCCAGCAACACAGGGTGAAGGGGTGGAGGGGGAGGGGACACACCCAGGACGGGACGCCAGTCCATCGCAAGGCACCCCAAGCGGGACTCAAACCCCAGATGTACTGGAGAGCAGGACCCGGTCCAACCCACTGCACCACCATGTCCCCCTATATAATATATATATATATATATATATGTATATATATATGGCTCATGCACACCCAAGGATAAGGATATATATATATATCTATATATATATATATATATATATATATAACTGTAGCAACCCTTTGTGTGTGCTACAGTTTAGAATTTCCTGACACCTTTATTGCAGAACTTTATCCTGGTCATGTTTTCAATTTTTACCGTATCCTCCCATTTATGATGTAAAGTCCACACTTGATCCCTTGCCGAAAGATCACCCGTACCATTAGTTGCATGGAAAACCAAAATGCGAACGTAAAACGTGTTCGACTTATTTTCAGTAGCTAGACAGGAGAGAAGAAATTAGCGCGTGGTTGAGAAAGACGGGAGCGCATTTCATTATTATTCATAAAGCACTTTCCAGGAAAATGTGGCTTTACCTTTGACTTTATAGAAATCTTGTGGAAAAACCAAAAAGTTATGCGCAAACTAATGTAGTGCTATATGTCAAATACAGTGATTTCATTAAAAGGTCAGCACTGAGAGGGAAGTGCTTTATGCATAACGTTCAAAGTCAAAGAGAGACAGAGAGTAAGACACTGATTAAATGGAATAAGGTCCAACAGTGAGACTAGACTTGGCATGTTGTAATCAGAAGAAAGGTAAAGGGAAACAGAGACAGTGGCAGGGGAGCCCCAGTGCTTCAAAAAATCATGGTTGCCCCTGAGTTCCCAGTCTATGCTGATTTGGACAGCGTGTTTTTACACCAATTGAGCCACCAGTGTATGTGAGTCCCCCTCGAGCTCCAGCATCACTACACCAATGTGTAGGACTTGGAATAGGCCCCGGCCCCCTGCTTCTGCAGTCTGCCTATTCCAGCGGAACTGTTCTCCAGCAAGGAGTCTCTGGAGCCGCCCATTTTGGAGGCAGCGCTGGGACCGCCGGAGGAGCCGGAGCTTGCCACCACCATTGCGGCCGCGGCCCCCACGCCGGCGCTAGGGCCCGAGGAGCCGAGCATGGTCCTCTGCGGCAGGGTGGCAGTTCCGGAGCCGCTCCCTAAGGCCACGCTTCCAGCGAGCCCCGCGTGTCCCAGTGTCAGGGCCTGCTGTTTGGCGGGGTCGAGAGTCATGTGGCGGGCCTGTGTGTGGTAGGCCCGGGCAGCAAGACTTCGGATAGAGGCCTCTCGCGGGGGCACGACGGGACAAGCGTCGTGCGCTTCTGGCTGTTTCCGAAAAAACGGGTCAGACTTCATGTAGAGGGGGAGGTTGCAGTAGTCACCTGCAGATGACGGAAAGCAGTTCTTAGAAGAATGGAAGAAGCAGAGCGGCCGCAATATCGGACAGCGAAAGCCCAGGTTGGAGCACCGGCCACGTTAATACTCACTCTTGTTGGCGCGGTGGGGGATCGGCACGGCCACGTTCTTGCCACGGTCGTAGTCTTGGGGCTTGGGCGGGGAGGCGGTGAAACGGCAGATGCCTGGTTCGGAGGGCGTGCTCATAGAGGTCATGCTGTCGGCATTGTCGTTGGTTCCCGTCGTCATTTGATCGGACGAGCTGTCCGAGATGAAGCACTCGGTGATCTCGAACTTGGCGTGCTGCAGGTGTTCCTCCAGCTTGGCGTGCTCGTAGGCGCGCGCCAGCTCCTCGTAGGTTGACGAGGCGCTCTCGGTGGACACCATGCTGTTACGCCCCTTGTCTGCCAGGAAACGGACGGAAAACCCTCACAGTTGCATTTTTTTCTCTCAGAGCCAAGATTGAACCAATCGTTTAACATAAATGAGGTCAATGCGGTGCACTGGTAAAGCAACCTTAAGTAGCAGACGTGCCTTAAATTCCTGAAAGATGTTAAAACAGAAAATATTACGACAAAAAAATTTTGCATATCATTAATACTCTAAGGAATCATGTGTTGAAGGGGAAACATATACTTTGCCAGATCTGCCCACCAGTGTCCTGGGAGAGGCTGGCGCTATAGCTGTCGCTCTCCGTGACAGTGATGCCATGCTGGGAGCCCACGGTGCGCCAGTCAGAAGTGAGGGTGCGGGCAGGAGTGGAGGCTTGGCACTGGCCAGGCCTGGTCAACGTCCACTGGCTGGAGTAGCGATTTCGTGTGCTGTGGGCAGACTTCACACTCTTCCTAGACACCGGATCTGAAAAATTAATTATTATAGGAGAGGAAGGTATGAAAATGACCTACTTTCTTATATTAATTCCTCTATAATATAGACAGTCCCATCACAAATTCCAACATTTTCAGTTCCTAAAATATTCTTAGCTTAGTCTCTAGTCAAATCAAAGAAACAGTTCAATTTTTTTTTTAAAGTAAAGCTTATGAAAGAATCAGACAGACTGTAGAGCCATGTGTGGAACACCATAGTATCAGTTTGTCTGGCTGCATACTTACTGGTTCCTGGACGAATGTCTGACATATCAATTAAGGGTCCTGAGTTCTGGATGAGGGCAGGATGATGCAAGGAAACTCCTGTGCAGAAGGTCTGTGGATTCACCGACTGGTTGAATTCTGTGTCAGTCACGGGGATTGTGGCTTTATCCTCACCTGTATAAGCCGGGGACACGACAGTTCAGAACGCTTTCCCGTTCAACATACATCCATGGAGAAAGCAATGGAGAAAATAATATACGATTTTTACGCTCCTCCGCTAACCCAGTTATGAACTTTTGAAGATGCATTATTCGGTTTATTTTTCATTATTGACTAAATGTTCTTTACTTCTCGACTTTTGAAAATTCGTTTTTTTTTTTTTTTTGCAAATTGTGACCTATGGAGACAGAGTTAAAGTACTTAAGTTTTTTTTAAAATTTAAATATTTATAGCTATATCCAAGACTTTTACAGAACATGAACTGTTAATAAATCAAGGGACATGCTGTTTTACTGAGCTTTTATTGATTGTGGATTAGTAGTAAAAGTGACTTTGGACTTATAAATAAACTAATTACAAATAAACTTTCAGTCTCAGTTTTGTTGGTAAGGTGAGGAGCCAGTGTACAGCAGTATCCTTATTGCACCGTTTGGCCTTCCACTCATCCAGTTCACTGTCTGTCCTAGACGCTCTCCAACTTCACCCCTTTTCATTCCCACCAGTTCCACTGACCGAGCTGCTTAATGCCCTCTTTGTCCTCAATCAGCAGTTGGACGCGGGGGATGTCAATGTGAAGCCGAGGACCTTGTGGAGGGCCCTTCACCGGGGTGTCGAAGCTGCGATTATTCTTACTGCTCCAGGACGCAAGGGACAAAAAAGGACGAAAAATATTCCTACTGTTGTCTGCTTTTCTATTGCTAAATTTATGTCATACCTAACCTTATAAAGTTTTATATTTACTTAATAATAAGAGTCATCAAGCAAATATCTTTTAATATATTACATTTATTCTGACAATGATGCTTAACACTGTCTTGGTAAACTGGATTTGCAAGTTAAATTAGTATATCTGTTACCTGTTATTGTCCACCGCACTGAGGCACTTACCTGATGAGCATTTCAGCCAGGCTCTTAGCATCTGCAAAAACATAAAATGTAAAAAAAGAAAAAAAAAAACATTAAAGTAAGCACCAAAAGTTCTGGTTATTCAAAAGCTATCTGTTTCCCTGTATATTTCAGTTGTGCTTCATTTTCCGTTCGCTCTGCTGCGATTTTTCCTATATTGCTATCAGTTCACGGCAAAAATCGTTTTCCTCTTTCACACGTTCCTTTTGCTATTTAGATTTTCTCCACCATTCTATCCCTTCCTCACCTCTCAGCCTCTTCAGCCTCTTCTCTTTGCGCTTCTTGCGAATGATGAACAGCAGGCCCATGCCCAGGGTTCCCAAGATGACTGGGCAGCCGATGGTGAACAGCTTCTTCACATCATCTCCTTCCCCGCGTGCTGACTTGATTGGTGGGATTGTACCTGAGGGAGAGGAAAGGCCAAAAGGGCAAGAGAGAGACTTTTAAAAAAAAAAAAAAAAAAAAATTCCAATCTCTACCCATCCTTTCAATACAAGTGCATGTGAACAATGTCCTTCGTTCTTTACGAAAACTTCCCTGTAAATTTTTTGAAACTATGAAGACATTAGCTAAACTAGGTGTTGAGGCACTTTACAGGTCTTTTACAGCGTGCTCATATTAACCTCCAGAAAACTCCACGCTCTGCAGCCTCCCCAAGGACCCAACCCCCCCAGGAGAGACTCACTCCCATCGTAGTCAGTCGTGGCAAACTGGGAGCTCTGGTTGCCACAGCCGGCACTATTGCAGGCCTTCACCTTCAGCTCGTACCAGGTGGCTTCTCGCAGCTCAGCCAGGAAGAGCTCAGAGGAGGCATTTGCCCGAAGGTTCTGCCAGGCCCAGGTGCCCTTGGGCCGATACTCCAGCAGGACATCCGTGATGGGGCAACCACCACTGGTCCAGCCCTGTAGGTTCAGGTTGGCATGTGTAGAGTTCACGTGGTTCAACAATGGCTGGTCCTTGTTGAACTGAGGCTCTAGAGAGAGACATGAGATTGAATCCTTATTCTTATTCAGACTTATTCAGTCTCTCCACTGTCCATTGTCCCCAGTGGAGAAGATGAGGGAATGGAGCTACACAGTCCTGATGCTGGATACGTCTAAAAAAGTGACAACAGCACGACAAGCCATCATCTCAAGAAAGGCCTCGTGAGAATATTAACTTCAATTCAAAATGTGAAACTTGACGATGCCGAGCAAAGCAAGCAGCATACATTTTCGCCATGTTTAAAAGCCAAGGCAAGAAATTTCTAAAACCGATGGACCTGCTGTGGCACAAGAGCACGTTATTTGTTTTTCCCGTTTAAAGTGATGCTAATTAACAAACCGAGCTTGTTTAATGAGAATTCACTTCGTGGGCAGATTTTAAAGAACAGATGATGCCGGATATACATCGTGGATATGCAATGCATATATACTGTGTTGCAGCTAGCAAAAGACCAAGCAGGATCAATAATCAGAATTAAAGACACAGTTACAAAGGTGTGGACAGCATCAACACTAAATAACTATGCTTGTTATGCAATCAAAGACATTACAGGGACAATGTAGAAGAGTAGAGTTCAGCTCTAAAACTCTTACGAGTATGTACCCTACCCTCACGCACCTACAACCCGCAAACCATAGGTGCAGGTCCCTATATGTTACACAGCATACTGTCCCTAGCGGTACAGGCACATTAACAGCTGTACGGAAATTTAAAGTCCTCAAAAGCCGTCCGTCCCCAGTTCTCTCACCTCGGCCGTGCGTTTTGGCCTCGATGATTTCGCTGATGCGACCGGCTCCTACGCTGTTCTTGGCTGCCAGCTTCACTTTGTACCACGTGCCACAGCGCAAGTTGTCCAGCTTGAAGGAGCGCTCACTGGAGCTAATGAAGACATCTTTCCACTCCTCTGTGTTGTCCACTGAGTACTGTAGGACAAAGCCTAAAGGACAGCGCAGGCCAAGCCACAGATCGTCTTACAGAACGGTTTCGGCGGCAAAAAACGTGCTTTGGCCACCATCGCGTTCGTCCACCAGAGGGTTGTATTGTTCTATCAATTTGTGTAGCTGCATAAACAGTGCAGTTTTTAAACGCTGTCTTTTTTTACACTTAATATATTTACGAAACAAGATTTAAAGTACTGCTAAAATTTTAGTTAACAAACAGTAAAAACAAACAATGTTTTGCATTCTACTACTTCTCCTACATCTAATGCTGCCATTGTTGCCAATAACCAATAATTTCCAATGTAATAATAATAATAATAATAATAATAATAACAGTACCTCGAATGGAGCTTCCTCCATTGTCCCCAGGAATCCAGGTGAGTGTGATGGAGGACGTGGAGGTGCTGGAGACGGTCAGGCGTGGCTGGTCAGGGGGCACTAGGTGAGATGGTGAAGATCTCAGCTCTCAGTCTCTTATACAGATTTACTCTCATAATTGATGAAAAACTCTACCGCATGTTTTGTGCAGTAGATAAAATGATGAATTTGAATTGCGGTTTGCCTCCCACTTAGTTCTAGATGTAAACTTTGCTGAAGGCCGAAACAAAACATCTCTGTGAGTGTGAGAATTTTTTTAAAAAAAAAAATCTGTGCCTTACCCTGCACCACCAGATTGATGATGATTGTGTCAAAGCCCAGTGTGTTTGTGGCCGTGCAGGTGTAATACCCAGAATCCTCTGCTTTCACAGAGCGCAGCACCAGTGTACCATTAGCAAGAATGAGCCTGTGGCCATCCAGAGCCAAAGGGATTGCAGAGTCTTCACTGAAGCAGACATCAGAGAAAGAAAGTGATTATTAATGATGCTCTTGTTAATAATAACAAACAAACAAACAAACAAATAATAATAATAAAATAATTTTACATATAATTCATATATTATTATAAATAAAGAAAAATAAATTCTTATATAGAATTTATACAATTAAAAATTTAAATTAATGTATAATATTTAAAATAATACATTATTATTATTATTATTATTCTGGCATGGAGGTGGAGGGACACTAACCTATCTTTGGTCCACTTGATGGTGGGTGTGGGCTCACCCACAGAGCTGCATGGCAAGCGTACCTCTTTCATCCAAGGGGTGGTCACTTTGCCACCAAATGATAAAATTTTTGCCGGTGCTTGTGGAGAAGGATCGAAAGAAGGGTCAAATGTTAGATATGAAAGGCTGAAACCTTGGCCCAGTATTTGTACCTGCAATGAGAAACTGGTCAAGGGCTGGGGTTTAATAACACTAGAATCTCTTTATGTCGCCACTTGTATTTTCAGATGGAATTTAAACCTCCTACAGATGAGGAGGAGTCAGGCTTGTCGATTAAGAAACCATACAAAAGAGCTTCGCTCTGGGACACCTGACAGTGTGCTCACCACACATTTTGCTCTTAGAGTGCTCACCTTTCCCTGCAGGCTCCACGGTGACCTTCTCGCTGATGTTACCTCGGCCAGCGGTGGTGACAGCCGCAGCCCAAATGAGGTACTGCTGCCCACGAATGAGGTGCGTTATCCGGTAGAAAAGCTGCTCTGGGTTAGCCTCGTACTCGCTGGGGGCCTAAGAAAAGTGACCAAAACAATATACAGTTATCTCTTGCTTAACCGGGTTAATTTGTTCTGTGAAATTGCCCTGTTATGCAAATTATCATTGTGAGGGGATTGAATTACCATTTTACTTCTTATGGCAAAAAAAAAAAAAACAGTTGATTCCCAGACAAAAAGACCTGTCACATAAAATTTATTAAAAAAACAAATTAAAAGTTATGTTTATGATGACAATGTTAACACCAACGTATTTTATAATATAATTTGCTCACATATATTTACAGCATATCATGAAATATCCTAAATGCTCCTCAAGACTTCTGCCTATGTCACTCTGAAAAGCAATGTAGCACTTGTAACTTCAGCTGTAATTCATTCAACTATGCTGTTCGAGGCATGTGTTTGACTCCAGATGATCGTTAGGGTGAGGCTTCATTTACGCGAGTGTAAGGTTATTCATGGTATTAAAGCTGTTCATACGACTGCGCACAGCTGAGTGCTTGCGCTAGACCAAAGGGATGCCAGAGGAGGGGGAATGTCATCATCACCGTTTATGTCAACCTTTCCAAGCAGTAGGAGGGTGTGAGACCCTGCCAGACAGAATCCATCCATTCCCTGTGTTAAAGTTCCTCACTGTCATCCCTGTCCAGTCACTGTTTCTGTAAACGCCACCAATAAAAGCACACGTTCCATACGCCCTCAGCCCTGCTCTCTGAAAGAATGCATATTTTCACAATGGTTTAAATAATCGTGAGATGTTCATTTCTATAAGAAGCAAGATTTGCAAGCCACTTCCTAATACCCCGATACCGAATACTCTGATACCCTTAATCACGATACTTACTCTTAATTGCTCCAGTAAAAATGATTCAGCTCTGTAAATGAGTAAATCACTGCGACTAGCTTAACAGTGTAAGAAATATATCAGTACAATGCTTTAAAGGAGGGCTGCACTGTGAAGTTTACCACATACATGTGCTTCTGAATGGCTGTTGATTGAAATATCATGTGGTTCTTGGAGCGAAGTAAGACGACCGCATGATGGGTACAAATTCCATTGCACTGAATTATAAAATGAGCATATGAGGGACGGTTGTATATCATAAATACTGCTACTTCTCCTCGAACCAGCAGCTGTGAAAATTACTTTGGCTCCATGGTCGGTATAATACCGGCTTCAGGTGACTCACATCGAAACACGGAGAACTTGCACTCAAATGAGAGGTGAAAAGAATGACAATAATGCCAAAAGAGCAAGGTGCGAGAGCAGCTTGATGCAAAGACACTACAATGTGGAAATACGAAAGCACCGAGTCATTGCTGACACAGCAAAATTTAAAGCAGTTTTAAAAGAAATACCTCATGTGTAACTCAGCAGAGAGGTCTGAGTGGGGGAACACTCAAAGTGATGTGGAATTTTCCTGATTATTGATATTTTGCTTGTGCTTGGATACTTCACTGGAACATCTCTGGTTAGGTGTCTTCGGAGTATTACAGCAGAGCCCCTCCAGCAACATGTTCGTAATCATCACACTGCCTGCATCACTCTCATATGAGGAGAGCAGGTACTACTGTGCTTAGAAGGGCTGCTTTTGGAATTAAAGGTTGCAGGTTCAAATCCCACCGCTGACTGTACTACCCTTGAGCAAGGTATTTACCCTGGACTGCTCCAGTAAAAAAGATCACCCAACTCTAAAAATGGGTAAATAACTGTAAGCTGTTCTGGAGAAAAGCATCAAATAAATTATTAGTGATATCAGATTAGATTAGATTAGCGATACTGCTGACATCACCCACAGGTGACTTTTTTAACCCAACAATTTTACTGCGGCCCATATGTATTTCTCTTCCAGGCAATCTCCCACCTAGTGATCTCCTTCACCTTCTTCTATGTGCACCCAAGAGATTGCGTTTCTCTCACTTTCCTGCACAGAGGCACACACTGCTCTGCGTGAAACATAACGCACATAGTTTTTAGGCTTGTATAAATTCATGTTCTGATACAATATCTTTTACAGTGGATGTTCTGTTATTTTGTCAGCTGGCCATTTGAAGTCCTGTAGGTAATTCTGTGCCGTCTCTCCATATCTTTTCTCTTCCCACTTTTCCCTCAGTCCTCTTAATTTAATCCCTTTTTCGAACACCTATTTCTCTCCTGTTCAGAAATCTTTGTCCATTGCCTTACAGTGTCTATTCCCCCTTTCCTTCACTCTTCCAGGCTTGGCTCAGAGACAAGAGACAGCAGGGGAGGGAGGGAAGCGGATGGTGGTGGTGGTGGGGGGGGTGCAGGGCGGTGTAACGGATATTAAAATATTCCTCCAGCATGGAGAGAATCGTGATCTGGGGAGTGATAGAAGGAGATAATGAAAAGAGGGAAAAAAAAAGCACTCCGCTCTGTGTGCCCGACACCCCCTCCCTCTATTTCTACACTCACACTGATTTACTAATAATTGTCCATAAGGAAAGGAAAAATGAGAAAAGGGGTTTGAAATCTGCGAATGACAGAAACAGAAAGAGAAAGAGAGGAAGCACGAATCCCGAGGAATTTTTCGATAAATTGTACGGCCGTCGAGAACGGAGCGGTGCCTCCGCATAAACTATGAAAGAAATGTCAAATACTGTTGTGTGCGTTCTGACTGAACTGTGCAGTACAACGCTTCTGATGCGGGGCTGCGTCTGCTGCGTGTTTGCGTTCTGGTGCTGCGCTACTAGCCCAGTACGTGCGCAAAAATGAGCTTCTGACACAGCAGTGTGTGCATGTGAGCCTGCTCTCCAGTTCATTTGCATACCTCCATCTCATCACGTTGCCAGGACAACCTCATCTCTTCATCGGAGAGGGTGGGAAGCAAAAACACCGTGTGCTCAACCGCACTAACCACGCACGCAATCGCACGGGCCCTCAGACGCACGTACAAGCGCCAATAAACGCGCAACTCTTCGGAAAGTGCGTCGCAAACTTCGCGCGCCCCTGGACGCGCGCACAGTGGCAAACACGCAATCGCACAGGTAAACTCCCAATCCTCAACTCACCGGCTGGCCAGATCCAAGGGTAGCACAGTAAATGGTGTACTTGCGGATGATACCATTGGGTTTGGTTGGGGGTAGCCAGGAGACAACCACACTGTTGGGTGAGGAAGGGACAGCTTTGATGCCAGCTGGTGGACCTGGATCTGGAAATGGAATGACATTGAAAGACCCATGTTAGGCATCACTTACTGCATGTGGATACATTTCTCCTGGTCCAATTTTAAGCAGTAGTACAGTAGCAACTGCTGGAGTTATAGCAGCACATGTCTGAGCTGTTCCAGTTAGACGCATCTGTGTCACCTTTCAGACTACCTGTTTTCTTTAGCATGCGCACACACACGCACGCACGCACGCACGCACGCACGCACGCACGCACGCACGCACGCACACACACACACACACACACACACACACACACACACACACAGGCTGAAGCTGCTCATCCCAAGTGGGGTTGCAGCGCGCCGGAGCCTAACCCAACAATACACGGCGCAAGGCTGGAGGGGGAGGGGATACACCCAGGACGGGACGCGAGTCCATCGCAAGGCACCCCAAGCGGGACTCGAACCCCAGACCCGACAGAAAGCAGGAGCCAGCCAAGCCCACTGCACCACTGCACCACCGCACCCGTCTTCTTTACCAAGCATTCCTGTTTCTTCTTTAGGGAGCCGCTGGGTTCCGTTTCGTACCACTTTACACGTCTGTGAAACATCCCTCATGGCTCGTCTGGCACAGTATATTCTATTCGAGGGTACTGATTATGAATGCGCAACGAAAAAGTCTTTCGTGTCCTCCGGTTTCTGAATGATTTGAGGGTAACGATGGTTTTGGGACATCCGAAGATTCGCTTCCTGCGTTACAGCAAGTGTGCAAAACTGCAAGTGTGACATGAGCTGTAAAGTGAGCAGGAGCTGTCTGTAGCTTTAGCAGTCCTAGGACATTTAAGCAGCTTTTGCAGGAGCTGTCTGCAGCTTTGCAAGCTGCGTAACTTCGAAGGCCGATAGCAGCGTGAGGGCTGGGAAAGGAACTGAAGCTGTCATATAAGTTCATTCGGACACAGCTCAGCTATTTTCACCTGCTGCAGATGCACAGTATCTCACTCATTTACTGTTCATTCCTGTCCGATTCTCCATTGAACGTTACACACACACACACACACACACACACACACACACTTTCTGAACCGCTTGTCCCATACGGGGTCGCAGGAAACCAGAGCCTACCCAGCAACTCAGGGCATAAAGCCAGAGGGGGAGGGGACACACCCAGGATGGGACACCAGTCCACCACAAGGCACCCCAAGCGGGACTCGAACCCCAGACCCACCGGAGAGCAGGACCCGGTCCAACCCACTGTGCCACGGCACCCCCCTGCATGTTACACAATCACATTAAAAACAAGCTTTATTGAAGGGACTTGTACGTGACAGTTTAAGTAGCAGAAGACCATGTACATATTTATGTTTGAGGCTATGGTTAAAGACAGAAAAACTGGGAATCATGAAGTTCCCTCAATAGGTCTGACCAGGGCCCACTGTGTGGCGGGTCTGGGGTTCGAGCCCCGCTTGGGGTGCCTTGCGACGGGCCGGTGTCCCGTCCTGGGCGTGCCCCCTCCCCTTCGGCCTCGCGCCCTGTGTTGCCGGGTCCCGACCCCGCTCGGGACAAGCGGTTATTGACATTGATTGGTTGTTTGGTTGATTGGTAAAATATCCATCCATCATTAATTACTACTTGCCCAATTCAGGGTCAGGGTGGACCAGTGACTATCTCAGAAATACACTAATCCATCAGAAGGCAACCACATACACCCTCAGTCAGCAAGAAATACACACACTAATGGCAATTCAGAGTCACCAATTCACATGTCGGCGCGTGCCATCTCACAATGTGACCGACAGTCATTGAGCAAAATCAAGCGAACTGCTTGGAAGCACTATTACATCATGCCATATTAACATGGTAAGAAGTTCACAGACATGGCGGTGAAAATCAGCCAAGTGTAAAAACACTCCGAGCTGGCGTCTGAGATATCAAATGTGGACTCCGAAAGGTCAGGGGAAGCTAGAAACAGCCCTGAAACAGTAACAGTGCATCCTGCACCTAACTTGTCAGGGTGAGTAAGTCAACAAAACATAACAAACTGAGAGCTAGAATAAAGGCAGCCCCAAGGAACGCAACATGGCTTCGGGCAAGCGAGTGCCGAACACACCACTCATCCCAGTCACAGCTCCATATGTTGGCAAGAAGCCCAGGGCTACAGAGTAGGATTTGATCTCAGTGGCCTGTGAGCGTGGAGGGAGCAACCGCTGCGCAGGCTGACAGTCCACATTACCGAGGTTTTGGAACTCGGCTGTCCATACGCGTTTATCTCCCCCCCGTCGACGTGTTACGGCAGGTTTTGGCAATATGTGGCTACATCACCATGCCAACAAGTAGAAGGGTACAGCAAAGGGATGTATAGTAAAACAGGTTTAGTTCGAAATATATGTATTTCATAAAATGTACATGTTTTCTTGCCTCCTTCTCCTCTCTTGATTTCCCAAAGTCTGACTCCATTCATCTGCTACATCCGTGACTCCTTCCTTCATTTAACACCCCCCAGGGAGAAAGGGGGACAGAGATAAAGCTGTAATCCCACCTCGAACAGTGTAAGCACAAAATTAATTCTCTGTAATCCATGAAGAATTAATCCCTTTCTTTGTGTAAGGAACACTATGCAGGGAAAGCACGCCCCCCCCCCCCCCAGCTCCTTCCCCGCCTTTGGCCATCAAGACCAAGCCTCTTAATTCTCATTAGCACTGGTAATGGCACATCAGCCCATAAATAAGCTTTAATCATTGGCCATGCTCATACGCCCCTCCTCCTCACACACCTCCCAACCCCCTCTCAAGCCTACGGCTGCTGTAGCTTTACTGTAGAGACAACGGTTTCATGAATTCAATTTGGCCTTCCTTTTTCAAAATCTGATTATGAAGTATAAGAGGGACCATTATTCTTAACTCTCTATTTTAGTAAATAACACCATTAAAATTACATCTGATAACGTACAAGTCGGTTATTGTTCAAAAGGGACACTTATGCTGTTCCTGCTATCTTACAGTAGAATAAAAACTGTGGACCTTGGAGGTTTCTTGTTTGTGTATAATTTAGAATATTCATCTGCATTTCATTACAGTCCAGTAGGAATTTATGGAACTGCATCAGTTATGTGTTAAAGAGTATCTGAGAGTGAAAACTACATCAGTCATTTGCCTCTTGATGTCATAGTGACACATAACCAGAGAGATAAAACATTGTCTTCAAATAGGAACCCCACAGATTTCCTGTCAAAGGACAAATTCCCATTGTTTAAACTGTACTGCAGTGGTGAGTCATGACAAATTCCCTGCTGTGCTCCGTTTTGATAAACCACAAAATTTGCCGCTTAGATTATTTAATCTTTTTCCTCATTAATGTGAATGGTTGTCTGTGGACATATGCAAGTATATATGTAAAAGTGTCAGCATTCACGCTTGTTGGTCGAGATGTACGATAGTTTTAGGCACGTTTGCGTGAATGAGGGGTGGAGCAAAATTATGGAATGGATGCAATCTTTGAAGGACACACACACACACACACATTATCAGAACCGCTTGTCCCATACGGGGTCACGGGGAACCGGAGCCTAACCCGGCAACACAGGGCGCAAGGCTGGAGGGGGAGGGGACACACCCAGGACGGGACGCCAATCCATCGCAAGGCACCCCAAGCGGGACTCGAACCCCAGACCCACCGGAGAGTAGGACTGCAGTCCAACCCACTGCACCACCGCACCCCCTCCTATGAAGGACAGTACTATTAAAAAGTATTGGATCAGATCTTGTAGTCAGTTCTTTTAGTGTACGAATGGTGCCTGCCAGAGAAAAAAGTGGCACCAGTATTGTTTTTATGTCATTTCCTTGGTGAGGAAGACAATGAATTGTGCAATCGTAGGTCTGAAAATTAACTGCCCCTTTATAGTCAATTACTTGTTCAGTAACTTGCTGCGGCACCTTCTGCTGGAATGACTGCAACTGAATGCTTCCCGTGGCTATTGACCAGGGTCTCACATCACTGTGGAGGAATTTCGGCCCACTCTTCCATGCAGAACTGCTTCAGCGCAGAAACATTTGCGGGCTTTCGAGAATAAACAGCTCTTTTCAGGTCTTGCCACAACATTTCAAATGGGTTCAAGTCAGGGCTTGGACTAGGTCATTGCATAACTTCAGCTTTATTTTTTTCTCAGCCATTATCATGTTAACTTGTTTGTTTAAGGTCAGTGTCTTACTGAATGAACCAGCTGCACTTCAGATTCAACTCATGGACTGATGGCCTAACATTCACCTCTAGAATTTTCCGATAAAAAGAGGAATTCATAGTTCCTTAAATGATACAAAGGTACACAGGTTCTGTGGCAGCAAAAACATCCCCAGACAATTACACCACCACCACCATGCTTCACTGTTAGTAGAACGTTCTTCTCCATACTATGTTTTTACCAGACATAACAGGGTCCATGTCATCCAAAAAGTTATACTTTTTATTTATCAGTCCACTGTACATTCTTGAAAAAGTCTTGAGACACTGAGGTCCTTTTGCTGAACTGTAATTGAGCTTTCATGTTCTTTTTATTGAGCAGTGATTTCTGCATTGCCAGTCTGCTTTGAATCATATTTTTGCACAATGTCTTTCACATTGTGGTCATGAACATTAAGTTCAGCTTAGATAAAAGAAGCTTGGAGTTCCCTGGGTGCTTTTCTGGGGTTCTTTTTGAGCTCATTAATAATTTTACACTGGCTCCAAGAGACATTTTGGCAAGAAATGGCTGTGTTACCCTGTCCAGATTTGGTGGCTTCAGCAACTTTTCTCTAAAGGTCTTCAGAAACTTCCATTGAGCATGGCATGACGTGCCTCTGTCAGTCTCTGTTTCGCCAAGTGAACTTTTGCTGTTTAGTGTTTCAGCGGTTGAAAAACACACTGGACAAACCCTGCCCAAATCAGGCCAGACTGTATGCAAACAGCTGACTCCAATTACCCCTTTTAAATAAGTTTATTAAAATTAATTCCTTTTTCACACCTAGGATTACAGTCTTATTATTTTCCATGTCAAAGAAACTGGCATGAAAATAGTACTGGTATAATTTTTTTGTCTCAGGCTCCATTCACATACTACTAAAACTGACAAAGATCAAAATGTAACATCAAATGTAACATCAAAAAGCTGCAAAAAATAGAGAAAAAATTTAAAGAGGGTGTGTTGCCGGGTAGGCTCCGGTTCCCCGCAACCCTGTATGGGACAAGCGGTACCGACAATGTGTGTGTGTGTGTGTGAATAGTATTTCATGGCACTATAACTATCAAACACAAAGGTAGTTGGTAATATTAAGTATCAATTTTTCAAGTATGAAAGTCTGATAATCAAGACAGCTTCTGAAACAATAAGATCCAGCTAACATTTTTTAAATCACAGCAAAATGGTGCAAAAACTGCAAATGCACCAGTCACTAAGCTGCTAAATTATTTAATATGGCAAGAGGCAGAGTGTCAAAACTCATAACAGCTTATGCCAAACAAGAAGAAACTGGACTTTGCAAGAGGAACAGTGAAATCTAGAGTAAGTACCTTGAGAGCGATAGGTGTGACTATCCAGAAATGTCATAACACTCCACACACACACACACACACACACACACACACACACAGACAGAGTCTGAAACCACTTGTCCCAAGCAGGGTCACAGCAAACCAGAGCCTAACCCAGCAACGCAGGGCACAAGGCTGGAGGAGACACACCCAGGACAGGACGCCAGTCCATCACAAGGCACCCCAAGCAGGACTCAAACCCCAGACCCACCAGAGAGCAGGACCCAGGCAAGCCCACCATGCCACCACACCGTCACCATCATAGCACTCCTTAAAATAAAATTCTTGTGGCTTACCACAAAGTACAATCAACACCTCAGTAACACAGTACTGAAAAAAAAAACTGCATGTTGTAAGCTTTGCAAAGCTGGTTTATACAGTAGCCACCTGGAAACCAACTGCATTCAAGTTAATTTGGTCAGAAAATCAGGACTTTGAGTAATAGCACAAAATATGGTCAGCTGAGGACTGGAAAAAGTAAAATCATCATCTCATGAGCTGTCTTTTCCCCCTTTTTGTATTCGGATAATGTTTATGTTTAGAAAAAGCCAAAGGCTGCATTCAACACGCAGTGTCCGTTGTTAACCGTTAAGCATGTTGACTGGTCCGTGATGGTATGGGCACTTATATCACGGGATTCACTGGGTCCCCTCTGCACGGTCATTTAAAGAGCAAGGCATTTCATGTCGGTTTAGACAGCCTCCGTTTAATTCTTGGAAGTAATGTTTTCTCAAGATTTTCCCATTTTCCGAGACAATTAAATCCCCGTACACAATACTAAAAGTATGGATTCGGAAATCAAGATCGTTGCTGCCAAGATCAAGTGCATTCTAATCAGTAACCTAAATCTCACCGAATGTTTACAAAAAATTGCAGTGTGGAGTTGTTCTCCTGGTCCATCATAAAGCAACCAGAGGCATTAGTTCTCAAAGAATTATCCAGTATGCCACTATACGGAGGGGGGGGTGTGGTGGCATGGTGGTGCAGTGGGTTGGACCGGGTCCTGCTCTCCAGTACATCTGGAGTTCGAGTCCTGTTTGGGGTGCCTTGCAATAGACTGGCGCCCCATCCTGGGTGTGTCCCCTCCCCCTCCAGCCTTGTGCCCTGTGTTGCTGGGTTAGGCTCCAGCTCACTATGACCCCGCTCGGGGACAAGCGGCTTCAGACAACGTGTATGTGTGCGCATGCCGCTATGCGCACTTTAAGGCTTCTGTGACAAGAAAGTCTGAAGTTGCTCTGACAACAAAGATGGCCATTATACTTAGCAGCTACTTGATTTTCAGGAACACACACACGCTTTCTGAGCCGCTTGTCCCATACGGGGTCGCGGGGAACCGGAGCCTACCCGGCAACACAGGGCATAAGGCCGGAGGGGGAGGGGACACACCCAGGACGGGACGCCAGTCCATCGCAAGGCACCCCAAGCAGGGCTTGAACCCCAGACCCACTGGAGAGCAGGACCTGGTCCAACCCACTGCGCCCCCCTGATACATTCTGGCGTTATTTTTACGATTGCTGCACGGGTGTACTCACAGTCTTCCCGGGTTTCGATGTAGAGCACATTGCTGCGCACCCCGTCTCCAGCCTGCGTGTACGCCAGCACCTGCACACTGTAGTTTGTAAACTTCTCAAGGCCCTTCAGCTCCACCTGCTCCCTGGTGGTGGTGATGTTCTGCATTTCTCCCCATTCTGAGAGGACGGTTGGGGCGAAGCGGTGGGACGAGGAAGGGAGAGAACAGAGCAAAATGTCCAACGAATACGTGAATGTTAGTTAGTCTCACGCATCCTGGAAAAGAAATGAACAGAAATACTCATGCGAAGTCATCCAGAGACACGCCAGGGTTGAACTGCTTACACCCGGTACAACCACATACCACACAGATGTTACAATGGATGTGGTTGTCAGTTGGAAGGCCCACAAGGAAGCCCTGCACATACATCACAAGTTACTTTATTTCAGCTCTAAAAAAAAAAACACTCATCTCCCAGCTTAAGAACCAAATTCCTGTCTATTTTAACAAAAAAACTAGAGCCAGACAAACAGAGGATCACACAAACACTAAAAATCAGTGCGATTTCCTAATGTATGCCCTGGATTATAACTAAAAACATATAAATAGGCTCTGAGAGACTATGTCTATCGCACGCTATCCGACACAAAGAACAAACTATAAGGTCAGGTGGAATAGTTACGTAACTGTAATTACTGTCATCCGACCCCTACCGTACCCACCTCCATCAGGGAATAAGGACCAGTACACCACACGGTACCCCTTCAGCACCCCGTTTAGAGTCATCCGCGGGGGCTCGGACCACGTGATGACCGCTTCATCCGAGGTGACGCTTATGGCTCGCACATTCTGGGGTGGTTGGCTGGGCACTGCAGAGCGGGCAGAGGGTGGCAGTTGCCGGTTATCGAGAGCATCGCATCATTTAAGAAAGATGATTTCTCGTCCTCTCTCGCAAAATACAACTTTAACATGATCTGGTTTACGCAGAGTTTCAGAGGAAGCACAAATGGAGAAATAAAGGGAGAAGGTAGAACGAGAGAGAGAGAGAGAGAGAGAGAGAGAGAGAGAGAGAGACGGAAAAGGAGGGAGTAAGATAGAAGAAGATTAATGGAAGTGCTTATTGAAGAGGCCGTGGGGCCAGACTCTATACTGCCCCCCTAGACAATCTTTAAACTAACTGCCAGTTAGGAAACAGCATTACCGCCACTATAACAACTCATTCATAACAGTTTACACCGCCTGTATGCCAAGGATGGGCACAAGAGGCAGACAGAAAGAGAGAAATATAGTGTATAGAGGGAGAAAGAGGGTGATGGGCGAAGGAAAGTTGCTGCCGCGAAAGGTTGGCGAGGTGTGAAGAACAGCACGAGGCAAATGCTCTGGACACAAGAAATGAGAAACAAAAGCAAATTAAAGCAAACAAGCCTAAGCTGGGGAGTGGAAGGTTGAAGCTGGTGTGAAGAAGAGGGGAAAAAGATGAAAAGCAGCACTGCAGAGACAAAGCACTCAGCTGCATGGTAATTACAGCTGGGAGAAATAGGAACACAATAGACAGGCTAATTATACATACATATTTTCTATCGTTGTTATTATTATTATTATCATTATCATGATCGATATCACCATCATTACGCCTTCCATCAAGGGAGGGATGATGGGGGGCGATGGGGGAGTCGGGGGGTAGAAAAGTCAGTGTTGTGTGCCTTTAAATCTGTGCTTTTACATTTGAAATGCCATGACACTCAATGAGGAAACATGAGGGATTCTCCGGAGATTACGGCGGAGACATAGTTCATGAAGTATGTAAGTACAAAAATTAGTTGAACGTGTATTGGATGTACTGGTTCTGGGAAAAAAAAAAAAAAAATCTCAAAAGGCAAGTAGCTAAAATTAGAAAGTCAAAGAAACTCAAAGCTGGTGTTTCAAATAACAATAGTGTCTCAGCCCTCTTGTTCTGTGACAGTCAAACTGATTTGTTGATTAAGGGAATAAGGGGTGATGTATGTAGGCGATGGAAATACTCTTTTATCTCTTTTTAATGTGCGCTTATGCGTGCATGAGGGAAAGGGCATAGAGAAATTAGGAGGGATTCGTTTAAGAACGTATTAAATTTTGTGCAAACTTAATATTGTAATTTAAACTGTCAAAACAGCAAAATAAGTTTGGGACCCTGGCCAAGAAATATTCGAGACGTCTGAGATGCAGCTCGGCATGTATGGGCGCGCTAAGTGGGACAAAGGACGTTTGTTCTGAAGAGCTACTGATTCAGATTAATGTTACATCTTTGTGTTAAGCTCATTTGAACCGAGATAAAATGCTTCATAAATCCCGTGCCTCAATATAACTTTTATTATCTTGTCTCTTTTCCAGTCCCCTCGTTCATTCCCTCCAACCCCAACCCCAACCCCAACCCCAACCCCAACCCCAACCCCATGGTTTCAGTCCGTATTTTTATGCTTCCCCTCTTTTCTTATTTCTCACTGTCTCCCTTTTCCCTCTCGTTCCCCTTTCCCCGTCCCCTTGTCTGCGCTGTACCATCCTCCAGGGTTGTGGCGTTGATCTCCGAGCTGGATGGCCCGGTTCCGGCCCGATTGAAGGCCTGGACAACCACTCCATACTGGGCAAACTTCTTCAGGTTGTCCAGGGTGTAGACCTCACTGTCTCCCGTGGCTTTCATCTCCACTATGCTGTATTGGCCGTTGCTGCCTGGCCCGTTCTCACGGTACCCGATCTGATACCCCCGTATCACCCCGTTCTGCAGCTCTTTCTTTGGGGCCTGGGGAAAATTAAAATGCAGACAGAGAAAGAGCGTGAAGGGATTTAATTTTCAAAAGGTCATACCAAGTATGATACGTAATCTGACATTATAAAACGATCAGCTGTAACGAGAAAGAGTGCCAATGAGACACGGTGGAGTCTGACGGAAAGCGGTATACTTCATCGGGAACAGGGTACCTTCCAGGTGACACGGATGCTTTGCGATGTCATGGGTTGCAGGACAACGTCCATCGGAGGACCATCGGGTTCTGGTTCAGGGAATTCACAAATTAGCAACATAGCATGTTTTATTTTTAGTCTTAGCGTTTCAAAAACTGTGATAGGTCAACCATTCTCTGCGACATATTTTAGTACGGTTCTGAAACAAACAAACACACATGCGTTGTTTATCCCATGCAATGTATGCAAGTAAGTCCATAGCAAGTCGGCTGGCGCTCATGAGTATGTGCCTTGGGCGCGTGTCCGAGTGACGTACGCGCTTCCTCCGTGCTGATGGTCAGCTCCTTGCTAGGCTGACTACGGCCAATCTTGTTATAGGAGTACATGCGAATGCTGTAGACAGAGGCCGGGTGCAGCTCCACAATATTTGCTTGGTTGTTGGTTGGTGAGATATTCCGTGTCGTATATTTAAAGTCCCAGGTATCTGGAGAGAAACACGTGTCATGTTAGTTGAAGAAACCCAATCCGAATGCCACTGGCAAGTAAAAAAAAAAAAAGAAAAAAAAAACAAATGTGCTCATAGACGTAAATCAAAAACATCTGAATTCGCATAGCTGTAATTAACGAGAGCTGCTGGAGGAAATAAGAGGAGAGGGGTCAAAACCTAATAGCACCATCCTGACAAAACTGTACATAGTACTGGAATGTGCCACAAGTACAAATACGAGTACGGATGTAGCTGTTATGTAGCTGTAATACCGTGGTTCTTCAAATTGGGAATATTTGAGGCTTGAATTTTCAAAAATAGTGATGTCTTCCAGTTTATTTATGTAAAATTTTTCTTTATTTATTTATGTCACTGTGAAGACCAGTGTTTTCATGGCTCTCGAACGATCTCTCCAACACACTCAAATTGGAGTGTTACAGTTAAACTTCAACGGTGTTTACAGTTTGTGTTGTTTTCTTTCATAACAAGATGATGAATATTACCGACTTTTTTTGTGATGAATTAGTCAACAATCAGCATGTAATGGATTTTATAGACAGAAAGTTATTTTTATTTATTCAGATGACACTTTTCCCCAGGCTGAGTTACATTGTTAGATACAGTAAACACCCAAAAATCATTCCTCCTTATATGCATACTTGAAACATATACCTTTGGGATGTGTTAAGGAGCACACTCAAACTTTGCATACAGAGCTGGGTTCCAATCCCTGTCCACATGTACAACCCATGCGTTATGGCACTAGCGCTACCCCTGATCTGCCGTGCCATCGTTGTAAGCCACTCCATCGTGCAATTTTGTCGATATTATAAAGCCAGGCAAATGCAAAGAACATGGGCAGCAGAACTGGTTGTCTTGATAATTCTGACTTTTTAAAAGTCTTGCCGCTACGAGCAGGATTCGAACCTGCGCAGGGAAACCCCATTGGATTTCGAGTCCAACGCCTTAACCACTCGGCCATCGCAGCCCCATACGCAAAGTGCTTGGTTGTAGTTTTCATGTGGTTGAAGTATTGCATATTGTAATTAACTCTAAGCATATCGGACTTCTGTACAGAAGATAATGTGAAAACTTAGTGCTGGATGGTGTGTCACGTGGACAGCGCGCTCAGGGAAATGAGCCTTTCGAGCCCCGCACACCTTTATGTGAGCAATCGATCAGCAGCTGGGGGCTGTCAAGGACCTGTGTTTTCAGTCATTTTTAAAATTATTGCCAGTTTTGGAAATAATCCAGCTGGACATTCATGAATAAATAAATAAAGAAAAAAATAAATAAATAAATTTCATATATATAGTTTAGTGTACACAACGATGAAGTGAGTGGGGGACGCGGCGGACTTTGCCGGGTCCCACTCTCCGGTAGGTCTGGGGTCCAAGTCCTGCTTGGGGTGCCTTGCAATGGACTGGCGTCCCATCCTGGGTGTGGGTGGCTAGAAAGTACCAAAACATTCTAGAAAGCATCAGATCCTAAAAGGTACTGCAGTATTTGGTGCTTGGAACCCAGTGCCAAAATCCACCAAAATGTTCTAATTTCAAGAATGTAATATTTTCCTTAAAAACTGACATATAGTATGAACTAACACCAAAAGAATCCTTGATCTAACAAAACTGAATGCAAACACGCAGTCTGAAACCGGTCATCCCGAACCGGGGCCCAGCCCAGCATCACAGGGCACAAGGCTGGAGGGGGAAGGGACACACCCGGGGGGGGATGCCAGTCCATCACAAGGCACCCCGAGCAGGACTCAAACCCCACACCTGCCAGAGAGTGGCACCCAGCCAAACCCGCTGCACCACCACATCCCTTGCTTAAAGCTCAATGGAATTACAAAAAATCGACAATAAAATTTCCGTTTTGTTAACTTGTGTTACCACTGAAGCAACAATAATATTGACCACTTAAACTGTAATTTATACGTGTAGCTGATGCTTTTCTCCAAAGCGACTTACAGTGTGAAGTTTGTACAGTAAGCTCCTTATGAGGATTTACCCTTTTGTTTAGCTGGATCATTTTTATGTATTTACAGCTCTACTGGAACAATTCGGCACGCACTTCTCTCAAGGGCACAAAGGGCAGGAAGTGTCAGCAGCGACACTTTAAACCGGGACCTGAGCTGGACCGAGAGGTTCTGCGGCACAGACCCGGACCTCTGCGTTATCGACCCCTTATTGATCTGCACTTAGTCCCGAAAGAGACTCTGGAGACTTTAGGAACAAACCGCTTCTTAAAGACTTCCAGTCCCAACTGTATTCATAAGCTGAAGGGGTAGGGTACTGTACTGCACTATTACCACTTCTGTGGTAAGAGAGTAGAAAAAACTTGAGAAGAGCCAAGTTTCCTTTTTTCTAAAACGTATAACATGTTACTTTCTGTCCTGGATCATCTTTGAATTCTGTAATTTGCAGTATTATTTTTTTACGTTAGAAAAACCGACATTTAAATAAGAACTGAACTTTACCTCATCCATGGTGGCTGCAGCCTATAGACATACCGACTAGTACAGTTTTTTTCAGCGTACAGAAAGTGCTCCAATCACAGGGTCCTTCAGAGAGAAAATCCACTTTCACAGCTTATGAAAATATACCTTTTTTTGTACAACTGCTTTACGATTCGGTACAACTGCATTTTGCCCCTTATGTGGTCATTTGCTTCCACGGTGGTTGGGAAAAGAGCTCACATAAAAACACCAGCTATTTCAGTGCTGTTTCAGAGAGTGGCAGCTTTTCAGAAGGAGCAACTTAATCCCCAAAAAAACTTTTGTTTTTTTTCACTGAAAAAAAAGTCACTTCATTGGCAGCACAGGTGCTGCTCAGCTTTCAGACTCCTGTAAACTGGTGTAAGGACAGCTGCGTGGAAAGAAATTTTAAACATTAAAAGTGAGATCTGTAAAAACTGCTGAAACACTTTCTGTACTTCCGTGTTTCCTCTCTCGAGTGTGTCTGCAGTACTCCAGATGGTTGCTTTAACAGTGTCCCAGAGTTTCAAACTCTGCATTTAAAACCCATATAAAAAAGGTACCATGCTGAACACCTGCTGCGAAAAAGAAGCCTTTTCGTAGCCACATGTTTTTAATACAAAGACAAAAACTCAGAAGCATCACAGCTTAAAATCCAAGCTGTCCGAGAATAAATTAAAGCAAAAATTTTCTTAAAAATACAATAAGATAATCAATAAGATGAAGGGATAATGAAAGAGACTTTAAACAGATACTGCATTTCTCCATTAGTATGGGGTACCCCCAGCAGAGAGAAGCTCAAGTGCAGTTTCTTCAATGCGCTCTCAAACTATGATTAAAATATAAAAGTGGGTTATCTACATATGACATATAGAAATAATTTTTCAAACAAATATTAGAACATTTGTTAGCGTTACCATTGTCAAGTACAAAAATAGCTTTAAGTTTAGTATTTTAATTAAAGTGACATTTTTAGTCAGGAAAACCTTTTTTTTTTTTTTCCAAAAGAAAATATAATAATTCAACTGCCCCACAACAGGAATTCACCTAATCAGATGATTTCCTGGCACAAATTAACCTCGTTATGTAAGAAATGAGTATAATCCGTGATATCGTAGTTTTCTGAAGTAGTCAGGAATGTTTAATATAGGGTTTCAAGAGACACATTTAGGAATGTGCAGGTTGGAATTTACTGTATAATGACTATGATATGTGTGATGGAGAAGTATCATAATCTTAGTTTCCTGAAGTAGTCAGTAATATTTAATATAGCAGAGACATATTTAAGAATGTGCAGTTTGGGATCTACTGTATAATTAGTGTATAATTATGATCTATGATAGAGAGGCATCAGTGGCAACATTAGCAGGTCATACCAGATTTGTTCTTGTATTCAATGTCGTAACTGGTGATCATGCTGTTGCCATCAAACCTCTGGGTCCAGCGCAGGTTCATGCTCCTGTCCTTCACCTCACGCACCTCCAACTCAGGGGGGTCTGGAGGCTCTGTTTGGGAAAAATAATAATTAGGAGGGGAGGGGGCTGACCACAGTTATCAACACAGCTATCAAACGTATTAATTAAATTCTATTAAAATCAGTTTGTACTAAATAAGACCTCCTTTTTGAAATGTATTAAATTTTAATTAAAATGTATTTAACAACATTAAAAAAAATTATGGCATTAAATGTGTGGAGTTTCACCTGGTATAATTGTATGGAACTGTCACAGGCATTAACAATTTTCAAAACTAGTTAGTTTTCACAGTGAATTTTTGATATTTGAAAAATTCATAAATATCTGATATGTATGTTTTTTGGTATAAATGACTGAATTATGCTGTTCTGGCCAGCGAAAAAAAGGACAAAATATTTTAAAGAAGTAGAATGAAATAATGATTAAAAAGAGCCAATAGATAGTTCTTAGATAGATAGATAGTAGATAGTTCTTTCTTACATCTAGTGAGCAGTATCTCAATGTAATGAGTACCTGTGTAGAAAGTACATTCATACCAGTTTGATTAGTGCTCATGTGCCAAAGTTGGTTACTACATTATAATTCATCTTGCTGTTATGGTTTTGTTGAGTCTTAATATCATGTTTTAGAATTTTTTTGGTAGAGAATCAGTTTTAAAGAGGTCTTCCAGATAATTAAGAATCTCTACGTAAGACCGTTGGTTAACACAAGATAGTCTCACCATGTGTGCTTCTTCTTATGTTGCCTGATGTTCCCTATGAGTGTGTGCTTCTCACCTTGCACAGTGAGCTGGATGAGGCCTCTCCCCTCCCCGTACGAGTTGATGGCGTGGCAGGAGAAGAACACGGAGTCCCCACGCTCTGCTGGTTTGAGCTGGTGGAGTGATCCCCAAGATTAATGGAAAAGGTAAGTGTCCATGCAGCAAACGTCAAATGCCTCACCTTGTACTTTCACTTTCATCACGTTTCCACATCTCTAGAAGTCCACCTGTTGCTTGACTTATCTGCTTAATATCAGTCTATCTATTCTCCATGTGTCTTCACTCCTTTTCCCTAAACTCTCTTGCTTCTGCGTGTCCCATTCTCTTAACCTTCTCACCTTGAGCGTGGAAATGACCTCGTCGCCCTTCTTGTTGATAGTGATGGAGTAGCGCGGGTTCCTCTCGGCATCGATGACAGTGTCCCCTTTCTCCCAGCGGATGATGATAGGCTGTTCACCTCGTGCCGTGCAGTTCAGCTCCTTGTTCTGACCCTTGATTGCTATCGTGGTATTTGGGTGCGAGGTGATCATAGCTGGGACTGGAATACGTTGGCAACAGAAGGGAGGAGGACGGCGGAAGACGATTGAATGAGGTGGGGATTTAAAAAATCAAAAAGAAGAGAGTAAAACGTGTAAATAGATTTCAGATCATGAGATTTATGAAGAGAGTGGTGGAAAAAAAGAGCCAGAGACAGCAGGTGTGTGGACCACCCAGATTACAAAAGGACGACAAAAAGAAAATGAGGATTCCAGCTCTATTATTAGTGGGACTACCTCAAAATACTATTTTATACGTGAATAACCGAGAACTGAAACGCCTTTTCCTTTTTTTCTTGAACCCCTCTGCCCTCCCCTGTAGATTCCCTTGAACTGAAGGAGAGTTGTGTACTATTTATTTTCGTTATTTACTTCTTTGTTATTATGACAGAACTGAGGCAGGCAATAATAAGAAATAATTGGATTAAGAAAAAATATATTTTCCCCCCAAGATTACAGGAGAACAAGGAGCAAACCTTGTCAGTCAATTTACTATTCTGAAGGCAACAATATGTTAAAGTGATATGCCTGTTGAGAATACTAGAAAATACTTTACTCCGTTTCTGAACTGCGAAATGGGACAGTCCACCTCAGACCCACAGGATATGTACAATAATTTGTTGCTACAACATTTATTTGATGTTACTGGCATCTCCTAGTTACACTTTGCTTTCATTATGGTTTTGTAACATATACCCTGAGTATTAATTTATGTATGTCTTTTGGGTAGACGCTTAATGGAAATGGAATAATGGAAATATTTATGACTGTGGGAATACTGAACCTGTTTGAGAAATCAGTTCACATACGAGAAAAGCATCCCTCAGACTTATGCACACGTTATTCCTTTGTAACGTTTTATTTTAATTTATTCATTTTTGTCCTTTTCTAAGCAGATTTCCCCTTTCTTCCCCTTTTTTTCTGTTCACTTTATCCAATTGAGCACTATCATGAGTTTTACAGTTTGTAAGACTGGTTTTCCTCAGGAGTCGATTCAGGAATTGATTGTGATGTCTGGGAAATGCTCTCGGTGCTGTGCATTGATTTGGAAGTCCCATCACTGGCTTCAGAGTAGTGAATAGACTGGCAATGTTTGATCCTATTGATTAAGAGGGAACATCGGTGATTCCAAAGCTGTGCTGCTTACTCTTGACAGTGAGCACCATGCTCTTGCTGATGTCTGAGCCCACGCCGTTGCTGGCCTGGCACAGGTAGTATCCACGGTCCTCCTCCAAAACATGGCGAATCAGCAGTGACCCGTTGGCCATGATCTGGATACGACCCGTTAGCGGTACAGGGTGATACTGCTGGGGGTTTCCAATACCTGCAGGACGATGGAGTTGTTACAGTTAAGGGCACCAATGATCCGCTGCGAGGCTATCATGGTGCAATTTAACAACCAGGCAGATCAATATAAGACATTGTATGGATGAGTGGCCCATTGTAAGTAGTGTATCTAGCAGTGTAAGTCACCCTGGTGAATAAGGTGTGTGGGCTAGTAACACTACACAGTATCCAGTGTAAGTCGCTTTGGAGAAAAGCGTCTGCTAAGCGAATAAATGTAAATGTAAACATTGTAATAGGATGAATGAATATAATTCCATTCTAAAATTTCCAGAACGATGTTGCACTTCAGTAGCAGGATGTTTAAAACAATTCTAAAACTATTTTAAAACTATTATTTTGGCCCTATAAAGAGATTGAACCTGTCATAGCGGAGAAATAAGAGTACCTTTGGCATGTTTCCACATGACTTTAGGAGGAGGGTATCCCTCTACAGAGCAATTGAGGACTCCAGACTTGCCATAGATGCCATCCTGATTATTGGGTTGTACTACAAAACGAGGCGGAACTGCAGCAAGACAGACAGGGTCAGTGCTAAGAGCGGTAACAGTAAATTCCAACTGCCAAAGCTTTACAAAGTCCAGTTTGAGTATGAATTTATTACATCCAAATTTGTCCATTTGGTTTTTTCCTGATTTAAAGTTTTCTCTTTTTCATTTTCCTGATTTAAATTTTAATTTTTAATCAACAGATAATTTTTTACTTAAACTGAATTTATATTTTATATACTCTTTTTTTTTGCTACATAATACATAATGCTATTGTGGAAAAATACAGTATGGTCATCTGCAATAGTAGTTGTGAGCAAAGTGACATAATGGCACTTTTAACATGCTCTTTGCAGATGACTAATTAAAGGGATATGAGGAATATGTTCTAATTTGTAATGAATAGTAAGTTCCAGATACTGGATTTAAAGCCATAGCCCCATTCCCCCACATGCTCATCATACTTCTCTCCAACCTTACCTGTGACGATAAGTTGTCTCTCCCAGCTAACTGTGGCAGCATCATTGCTGGCAATGCAGGTATAGTTGCCATTGTGCTTGAGCGTGACTTTTGAGATCTGCAGCGAACTCATAAACTCCTTGGTTTCAATAGCCACACCAGAGGAACCAGGAACAATGAGCTGACCATCCTTGTGCCAGGTGATGCGGATAGGCATGTCTCCCGACGATACCACGCAGGCAATGTATATCAGCTTCCCGATGGAGGTGGATGGGATGTCGAAAGGCTGGATGAGAGGGGGTACTGAAAGGAGATGTGTATGAGGAAAAGGAAACAGAGTTTAAAATCCACGGTGAGGAGCAAGAGGTGGCAGAGAATAAAAGTATGATTGTGTAGAGAAAATAAGGGTAAGAGGGAAAGGACAGCGTGGAGAAAACAAATGGGCAGGAGGGAAAATATGCGCAGAGAACAATGGAAAAACATCAGGGCATATCATTAGACATCCTTACATTCAGGTGCTGTTTGAATGCAGTAGTATGAAACAATATTATCCTTGACCCTTCTGTTTCTGTTCCCCCACCCTCTCTAAACTGTAATTACTACTCTAATTTGAGCCCAGTTCTTAGAGAGAGTAATAGCGTTTCCATAGCAGCAGAGGTAGGGTGGGGTGGGGGTGAGGGGGGTGGTGGGGGTCACTACAGCTGAGACATTTAGGAGATTTAATCTGAGGCTTGTTATGATTCATCTAATTAAATCAGTGCCCAGGCGAGGCAAGGCCCATGCCACACTGCTCACGGTGTCCCCACACACTGACAGCTCCACACATATACAGTCATTTCTCCTTAAAGAACCAATGTCTGTATATACAGTACAGTATAATATGGAATAATAATCAATAGGTTCACAGCCTGTGAATACAGATTACTCTGTACAGGATAGTTTGCTGATTCAATGGAGTACTCAAAGACCTGGCTGGTGGAATCAATTATAGCCATTAACAGAGAAATGGCTATATGCACACAGAATACACACTCACATGAATGCTGCACAAAGACACAAGTCTGAGTAAATGCCGCACGGGATAAATTCTACACACCGGAAACCATTAAAAAACTTCCGAGCGCTCTGCATTCAAAGCTTTGCTGAAATTTTGCATACAGCTGAAGAAATGAGCCACAATAACTAAAGCTCAGTGTGGGCATATTGACAACCTGCACACATGGGACTCTTAACTTCGTAGGACTATGACACCACATCACAGTCTGAAAGATGCAGGTTTCATTTCGATACATCAGACTCAGAAATGCCATGTTCGAAAAGTCCAAAAGTTTTCCGGGGCTTTTGTAGAGGAAGCGTACTATAGGGTACATACTGTATCATGCATATTTTTCCTCTTTCTAGACTTAGCTTTGGATAGTAGTCCAGGTAAGTGCCGTGTTGTTACCATAAGCACGCATGACTCTCGTTACTGATTTTAATCCTATAATGAATGAAAATGTCAAAACTGTGACCTCTCAGTCTAATCTGTCGCAAAGAAGCCAGGTACAGAAATGATGACACACGAAGAAAAGTTAAATAAATCTTTTGAGCTCCATGTCTCCAGCAGTAAAGAGATATGGAAACTGTTGCATCATCTGCAAATAACTCTCATGAAATTAACAATACCTACAGCTAAACATTATACTGTAACGCTAATCATGGTAGAGGTGGGGATGGTTTGCGCAGCAGGTTTGGGTGGGTCCTGCTCCCTGGTGGGTCTGGGGTTCGAGTCCTGTTTGGGGTGCCTTGTGATGGACTGGCGTCCCATCCTGGGTGCGTCCTCATCCCCACCAGCCTCAGGCCCTGTGTCGCTGGGCTAGGTTCCTGCTCGCCGCAACCCCGCTCGAGACAAGCGGCTTCCGACAATGTGTGTGCGTGTGCCCGCACTAATCACGGCTTTTTTAAGAAGCAGCTCAGGCTTTGCGCAAAAGAACAAGGCAAAAGCACAGCACTTTTCATTAAAAGCTCCCTGTGTCGATTCTGACCGCTCACCTTTGACCGTGACATGCACACTCTGGTTGATGGAGTACTGGGGCTGGATGAGGACGCTGCATACATAGGCACCTTCATCCATGCCCTTCTGCACATCGCTAAGCTTGAGCGTGCCATTCTCATAGACCACCTGCCGATGGTTGTCAGGCAGCAGCAACCCATCCTTGTACCACTTGATAGAGTAGTAGGGGTAACCGATCACTCGGCAGTTGATGAAGGTGTTGCGGCCTGCCACTGCCGTTATGTTGCGCATAGCTCGAATACTGGGGGATCCTGCAAAGAAAGGGGAATGAAGGAATGGTTATAAAAGACTAGGTGAGAGAAATAAAGCAGGAAGCTGGTGGAATGGACAGAGGGAGTTAGAATGCCCTCTCTCACCTCTTCCTTCATCTCCTTGGTACAATGGCCTAGTGTGTGTATGTAAGTATGTCTCTTATTACTACTACTGCTACCACTACTATTGCTTTTATTTCTCAGCCTACACTTTTTCGCAAAGTGAAACAGAATTTTTTGCCCACTTGTATACCTGGACCTATTTAGATAAAACTTTGTGCTCCCAGGTTAAAAGTGGATGTCCCAACCTGTTAGTACTTATATATTCAGTCTACACAGCTGTGCGCAGTGATAGATGCACACCAAATAACCCCAGAGACAATATTCGATACTTTAAAAATATTATTCTTTTTTTAAGAATCAGTTCTGTTGAATAAACTCTTTTGTCAAGCCGCTGCAATGTAAAACGTCTGGCTGTGAAATGAGATCTTCCAAAAGTCATGTCAGATGATAAATCAAGTGCAACACAAGCCATATATCAGAACTGCAACGTGTACTTTATGCGCCTTATGTCTTATGCATCGATTTAAACCATGATTTTAGTCATAATCGGAATCACAGCCATCGCAGAAATATAAAAAATAATGATGATCAAGACGGGACAAGAGAATCCCTGAATGGAAGATCTTTACGTTGTGCATGAACTCCTCCATATCAAGTGAGGGTCACGTTACAGGTGCAGCATCTGTTTATAGCTTCAGAAACCTGCATTTCACGTCCACGAAAAAGCAATAAATTATACATTTTACACAAGAGCACTAACATGAGCATTTTGCTTCTTCGTACGACTGACTGAGGACACACTCTCCACCATGTCCCCGCTCAAGGTCACATACTAATTCTGAAGTCAGGTACCGACTGAGATTATGCAAGGATTCTGTTCTCGCCAAACAAGAGAAGACGGATAATAGCAAGCCATAAAAACATGTAATTGTTAATAATTAACTTGTGTAATAGTTCCAATGCATTATCAGAGGACAAATGAAGGGAACAGAATGAAAGACAAGGGAAGAGAAACACTGATGATGGTGAAATGGCAAGACTAACGAAAACCTTCAAGACAGCTGCAGAAAGGGAAGAGGAAAGAGGAATGCGATAAGTTGTGACACACTCCATAACACACAGGTATATCCGTGGGAGAAGTGCTGTCAGGGTACATCAGTCTGTGCCACTGAGAGTGTGTCACAGAGACTATGTGTCACTATGTGTTAGTGTTACGCTTTAGGAGTTTGGGTCTACAGTTCATTCCAAGTCTCTCGGTGGCCATGGCCTGTCTTTTTATAGCGGGCCGGCCGGTCGCCGCCAGACAGCACCACACCAGGACGGCACGCGGGACGAGCGGCAGGGAGTGGATCCCCACCGGACGGTCAACGCCACAGAGACTGCAGCAGTTGCTGGTTGTCTTTCCTGTCCTGATCGCTCATCGTAGGGGCAGCGGGATCTCTGCGGGGCAGCGAAAGCCTGGTAGTCCTGCTGTCCATTTGCCGGTCTGCTCTCGCTTGTGTCTCCACCCACAATAGGATCAAGTGTCTAAGAGTTTCCTCTTTCTCCATCCTCTTCGTGCTCTTCTTCTCAATGGCCTTCTCGGGTTGAACCATCACCCTCTAGATGGGAGCATCTCAAAAGAGCACAACACAGCACACTTTGCTAGTGCGCCGAATGTGACAGTCCTCCCCCCCCCCCTCCCCCACTCGAAGTGTGGAGAGACAAGGAGCAGTCTCTCACTAGGGTTACAACAGACATTGCACTGAATTTAGAAAATGTTCCTGCGTTCAAAGAGCTGTTTTGGCAATATTGGAATTTACGAAGACGCCGCAGTTTAATTGCGTTGGGTTTTTAGGAAAATGTGTGCAGGGACAGACATGGAGGATGGAGATGAAAAACTGTGATGGAAGGGTGTACAGAAAACACCCACCCCCTCCCATAATCCCAAACCAAGCCCACCTCCACCCGACACCATGACAGCAAACCGCTTGGGTAAGCTTTCGGGGAACCCTATGGCTGATATTGAAAAGTAGACAGGCACCTCTTACGTTTATGCGCGCTTGGTACTCTGCGCTACCAGCTGAATTGCGTGCGGCGCAACGGTACACCCCTCCGTCACGTATCTGGGGGCTGCTAACATTGACGTGGGACACGGTGCTTCCATCCGAGAGCGTGTACTGGCTGGCCCTGTGGGAGGAGTCACGGACCACCGGTTCATCGTCCAGCGTCCAGGTGATGGTCGGAGGTGGGGCTCCTTTGGCAGCGCACATGAGGGAGAAGGGCTCTCCGGGGGAGACCACACGCTCACTGAAGGAGGAGACGATACGGGGCGTTCCGTCTAGGAAAAAAATTGCACACCTGAATTGTAGAGTTTTGTGAGATATTGACAATACAGTAATAACAGCTAAACTTTTACATGAGCCTGTTCTCCAAAGCAACTTACACTGTTAAGCACCCTATAATTATTTACCCATTTATATAGCTGCAGATTTCTTTTTTTTACTGGCTTAATTTAAGGTAAGTGTCTCAGGCAGGGTATGACAGTTAGAGGGGCGATTCAAACCTGCAGCTGCTAAGTCCAAGGACAGAAGCTCTAACCACTATGCTACCAGTTGCCCCTTACGCAGGCCGATTTAAGCTAAACAGTATTGTTATTCACATAAACATATGCCATTGGCCAGATACTTTTTCCATACATTATAAGAGAGACTTAGAGATTTTGTTAGTTTGTTGTTTTACTTTTGAATTTCATTCATTGTCGGGAGGTTTTAAAATTCTTATTTATTAAGCTTAGAAATCAAATTTCATTTCATTTAATTAGTTAGTTTAATAAGAAAAGCCATTTGTGGCTGTACAGTTGCACTTTATAGGAAAGAAAAGTAAAAATTTACACAAACTACTAACTACTGCCATTCCCTCCCTGGGCACTCCCCGAACCCAGGATGCGCCTGCATGCAACAACAACATTTTATCTTTTTTATCCTTTTAGGATAAAACCTGCCTTGAGCATTTTTTTTCCACAGGTCAATAAAACACTATGTATTTGTAACAAAAACAATATTTAATAACGATAACCCACACACACAGGCTGAAACCGCTTGTCCCAAGCAGGGGAGCCAGAGACTAACCCGGCAACACAGGGCACAAGGCTGGAAGGGATGGGACACACCCAGAATGGGATGCCAGTCCATCGCAAGGCAACCCACCAGGACTTAAACCTCAGACCAACCAGAGAGCAGGATCCAGCCAAACCCACTGCACCACTGTGCCCCCTATAATGATAACCTCCATAATAAAATATACAGCATGTATGTAAATCTTAATAAAAAAGAATTTTCTAATATTATCATTATCTGAGTTATTATTTTTTATTTTCTTAGCTTCATCATAATATAGCTAATTTGCTCACAGGAAGGCATAATTATCAGTAAAAACTGTAAAAAAAAACATTAAACATTAAACACATCAAACATTACTGAAGATTTTCATCCCATATATTATATATCTGTAAAATCTTATGTATATCATCTATTAACTCTATATTAGATATCAGCTATATAGAATAATATCTTAAAAAGTAAACAAAACTGAACTAAGTGTATATTTCCAAGTTAAAGACAGCCCTTTACCAAAAAAAAGAACATATTTCACATATTTTCAAAACTATAAACTAGTTATATTTGTTTCAATATCTGTTCAGAAAAACGACTGCAGTGTGAAATAAAATGGCACTGATTCCTCATATGTACTAACAAATGTCTCTGAATCATTCATTTACTGATGGCATTTATGCCGCTTTATATCCTTTTTAACATTTTAATTCACTTAATCTCTTTTTATTTTTTACATTTGTCTTTTGTAATTCTTTAACAAACACATGTATTTCATTAATCAGCAGATGCTTTATCCAAAAACAGATAATTTGCCATTTTTATGCCATTTCATACTTATATACATATTTTACATATTTACATATTTTAGGTAAAAATCACCGTTGTCCAAAACCTAAGCAATTCCGTCATGCACTGAACCCCCCTTCACCGTACCCCATTCCCCATCCCTTCTTCACTTTCTGCCACTCTTCATTCCAGATTCTGCCTCTACCTTCGAGTAGGATGATAGAGAAATCCTGGGCAGTCTGGTCCTTGCGATTTGCAAAACACTGGTAGGCTCCCGAGTGCTTCTTCTGGGCAGCGGTGATCTGCAGGGTCTCATTGTGGACACCTTGGATGGAAATGTGCTGGTCCGCAGTCACCGGCTCCGTATTGTGGTACCAGGTCACGGTGAACTCGGGCGAGCCCTGCACGGCGCAGGTGAAGAAGAGGGTGCTGCTGATGCCCGTCTTTAGGTTCTTTGGGGAGAGCGTCACTCGCAAGGGGTCTGGTGGGATGCAGGGAGAGGTGTTAATATTCGAAGAGGGTGGTAGAAAAGTACCTTGAAACCCCGATATTGTTGCTTACTGTCCTGCGGTAGCACCAGCTGGTATGATTTTTCTTTCGACAATGTGTTTGGTATATTGCATAGAATATAGAAATAACAGTAACTAATGGAGAACATGGTTACCCACAACTACAATATTATTTTAAGCTTTTGACTCAGTATTTGCAAAACTGCAAGCTGGTAGGAAACTCCTTACTTACCTACCTGTTTTATTGCGAACATACACTAAGTTCGTTTGTGTGTGTGTGTGTGTGTGTGTGTTTAAATGTCAGTGAGCAATAAAGCAGCTGGTGCTGTGTGCTGGGGGCCATGCTGAGTTGCAACGCCCATCCACCCCCTCCTCTTCCCTGCCCTGTCAGAGTCGCCGTGCGCACTGCCATGACGTGCCCTCTGGCAAGCAGGCTGTTTCATCCTCTGTTTCACTATTCCTCTTTGTCCCCTCAGTCTTTGTGCCTCTGCTGTATAATAGGAGTCTGGATCTCAGCCTCTTGTGTTGGACATTAACTCCACTTGTGTCCTTCTTTACTACCTTATAGTGTCTCAGTATCGCTCCTAATTTCATTTCACGAGGGATTCGTGGGTATGCTGCCAAAATGTGATTGTGAAGATTATTGTATTTCCAAATAGTGAAACTGCAGAAACTCTATGGTTCTTGTATTCATTATTATTATTATTATTATTGGTAGCAATTGCAGCATTAGATGTAGGAGAAGTAGTAGAATGCAAAACATAGTTTTTACTGTTTCTTAACTAAAATTTTTGCATTAGCATTAAAATTTTTGCATTTTAGCAAATTATTATTATTATTATTATTATTATTATTATTAGTGTGGCTTTGCTATTGCTTTTATTAAAATTTGAGTTGTTCTCAAGCATTATGTGTGCCAGCAGCAAAAACTGATGGCAGAACTAAGAAACTTTTCCTGGATGTTGAGGTCACCCCACATACTCAGCAGTTTCTTTCACGGAGCAGGACTGAGGACGGACGCAAGGTGTGCGTCAAACTTGTGCTTTTAATTGTGTTGACAGGTGGAGACTAAGATGCCTTCACTGGTTTCTTTCTTTACTGCCACTGAAGGTTTAAATACATGGCGATGAGCACATTGTCTCTCCTCCCTTTGTGCTGCCTTGGTCACATATATGTATCCCCACGTGCCAGAATCATATAAAAATATTTTAAAAGCTTTAATAACATGAAAATCTTCATACTAGGGCAAATAAGGCCTCCATTTCATGATCATATAAATACCATGTAACATCAAACATTTCATAGTAACTTTACATAGGACCTCTAATAGCACAGTGTCTGTGCATTTTGCAGAGTGAGACAGACATCCATGAGCCAAATTATCAAGATGTCTCTGTACAGTGTACTTATATACCAAAGTCATCTGACAGACCACCAGAACTTTAAGACTCTGCAGTTACAAAAAAGTTAGTTTCAAAGGTGTTTAGAATAGTTGAATAATGTTTAAAAAAAAATTAAAAGGCTCAATACATACAGGGTTCCCTTGCATGATAACCATAATTTATTCCTAAAAATCTGCATGTAAAGTAAATTACATGAACAAACTCTTGTCATTCATTTAAATCAAAAAAATCTAACAATGCATTCCTCAGCTACCAAACATGAAAAGTTACTGTCATATCTTGTAAACATTAAGAAAATCTCATTCAAAACCAAGTCCACGTTATTAAAACTGCTCTGGACACCTTTAAATCCAGGATTAAGACCCACATGTTCAGAATTACTTTTATGTAACACATTGGTGTACTCCCTTTTACTATCCCCTATTCCTCTTTCCATATCATTCTTTAGCTATTTTTTTCTTTTTTTATAATGTTGTGTATTCTGATGTTCTTGGGCATCATGTTGATAGCACTGGTGTCTCACAGCTACGTGGAGCATGTTCTCCCTATGTTGTTCTGTTCTCCCCACATGGGTTTCCACCACGGTTTCCTCCAGCAGTCAAAAGGCATGTAGTTCAAGAGTGTCAACTACAAATTGCCAATAATGTGAATGTATGATTGAATGAGAATGTGTGATTGCCCTGCAATGGACTGGTGTGAAGTCCAGAGTATAACCTCTGTCCAATTTTGTGGCTGCAGGACAAGCTTTAGACCACCATGACCCTGACTTGGACAAGCAGTTAACAATAGCAAGCGAGTGAGCCAGCGAGTGAGAGAAAGTAAGATTTTTAATTTTGTTGACATATTATGTTGTTTTGTTGTAATTTTCAAAATGCTAGTATTTATTGAATTTTTGCTTTGAGGCATTAACACTTTGTTGTAAATCCTTATCATTTCTTGTGAAGTGCTTTGAGAAGCTGCTTTTGAGTGCATTATATAAAATAAAGAATATTATTTGTATGTAATGAAACAGGTCTCACAGTAGCAACTCATAATGCTGGCGATCTCTCTACTGAGCTTTATATCGTTTGCCACGAATGAATAATAAATTAAATAATACAAGCAGTCATTTGCAATGATATTGCCTTTCAGATTTAGTACGTACTTACTAAAGTAAGACAAGCGAGGCCTTTCTTTGTCTTTTAAACTCCTTTTACCACTTTCTCTAAAGGCTTGTTCCTTTAAGGCTCGATATTGTGATAGATAATTGTAAATACAGTGAAAGTCATGAGATTTTTGCGAAATGCTTGCGAGCTGGCAAAGGCTACCAGCTAGTCGGGATGAGCACGAGAAGCCACGCTGTGTGTATGCGTGGGGGTGTGCTGCTTACCTTCGCATCATTACCAAGGGCTATACTTGGAAGTGAAATTTCTGCTCTTGTACGGCATTTGTTGTAAGTGTGAGCTGATAGCTCATTATCCAAATTTAGGGTACAAATTACACTTGCTCATAAGTCAGAATTCTCATAAGTGTTTGTTTTGCAAGGGGAGCCTTTACATATTTTTAAACACGTTTGCAGGCATATTCATTGTCAGACAGACTATAAGTATTCTTTAACATATTGTAACGGCGCTGAGGGGAGTTGTACCAGCGTCGTGCAAATAGTTGACATTAGTGTTCATGTGTGTACATAGTTGTGTGTGTCTTGTATTGATTGGTTGTTGTTTTATTTATGTTCAGTGTTCGAGAGTGGGATTCTGGGAGTTCCGGGGGTAACCCCTTAACCACGGGGCACAGCAGGGGGCCTGGGGGGTGACCCAGGGGGATTCTCCAGTGTTTTGTACCACTTGTACTGTATGAAGCATCTTTGTTAAGACTGCTAGTGAAAGACATGTACGTGCCAAGTAAAGAGCACGTTCCTTTTACCCTGACTCCCGAACCAGTTTTTAGTAGCTCCATGGAGGAACGCTACAATATAACCAGTTAATAATAAAAAAAAAAACTCAATGATTATGAAATACAGATTTAGGCAAACAACATTTACTGGCTGTCAGTCATCCCCTCAAACTGTCTTCACTTATAAGCAAAATACACCTTCCACCCCCTTCTTCCCTCCTGATCCCTCTAGTCTCAGTCTTTCTGACACCTCCATACCTCCCTTTCGGCCCCTGTCCTCTCACCGATGACGCTGAGGTGGCCGGTCACCTCCTTGGAGCCAAAGCTGTTGGTGACCTCGCAAATGTAGTTGCCGCTGTCCTCCAGTCGTAGGTCACTGACCGTCAGGCCTGTGAGTCGACGGGTCCAACGTGAGTCGGCGGGGAGCGGCCGGCCATCCTTCAGCCAGCGGATGGTGGGGTTTGGGTAGCCTGAGGCAATGCAGGGCAGCTCAATGCTGCGCCCTGCCTGTATTTCCCCTGACTGAAAGCTGTCCAGGATGGAAGGGGTGGATTCGGTGGGGTCTGTCAGAACACACAGAGGGTGTGGAACAAATGACTTGTGCATGTAGTTACACCTCAAAAAAAAAACTCAACCTACTGAGACTACGTTTTTCAAGACTCTAAATGCACGTCGCTTCAGAGAGAAGCATCTGCTTACTGAGAACATGTACATTTCAACAATTACGTTTCAGTTATAAGATCAAGTAGCAGAGTCGGTGACACTCACACTCACATGTACATACTCACCCATCACAGAGAGCCGGGCTCCGTTACTCTGCCTGGTCTCGCCGCTGTATTTGTGTTTGGTGATGCAGCGGTACGTAGAGAGGGCATCCTCCTTCTGCACATCTGATATGTACAGGGCACCATAAGATGTCAGGAAAAACCTGTTTCCTGTTGCAGAATGATGGAAAACCACATCAGTTGTCAAAGCCTCACCTGAATGTCTCATACTATACCATTTAGTATTAGCAGTCAGAAAGACACATCATTTTTCTACACACAGACAAATTTTTCACAATGCACACTTCTCCCAGATGTTTGTTCTGAGATTTTTTTGGCTGGCAAGTCAAAGTCAAATCCAGACCCTTCTGTGGTCTTCATTATTATCAAAGTAGCTTCAAAGTTTCTCAATGCTGATGGAGTTTGGCAAGTTGCATACTATTTTTAAAACCTTATGCTTAAATCTTGTCGCGTCGGAAAGGAAAGACACACACACAATAACATGCAGAAGCACAAAGGAACTTCCAAGAATATCGCTGCGTCTTGTGTCCCCTAAAGATTCGTGTTTTTAAAGCAGAACAAATGGACCAGACTGTGAAAGGTTACGTGTAAATATTTTATGTGCATGTTACTGTAACGCTATATTACTGTCATGTTCATTTCACGTCAGCAAGTATCAGAGAAATCTTTGTTCTATCATTACTTGATTAAAAGTCCTTGTCCAAGCATGCATGAGTGTGCACTGTAAATTTTAAAAAGCACAAAAATGGCACTAACCATGAAGTGTGTCACGATATGAGAGCACCTAGACCAGATGTGACAATGTCCTACGCTTTTTGCACATTTTTGCTATTCATTGAGACATAGGGAGACAGTTTAAAGTTGGGGACAGTATAGTGATAAATAGAGCTGATTGACAAACAGTTGCGAACCTCAACCCCGCATATTTTCCGTCATGGCAGAAGGACCGTCATCCACACAACCAATTTTCTAAAGTCGCACTTGTGCCCGGACCCCATCAAAACCGCTGTGACATCCTGGTGTGTCTCTGGTATAAAAAGTGACTGCGTGAGGTGGCAGAGGGTGAACGTCAGAACATTTTTATTAAAAGGCGAGCAAGATAAGCACAAAAAAAGCTATGGGCTGGAACAAAAATCATTCTCAACAGCAAAACAGCCCCACGTAGTTCCACAGTGCAGCCCATTTACTTCCCTCCCATAGTCCATTTAAATACCAAAGGACTTCACTGGCCACACCTGGTGCTTGTTTCCTCCTCAGACTAGTCCAGAAGGTGGAAATGTAGTGTAAGCTCCTGTGTCACATCCACCTACTCTATAAATGTGTTTTTATGCCTAACACCATAAGGCTGTACAGACATATGAACAAACAGTTCAGGAGAGGGGCAGCTCATTTGCATATTGGCCGAAGAAACAGGAGCATGGTCATTCGTACGCACCGCAGTCATGGCCCCCATTGGACATATAATCCTTTAAAGGGAGTGGACAGTCTTGACTCTGGTGTCCACACATTTGCTTTATTGTAATAACAAGCTGCCTGCTGTCTACAGCTCTTCATGTAGATTAAGTTAATGTCTAAGATCTAACAGAGGTCTAAGATCACCCTTAAAAACCATACTGAAAAAGATAGTCATATTTTAAAGAAGCTGTCCAATTGTCTTATAATGCATTTGATAACATTTCTTTATTTTATAATCATCTAAAAAAGACTATTTGTCCATTTGCTGTAGTGAGCCCCCCCGCCTTCCAGATTTTCTATTAAAGCCCACTGCGATTTAAATAAATGCCAACTTCACCATAAAATCAGTTTTATTTAACTAACTCATAATAGATCCATCTCTTTCAGTCAACATGACTGCTGCCCTCTGAAACTGGGATCTCTGGAAGGTTTCTTCAAAGAACATGTGATGTGCTGATACTTCTTTTTATTTTACTTATTTTATGTTTCCATCATCTTAATGCAAGTTTCAAGTCAGTATTTTCCTAACTAGATCTTGGAATGTGAATATATCCATTCATTACAGACTAATGAATATGGTAAAATGCCACCAATTCCATCCACATTAAACCCTAAGTTTGTCACTTATGCACAGTCATTCAGCGGTTTCCGATATGTCAGACTCAGTGCTCATCAGCGGAAAATAGACTCCCGAAAATAGGACACACTTAAGATTTACAGTGCAAATGGTGCAAATGGCCCAGGGACAATGCTGGGAGGTGCAAACATGGCACAGAAAGGTGAGATCATAAAGACAAATTAAGACTAGCAGCAAAAAGACGAAAAAAGGTGATGAGAACCTGAAAGTCACATCTTGACATGAACTCTGTCCCTCCCCTTCTTCACACATGTATCTATCCATTGTAGCATTATAATGTGGCACCATTACTATGCCAACATTCTGCTAGCTGCTGAAACTGATACCTCTGCAAAGCAGGCCCTTAAATTAAAGATGATATGTCTTTCTCTTCTTCCTGCTCAGCAAAGAGGCAAAGGGAGTAAAATATTAACTGGTGAATCCCTCCACTCCTCTGATTCTCATAGCCTTTAATACTCACTCACTTACTCACTATCATTAAGTGCTTGTCTATGTCAGGGTTGGGGTGGTCCAGAGCCTATCCCTGAAGCACTGCATGCAATCCTAAGCAGAGTACACCATGGACAGGATGCCAGTCAATTATAGAATAACCAGACATGCACATGCAGTAACACATCTTTGTGCTGTGGGAGGAAACCAGGGCACTTAGAGGAAATAGATGTGAACTTCACATTGACCAAGTTATTAATCCAACGTCACTATTAACATTGCCACAATAAATAAAAATACAGACATACCTCAATTTTAAGTTCTGTAAAAACCTCACATAGAGCTATAATCATACAAAAACTATGAATAATAAATATATTTGGGAAAACACTAATATTTTTAGTAACTTTGATGAGAGGTGCATTAAAAATGAAGCTAAAATAAGTTTAAGTTAAATTAAATTATCCCTACATACTCCCATTCAGCACCAACAGTTGACTGACTCATCCTTCACGTGCAACTCTTATCCTCATGTTATTTATCCCCGGTTCTGAGGAAACCTGAACAAGATCTTTAAACATTATGTGAGTGAGTTGAATTAACACTGTCACTCCTATTCTGGGGGGTATGTTTCTGCAACGGGTTTGGCCAGGGTCTGCTCTCCGGTGGGTTTGAGGTTTGATTCCCACTTAGGGTGCCTTGTGATGGACTGGCGTCCCATCCCGGGTGTGTCTCCTCCCCCTCCAGCCTTGCACCCTGTGTTGCTGGGTTAGGCTCTGGTTCACCGCAACCCTGCTTGGGACAAGTGGCTTCAGACAGTGTGTGTGTGCGCAGACTCCTATTCTGATTTGCTGTTTTATGACATTTGTTGGCTGGCTGTGTGGTACAGGTCACGTTTGCTCTGCAGCAAACAGATATTTTAGGAAACATATACATAAAGTAAATGGTATTTAAAGTAAAAAAACAAGCAATGTGGAAGGGTGGCAAGGTGGTGCAGCACTCGGTACAGCTGCTTCACAGTACCCGGGATGTTTGAACATCGTTTCAAATCCAGCTCAGCCTGCGTGGAGTTTGGTTTTTGGTTAATTGCTGACTCTAAATTGACTGTAGTCTATGTGAGTACAGGAGTGTGTGTGTGTGTGTGTGTGTGTGTGTGTGTGTGTGTGTGTGTGTGTGTGTGTGTGTGTGTGCTGTCCAGGATGTAACCTGCGTGCCTTGCACCTAATTTTCCAGGATAGGTTCCAGATTGCCATGAGGCTGACTTGGACAAGCGATTAAGAACAGTGAATGAGTGAGTAAACATTAGAAAATGTTTGTGGCTTCAAAAAATTAATTGGATCAATCATAAGATGATGAGCCGGTTTGTAAAGCCAGATTTTTTTGAGTAATTCAGGTTATTTGGCCTTGTAAACACATATGCAAAAGAAGTGCTTCACCTGAAACTTGAACCAGCAGCTTTTGAGATACAAATCTGTGCTTAATATGTGTTTTCTAACTTTTATCACAGCAATCACAACATAGTAATGAAACTTTTATAAAAAACATGTAATTATAAAAAAATTTAGTACGTGCTTCATCTGATGCTTGTTTCTTACACATTAAATGTATGAGCTGTTTTCAGTTACTAGGACAATTTGTATTTATATGCCAAAGCAGATTTTTTTTTTTAGGACTAGAGTAATGAATACCTTAATAATTTAATTAGTGGTTGAAAGCCCCCATTCTGTCTCACACTGGCATATTGGCTGGAATTACCATCTTACAAGATACAGTGACAGAAATAGGCACAATATAGGATTTAATTTACCCCCTCTGGCAGGACAACTCTGTATGATGCTGTTCAGTGTTTCAAAATAATTAAAAAAAAGATGTGGCCAAATCAGCTACTTCCTAAAAAACTAAAATAGCACCTGGGTGGGGCGAGAGGACATGGGTTCGATCCCCGCTCAGTCTGTGTGGAGTTCGCATGTTCTCCCTGTGTCTGTGTGGGTTTCCTCTGGGTGCTCTGGTTTCCTCCCACAGACCAAAGACATGCTGTTCAGGTTCGCCCATAGTGTGTGAGTGACAGAGAGAGTGTGTTCCACTGATTTATGGATGAGTAACCCAGTGTAAGTAGTGTATCTAGCAGTGTAAGTCACCGTGGTGAATAAGGTGTGTGGGCTCATAACACTACATAGAGGTCATTGGAAGTCGCTTTGGAGAAAAGCGTCTGCTAAGTAAATAAATGTAAATGTAAAAGGATAAGTTTTGAGGGGTGTTTTCAGTGTGGATGGAATGCAGGAAACGGTGAGCACGCCGCAGCAGGGCTGCTGTATAAATGTGACTGCTCAGCCTGGGGCAGGAGTTGTAACAGAGCGCAGGAAGGCCCACCGTTTGATGTGTTAAAGGCAGGCTTTTAGATTTGACTTTTTGCTACAAATCCACAATAAACATAAGGATTATTATAAGACAACAGATGCTGGTTATTTGAGTACTGCCTCCCCTAAAAAAAGCAGATGCTTAAAAAACACGTCGAAACATAGCAGTCAGACCGCAGCATGGACAACCTGAAGACACACAATTTAAAAAGAAGTGCGTGAACAATAAATTTCGTAAATGATCAATGTCGCGCCGTTAAATTTCACAAATTGGGGGAATGGTTTAAAAAAATAAAAAAAGAATGCTAATGTGGGAATAAAGCTACCGCTGCGGTGACTGTGCGGGGCAGGAAGCGAGAGTGAAACTTGGAGGAGAGAGAGGGGGACAGTATAAAGGGGCTCTTGTGTGTGTGTGTGTGTGTGTGTGTGTGTGTGTGTGTGTGTGTGTGTGTGTGTGTGTGTGTGTGTGTGCCTGCCTGCCTGCCTGCCTGCCTGCCTGCCTCTGCACTTGTGAGTCAGTGGCAGGTTTGTTTCTCCAAGCCTGCATGCAAATGATGGCGGCAGCGCAAAGCTAACGAGCCTCACGCTTCAAACCGCTCGCCGGGCCCATTATTTATTGATGCACTGCGTCTTCCCTCTCTCACTCCTCCTCTCATTCCAGGCTTTTTTTTTTTTTTTTTCCCCCTCCATTTCTCCCCTCACACTGTTGCTAGGGGCTGCCTGCAGTTCACCGAGTGCCAGTGCTTGCGCGGAACGATTTCGGGGACGCGTCCCCCTCAGCCCGGCAGATGCGCGGCCACAGTGACACAAATTCACACACCGCCTGAGGCAAAATACACGCCGCAGCGATATACGGCAGCAGTAACGTGTACGCGTCTGTATCTCGACAGATTATAATAACGTGAAAAGAAATCTTCCTTTCTTTCTTCCTCCTTTTCCTTCCTTCCTCTTGGAAAAGTTGGAGGCTGGTGGGGAGGGGGGGGTTGAAGAAGGAGAGGAAGGGAAGGTGTGGAGAGAAAAAGAGTGGGAGGGAGCGCAACGGATCAAAGAGGAGACAGCTGTCGTTGAGAGAAAGAGACTGAGATACGACAAAAGGATGAAAGCGAGGAAGGTAGGGGCAGAAGGGACCGTACAGTATTATGCATACGCTGCAGCTTACTGGGGGCTCGCGTGACAGCAGCTCGGGGGGAAACACACACCTAGTATCGTCACTCGCGCAGACCCTCATTTACATACACGCGTCTCCGCTGCGATCGTCTCCCGTTATATTACGCCCTTCTCACATAAGCGCCAACACGCTGAAATAAACCCTGAGTAAAGGGACGCAAAGATCAGGAAGCGATGGGTTTGCTCCATCGCGCGGTGTGTCTCAGGGCTTCGTTCTGATTAAAAAAAAAATCCCCGCAGGGATTTTTTTTTTTTATAATAGAAAACTCAAGTGCGGTAAAACTAAAGTGCACCGAACCCAGGTTTAAAAAGGAAGAGGTGAATGCAGAAATAAAGATGGACAAATACAGTCCAAAATTTCTGCCCGTAATGCTTGACAATAGCGTGGCAGCAGGTGACATACCGGTTAAGGACACTCAGGTGTTCTGTCATACCCTTGACTCAAGGCTTGAGGAAGGCTCTTGACCTCAATAGCTCCGGCAGGAGATCCTGCTGTACGGCTGAGTAGAAGATGTACGTCGCTTTCGAGAAATCATAGCAAGAGTAGTAATAGCAGAAATCGAAATGTTCGTGTTTTTCTGGTCATTAGTCATCAGTGGCAACCACTGCCTAATGAACATCAAAAGGAACACCTCCACCTTCTCCAGTGTCCTTCACCCTACCTCCCTCTGCCTGCTAGGCGTCGCATCCTCTCTCCTACACCTTCCATTTCTGTGCACGCCTGTTGGGTCTTTCATCTCTGCTCTACCTCTCTTCTTTCCTGTGCGGTGGCTTTACTGTCATCATCTGTCCCGCTTCCCCTCTCCCACAATTCCCCAGCTTGTTCCTTCAAAGTCAGATTCTGAATTCATTGTCGAAATTGAATCCCTTGCACCTATCTGCACCACCCCCACCCCCCCAACCTCCACCCCCTGGTTTGCTTTCTATCATGTCAGCCAATTTAAGTTGCCACACATTCCGAATGTGCTCTTGTGGCATAAACACGAGACAAAAATAATATATCAGTGTGTCTTATGACTTTAGAGTGAGGAACACCTTACCTTGAAATATGCAAATTACTACAGTGTTCTGGAGGGATTTAATTGTGCCGCTGGGGCGTGGTTGTTGATCCACAACGCTAGGACATCATGAACGTGAAACAGAAGAGGTGAAGGAGGGATCTGACCTCAGTCTGCTTACACAGAAAATGTATTTTGAAGCATTTTTAGAGGACGTTTTTGAAGGCCAGCTGACATAAATGACATCAACTATGAATAGTCAGAAAAGACCATACGCCAAGACTACACATATAGGAGGATATTCCTGCTGGGTCCACTGTCATGATGCTGGTGTGAAGTCTGTCTTCACAATGCAGTAGAAGATAGGAGGTGTTCAGAGGGTGACTGGAAAGTAAAACGAAATGGCACATGAATGCATTATGCCCTACAAGGCCTCTCATTTAGACACTTCCTTGCTCATGCCAACCTATTTCAGTTTTACAAAGACACCATTTGATATAATTATTTTATCTGAAAGTGAGAAAAGCAATAGGATGGCCCCCATAGTTAAGAGCATCAAAGGTCAATAGCAGACCTTTTCCTTTTTAAAATAATGTTCCATCAACTGAGCAGTACCACATGACTGTTTCATATACAGCTATGTGTTTTAATCTCATAAAAAGTATGAATCATTATATTCATATAGTTTACATACAGTACATCCGCATAATGATTCATCTTAGGGAACCACAGTCTGCAGGAGAAGAGGGCTGAGAGAAGGCTAAGACAGTGAGATGATACATTTACATTACGTTACATGATGACAGAAGAAAGCTGTCGAAGAAGAAAGGAGGATGGTGGAAAAGAAAACTGAAATGCCAAGAGAGGAAAGTAATACATAAACAAATCAAATGAATGCTGACTTGTAGTGTATACAAAAATACTTGTCTCCAGAATGCTCTGTCCAGAATGTCACTGCTCAGCCAACCCTTTTTTTGTGAATTATCTTTTAATATCTTTTAGTATCTATTTACATTTTAAATTTCAACAACTTTCTGGAGGAATGAAGGTAAAGTTTTTCTCTCAAAATAATTATTTTAAGAGGAGTTTAAAAACTTCATATCACGAGCTTGGGACTTTAACTCCTACTCTGGTATTACTGATCCATCCATCCATCCATCTGCCTATTCTCCATTCATCTTCAATACCTACTAGTCCAATGCAGTCGTGGAGGTCCAGGGACAAACCTGGAAGCATAGGCATGAGATAGGGTGGACCAAATGGCTCTATTACAGCCACAACAGTAAAATGTTTTTTTTTTTACTGTTAAGATGGCAGTGAACTTTTTTAATGGTTCACACAAATATATCAGTTATAGCATTTGTTACATCCCTATACAGGTTTATATAGTATACAGAAACACTGATGATCTACAGGCTCAGATTTCTATTTGATAAAAGGTCATAGAACTTCATCAGCACAAGTGAAGGAAAATAGTTTTGATAAGAAAAATCACATTTTTTCCTTTATGTTGCTTCATTTTGTTCCCATTCAAAGGAAAAGCTTTTTGAATCTTGTCTACAGTATAAAACAGTAATAAACATGGACAGACACCTCCAGCCCATTCAGCCATTTGGACCTGTTGTTCAGCATGTCAATGCAATTTTTTTGGGACTAAAATAAATTTATTACTTGGGAAAAATTATAAAAGACTCACATAGTGTTCTAAAGTCATTTACTGTAAAACTACTCTATATACAGTTCTAGTTGCCTATTGCAAAGCAATTTCTTAAGCAGCACATGCTGTTGTAATACTGCTACACGCTTTGCCTTCTGAATTGTTCAGACGCACTTAAGTTTCTGTTACACTATAGCAATTTATAATATTCAAACTCCATCTTCATATATGTTTTTGAGCAGAAGGTCCGGCAAGTGTTCATATCAAGCACGATATTTTACTTTAATATTTTACTTTACCAAAAACACGTGGTACTTACAAAAGAACCTTCGCTGTGCATTTTAAATGTATTTTAATTTTAAATCCATACCATCCAAGGCCCAAGCCATTACAGGGCTAATATCCAGTGAACTATCCTAAAGTGCTTTTATGATTTAGATGTATATGAACAGAAGACACTTATACTATACATTTATACAACATGAGACAGCAGTCCCTGTGTTTATAGAGCTTAGCCCTCAACAATATTCCAGCTGTACTTAACTTGCACCTGCAACTACAGCAACACAATATTCTGGAAATTTATTGCGCAGCTGTCTCCATTCAGCACTATTAAAAAGCCAGACTTGACAGCCTGCAATAGCATGGGGCAATTTTGGACTTTAGCAGTCTGAGCTCAGTCTAAGTCCACAATGAATTTTCCCATCCTCATGGTAGATGGAGCAGCTATTATCCCTTTGAGTCAGTGACACCTATCCCAGGCCATTGAGGGCATATTTTGAGATGTCACAGCTGAAACCTGTCAAACAGTGGATATGCAATTTTTAAGAAATATTTTCAAGCCTATTTCATAAGATACTGATGAAAATGGACCGCCAGGCAAAAATAGATTGAAATTTAAAAGAAAAAACAAAAAAAACCCAACTAAATAATGGAAACTGTCATTTGTGTTTTGCAATAAAAATAATGTTACAGTTAAACATTTTGATTTTCATTTCATTTGTGTAGCTACCCTGTTGGACTGCTATTCTGTCCAGGGTGTATCCCCCCTCAGCCTCAAGCCCATTGCTTCCGGGATAGGCTCCAGATCACCGCAACCCTGATCAGAACAAGTACACACACACACACACACATTTTCAGAACCGCTTGTCCCGTACGGGGTCGCGGGGAACCGGAGCCTACCCGACAACACAGGGTGGAAGGCCAGAGGGGGAGGGGACACACCCAGGACGGGACGCCAGTCCGTCGCAAGGCACCCCAAGCGGGACTTGAACCCCAGACTCACCGGAGAGCAGGACTGTGGTCCAACCCACTGCGCCACCACACCCCCTTCAGAACAAGTAGTTATTGAAAATGGATGGATGGATGGATGGATGGATGGATGGATGGATGGATGGATGGATGGATGGATGGATGGATGGATGGATGGATGGATGGATGGATGGATGGATGGATGGATGGATGGATGGATGGATGGATGGATGGATAATTTTGGAAAACCATGTAGTTGAAATCAAATTGGGATTTCTTGCTCTGTCTTTGAGTGTTATTTTCTACAAAATATCTCATTGCCCATTCAATGACATGAATCAAAACCAAAAAGCCAGTAACTCACATATCTGTGAGAGCTGGATACTGCATCCTGTATGTAGTCCTCAAATGTCCTTTGCTTTCTTGGCAAAGCTACAACACAGTGATGTTACAACAAATAGACTTTGGGAGTCAGAGTAAATCACCAAGTTTTTTTCTCTAACCAATGACACATTTTTTTTTACACTGAGAAGGACAAAGTAAAGCTTTTCATAGAGATAGATGTGCCGATAACTAGCTAACCTCTTACCACAAGATGAACTGGTGCCTTGAATGCCAACTTTCAAGATGTTTGACTGGTTCTCATACAATTTTCCTTCTCTTTTCCTTAAGTTCAATGATCCCCCCCCCCACTTCTTTTTTCTCTCACCAATGACCTCCTTCCCATCATTCCCTGTCTACATTGTGCCCTCCCTCTTCACGTGCTCTCAACTTTATTCCCCACCTCATCAACGTGCATCAGAAGCAGTGCATTTGCAATGCGAGACATTGGTTGGAGAAGCGAGCTTCAGGACTAATATGCTCATTAAAAAGACATGCTTCACTATCAAATACCAACCGCTGCTCTCTTCCACTGATCATTTCCTCCCTTTTCTCCTGCCACACACTCACACTATTAACTTTAATAAAGTATCCTTCTTTCAGTCTATTCTGTTCTCCATCACAGTCCCAATCAAACTAACAGGCAACATCAAACACTCCGAAAACACAACTGAATAACAGATGTAAGATTTGTGGAGGAGATCTTTCATAGTGAAAGTTGTTTTGTATAGCTCCACCCCCAAATATGGAGGTTTCTCTGCCTGGCGATGCTAATTATACGCATCATGAATATTCAGACAGTGGCTTTAAGAGAGAGAAAAGTGAAAGGAAGTAGCTGATGGAGAAGGCAAGGGGGGGGGGGGGGAGACTAAGAAAGCGATGGCAAGACAAAGGAAAAGAAAGAGAGATTACTCCGAGCAGAAAGGCTCATAAAATATCCATACCACTTCCCCCGAGCATTTCCTGTCTTTCCCACTGAAGTTGTGACTTTGTGTTGTTGAATGAACAAATTTACTGGAAAAACCTTGTAGAACAGGTCTTTTCAGAAAGATTTTTTTTTTTCGTCCAGACAGTAGGATTTCTCTTATTGCTCTTCCTGCTGAATTATTGAAGCTGTCTGGCAATTAAGACAACGGCAATTATGTATATTTTGTGATATGTTTTAATGGAAACGCTGATTTGTTGCGGTTTTCATAAAACTGATGCATTTTATGCATCATCAAAAATATTTTTTGATGATGATGGAAACACAAAAAAAACCTTTGGATGTGATATGAAAGCTGGGCTTTGGAATTTCAGCCGAAAATGGTACGGTATTCATCCAACGTAGTGCTTTCCTTCCCCTATCATTGCGGAGCTGCACCGTTTCTCTCCAGTCATCCTCCCTGCTTTATTTTGGAGCCACTGCAGGGAGCGAACTGAAAAATAATGCACAACATCTAATACTAAACACAAGTATCTCTGCTTTAGTGGATACTTTGTACTTGTACAGTATTCACAGATTCACCGTAGTGTATACTGTACTCTAGTAAGAGTGCATTGTCGGGGTTCGCTGCCTAACAGTGTGACATTATTGGGACTCTGCCGTACTGTCTCTTCCGCTTCACTGACTTACTGCTCTGTCCCAATTTGCCAAATGTCACTGCAATAAGTAAACACTGAACTCTGTACGCATAGGGGGACATAAATGGGGAGGGGGTGGGGGAGCATGATAGTGACGGAGTGGGATGGCTTGAATGTGTAACCATATAAAACTCGTGAGCATATATAGACATACAGAAGACACCCAGGATAAAAGCAGCACATAACAGAGAGAAGTAGACGGATCAGAAAAGTACATTAGAAAAGTTTTTTCATTGAAATACTGAAATCTATGCTATAACAGTGGTTACTTATAGGTTATGCTATATATCATACACATATTCATGCTATGTATCACATATCCATATTATAGATCACATACACATATGCACACCAGAACACGCCTAACTGGAAAACTAAAACAAATTCATGGCACCATCATTAAACTGACACGCGCAAGCGTGAATCTGCAGGTCTGTAGCATTTTGAAGTGAAATTTTCACGCCTCAGGTATTTCCATAATATTAACTTATTTTCAGTCTAATTGTACTTTACTGTACACATGGAGAAACTTCTCAGACTAATTCACTCTCTGGTTCCATAATTACAGTTTGGAAGCAGTTAGAGCACAATCATAAAGTATTAGCACAGATAAAGCTTCTTTTCTTTCCAGCCACCTGACTTTCATACCCCGCCCCCCTTTTGGAGTTACAAAAACACTATACATCTGCTGAAATCTAGGTCTTCGCTCCTTGGCGGAATACTCAGTGCTATGCCCAGTGCGGCTGAGAAACTGTCCTATCCAATAGATTCAGAGAAAACACAGCAGCACTCAGAATAAAGATGGAGACAGAGAGAGGCGGCGACAGAGAGCAGGCCAAATAATTTATGAGCTGTGTTCTATGTGCGTGGTGACATCTGCATTGGTGGTGCTAATGCATGAACTCCATGATGTCCCAGGGGTACCCAATGACAACACGGAACATCACTGGCACATAAACACGCACGCACGCGGTGGGAACGAGGAAAGTGCACTCGGCCATGTGCGGGTGCGCATGAGTGTCTGTGTTTACACAGGGGCAAGAGATACTATAGTATGACTCTACTTTTGAGTGTGCCCGTGTAGAAGGAAACATGCTCTCAAAATCATTCCCCTGGAGTACATGGTATTAACATCGCCATAAATCACCATAATCAGATACTGCACTCTTTCCTTTATACTCTCACTGTTTTTGTCTCTCCTCCTCCTGATCTCTCCATCTGCCCTGTTGCTGAAAACTCAATTTCCCATTATTCTGCCTCTTCGACCTGTTCCGCTCCACCTTCTAGCTGTCACGTCCATGCCCGCACCACGGTCGACAGCACCTGACTGAGCGCTCGCCTTTGAAAGACCCTCCTCAGCTCCAGTACACTCGCGGAATCTCGCTGAGACAACCGTCCCTCCTGCGCTATGCCTAGTTCTTCCTCGCCCTTTGCTTCCTGTCTCCGTTTCCTGGCTTTTGACCCTTCGCTTCATCCCCTGACCGCGTCCTTAGATCCTCGCTCTCACTCTGACCGCCGATCGACCGAACGAGAACTTGCCCGATCCCTTGGTTCCCGACGACCGATCCTGCACTTGGGTCTAGCCGCCCCCGCGTCCTCGGTTCCGCTCCGCACGACACTAGCCATCTATCCTGTTGTTTTCTCTCTAAAGTCCCCTCTTATTCAGGGTGGGGCGTGAGGTGAAGGATCTGCTCTGGGCCTGAGAAACTTGTCATGTACGATATAGAGAAACAAGAGTCCATTGTAAGAACTCAAGGACAGCAGGCCAAATACAGCCCTGGCAAAAACACTGCCAGGTGTTCAACAGGACTGCCTACAACTTGTGTGAGTCCAGCCATGAGTGCGGTAAATAAAGTATGAAAATCACCACACCGTCCAACATATTCAGGGCTCTACTGGCTGAACCTGGTGCTCGTCTCCTCTCCCAGGTATGCCTGATACCCCAGGAGGTGAGGGGTGTGGTCTCAACTCCTGCATGTCACAGTGACACTACAGTTTTACATGTAATGCGGTGAACGCTCGCACTGATTCGTAACAATGTTGTCCAAGGTAACTGACTGTGACACGCTCTGGCAATATTTGTGCGTTGTATATCGATAAACCCTCTTTGAATTTAAATTGAAAAACTTGAAAACGAAGACAGGAAGAGGGAAAGAGGAGGTGTGGAGGGGGAGCACACTACTGTATGTGTGTCAGCCCTGGTTTCCTTCCCCCAGATCCGATCCACCCGTGTCCCCCGGCGCTCGCCTGCATTAGCTGCATTAAACGAGCTGACAGGTCCTTCCCCATTACCCAAACGGGTGGCACAGCCAGCTCATCGGCACTGCATACTGCAGCCTGTCTGCGCCTGACAGGCGTGCGGCATGTGCTTTACGGACACACTCTGCACACGCACACAAAGGATTACGCACACACACACACACACACACACACACACACCACACCCATGCATGCGACACACACTGCATCCTAATTTGGTTTCATTTACACTGCCGGTTCATTCATACTTGCTTGGGAGGCTCTCGGTCTGCCGTTGCTAAACGTGTCCGTTCAACGTAAACAGATATGTGCAATTGTGATATATGTAGAGGAGGTCTCTTGCGGTGGTCTGAGGTCAGTCGGTAGACTACAGAATAAAAAAATGTGAGAGCAAATCTGTAGACGCAGCAGATGGCTCTCCCGGAGTGTGGTACTATAAATGACAGGATAAGGAGCTACAGTGCAGTACGCCGTGTTACGCTATGATTGTCTGACATCATCAAGGGGGCTGAGATGCATATCATATCATCTCCTCGCCTGCTGAATTATTGATTGCAGTCTGATCTGAGGTTTGGGGTTAAAGGGAAGACCAATGCATCCTTTAATTATTCACTCTCCCACACAAACCGCCCGCTCATTCCTTCCCACTGTCTCCATCTTCCTTCGCTTCTTAGACCCAGTGAACGCTTCCATTACATCGCTGCAGTCCATTCCCTCTCCCTTTTCGCTTGATTTTTTTATTCCTCTAAGGTCCTCTTTCGTGCCATCAATTCAATTTTTAAATGCTTTATTGAGCATTCATTTGTGACCTTAATGATGTCAAAGATTTTGATCTTATTGTAGACAATGTATTGTAAATTGAAAACCCTTGTGAGACCAAAGGACTGCGCAAAACACCAAATGATTCAACTTTAACCCTACATAATATACACAATATCCTCCAGCAGTAGTTTGTTCCACTCAATTCTTTATTTTATTTTCTGGTGAATGGCCGAAAGTTAAACCTGAATTAGGCCGCTACATATTGCGTTGTCAGAACATACATCTTCCCTGTTGTCACCTAGTAGATCTTGGAATATAACCAAATTAAGTGAGATTTATTTCAGTTGAAAAGCAGATCTGTAAATATAATATTGTCTGAGAAAACTGAGATGAACATCTTTATTATTGATTACAGTGTTGGAACTGTGTCTTTTTTTTCCTGTTGGTAGTCAAAGTTGTACAGTCCACAGTCTCCCAGTTATGTGTTATTCATCATAGCCTTGCATTCCGCTACAAAATATTGGGCTAGATAGCATTTAATGTTATATATAATTTTATAAAGGACTCTATACAAATTAACTGAACATTTGGTCTGATTTCTTTAATAACCCTCTTTTATTTCATGGTTCACAATCTGTTGATGGTTGCTAAATTTTATTTTCATTTTTGACTTTAATTAGTAATAAACAGTTTCCCAGTTCAGGCCTGAATGTATTTTTTTTTTTTTTTGCAGTTTCCACTGACTTTTACAAAACTCTATATAATATAAAGACTTCATCGAGATGTTTGTGGAATTTACCAAAGTCTTAGTTTGTTAATGAACTCTGTAGTTGTACACAAACATCTGGGCACTCCTGGTCAAATTACACGTTTTCTTGATTTTCTAAGTGAGAAAAAGTTAACATGACCTCTGCTGGGAAGAAGCTAAAACATGGCATGGTTTTAATCCACAGTAAATATTTATTTACTGAATTTAACAGAATTGAGAAAATAAAATAGATTATGTGCTTGTTTTTTCCTTTTTTTTTGGCATAGGCCATAGTGACATAGAATATAAAGCTGGTGCCTCACACATCCTGAGTATCTTGGTGTGTGTGGAGTTCAAGTCCACCTTGGGGTGTTTAGAGTTTGCATGTTTCTCTCTCTGTTTTGCACCTCCCCCCCAAACCACTTCTACTCCTCCTTTGCCTTGGAAGCCATGTGTGGTTGTTATGAGCCAAACTCAGCTTGAAGGCTCTTGCATCCATTTCTCCTTTTAGCAGCTGGTCAATAACAGAAGGGTTTAGTGGACTTTGATAGTTTATTAAATGTCCATGTAGAGACCCCTCAAATTATTCCTGACATGATTTTGATTTGAGTTTATGCCAAATCGCCTTATGAAGCATTTGAAAACGCTTACTCCGTGTTTCCATATTGGCTCACTGCTGTCTATCTGTTTCTCTCACCTGTATCAATAGATGAAATTTAGAAATTCAAAACCAATCAGAAGGAAGACTGACAGAACAAGACGGAGTAATGGTAGAAGACAGAGAGAAGACAGAGTCTGTCAGATGGACTGTAAAGACCATGTTGATTCAGATGAGATCTCTTTATGCTACTAGTACTAACCTCCCCAGGTAAAGCAGTATTTAGTTACAGAAAAAAGAAAATAATACACCATCTTTATCTGAATCCAACTGCAGCTGGAGGAAAAGAAGAAAGGAGAAGGAAATCGTGTAGGCTTGCCGATGGATTACAGGAAGAGGGCTTTGGGGTCTTGTAGACCGTTTACACTCTGTCTGAGATGATGTAAGTGTTTTCAGAGTCTACAGTACGAGGGGCTATTGCAGTCTTTGTTCTCCCTTTACACTGGTTGTGTGAAAGTGAACCATTTGCCCTGCAGGCTACATGAAATGTTTAAGCTGCCCAGTATATGAACTCCAGCCACTGTAAACCAACCCTACTACCTCCGCACGCCCATACCGAACACCTCGCACCCGCATTCAGTATCCCCGACAGAGGCCGGTCATCCCACGGCAGCAGTGACATGGAAACCTCACTTCTCCAGACCTAACCTCCCCTGACAGCTCCAATTAGGCAGTGTGGCAGCAGTCACCACAAGGCACACATCACACTGACTGTGCCCCGGCGCCACGCCAACCTATCCCAAATTTCAGTGCTCGTCTCTGCATCCCCCCTGGCCATTAAGGGGAAAGGAAGGAGTTGTGTTTATATCATAGAACCCTGTAGGGTGGAAATGTGAAAGAAGAAGGAATTTGGCTTTCGGCTATGATTAAACTCTCTTAAGGAACTTTTTTTTTTCCGCTGTCACAAATTACAGAGCATATATACAAACACCCTTAGACAAAAACATGTCAGTGGTCCATTTGACCAAACAAAAGACAGTGCACTCGATATCTGTCAGCTGTCAGTGCCTCTCAACGATTGAGGCAATGCTGTGAAACCGCCACACCAACGCTCTGATTGGGCTTTCTGCCACACACTGACAGATTGAAAGCCGTACTAAAAGATCTTCCTGCGCCGCTTGCCAGACTTAGAACACAAGTATAATTTTATACTTTCTACAGTGCACACACATAGGCACACACACATGCAAACACATGCACGCGCAAGGGAACTGCTGTCCCAGATCAGAGAACACTGTGTATCACTAAGCTGATTACTGTCACTCACCCTGGCCTGCCCTGCCACAATTAGGTCACCTCACTGCTGCCACCTCACATCCCTCACCCCATCCCACCCCCCACTAAATATGCCCTTGGAAAAACATAATTTCCCAATTACAGCTTCACGAGTATCACTGGGAAAAGTGCCTCCAACCACGGTTGCTTTGAATGTTCATGACCATACCATTATTTACCTCCATCCTGCTGGACAATAATAAAAGCATTTTCTTAACACTAAGGACCATCTTCTGTTAAATTATGTTGTTAAATTTGGTTTAAAAATAAAATCTTTGAGGACTTCACCTCCATTTTTCGCTTTCAGAATTAGTAGGGAAAAAATATGCATTGTAAATACACTCACCGGCCACTTTATTAGGTAGACCTGTTCAACTGCTCGTTAACGCAAATATCTAATCATCCAGTCACATGGCAGCATCTCAATGCTTAGGCATGTAGACATGGTCAAGACGATCTGCTGAAGTTCAAACTGAGCATCAGACTGGGGAAGAAAGGTGATTTAAGTGACTTTGAACGTGGCATGGTTGTTGGTGCTAGATGGGCTGGTCTGAGTATTTCAGAAACTGCTGATCTACTGGGGTTTTCACACACAACCACCTCTAGGGTTTACAGAGAATGGTCAGAAAAAAAGAAAATATCCAGTGAGCAACAGTTCTGTAGACAAAAATGCCTTGTTGATGCCAGAGGTCAGAGGAGACTGGCCAGACAGGTTTGAGCTGAAAGAAAGGCAACAGTAACTCAAATAACCACTCGTTACAACCGAGGTATGCAAAAGAGCATCTCTGAATGCACAACACATCGAACCTTGAAGCAGATGGGCTACAGCAGCAGAAGACCACACCGGGTGGCACTCCTGTCAGCTAAGAACAGGAAACTGAGGCTACAATTCGCACGTGCTCACCAAAATTGGATAATAGAAGGTTGGAAAAACGTTGCCTGGTCTGATGAGTCTTGATTTCTGCTGCGACATTCAGGTGGTAGGGTCAGAATTTGGCGTAAACTACATGAAATCATGGATCCATCCTGCCTTGTATCAACAGTTCAGGCTGGTGGTGGTGGTGGTGTAATGGTGTGGGAGATATTTTCTTGGCACACTTTGGGCCCCTTAATGCCACAGCCTACCTGAGTATTGTTGCTGACCACGTCCACCCCTTTATGACCACAGTGTACCCATCTTCTGATGGCTACCTCCAGCAGGATAATGCGTCATGTCACAAAGCTCAAATCATCTCAAAACTGGTTTCTTGAACATGACAATGAGTTCACTATACTCAAATGGCCTCCACAGTCACCAGAACTCAATCCAATAGAGCACCTTTGGGATGTGGTGGAACGGGAGATTCGCATCATGGATGTGCAGCCAACAAGTCTGCAGCAACTGGGTGATGTTATCATGTCAGTATGGACTAAAATCTCTAAGGAATGTTTCCAGCACCTTGTTGAATCTGTGCCATGAAGAATTAAGGCAGTTCTGAAGGCAAAAGGGGGTCCAACCTGGTACTAGCAAGGTATACTTAATAAAGTGGCCGGCGAGTGTACATACTGTATATACTGCATACTGGAATCTATTATCTTATTAGGGGACTGTCAGAATCCAGTATTTGTCCAAAGTACAAGGACTATGGCATAACTTATTCCTGGGGCAGCAAAACTGCCAGAAAATGGCTTTGGCAGTAATGGTGGTATTAGGGAGGAGAACTGTAATGAGGGACAAAATTTAACTGATTTTGGAGCATTGCACACAGTTTAAAATGGGCTTAACACTGGCTTGAAAGGGATCTGCTGGGGAAAGGCATGCACTGCCACTGTATGGCATTGAGAAAGACAAGAAAACTGTGAAGGTCAGAATATTTCAGGAAGTGTTTCAATTTGAATGCTAACAATCACTGCTACGTAGAAAAACTCTAGTTACAATCAGAATTGTATTTTATTCTAACTGTAGTCCGTTTGTGAAAAGGTGACCTCTAAATTTCTACATGGCGCTTGGGAAAAGCAAGGTGTTAAAAAAGACAAAGTAGTGCAAAAAATATTTGACTGTGTTTCTGAGATATATTTTCAAAAAATGCATTTGAAGTTTTATAGTCCTCCCAATTAAGAAGTCCACACACACACACACACACACACACGCTGACTGAAAACCGCTTATCCCAAGCGGGGTCGCGGTAAGCCCGAGCCTAACCCGGCAATCCAGGGCAGACTCCAGTCTGTCGCAAGGCACCCCAAGCGGGACTCGAACCCCAGACCCACCACAGAGCAGGCCCTGGCCAAATCCTCTGCGAATCAAGAAGTCACACCACAAAAATAAAATTATGCAGCGCAACCAAACTACAGCAAAGTTACACTTGTGGTTCAACGTTCTTCTAAAAGACAACCTTGAGTTAACATTTGCCCCGAACGATGCCACATTCTAAAAGGCAGTCTTTACTGAAGGGCAAAATATTGAGCAAGAATATAGTATAGAAGTGTGTTATGTTTTTGACTCAGACAGGACAGACAAGCTAATCTGAATTAAATTGCAATAAACCCGACGAATTAAAGTGCATGGAAACAGGACATTGTTACTGTTCAAACGCCACCCATCACGATTTCAGTGGTCTTCATGCCATGGTTGAGCTGTTTTGATGAAGAAATATAAAGAAAATGATGGGCAGTCCTATCAGCTAAAAATAATTCATAATTGAGTCTTTTAACTTGTTTTTCATGTTCTTTTCACGGGCTGATTTATTAATAGATCTTCGTGTATAGCGTCGATTGTAACCGTTGTCTAAGATGTGTGGGTTAAATGTGTGCATCATTGTTTGAATCACCTGACTAAATAAATAAATAAATATATAGACATACTTTTAGCAATATGTCAGTTACTTTATTCTGCTCATTTACACCCAGGCCAGTAAAAGTTCAAGTTCCTGAAAGAAAGGAAGGGAAAGTAAGTAGCAAAAATTAAGCTGAGCAGTAAGTAGCATTATTTTATTTAATTTACTTTAAGTAGGAAAACAAAATAAAGGAAATTCATATCAATTACTATAATTTTCAAAATATAATGGAGACAACTTTTAAAACAAAATATATTTACTAACAGAATTTTGTTAGTATACTATACTATATATATGTATATGTATATATATATATACATATATACTTGCTAAATCAGATGAAAAAAAATGTGGTCATTAAACATTATTGTACCTGTAAGAATGACACCCACTTCACTTTCCCTTTTGTTACCATCCAAAAATTAGTTTCTCTAGCTGCACAGGTTTTCTTCTTGTAATCTACACGGACACACAAAAGCTGCAAGTGTGACCTTACACGGTGTCCTTGTCTTTTTTTCTCCGTTTACGGAAGCTTCGAACAAAACCAGGCAGACGAAAGGACAGCGGAAGTAGTCGGTCCAACTACAGCACTTACAGGTTGCCTGCATTATTCATCCCCATACAAAGCAAAATATTTATTCACTAGAGAGGCCACATGATGCTATGTCCTGCCCATGTACCTAATGCTGGCAGAGAGAGAGGGAGATTTAAAAAATGCAATAGGTCTTATCCACCAAAGTGATGCCACGTGTCAGGATGAACGGGAACTGATGCGGAAATGTAACGATCAAGCATCTTCCACGGCGTACGGCAGGTGTACGGCTCAACTGCCCAGTTTGTTGCTGGAAAGCCTTCGTTTTTAAATACCCCATGAAGCAGCAAAGACCTTTGTTATAACAGAGGCGCCGCATATCACTCTTTTAAGATCTCTATGGATATCACTGAATCGGTGTACTCTATCATAATTTAGAAATACTCAAAATTATATATATGATTATATATATAATAATATAATTATAGAACTGGCTAGAATTACATGTTAAAAGAACTGCCTTCTGAATTTATTTCTGAATCCTAATAGATTTCCCATTAAACTGCTACCTACATTGTGTGTTGCTACTACAAAAGGTGTGTTGAAAATTGTTCAACGACTACCGTAACCGCCCTTAATGATTTAAATGTTTTAACCTGTTACATTAATTCATTTAGGTGGCACTTTCCTCCAAACACCTCATGACGATTTACCCATTTGCACAGCTGGGCGATTCATCCTGGAGCAATTTACAGTAAGTATCTTCTCGAAGGGATTGGAACCAGCAACCGTCAGATTGAAAGGCAGGCGCTGCAACCACTAGACTAGATATATCATTTCGAACAAAGGTGACTTATAATTTCAAGGAAGCTTACAATGTCACGTTTAACGACGAGGTCATCGCGGCAACTCTCTGCTCGGTGTACAAATATTTCCGTGTAAAATATGTGGATATCCATCTTCCGTATAGTAAAAAAGCTTTTTAAGGCAACCAACCGGCTCTTTACAAAGCAGTGTGTGTATGTGTGTGTGAGGTATTAGAGGACAAGCACTCAATTACAGCTGACACCATGCTGCCCTCAACACTCACCACACAGAAAGGCCTATCATTATATTATTGTTTGACTCCATCCCCCGCCCCACTGTGCTCCACAAGCCAAGATAATTACCCCTTTTGTGTCCGTGCACACACGCAAAGCTGACATAAGCGAAAAGACACATGCACAAAAGTGCAGGCAGACAGACGCACACACAGGCACAAAGATAAGTGCTCGTGGCGCACCAATACACATGCAAGTCCTTTCAGAGTGAGTTAAACATTGCTGCAAGCAGCCATCTGTTTCTGGCTCTGTCTCACACCCTTTTCTCCCTCTCTCCTTCGGCGTTACCCCCCTCTCCCCCCTGCCGCTGTAGAGTGTTACGAGTGAAAAGGGAAAAAAAGAGAAAAAAAGAGAAAGAAATGCAGCGGGGGTTATTCTCACCTTCGGTCCAGCTGATGGAAGACACTGAAGATACATAGCAGTTTGAAGGAAAGCACGTACCTTAACTGGTGGCAATAATATCTAGTACTCATTTAATAATAAATACCCAGAGAGTGTGTGTGTGTGTGTGTGTGTGTGTGTGTGTGTGTGTGTGTGTGTGTGTGTGTGAGTGTGTGTGTGCGCGCGCTCATTGTGCTATTGTGAGCCCAGCTGCACACCCCGAGCCCCCAGGGCTACTTGTGCTCCAGTCTCTCGGCTCACCACTTCCCATCGACTGCTCCAAGCAGAATCACTGCACGTCACTGCTTTTTTTTTTTTTTTTTTTTTTTCTCCCAGAAGAACACCTTTAATGTTTAATGCACTTCCTGTGTTCAGGTAATGCAAAGAACCAGACAAAAATGATGTTTGCTGTAACATGGATATGGAGGATGCTGTGTAAGTGGCTTGTTGGACCGTGAGAGCAAAGCTATGTCAGGCCTGTTCTTACGCTGTTCCACCGAGCTGAGGACAAATGTAGCCCTTAATGTATTCCTCCTTTAGCACAGATACGCAGAATGTGAACCTCGGTGCAGCCGTTTTAATATATGCACGTCCCTGACGCTGACATGCCAACGCTCATGTGCAGAAACCGTGTCTCTCTGGTAGCAGGCCTGCTCAGTGACACTCTGACCTCAGACAAATGGACACATGTAGCGCACTTAGGAACAGATCCTTAGCATGGCTTTAATGTCCCCTCAATCTCGGGGACAGCCACCCTGCGTGTGGCCCCTGCTCCCAGCTGCACCCTGTTATCATTATTGATAGGTGAACAGTGTCAAAGAGAGTGTGTCCTGGGTTAGAGGTGAGCGCCCCATGTGTTCATAATCGCCTAACAGCCTGCGAACATACAAGAACACCCCAGGGGCCGGTCCAGGGACGTGGGAGGGGTGGGAGCAGTTGATCGATCTGCAATATAGCTGGTAAGTGACACACTTGGCCAGCAAGAACCAGGCCTGGGTAAATCCATAGAAGAGTAATAAAGCACTGAATAGTATACAGCTTCCGCCCAATACTTTTTAAAATAGTTCAACTTCCGGGACGAAAGACAAATCATAACCATCTTTTCTTTCTCCACTAAATTTTTTTTAATCCACGAAAAAACGTGAAACTTTTGAAAGCGAGGAACGATCACGTCCCACATTCCTGCATTCGTTTTATTTAAATATCGAGTAGCAAAAGAAAGTTGTAAGGGAAAAATATAAGTAAGGGAGGGGGGAGGGGAAATAAATACTTTGGGAATCAGGATAGATTAGTGAAAAGATGGCAATGAAAGGGTTAACCTGTCTTTCAGGTAGAAGGGGATGGGAGGCAGCTTGGCTCCTCATAGGCAACCATGTGGCTGCAGCCATCTGTTGGTATGGACTAAATTAATTATCTCAACTCATTACAATTTTGCAGGGAGCCTCCAGCTCAGATTAAACAGCGTGCTAGAGCCACCGCTGCCGATACCTTTCTCGCCCACCCTTCCTTTCATCAGCCCCTTTCCGTCCCCGCGCAAAAACACGGCCGTCCATTTTATTCATTCCTCCTATAAACAGCCACTTTCTCTCTTTCTTAATCTCTCAGTCTCCCCACGGTATTTCCCCCGTCCTTCCTCCATCTGCATATCTAGCCTGCGACCCCCCCCCCCCCCCCCCCCCCCCCACCAGCTCCGCCCATGCTGCTTTCCCTCATTCATATTCAGCTGGTGTTCACGGCGCAGCAAAAAAAAAAAAAAAAAAAAAAAAAAAATCCTTTTCTAATCAAGAATTTAAACAGGGAGGGAAATCAAAGCAACTAGATAGACATCAAGCTCCAATCCACCAGCAGAGCCACCTCTCGTGTGGATGCTAGATTACTAATGCATTTCATCTTCCATACACTATTTACCAGTTACCATTACTGCATCTCCTCTTGTACATACTATTCCTGAAGAACGATCGTCGTTGTTACTGTTGCATCGCTTCTTACGCACTGTACTCGTGGATTACAACTCGAATGACGCTTTTCCAACTATTGCATCTGAAATTTCCGCTACTGCGTTTCCACCAGCATTTCTGTTTCCAGCACTGCCGCAGCCAGCAGTGACACTGCTGTGATTTTGCCAAAATTCTGTTCCTGTTGTTCCCACCACAAGTCTCACCCCAGAAATAATAACACAAACACAGACAACCATTTTAGCAGCTCGCTCCTTTTCTGTTAAAGCACTGTTAAAAATTCAATTGATGATCAGCCCTCCCCCCAACTGGACAGTTACTGGGCACTGATTTTTACAGTTGCAAATGCAGGCAGCACAGTGGCACAGCAGTGAGTAGTGCTGCTGTCTCACAGCACCTGGGTGCTGCAGGAGGACATGGGTTCGATCCCTGCTCAGTCTGTGTGGACTTTGCATGTTCTTCCTGTGTCTGGGTGCTCTGGTTTCCTCCCACAGTCCAAAGATATGCTGTTCAGATCCCTCCCCTAGTGTTTGAGTGACAGAGAGTGTGTGTTCCACTGATGTATGGATGAGTGACCCATTGTAAATAGTGTATCTGGCAGTGTAAGTCACCGTGGTGAATAAGGTGTGTGGGCTGATGACACTACATAGAGTTCATTGGAAGTTGTTTTGGAGAAAAGTATCTGCTAAATAAATATAAATGCATTGTGTAAGGGTGGTGCAGTGGGTTGGACCAGGTCCTGCTCTCCAGTGGGTCTGGGGTTCGAGTCCCGCTTGGGGTGCCTTGCGACGGACTGGCATCCTGTCCTGGGTGTGTCCCCTCCCCCTCCGGCCTTACGCCCTGTGTTGCCGGGTAGGCTCCGGTTCCCCGCGACCCTGTATGGGACAAGCGGTTCTGAAAATGTGTGTGTGCACTGTGTAAGCCTGAGCTACTGTGTTTCCAATGCAGGGGTGTCCCACTCGTCTCTCACCTCTACAATACTGGTTACAATTTCACAACATGTATGCGTTACTCCTCTTGCACAGAGGGCAGAGAATCAATAAGCACTCGCATCTGACAGTTTACGGCCATTTTCTGGGTAATGCTAAACGTAAGGGAAGGACACGTGCTGCAATACATCGGCATGTATATACAGTAAGCAGAGGCATTTTTTGCTACTTCATGTTTATGAACACTTGAAGGGAATATCTAGGTCACTGGTTCGTTGCTCTGGAGGCTCCTAATCCGTCTCCCTCCACGGACTCACTCCCTCTAAAAAAGGCATCTAGGAAGAGTAAAGGAGCAGTTTCTGCCTCTCTTGGTTGACCTCGGTTACGATAAATACGCCGCGCTCCAAACAGGGTCACTCTGTGGTAGGCCTATTTGAGCCGAGGTCACGGTGCCATGCCGTTTCACGCGATCGCAGAGGTGACACGGTACCATTTCTCAAGTCTCACGGACAGGTGTGGCGCACAATAAAAACTCAGAACGAAATAACTATATACAATACCGTGAAACGATTACAAAATAAAATCCTTTCCGTTTCTGATGCCGTTGTTGAACTCATTGTTGACTTATTTCAACTGCAAAGGTCCGTATACACACACACACACACACACATTTTCAGAACCGCTCGTCCCTTACGGGGTCACGGGGAACCGGAGCCTACCCGGCAACACAGGGCGTAAGGCCAGAGGGGGAAGGGGACACACCCAGGACGGGACGCCAGTCCGTCGCAAGGTACCCCAAGCGGGACTCGAACCCCAGACCCACCGGAGAGTAGGACTGCGGTCCAACCCACTGCGCCACCGCACCCCTGGTCCGTATACAACATTATTTAATACGTGTTTTAGTATGTCACTGTAGTGAATTAGCTGCCATCATAATTCTTATTTTTCATTTTCCTTTTGTCTGTTAGTGTCAAAAATGTCTTCCACATAACGTCACTAGAGAAAAATTTTACAGCACTTACATTTATTCACCAAGCAAACATTTTCACTTAGCAGATGCTTTTCTCCAAAGCAACTTCCAATGAACTCTATGTAGTGTTACCAGCCCACACACCTTATTCACCACGGTGACTTACCCTGCTAGACACACTACTTACACTGGGTCACTCATCCATACATCAGTGGAACACACACACTCTCTGTCATACACACTATGGGGGAACCTGAACAGCATGTCTTTGGACTGTGAGAGGAAACCAGAGCACCCACAGGAAACCCACGCAGACACAGGGAGAACATGCAAACTCCACAGAGACCAAGCGAGGATCAAACCCACATTCTCTTGCACCCCCCAGGTGCTGCCAGACAGCAGCACTACTCGCTGCGCCACCATGCCACCCATACACATGTGATGTATAGGCCACCCTTGGGCATTAAAAAAAGTGGCGTTGATGCATCACAGATGATACTATGCAGTGCATTCAAAAGTATACACTGTACATTCTATGAACTGCCCAGTCTCAGAGTCCAGCTCCAATACTGTGACTTTTGGACACTTGTGTGTTTTGTCAAGTGGAAAGGCTGGGCGGCAGCAAAATCACTTAAACTCCTTTCGAAACCACAGAAACGGAGGTGAGGGGAGCAGCACGCAATTTTCTCTGAAGCAATGTACAACTCAGGCTAAACCAAAAGTGTGTCCTTCTCAGTTACTCAAGATATCTAATGAAAGAGTATAGGGTTTACATGAAAAAAACGTGCTATCCAGCAAGAAGAGAAAGACGGCACTACGAGATACAGATGTTGTGTCGATCCTCCTTTCTACACTTGATGCATCAGGCTTCTTTAATTGGCTTCTGCTGAAGGAACCGAAAACTCCTAAGTGCCCGAATTGCGCATCTTTCGTCTACTGAATGTTAACTGGAAATTTGCAGAACAAAAACATTCCTTCAGTTTTAGGGAGTCAATCATTTATAGTTTTTGCAACACAGATATTCCCTAAGACAAGAAAAAGGACAGTTCAGCATAAGATAAAACTACCGACTCTGCACTTTACAAACAGCTAGTTCAAGACTGACCTCTGTTTTACCGTGCATAATACCACTGGGTGACAGTTCAACTCTAGTACCTGGAGCAGAAACTAATCAGTGAGTTTTAGTACAGATTAAGGATGGCAGCAACATGTCATTTTAGTCCCAGAAAACTGCACTGCAGTATTAATACATCACTGAGAGGCACTGGGTTCTCTCGTAATAGGTATGTAACAGGGGCGGCACGGTGGCACAGCGAGTGGTGTGAGAGGATGCGGGTTCGATTCCTGCTCAATCTGTGTGGAGTTTGCATGTTCTCCCAGTGTCTGCGTGGGTTTCCTCCGGGTGCTCTGGTTTCCTCCCACAGTCCAAAGACATGCTGTTCAGGTTCCCCGATAGTGTGTGAGTGACACAGAGAGAGTGTGTTCCACTGATGTATGGCTGAGTGACCCAGTGTAAGTAGTGTATCTAGCAGTGTAAGTCACCACGGTGAATAAGGTGTGTGGGCTGGTAACACTACATAGAGTTTATTGGAAGTCACTTTGGAGAAAAGTGTCTGCTAAGTGAATAAATGTAAATGTAAGTTATTGCATTTGAAGTCACAGTCACGATCAGACAGAGCGGAAGAAACTGGCACCTCTAGTTGTAAAACTTTGTGAAGACTAGAGTTTCTTTGCTGTTTTTTTATGTTTATGTATTTGTTTTTACAACCTGTATGTAACTACTTTGGGGGGTGCGGTGGCGCAGTGGGTTGGACCACAGTCCTGCTCTCCAGTGGGTCTGGGGTTCGAGTCCCGCTTGGGGTGCCTTGCGACGGACTGGCGTCCCGTCCTGGGTGTGTCCCCTCCCCCTCCAGCCTTGCGCCCTGAGTTGCCGGGTTAGGCTCCGGTTCCCCGTGACCCCGTATGGGACAAGCGGTTCTGAAAATGTGTGTGTGTGTGTGTGTGTGTGTGTGTGTGTGTGTGTGTAACTACTTTTTTGTAAAATACACTAATCTCTTATATAATGGGGTCCCATACTTGGAAAAACCATTACCACCGCAAAATACATACAATGGGCTTATTACTCTGCAACAGCATTTATGCCCATGATTATAATAGGAATTTGGGCTTGCATTAGATGCTTGTATCATAAATTCTAAGATACAACAAGATAACCCAAATCACAATTGAAATAAAAGGTTCATTATTATTATTATTAATACATTTACCTGACACTTTTCTCCAAAGCAACTTACAGGGTTGAGGCTCCAATTATTTACCCCTTTATACAGCGGGATAATTTTTTTGCTGGAGCAATTCTAGGGTAAGTACCTTGCTCAAGGGTATTACAGCCAGAGGTGAGGCTCAAACCTGCGATCTTTGGGGCCAAAGACAGTAGCTCTAACTACTACACTACTAGCTGACCCATATAATAATAATAATAATAATAATAATAATTTCCTTCACACTTTTCTTCAAAGTACATCATGCTAAGCTGCTTACAACTCTTTATGCATTTATAGAGCTTGTCTGCTTTCCATGCAGAGTGATACAGAGATTTCATTTCTTGTGCTTTTTAGAGGTTGTCTAGCACAGAGTCCTCTTGAAGATATTGACAGGTCCCCAGGACAATGAAAGTTTGCCAAACATGGTGAGGTTGGTAGTTTCAGAGATGCTAACACTGAAGAACATTATTCGCTTTTGGTGGAAGAAGCGGGACAACGCTGCTGGATTTCCTGAGCGGGTCTTCTTTTGCTCAGGAGATCATCTTTGGACGGCTGGCACTCCCTGTCTTGTTCGGAAGAGACAATTGTCCTTTTTCAGCATTACTCTGCCAACCAAAGAGTGCTACCAGAGGGTTCTGGAGACATGTAGGGTGCGCAGTGAAAATCCAAAGCTGCTCTTCTACTCTTCCGAGCCATTGTGGAGGACTGAAGAGAGAACTATGACTGTCCACATCTGCAAACTCTTCATGTCGGCAGATGTTGTGGGAGCTATCCTGAAATTTCTTGACGTTTTTGAGATATGATGATCGGAGGGTCAAGCTAGACATCCGGAATGGCCATAGAAATTTTCATGTATGGCTGCGTCTTGACCCGAGGAAGCTGGATGGGTTTTTCTACCCTCCAGCATATTGCATCTTGCGTGATGCTAAATATGAAGGTCAGCCTCCTTCCTGTTGTCTGTCTTTGAGTCAAGAATATACAAGCGAAAACTGTAAAGACACAAAGCTCCAGTACTGTTTGGAGACTAGCCACCTCGCCAGGGGCTGTGTCGGTCCACAGTGCAGTAGTTTTTTGTGGGGGAGAAGATCACCTCTCCTGCAGCTGTCCTCAGGACAAAATATCATATGCCACCGTGGTGTTGCCAAGCGTAACATGGGACGGCAGGGTCTTCTTCACCCGGCAGTTTTGCAAGGTCCCATATGAATAATTAATAATTTCCCTTGTGGGATCTATCTATCTATCTATCTATCTATCTATCTATCTATCTATCTATCTATCAAAGAAGACTAATGTACTCCTGGTTACATGGACAATAGATAGGACTTTTGGCAGGTGACAAGGGCGAAGAAGAGTTTTAGGAGGGAGGCCCACCGAAAAAGACCGAGAAGTCAACCCCCTCTCCCCAGGTGGACCAGACCATTAAGGTCTGTTGATTATTGATTTGTCCCAGGTAGGGTCCCCTCCAAGGTTTATCTTGTCTGGAGGGCTAGCAGGGGAATGTTGGCTGGGGAAATTACTTGTCTGACAACTTGTTTTTTAGTGTCTTAAAATTATAATAATAATAATTACAGTTTAATGACAAACACACACACACATTTTCAGAACCGCTTGTCCCATACGGGGTCACAGGGAACCGGAGCCTAACCCAGCAACACAGGGCGCAAGGGACACACCCAGGACGGGACGCCAGTCCGTCGCAAGGCACCCCAAGCGGGACTCGAACCCCAGACCCACCGGAGAGTAGGACTGTGGTCCAACCCACTGCGCCACCACACCCCCTTCTTAATGACAAACATTAGACTGTAAAACCAGAACCAGAAATAAGGCTCATAGTCATTTGCTTGAATGAAGATTTACTGGACATGTTTTAATAATGTCTGTTGTAATTACTTTTGATGCTTTTATAGTTTAAAGTCCTTGTGTTTTACTCGTTGTTAAAATATATTAGTTGTTTTTGGGTTTCATTTCTAAATATTCATTTTCCTGCCTATTTGTAGTGTGGTGTTAGTTAAAAGACTTTGACTTGGATAAGTATGAATAATCTCTGTTATACATTGGGATCCCAATTTCTTTTTTAATTGTAGGAATGTTGGTTATGTGATTGCAACAATGTATACGAGTGGCTTTTGGAAGTGTATCGTATTTGGCATTTTAATTTACTTTAGTGGAATTTAAAAAGGGGAAGAAATATTAAAAATATGTAAATGTTATTGTTATGCACAAACAAATCTTATTTTATTATTTAAACATATCTTGCATAACATACATAGCACATATATTTTCCCCAATGAAATTTCCTCACTACAGGTATTTACCTATCGGGATGATTTTATTAAACAAATTAACGCTGTTATGTGAGCAATGAGTGCCTGTCAGCTATGCTTCTATAGCTATTACAGTATACTATAGCACAATGCCTAAATGAGATGTACTTAATAATAATAATAATAATAATGATAATAATAATAAACAAATCAAGACTTTAGGTAACAAGTAAAAATTAAAGTGGTTTAGTAAACATCTCTGAACTAAATAAATACATATTAACTAATATTTTGACCTTGACCATCTGAGCAAGACACCAGGTGTACGACAGTAGTCGAAATTTGCTGTGACCTATTTCCCTAATCTTTTCATTTCAGCTTTACGTTCCTCTATTACCGCATTTAGCAAAATCTTTGGGTTTTCCTTTCCTTTAGCAGCCTCCATAGCCCCACTCCTGACATTCTTCACGTTTTTTTCCTCTCCCGCTTTTCTCGTTCCTCAGCCTTAAGCCCATCCCAATCTGTCTCTCTCCAGAACTGCCATCGTATCCACCGTGCTCCATGTTGTCTGCTCCCTGCTCCCTCCTCAGAGGGACCAAAGAGGGCTCTCAGTCAGTGCTGTCCCCACCTCTTTCTCCATCCAAGGGACAGATGGGCGACTGGAAGCAGGAGAGACAGAGCAGGGCTCATTAATAATTCACACTGCTCCCATATTGGAATATTAATGCTAAAAGCGAATGAGGCCACCCTTCATTAAATTAACTTAGATGCTGAGATGTAGAGAAAGAGAAAGTGTGTGCTGTTAAAAGGCCCCTTAAATTACTGAAGCAAAAAGGCATCCATTAAAGCACACTGCATATGATGCCACCTCCCTGTCCTTTTTTTTCTTTTTTTACTGTGTACTAAAAAAAGAGGAAAACTGAAATTACACCAAAGAACCTTCCACTTGCTCTGAACACATCTTGAAGATAGATATGTTTTAAGTGCTTGCTCAATTTTTAAAAGGATGCATACATGTGATGACCCATACTGTCGCCAACCCCTTGCTCAGCTGTTCCCCTACAATTCCCTGCCCTCTTACTTTACCCCACCCTACTCCATTCCATTTCTGCTTTATTTTGTTTCCGCTTCTTTTTTCTGTCTTTCGGATCTGTATACTACATCAAAACTGTCCCGCCACCATTTTCTCCATCCATCCCCCACACCATCTGTATTTATAGGATAATTTACGTAACACGGAAACAACTCCAGGAAAGTTACTGTGCCAACGAAACTAAACACGATTTTGTGGGTTTTGGTTGCTCATTTTGTCGCAAAATCAAATTACGTGATTAGTGAATGAGACATGACAGGTGACGAAAATGAACTTTAAAACAGGACACAGGGGAAAAGGGAAATGATAGACTGGAAAATGCAAGCGCACAAATTCAAATGTACATCGAAACCAAGAGCGGCGGTATTATGCGTAGACCATGTTCACAATCACAAAGGGTTAGATGGGAAAACAAGCCAAAATGTATCCTTAACAAAACATTTCCTAACATATAAAGACATGCTGTACTCAAAAGAGAACAGAGACAAAACCGATGGTTGTGAATTATGAATTATATGTCCAACATATTTACAAATAGACAAGAAGACATTCCGAAGGACTATTACCTGTGGGCACAGTACATTCTACACTTATGTGTGTGCATACCTCTTCCTTCAGCCTCCTGCTTACAGATGTCCCATATTGTTCGTAAAGAGCACCCAATTACTCTCCGCAGAGCAAAAAACAAGTGGAAATCACCCACACGCAGAAATCAATTTCAATTTCCAGAGTCTTCACTCAAACAATCTTTACTTTCCCTTACAAGCTGCAGTCCTTTTTTGCACTTCTTTAGGGCTACACTAGTCAGTCAGTGTTGTTTGAAAACAATGGGGGAGAGATGGACAGGAAAGGAGACTACTGCCAACGTGTCACCAAGCGTCTGATGGGTCACAGAGCACACAAAGTACTGGAGCTCTTATGAGCCAGATTTAATTTCACTGGTATCCTCAAAAAGCAACTTCTTTAAATTAGACCCTGAACTGTTTCATATCACCGAACGAGGGGGTTCTTTCGGCCAGGCCTCACATCAGAACGCGAGATGTGTTTCAGCGGGTGTGTGTGTGTGTGTGGATTATTGGTATTAGCAAGGGGAATTTTAGGCCAGCCTGCAGCCCTTGGCAAGTTATTGATTTTAACATCACATGTGATGTTTATCAGGAAGATGTCATAGCATATCTGGATTATTGGTCTGATCTACATCATTGCTGTTGGAGTTGTCTCCTCTAAATATCTGCCTGTCTTTTGTAAAGAACAGACCCAGCACTGCCACTGACTCAGGGGGGTTAAAGAGGTTATTCTAGCGCTACAGGTCAAGTGGGCAAATGAAAAGCACTACAAGCTACCATATTTGTGACCGCACACACTAACACCCACATGCTAAAACCATATGCAGTTAACTACTGGAAATTGCTATAATTAAAAGCCTGATGATGGATCCAGAGATAAAAACCTATATGCAGAACTAGTGTGAAAAGGAAAATGGGGCAGAGTCAGCCAACATAATGTGGACAGAGTGTCCTTTCGACAAGCACATCCTTCTACTCGTACCCAGGTGCCCATAGTTCTGGGCACGTCAGGGTCGGAAAAGGCACGATGTGTGTAAGATGTTCTGGGGATCTAGTGAAAGTTTCGCGACAAATTTTCATGTTCTGATACTGCTTAAGAAGCTCAGTCTTAATGGGAAACCTACTGAAAGAGCGTTTTTTTTAGACATATAATGCAGGTTGGTCTGACATCCATGTTCATGGTGTGAAATGCACTAAATGATTCAAATCCAGTTATTTTCTCCAGTAAAAAGAAGAAAAGGAGAGAGATTTCAGTAAATACTTTGATCATTCGGTTTAAATGTATTTTTCAGCTGAATGAGATTAATGGGAGTGCTGAGACTGCCGGAAAATTCGGTATTCTCTATATCTGAAGCAACGTGGCTGAACTTCTGAAATTATGGCGCAATTAAATTTGCAAGTATTATTTGGTACAGGACATTGGATGTACAGCCAAGTTTGTTCGTACTGGACCAACATCGCAGATTGTTTAGATCTCCGAAGATTTGAAAGCTGAAAAGTTCACAAATTAAGAACTTACCATATTTTTAAGTTTCCCATAAAGTTTACCTCCTGTTTCCATTTCTTGCAAGAATTGTTTTTACAGTGTTTTTTCCTTTAAAAAAAGAGTATATTTAACATCCCTGTTTTTACTCATCCTATACACATTTTCTGTATATCATGAAACTCATTATGAACTCCAACTAGTAAAAATAAAGGAACTTACCAATACATGTGTAGAATTTTTATGCATACCAGATATGTATAAAATATGTTGCTAAGCAACTACATAGCATTGCCTTGGCATTGTAATAAGTATTATAGTTCAAAGAATATCAAACCATTCCTTTTTAACATTGATAGGCTTTGCAATAAAAAAATAATAAAATGGCAAAATTCTTTCCTAATTAAACATAAAATCGAAAGATTTCGTTCTTAGAGAATGGTACTGTCTGTTCTTTTGACTAGTCTCAGTGGTCTTCAGGTTGGCAACAAATGCATTTCATGGTATCACAGTCAAGTGTAAAGGTTTGACTTGTTCTGCTTATTGTGTGGCTTGTAAACGTATTACACATTCAATCGAAAACTGAACTAGCTTTTCAAACCAGCTTTGTGTATTTATTGTGCCTTACGAAAGAAATCTTAATTCATGAGCGATTCATACAAAATTCAATACAGCACATGAGTTGCAACACTGCAACAGCTTGAATTAAATTACATTTATTCATTTAGTATTTTTTACTGAACTACTTTAGGCCAAGCACCTTGTAGGTGGGACTAAAACCTGTGACCTTGAGAACTGAAGGCAGAACATCTAACTACGATGCTACTTGGTGATCTATAAATGTGATCATTAGGTGCCTTCAGGCTCAATGAAACTTACAAACCTTGCATCACAAGTTCAGTCTCCCCCAGAATCAAACAAAAATACATCAACAATTTCCTTAGCACATGCACTTATATGAGGCAGTTTCATACATCACAACCACTCGGTGCACTAATGCCAGGTACTTTGGAGAGACCTTCGAGTACCACGGCACTCATTCACATAAATTATCTTACAGTAGCTTACAGCAAAGCTGAGGGAGGGTACAGCCTGGACTGGGCAGAGCACCTGGAGGACACCCACACAGATACAGGACAACATGTAAACTCCACACAGACTGAGTGGGGATCGAACCCACGTTTTCTTACACCACTGTAAGGCCCCAGAACTATTGGCTGCACTATCATGACACCCAAAAGAAGTCATGATTGTTCATACATTTAGAAAGTAAGGTTACTTATCAAAATGTTTGAGAAATTTACCCAGTTTGTGACATCCTGTCCAGGGTGTACCCCCCATCCTTGAACCCAACGCTTTTGGAATGTGCTCAGGGTTCTCATGACCCTACTCAGGACAAGAAGTTATTGAAATGAGATGTGGGTCATGATGGTCTACAAATGGTATGAGGCTAGTTAAGGTACACCCTGGATGGAACGCCGGTCCATTGCAAGGTACGAACAATAACTAAAAGAATTTTAACGCATTTAATTTTTTGGAAACATGTAAATAGCAGCATCTTCACCTCAAACCTTACTACACCAAACCCATGGCACAACACATTGCATTTCAAATTTGACATGCCATTTCATTTATGTCTATAATACACTTGATATTGCTGTCAGAAAGCACTTGTGCACGCCAATTAAAACTAGACTGTCATGAGTCTAAGAAAATTGTGCTAGTTGCTCACCGAGTGGAATATCCATGACAAATTCGTTTCAGACCCAACACCTACGCCGAGGATAACATGTTATGAAACTTGGTACTCAAGGGATATTGTCTTCAAACTGAGAATTCACACACTGCCCGGTAGAAAAGGCAGAGGAAGAGAGGGGAAGGAGATGACAAAGAGTACAATGGTTCGGTTGATGGAGAATGAGAGACAGAAGAGGAGCAAATCACTGATGTGAGACGGCGAAACAGTGCGGTTCACTGACGTAGCGGAGAAACACGGAACAAACGCTGAACTGTAATTAGCATAACAAAATACATAAGTCTTTATTGTGTGCACGGATATCATTTAAGCTGATATGAAAACAAAAAGCTACATAATGCAGTAATGACATGTTAGATACAAAGTATGCACAAGAGTTATGAAATATGCACAAGCAATGCTGGTTGCAAACAGTCCGCACTCAAAACGTAACATATCTTACTGATGCTGAGAACACTTTGTCCAATAGCCACATTGATGCTGCTCTCTCTCCTGCATCCATCCACACTTCTACCCCTCCCCTTTTCTCACCATCTCCCTGCACTTGTTTAATGAAGTGGTAGTTATGCTGCAGTTAATGTCGCATGTTTAAAAGAGAAGAAACTACGGTTGGGGGATGGGATTGCCACCGCTGTTCTTCTGCTTAATCGCAGGGACAGCACTGTGCCTGTGTGTTCGTGCGTTGGGCCGTGTGTGCGCGCGTGCGTGTGCACGCACGTATCTCTGCTTATGTGCGTGTCATGGGGGGAGAGAAAAGCAGATGTTGGTGTATCTGATGAGGCATGACAATTTACTGCACTGTTCTCTGATCAGCAGCCAAACAGCATGTGCTGCTGGTGCTCTATCCCTTGCTCCGACAGTACCGTGGCGGTGGCTGCGGTTCAGCCACTCGGACTGGGATTCGATCTGGTGGGGAAATACTGAAATGGACAGGAGTTAGAAAGCAAGGCCGAAGGGAGAGAAACAAGAGGAGAAAAAGTACTTCTTTAACAGCCTTGAGCTATTTGCCTAACCTCAAAACCCAGTAAAATATCTAGTGATGCTGAAGGATAAGAATCTGTTCAATTCCACTAAAAATGTTGTTTATAGATTTATTTTTCAATCTGTGGCTATAATGTTTTCTATCGTGCATTTACTTTAACAGATCGATGAATATGTGAGCAAGGGGGTGCGGTGGCGCAGTGGGTTGGACCGCAGTCTTGCTCTCCGGTGGGTCTGGGGTTCAAGTCCCGCTTGGGGTGCCTTGCGGCGGACTGGCGTCCCGTCCTGGGTGCGTTCCCTTCCCCCTCCGGCCTTACGCCCTGTGTTACCGGGTAGGCTCTGGTTCCCCGTGACCCCGTAAGGGACAAGCGGTTCTGAAAATGTGTGTGTGTGTGTGTGTGTGTGTGTGTGTGTGAATATGTGAGCATGTTTTGTTACAACTGATATATTTACTTTTTTGTAACTGATCTGGGGGTGCCGTGGCGCAGTGGGTTGGACCACAGTCCTCCTCTCCAGTGGGTCTGGGGTTCGAGTCCCGCTTGGGGTGCCTTGCGACGGACTGGCGTCCCGTCCTGGGTGTGTCCCCTCCCCCTCTGGCCTTACGCCCTGTGTTGCCGGGTAGGCTCCGGTTCCCTGCGACCCCATGTAGGACAAGCGGTTCTGAAAATGTGTGTGTGTGTGTGTGTGTGTGTAACTGATCTATGCTTTTTGGTTTTATTCAGACTGCGGGATTGTGGATTAATGTATTGGTGGCGCAGCAGGCTTGGCTGGGTCCCATTCTCTGGCGGGTCTTGGGTTCGAGTCCTGCTTGGGGTGCCTTATGTCCGACTGGCATCCCGTCCTGGGTGTGTCCCCTCCCCCTCCAGCCCTTAACCCTATGTTGCTGGGTTGGGCTCCGGTTCACTGCGACCCTGCTCCGGAGAAGCGGTTGCAGACGTTGGTTGGTTGGTGAAAATATGTACAAGATCAGTGAAGAAATACATTAAAAAGTGTTCTCTATGCATAAGTGCATGGCAGTAGTATTGAGGAAAAAAAGAAATTAGGGTAAGTGCCTTACTCAAGGGTATCATAGCAATAGATGAAATTGGAACCAGCAACCTTCAGGTGCAAAGGCAGCAGCTCCAGCCATTATACTATCAGCTGTTTCCTACAGAGACTCATCTTTCCCTCAGTATAGAATGAAGCTACATCACATAGGTGTAACAAGGGGATACTTGTGCCACTAAACTGTGACACAAGCTTTTGCCTATAACTCCAATAATAGTGAGTACAACTTGAGTATTATTGCTAGTATTTTCCTGGTCCTTTCAATACCTGCGATCTTATTAGCTCCTAATCCAGCCATCGTCAACAACCTGAGCGGGTCGTGGCAAACCCACCAAGACAGCAGGTACCAGCTTAACCCTCCACGCCCCTCTGTTAGCTCCCTGCTATATGGTAAATAAGATCTAAAACATAAGTGTCAAGTAAGTTTGTAAAATAACTGCTTTTATAGGTTCCAGTTGCCCCCCTTTTCTTGTACATTACTATTGACCTGTGTTTTTGTACTTGGTGCCAAAACACAATCAATTTCCCGTGTATTTTACAGACTGACAAGTACAGTGTTCTGAGAGGTTGTGAAGACACACTTGGAATGACCAGAATCTACCTTACTGACATTCAGAACCTACAGAGGTTCCATGACAATTTGGGATGAACATGTTTCAAGAGGTTGGATATGGCTTAATGCTTTTCTCCAATGCTTGTTTATTAAGGGCATTCACTGATACAATCTGGTAAACAGAAAAAAATACATCATTAAATCATACTACTGCAGTGCTCTTTTCATTTAGTATTTAGTCAAAGAAAAATGGGAATTCGAGTGGAAATTATAATGAAGACACGGAAAAAACATTCCATCATTGCTTCAGTTCAGCTTGGCTTTTTTGGCTGATATTGATTGAACAGGTCTGTAAACTGTCTGTGGTTTCACTGGGCTTTGTGGAGACCTATCAGATTAAAAGCTGCTCAAAGTTCCCTGAAGCCTAATATACTACACGGTCATTATTGATTACTCATTCATCACTTACTGAAAGCCATCTCTCTGTGGTTAGCACAGGGAACACTGGGATACAAGGAAATCAAACAGCCCCACTTCTGATTTCAGTGAAGAAGAACAGAGCTATTTTATAGATATTTTAAAAAACGGGCGAGAAGCGAAACTGGCCAAAGAAAGAAGCAGATCTGTTTCCAATAGCGTTTTAGTAAAATTTTTCAAAGAACGAATAATAATGTGACTTTTAAACATCATTTGTTTCTCAAATCGATAAAGTGTGCTGGAAAATATTTTACATACATGTAGAGGTGGTCCCCGACTTACGATGGGGTTACATTTCGCGAAACCCATTGTAAGTTGAAAATATCATTAAGTCAAAAATTCCTTTTATATACACCTTTGCATGACAGAATAGGAGATACGGATCGCTGTCGCTGCCCAGCATCGCAAGAGAGTATCGCACCGCATATCGCTTGCCCAGGAAAAAAAATCTAAATTCAAAATTCGAAGTATGGTTTCTACTGAATGTCTATTGCCAGCTCACCATCGTAAAGTCAAAAAAATCATGAGTCAAACCATTGTAAATCTACCAAGCACACAGTGCATTCCCTATTCCATAAATCTATACTCTTACACTCACTCACATGTAGTTTTACATCTACCAAGTCTTTAACTTGACGCAAGCCTCCAGCCTGCTTGTTTCATCTTCTCTTTTAATTTTACTCATTGCTCAGTACAATCTGTATTTCCAAACCATCCCCATCACGACCAAACATCTCATTTTGCCACACAGTCAATTGGAATGACTGCACACAGACTTTGAAAATAAAAGCAGTAAAAATTAAGAAGTAAAATACTTTTTAAGGTTCTAGCTTCTTTGGAGAAGCAATGCCTTCTCTGCTCTGTGCAGACTTCCCTAGAGGGCTCAAGAGCAGTTGGACACACAGTGCTATGGCCCAGCATAGGTCCAAAGCCAACCTCCAAGTTATTATTAGAAGGCTTTAAGCTACAAAGATAAAGAACATGTCTGAACAGCAGCTTGTGAAAAGAGTCCCAGTGTTGGGATGAAAATTTAAAGTCTTTCAGATGTTTTTGAGAATTTTAGGAGTCATGATAAGGATTAATATTTTGGATGTCTTCATTATTATTAAAGAGTGGTAGATGTACAGTGAACATACACTAAATACTGAGACTCTGCAAATGATGTCATGTTCAAGAGACATCCTTAAGGTTTGTGATTGTATTTTGGAGACATGTGTTGAACTTCCCTCATGAATTTTTGTTTCCTAAAGACTTTCCGTAAGTTTCATTAGTTCCATGTAGTATTATATTTACTCAATCAGCTGATGCATTTCTCAAAAGCAACTTATAATGTTAGCAACCTACAATTATCTACACAGCTGACAAATTTTACTGGATTAAGTTCCTTGCTTAAGGTTACTACAGCTTGAAGGGGGATTTAAACCTGCAGCCTTTAAACACAAAGGCACCTGCTTTAACCATTAGGCTACCAAGTGCCCCAAGGTTTTAGTCATCTCTTTTTTGAGGAATATGCAGGCTGACACAGGCATGGGCATCTGCTTTTTGTAGCATGTTAGAATGTACATTAAATAACATGGTTAATTCCCTCATCATGATGGGATGGGAATAATCAATTGATTGACTCTACCTTAGATCATAATCCCCTCACCTCCTGATCTAAGCAATGAAATCACTCAATAAACCAGCAGTGCAAGGCAACAGGGAGAGTGGATATTCAGTGCTTAGACAATCCCACCGCAAGGGGCTACACTTATTTCTCTCATCTCTGTGCCCCTCTGTCACAAATTGATTCCTTATCAAAGATACTCCCTCCATATTGTCATCATGTGGTATTGGCATTGTTCTTCTATCCATTCATTCACCAGTAGAACTTGGTATCATAAGTATCGGCTAGACTGTTGCTAGAGACTTTAACAAGTAATTAAAAATCTATGCTTACGTATGTAAGGAAATTAGTCTTTGTTCAACCTCCTCATTGACTATGACTTGAGAGATTATCAAGGTATTTATCAAACATTTCATTGAGAAGCACTCATCGCATAAAGAAATAAACTTTCAGATCTCAATTCCTGAAGTGGATTCTAAGCAAAATGTTACACCAGTTAAGCAAATGTTCTTAACCCACAAAGCAGAATAAACTTTTAAGAGAAAATTGCTATACTGTGTATCCTAACAATACTCTCCACACGCAAACGAATACACGCCTATAAAGTCAGGTATCCGTCGGCACCTTTAACACACTTGCTCATTTCAGATCAAAACCGTATGGGTTATTAAAACAATATCACGCAAAAATGCAAAAAATGCCTGCAGTTTAGTCCTTTTTTGGTTGTATTAAGGGGGTGCGGTGGCGCAGTGGGTTGGACCACAGTCCTGCTCTCCAGTGGGTCTGGGGTTCGAGTCCCGCTTGGGGTGCCTTGCGGCGGACTGGCGTCCCGTCCTGGGTGTGTCCCCTTCCCCCTCCGGCCTTACGCCCTGTGTTACCGGGTAGGCTCTGGTTCCCCGTGACCCCGTATGGGACAAGCGGTTCTGTAAATGTGTGTGTGTGTGTGTGGTTGTATTAAAGGTAATGAGCAGGACCCCAATAACTCCACCCCAGAGTAAAAATTTCTCCTTGACAATTGTTGCCTCACCTTCTTCCTATTTCCAGCTCTGTTTCTTGTCATTTTGTTCCTGTCGCTCAACCCCCTTGATTGTTTTCTTCGGGTAAGTGGTGAGTGGTGTTCTTTCTTTAACCCTCTCTTCTTTCCCTCCCACATGCACTTCGGTGATCTGAGTGGCATCCAACCGCTTCCCATCTCAGTGCTGCACTTACTAATTGCCCCCTGAGAGGTGTGGGAGGGTGCGACTGGGGGGGAGGGGAAGGGGTTTTGCTAGAAGCCACAAAATGGTGACTGCACACAGCATTAATACAGATACCTGATTAAGAAAGTGCAGAAAACAGCCCTGCTGTTGCACCTCTGCCTATACATTTTGTACTGTCTTCTTTTTATAATTTCTTTTAAAAACTGTCCAATGTAACTGCATGACAGCAAACGTGTTTATATTTGTTAATATATTTTGCATAGTGTATATATAGTCCAGCATTAAAGGCACCAAGCCATGCAATCACACTTTCTCATTCTTCAATATAGCTAGAAATAACTCGATGCCACGTCTGTACTTTATGTGTGATTAAGTGTGAATTGCCAGTGACTTTTCCTCTTTTTGGTTACGTGTATCTGTGTTGGGGTGGCGCAGCAGGCTTGGCTAGGTCCCACTCTCTGGCGGGTCTGAGGTTCGAGTCCTACTTGGGATGCCTTGCAACGGACTGGCGTCCCGCCCCGAGTGTGTCCCCTCCAGCTCCGCGCCCTGTGTTGCTGGGTAAGGCTCCGGCTCACCGTGACCCTGCTCGGGACAAGCGGTTTCAGAGAATGTGCACGTGTGTGTATTCGTGTTAGCGCGATGAGAATAGGTGGACAAAAACCATACTACTCCAGCTAAAGTCACACATCGCTGCTGAACACCTTAATCCTTCACAGTGCAGTTTGGTATCAGTTGCTATGGCAATGAGGAAAAAAAAAAAAGAACATGCTATTTCACCATGAAGGTAATGCAAGACAGATTCTAGCAAATTATAACACGCTGATGCAGTGACTGTGTTTTGTGATGATGACACAATTATCCAGTTTTATTCACAAAGAAATTAGGATCTGCTTTCAAAACTTATTCATACACGTGATAGTTGTGACTTAACCACTGCTGTTTGACTTTGAAGGGACGATGACTGTGGTAGAACTGGCGATGCATGTGCACAGCAATTGCGCTCCCCCACACCCTTGCGTAGAATCGCTCGTCACATGCATACGCTACACATTAAAAAACTCAAATAAGCATAAACAGAAACCAGGAAAAAAAAATCTAAAGGTTAGGAAAGATGGAGGTTAGGTCTTGTGTTTGCGGAGCACCGCATGTGTTTCAGTATTCAGCACTTTGGGGCCTCTTCAGCTTCAGTTATTTATTTATTGATTTTTTTAATCTCACACTTTTCTCCAAAGCAACTTATGAAGATAAGCAGGTTACAATGATTTATCTGTTTATAGAGTTGGGTAGTTTTTACAAAGGAGTAAGTACCTTGCTAAAGGTACAGCAGGAGGGGGCATTCAAACCCAGGCCCCTTCAGCGGAAAGCCATAGCTCTAATGAGTATCCCACCTGCTGTCATCGAAGAAATATCAGTTTATTGTGACTGATCGTCAGTACAATACTAGGCTTTTTCTACTCATGTCTGCAAAGAATGTTCTTCTGAAGAATTCAATGCAGTTGATGTAAATATAACGGAACAGGAAGAATGGAGATACAGAGTTAGAAAATTCTCCATGAACACAGATTTGTAAGTTGAGCACTACTAGCACAAGCCTCAGAAAAGTACGGTTTCAAGTAGCTCAAATTGCTCAAGCAAAATGTCTGTAAAAACTCTGGAAGTTTAAAGCTGCTTTGGAAGCAATCATTGGCAAAGCATCACTGCAGCACAGGGCATAATGTAAGTGCAAGAGCACGTTCTCAAAAAAGTGACAGGGAAAGAGAGCTCGTTCAATGAAATTAACTGCTTATCCTTGTCAGGGCTGCTGTGATCCAGAGCTTACCCCAGAGTCACTGGGTGCTAGATTATGAGGAGTATACCCTGGACAGGATGCCAGTCCATCATAAGGCAGACATACATACACATTCACACCATGAGCAGTTTCTTATTGTCAATTTACCAGCAAGGCAAATATTTGGAGTGTGGGAGGAAACCAGAGGATCCGAAAGAAACCAACACAGATACGGAGAAAACATTCAAATTCGACACTAACCGAACTGAATTAAAACCTACAACCGAATGCCCAGATGCTATGAGGTGGCAGTGCTACCACCAGGGAAAGACTAAAATATCAGAAATTCCAAAATGTTCAATTCTCTCAAACTACAAAAATTGATCTGAAATTCAAAGGAATTCTGGAATGTCTGGACACCCTCCTTGAACTTATTTGATGGTACTACGTGATCACACCTGAGAAATACTGTAATCTTTTGACCTTCTGTCTCTGTTTTATGTACATAGATGTATTTGCAGTTTCTAGGTGGGTTGTATCTCCATTGGACAGCACAAATGAAGAGAGGATTTTCAGTTATCCAAAAAAACTGATGTAGAATTCCACTTGAGCAACAGATTTAATTGACAACAGGCAACGTCTACAGTCGCTTGCCCCGAACGCGGTCACAGTGAGCGCCGGAGCCTTACTCGGGAGCACATAATGCGGGGCTGGGATGTCAGTCTGCCGCAAAGCAACCCAAGCAGGGCTCAAATCCCAGACCCACCACACAGCGGACACTGGCCAAGCCCTCTGCGCCAGTGCACCCCCTACTAAAATTCATGAAATCATCATCATCTTATCACATTTTATTACACTGTATTCCTTGAAGCAACATAAAGTCTTCGTGCGGGAAGTCAATCTGTACCACCTTTCATAGATACAGAGTGTATACGTACAGACAAATAATACAAAATGATGTAGGGAGAATATTTTTTTCAGTTTTTACTTTGATGTTTTTTCTTATTGCTGCTACACTACAGTTTCAGCCCATGTCTTGTGTATTTATTGGCCTGTGTATCTAATGTTCTGTTCTGCATATTTATTGTCCTGCGCTCGTCTCACGCTGTTGTGTATTTGCGCTTTATGTAGTCCTACGCACTGTTCTGTGTTGCACCATGGTCCCGGAGAAACAACATCTCGTTCCACTGTACACAACCTATATAGAGGAATGACAATAAAAACCCACCTGACTTGGCTTGACTTGATGTTAAATGCTTGCCATACTTTTTCAAGTTTTAAAGAATACTTTCATAAATCAGTAAAAAATTATAATCACTAAAGAGTAAATATAGACACCCAAAGGCAGAGAACTGATTTGTAAGATCAATGGACAGTCATCAGGAAGGTTGACCTAATAGCCTTGAGGCATCATATTCTCCAGGTTCGCATGAGCCACCCTAAGTCTAATGAATGGTACATTCTCAACCGGCATCTCAGCAGGCCACTATAAACAGAGAGACACAAAGACAGAGACAGATGGCAGGTAAAGGCAGCCAGACAGGCCATAGAACACATCTGGGACAAGGGTGGAGGGGAATGCAATCACAGAAGGGAGGACTGAAAGAAGAAGAGCAGGTCTGTGTTTACAATGAGATTCAATGGCAAGCCCATCACGTTCATGCTCCATTTCATGCGTCCACAATGCCATAGCTCTTCTAAACATGGTATGATCTTGCAATATAGTATGCTGAATGGGGCAGTATGAGAAATAGACAGGGAGGAAGGAGCAAAGTGACCCAAGATCAAGGCATTGAAAAAAGGCACAGGAGGGTATTCAAGTAGTCATAGGGTGACCATTACTGTTCTGGAGAACATTGTGAGGAGGACAGACAGAGAACACAAATCACAGACCCATATCCTTCTAATGATGTGTTGAATGTATGCAGCTGAGAGGGACACAGGCTAGGAAGTTGGAGGCCCTGACTTACTGAGTGACACTCTTCTCAAAGTCCACACAATCCCCAGTCATCATCGTAATCGCAACACAACTAATCTTATGAAAGGCTGAAGGAAAATAGCAAAATGAAAACATTGAAAAATGTGACATTTATAGAAATCGGAGAACCAGGTCCATAGATGAAAAAGTAAAACCTTCTAATAGGACAAGACATGAAACGGTCTATTTCAGGTTTTATCATCATGCTGAATTGCTCATGCATTTATGGAGTGTCACTCCCAAACAATCACTGCATTACCAATAAATTCATTTACGCAAACAAATTATATCATTAAGCTATGTTGATGATTCTACGTTATAACCCCCACGGTATTTGAAACCTGTCAAATGAAAAAGTATCCATTGCAAACCTTCAGCTGCAGCTGTTTTTCATATACTTTCATATTTGACATTCATTTCATGTGTTGGAACCCTACAGACCACTTCACTGTCCCTGTGATGCTGGCCTGCCAAAAAATCTGACAACTCACTAACTCCAGTGCAGAAAAAAGCGACAGAAGGTGAAAATCAAGTCATCGGCAGAATGACTGAATGGCACATTCTTCCAGAGTGACCCAGAGCTCGGGTAAAGGACACGGTCCCATGTGGGACTTCCTGACGAAACAGCATCCGCATGATCCAGCGCCACCCTCGGTTCCTCATAAGATGATTTGTCCAACAGACACAGCTGGATTCACATAGTTTGCTGCAATAATTGACCTTCCTTCAGAAAGCAATCACATAGTTTGGTAAAGTAAAGGATTCTCCCTCTCAAAGCAACAATGAAACAAGCAAAGCATTGACCAACCCATCCAACGAAAAATGCGTTCCTTTCCATTGTCCAAAGCACTGTGAACTCCAACAACACACCCTGGCCAGCTGTCCCCTTTGGTCATTCAAATCAAGCCAACTCCCCAGGCAAAAAAAAAAGAAAATTCCTACCTGGGATGATGGAGACCGTGTCCTTCTCCCAGGACACCACGCTGACATACTCCTGCACAGCAGGTGGGATGAGGCACTTGAAGACAGCCACATTGCCCCGCATTGAGCGCTGGTCTGCCACTCGCACTGTGTAGGGCTCCCTGAAAACTGCACAGAGGTCGTCGTGGTTTCAGTCGGACCCAGGGCTTTTAATTTAGCGCGCGTCACACAAATGTTTGATCACACAAGAACCTTCATAACCTCCATCTCTTTAATAACCAAATGTACAGTTTTAATTATAAACACAGAATTATTTTCCATGGGAACAGTTAAGGAAAGCACATTTTCTCACCATATAATTTGATTACCAGTGTGAATGACAATAGGAAGAAAACTGAATCCAGAGACCTATTCAGCCCTCCGATCTGATTTGAAAACATTGTTATTTGTGTTTAGGGGCATAGATACTTCCCTTCAATTTTTTAATCAACAAATACAAATAGTTAACATAAAAAGGGAGAGCTTATCGCTTATGATATAACTAATACTGTATTCCAGTGTTAGCTCCCCGATTCAACGCTTCGCCAGTTTCGTAGAGCAGGCCAAGGTATACGTCATGCTGAAACGTAGAAGGATTCAAAGTATGTACATTTTTAAGGAACTACAGCAATTATCTTAACCACAAGCTGACCATTTTAGACAATATGAAGAAAAAAATACAACAATAAGATTAGTGTTGGGGCGTAGTAACCAAAACACAGATTCTTTTCCATTATATTAATGGAGGAAAGAATTCACACAGAAAAATAATTGACTAAATCAACTGAAGCACATCTATAAAACAAGACTAAAACAACAATAATAATACACGAGACAAATTGAAGCAGAGCAATATATATTTAAATAAAGCTAAAGTGGTGTACAAGTCAAAGTTAGCCCTTTAAATGACTTTCTACAAACACACAGAAATTGAAGCAAATAAAAACTGATGTCTATGATGACCCAGACATGGCTTTTAAAATAGCATAGACAGAATGAAATAAAATGTTCAATATTAACAATGTTAATAATGGTTCTTAACCCTAGCTTCTGCATGACCTTTTGCATTCTGCTTTTGCGAAAGCTAATCCTTAATTAATTGTGCTTTACTGAAGTTGAGCATGACACTGATTGAAATATTACTGATTACTTTATCCAAGGACCATTGTTTGTTATACAAAATATGTGTTATATAAGGATGAATATACTGAAAATCTGATATTTATTAATTATATCTATATATTTAGAAAATACATTTCACTGAAGAAGGTGCAGTGGTGCAGCGGATTTGCCCAGGGCCTGCTGTGGGGTGGGTCTGGGCTTCGAGTCCTGCTTAGAATACCTTGTGGTGGACTAGTGTCCTATGTGGATGTGTCTCTTCAGCCTTGTGCCCTGTGTTGCTGGATTAGGATCTGGTTTGCCTTGAGACAAGATGTTGTGTGTGTGTTCTCTCCCAAGCAACTTACAGTGTTATGAGCCTTGAAATACCCCACTGCTTTATGTACCTGGGGCAATTCAATGCAAGTATCTAGATTGAGGGTATGACAGTAAGAGGTAGGATTCAAGGCTTAACACATGAAGCATGGGTCAAGGCAGAAGTTCTAACCATGACACTATGCACAAGTAACATGTCATAATGCCAAAAAAGCAAATTAGGCAAGAGTAGGTGAGGACTAGGGTTGAGAACCAGCATGGAAGACACCATTTGATCATTTTGAACACACTTGTGCCCAATGCCACTTACAGTAGTTATAATGGTACAGTGCGGTACAATGCATTACACTAAATTCCCTACAATAATTTGCCCATTTATACAACAGAACCATTTAACCCACACACTTACATTAAGGGCAATTTATAGTCACCAGTTCACCAGAAACACGTCTTTGGATTGTGTGTGGAAACTGGAGCACCAGGAGGAAACTCACATGAACATGGAGAGAACATTGAAAGTGCACACATACAGAACAGGGCTCAAACCTACACCCAACTGCACAGTGCCATGGTATATTAACTGCTGTATGGATTTAGTGCTAAAAAAACCAGAGTTTTCACCTTGTCTGGTGTGCTAGAGGCACAGTTTTGCGATCTCAGGGAATTTGTTCTTGTTGTCCCACTATACTCTGAAGAGTGCAGCACCCTTTCTTACCTTGTCAAGTGCCTTTTAGCAGAAACCCTACACATTCTACTTGAAGGGGTCTGAATCAATCGCTCTTTCAACCGATTTTACGCTTCCAAACCTAACAAATGTGAGATAACTTGGTTATGGAGAGGTAATCTTTCACTTGCCAGCATGAATTTTGATTTAAAATGATGCTGGTTAAAGGTTATCAAGTACCGCAAAATTATGTGTGACGGGTTTGATAAATCAAAATGTTTTGTTATCGAATGCTACAAAACCTAAGTAGACTGACTGCACCTTTGCTTTTACTGGAAACAAAATATTTTGCTATTTATTTATTTATTTTAAAACATATAGATTAAAGCCAATGATAAAGTATGCCAACTGTAAACACGGAACTTTTACATATTTGTTTTATATTTTTTATATTGCAAGTATTTTAATACCTGTATTCTGCTGCTGTAACATAATTTCCCTTGTGGGATCTATCTATCTATCTATCTATTCTGGAGAAACTTTTAAAGATTTGAATTCAAACACATCTGGATGTCCATGAAGTAACTTGAATCTTTTTAAGTGTCTTAGGGTCTATTTTATTTTAATATCCAGATGTTTCACAATATCCATATTTTCACATGTGTTTGAAGCATAGGCTCAACTTTATCACCTACTGTGATGACATATTAGTGAGTCACTATTGGGCCTGCTGCATTTCGGAATAATCGTAGAACTATTTGGATCCCTAGAATGCCAAGGTGCACCATGTTTAACAACTGGCAACAGCAATTTAGGTTGAAAGGCATGCTTTGGCTTTCTCAAACAAAAATGCATTTGAATGCAGGAAAGACTGTGAAATGCTACAAGTCAGATGAAGGTGTTGTGGACACTGTTCCTACACTGCAACAAGAACACTTCAGTGCTCCACCTCTGGCCACTGGATGGTCCCGCTCACCTGGGGTCAAAAGTCTGAAGCTTCTCTGTTTTGGATCTGATGTGGTAAAATGAGTTCCCTCTCTCTCAGAACTGCTGAATCCCTTCCAGCATTTAAGGAGGTTGATTAAACTCTCCTAATCTCCTAAAATCTATACTTGAATCACTCTATCTGCTGCAATCATATTCATATTGCCTATGTGACCCTCAATTCTACAGGCAGTTCTTGTGTGGTGTGCCCCTGCAAAAATAAGGAAATCACACAGATAAACTGCACCTCGATTACTTTCTGCATCTAAAATTCTGTCCGCTATAAAATGCAAGTTTAGCTTCTGTGAATTGTGTCCCTTTGGCGAAGAGAGTCCACTAAATTCCCCAGGGTAATTTTTCCACACCTAGCCATGGATATAAGCAGTTTCTGAACATGGGACCTAACATAAAAAGCTTTTACAGCATATTTTTTTATTGTTTTACTGGGAATGGATCACCGTGTTGTTGATTCAGTTTAGTCTTGGCAGTCTTGGACACTTTTTGTGACTGGAAATTGCCAGGGCCACACCCACAATTCTGTGACTGACAGCTACACCTGGGTGCAGACTCATTAAGGGGTACTGAGCACCAGGTGCAGCCAGTTAACTATAATTGAGAATCTTCTTAATAAAGGACTTTGGGCAGAGGCTGGGAGGTGTTTTGCTGGCTTTTTTTTTTTTTTTTTTTTTTTTTTTGGGAGGGGGTTGTTGATTGCTGTATTTTTGCTGTGTTTGAAAACCCTTAGAAGGCCTTATTCTTTGCCCTGTAGGTTTTAGCAAGCATGTCTTTTTAGTTAGGAATTGCTGTTTTTGTGTTTAACATCTCTATATTTTTTATATGTGGGCATTTGAGAACCTTGAATTTCATGCCTTGTTCCAGCCACTCCCTGGATTAAACATAATTTGGTGCATGACTGTTAATGTGGTTTCTAGAAAATATGTTCTTCCTTTTTTAACATATCGTATGATGCCATAATTAAGTTTTCTCTGCCACACTGAATTTTTCAATGATTTTTGGTTGGGCACTGTTTCATTATTTTGCAACACACTGTTTTCTTGTATTTCTTTGAACATCTTTGTTTCCATGTATACATACGGTATATTGAAAATGGCATAAAATGTATAATTTATCCAGTTTCTTTTATTATTTGTATTGTATAGGATATTTTTAAATTTTAATACTTAAGGCAATATTCAACATTAATGTTCTGTTTTAAGAACTATTTTTGACTGAATACATAAACATCCCAAAAAAATACACACACACTGGATGAATGTCGAAAGGCCAATAGTTTCTTAAACTATTCACATATTTCTTTCAGAAAGGCCAGCTAAACCAGCTGGATAGCTATACTGTGTTTTCTGTAATGCTTTCAGTGCAGATATAATTTCTAGTTTTAAATTTACTCTATTCCTTTGAATATTTCTGGATGACATTGTATTTTTTAGTAAAAGATCAATGTAGGAATGTTTTTAGTTTTGAGAATGTACAGTAGTACAGAACAAAGTGTTTCAGCAATTAGTAAAAACTAAATACTTCACATAATCATTTTTCACATTTAGGTAAAAAGTTTATGATCATGAGTTGAGGGAATGCATGTCATTACATAATCTAAACGGAGTGTGGAATGCATGGATTTATCTGCTAGAGTTTCCCAAGACACATTATTAATCAGGACATTTAGATATAGTGTCAGAAATTATCATTTGAGGTATTCATTTACTGAACTGAATGAAATGATTTAACAGTTTTGTTTAATTTGTTTATGTTTTTGTCAAAAATATTAATAGATACGGGAAAAAAATTATACAAGTATTAAACTGAATACATCAGGTACATATTAAAATTTCGGGAACCATATGGAAATCCCTGTCTGTATGTGCATATTAAAATTCCTTTCTAATGACCACATAGTAATTTTAATTATCATTAAACACCTGGGTATTTTCACTGGTTGCTAAGAAACAGGGCTCATGGGTTGCTGTAACAAGAGCTCAGCTAGCATCATAGTCATTAAAAGGATTTACCACAGAGAAACTCAACACTGTTTTTTAATTATTCATCAACCAATGGATGTCCTACATTAAATGAATAAACATTCAAATGGAATGAATGGATGTATTAATAAATTAAAATATGTTTTACTTTTTAAATAAACAGCTCAAATTTAGATCAGCTCAGTTGACCTAAATATAGTGTAGATATACTGTGCACCTGCTTTTAATAATGAAATCCCTCAGTTATTTCTAAAAAAAAAAAGCTAAATAAGCTATATGTAAGGCAATATCTTAAAGTATACAACATGTATACAGTCATGTATTTTAATCAAAATTAAATATTTTAAAATGGGTAACTGAATAGTTTAAAAAAGTTTCTTTTTTTTTCAAAATTGACAATGGATATTTGGTATTTTGGCAGTTGTTGATAATATAAAGAGAAAAATATTTTAAAATATTTATACTTTTAACACAAAATATACTGAGACATACATGCTGACATTTCAGACAAGTACAAAATATTAAAAAACAACTAGATCCTTATGATGTTTTTAGTTTGGCCTATTATATAGTTTGGTAATCACTTCAGATGTAGCCAAAATCTCAAAAGAGAAAAAAAGACTCATACAGGTTTATATGTACTGTATGTATTGCTGTTGTGGTTGCTGCAGTTTAAAAAAAGGACCACTTGTCTTGGGAACAGAAAGTGACTTCTGTTTTCCAGGATACAATGCATGCAAATATATCCTATTATTTTTCAGTAGTATAAACGGGTCAACGAAGGGATGCGGTGGCACAGTGGGTTTGACTGGTGCCTGTTCTCTGGTGGGTCTGGGGTTTGAGTCCTGCTTGGGGTGCCTTGTGACAGCCTGGTATCCTGTCCTGGGTGTGTCCCCTCCCCTTCCAGCCTTGTGCCCTGTGTTGCCAGGCTAGGCTCTAGTTCACCATGACCAAGCTTGGGATGAGTGGTTTCAGTTGGTGTGTGTGTGTGTGTGTGTGTGTGTGTGTGTGTGTAATTAGTTGACTCAGGCTTTTGTATTTATTTTACACCCAATGCTTTTCTCCAAAGCGACTTATAATTATTTACCTATTGATACAGTCAAGTAATTTTAGTGGAGCAATTTAGGGTAAGGACCTTGCCGAAGGGTACTACAGCCGGAAGTGAGAGTCAAACCTGCAACCTTTGGGTCAAAAGGCAGCAGCTCTCCCTATGTAAAGTCACACATGTATGAAGAATTAGTTGTGCTGATCAGTGTGATTTTTTTTTTTAATTCTCTGAGCTACAAGCAGGATTCAAACCTGCACAGAAAAACCACAGCAAATTTCAAGTCTAACACCTTAACCACTCAGCCCTCATAGCCTTTAGACATACAAATGCTGATCATTAAAAGCTTTTAAACTACGTTCTACTACTTATTATGCATTTTTGAAAACCTCCACTTTTTGTTACAATCCTAGATGGGAGGTATTCAAAGAAAGCTTCTACATCTTGATGGATCTTTTCTCAAAGTAATAACATACTATTATACTGAATATTATTTTCATTATACATTATAGTGTATATAAATACACACATTTCAGTTATTCATTGAGATGATGCTTTTCTTCGAGACAACTTAAAATGTTTTACTCAGTCATACAGCTGTGTAATTTTAACTGGAACAATTCAGAGTGCAGAGGAAATACACTGCTCAAGGATACTAAATCAAACAAAAAACATGGACTTCTTGTTATGAGACAGATTGGACTGAACAAATGATAACAATGTTCAGACACATACTAACAAAACCTCCTCCAGTAAGTCACTATATTGAAAATGACAACCAAAAAACAAACATGATTGGAAGGATGTACTAAGAGATATGTAAATACCGGAAAGATGAAATAACCCAGGCTCTTTGGTACTTTACAGACTAACACAAATTGGCCTTTATCTAAATAAACAGAGACTGACAGATCAAGGAAATACATGTCTTTCAGTTATGCAGCCATTAAATGTAGATCCATTCTTGGATGAAGCAGTTAATCATTCAATATGGAGTAATAACCAAGAGGAAACTACAGTGGAAGATTCATATACTCTACTTTGTCATTGAAGATCTCAGAATGAGACTTTGGAGATGTGATCCATCCTGAAAAACCTCTGACCTCTGGTTTTCGTAAAAGCAAATCCCTCTTGAGGGTGGAGTTCAACTGGGAATGGATGGACTGGCAGGCTGGTGCGTTGATCAGAGTTGGCCTTTTAATCCAAGCTTGGCACTGGTATTATTATGAGTATTAGTGTTTGCCAGCATGCAGGGCAATATATGAAAACAGATGTTGACAGTGGAAGGTGGAGGTGGGATTGCCTTCTGATACAAAATAACAGGAGGGAAGGAGGGAGAGGATGAAGGGATGGAAAGACAGAAAGAAGAGTGGAGGTAGATTAACAAGGGAGCATGTAACACAAATCGCAATGAAATGTGCCAGATGACTATTGCTACATGGAAATACTGAGTCTACTGGGATCAAATTTAAAAAGACCATCACTCTTAAGACCATTGCACCACATTCATATAACAGAATTTGGTAATAAATTATAGTCAGAATAGCATTAGAATGAAAGTATGTGTGAATAAATTACATGTGGGTGAGGAAGGATACATTCATTGATATGTTTCCCTTTGCATGAAACATGCACACTGCTATTTACACTTTCTCTAATCTGAATATGGTGTGTGAGTGAGTATCTGAGTCTGTGTATGTATGCGTTTTTTTTATCTGTGGGTGTACGATTGTGTTTGTCTTGGTATTTTTGTCTTCCTTATCACACCTTAAATGCTCTAATGTACATATCAGTTCCATACTGCATTTCCCAGCATGTTTCCTCTGTGCCAGACAGCACTGAGTCTGCACACACCCTCTCCTTCTTTCCTCACCCAGCATCTGCCAACCGCGACACAGTGGGTCCCCTGAGTGCAAACACTCCGTTCTCAAGCCATCGACATATCTGTTTGATTTAAGTTGTGGCCCTCTGGTTTTGCCAGCTTACTGGCAGGGTCTATATGGCTCCTTGCCCAAGGTCATCTCCACCAACTGTTTCCTACCAGTTGGTCTAGCACTGGTCTCCAACACAAGGTCACTACTACCAGCAGCGCATTGCGCAGCTACTGTTTTAATGTTCAGTTCTGCAAGGGCTTCTGCTCTTTACCATTGTCTTTACCATTCCACACTTCTCCACTCTTTGAACCCCTTTTGCTCCCTCTCCCCAAGCTTGCTTGCTCTCATCTCTCTTACCAGCCTTGACGTGGATGTTAGGGCTGCGAATCTTGCCGGCCTGATTCTCTGCAGTGCAAAAGTAGTCATTGTCGTGGATGTAGCTGTTGAAGGCAGAGGGGGAGAATGGGTACAGCTGCAGTGTCCCGTTGGCGTGCACATGGCGGATGTGGGGGACATCATAAATGTCATCGCCGGTAGCCAGGTACCAGCGCAAGATGACATTGGGGGTGCCCCCAGCTGGGCATGGCAGGGACACCCCCACCGAGCTAGAGAACGTCACCTTCTGCAGTGAGGCATTCACAAAGTACAACCTCGTCAATCCCACATCCTCGCTGTTCACTGAAAGAGAGAGAGAGAGAGAGAGAGAGAGAGAACATCATATCACACACAAGCAGGAATGAAGGGGCTCTGAAACACTGCATAAAAATTCCACTTTAAATCTGAATACAGCTCTTGCAGGAATTCAATACGGAATTCAAATATAATCTCATTCACCTATATTGTTCTTGAAACTTGTTACTCCCCATCAGCATTTAAATGTTTGCAGCTCATTCTTCTGCTGACGCAAGAATATTTAGTACTTTCAAAGGGTTATTTTACACGTTTACTTCCTTCTCCATATCCTCTCTATGAAATTTTTTACTTCCCGATAGGATATTATACATATATCCTCATACAATGCTTTGCAACATTTGCAAAAAAACATGTAAGTGAATATTAAATTCATCGTTAAAAACAAAAATTAAAATGCACATCAAATGATGAACATATGTTGTAGATCCCAAGTTCCTAACAGCTAACTCAACAATGGACCATTTTTGGGAAATTTCCCTGTATACGCAACCTTATTACATGCTATTCATAATATATAACAGTCATGATCAGATTCAGTAATAATTGACTTTATATTGTATAGTTAAATCATTGGCAAAATCTTTTACATTTTGTGCTTTCGCAAGTCAATGCAATAAATGCACTAAGAGGAAGCTGGAAAACAACAGTAAAAGAACAACTACATAATCCTTAAAATCACAGCGACTAACAAATGCCTGGAATAAAATATGAAGATGTATAGAAAAAAAACATGGAAACAGTATTGGTATGGAATAGAAAATGCAAGCATCCGGGATAATATGTACTACATTAGATAGGAGCGGAAGCAGAGTTATATCTTTCTAAACTGCCTTTGAAAACGGAAAGATATGTTAGGTGATTCTAAACTGTATGTCAGACACAGTGAGTTAAATCCATTTAATCTCCTTTCATATTTAACACACACAGCTTCCTTGGCCTCATAATCAGGAGAGCAGAGGAGCACACTATCTTCCTTCCCTAGGTCAGGCAGGTAAGAGAGCCTGTTCTGGGTTTGAAAAGGAAATCAGAGTTTTGCTGGGGGATGATGGGGAGCCAGGGCAGGGCCTGACTCCCTGCGAAAAACAAGGCCTATGGACAATATCAGGTTACTTGTTTCTATAATACACAGTGATACAGTTAGTACAATTTCATACATAACATAAAAGTCATGCCTATTATAACTCAAACCGTCTATCAGTTAAGCAACAATGGGCATGGAATTGCCAAAACACTTTTCCTTGCTCGCTTTTGTAAGATATCCAACACAAACGGAAGTGCTACACTTAGGTAAATTACATTCAGTCCAGTACACCGCCCAAATTAAGAACTGCAGCTCATTTATGCCGGAGTGTTTCTAAACTGCTGACTTAACTTTGAGGGGAAATAGTGAGAAATATTAAATAGTGCAATACTACACTAGCTTGGTAAATCCAGGTCAGTCTTTGCACCTCCTCCCCTTTTCTTTACAGCAGATTACAGATTTTGGCCCACAGCATAAAGCCCCATAATAAAGATTAAATTATCTATAATCTCACAGTAGGGGTTTTCAATAAAGTGTATGTCAGGATTGAGCTTCACCTCTTAATTCACCTCTTGTAAGAACAAAACCTCATTATTTTCTCCTGAACGTAATGCATATTTATTTTGTTGTTGCTTAGTCGAAGGAGACCACTTCATCGAGGGCATACCACTTAGCAGTGATGACGACTTTGCTTTTACACTTCACACCTTTCACATCTCCACATAAAACTTAAGAAAAGAACTAAATATTACATTTAAATGTTTTATTCTTTATGAAAGTAAGATAATCCTTGGTACCCAACATTTCTTCTTTCCAGGGGCCTCCATCACTGAGAACAGGAAAAACTTTGTCTGATCTATTTGTGAGACCTCTTATCCCCTCCACACCCCACTGAGGCAACAATAAACACAGGTGCATAAATATACTTCCTGATGTCAAGTCACAATTTGTATGCAAGAATCATATGAAAGGCCATCAACATATAGAAACACTTAAAAAGTCACAAATAGTGATTTTTGCACCTATCTTCTGACATGTTATTTTTTATACTAGTTCTCATAATTTAAAATATATACTGTATGTCCAGGACACCCTGTAAAGAATCATTCATTGAGACAAACACAAGGCATAAAAGTATGTTTAAAATACACTTTTATCCAGGAATGTCTTCTAAATAATTCAAACAAAAACTGTCACCTATAATTTTGTGAAAACAAACGTACAAGTCAGGGAAATGGGGGCATTCAATTCTTTTCATAATAAAAGTGTCAGCATAAGAAATAGATTAATAAATATTTGGTTATTAATACAATCTTAACAGCTTCAGACATCGCCCTAAAAAGCTATACAAGCCGCAACGCACTGGGGTTGTATTGAGCATAAATTTATCATCTCATTATGCGTATTCCTGAGACAGGAATATACATATCAGACTAAAATTTCTACAGTTTTTAATGTTTTCCAGACCAAGTCCCTTCCTAATCTCTTACCCAGATATGATAGACTATAATTTTACAAAGCCCCAAATCTTTTCCTTGACTTAGAGCCTCTCGGGTTTCTGTGCATTTTACAGTTTTATTGTAACCTGGCAAAAATGAAACTTCGGTTGCTGAGCATTAGCCCAAACCCCTTTCATCTACAGTAGCTGTCAGATACAGGTAAAGTGTATAAATGTCCACTGATCTCAAGGCTCACGCACAGGTCATTCTCAGCAATCCACTGCCACCCCATCACCAGCTCTCTTCTGTCCAAAGATGCCCTAAAAAAGATGGGATCAACAACCTCGCACGACAGCAGGTGCAAGCCCTCCAGCAGACTCTAACCCAAAAAGGAAAGCAGCAGAAAAATTCCACCTAAAATTCACAATCTCAGTATAATACTTTTACATTTACATTCATATTACATTTTTTTATTTAGCAGACGCTTTCCTCCAAAGCGACCTTCAACAAACTCTACGTTGTATCATCAGCCCACACACCTTATTCACCACGGTGACTTACACTGCTAAATACACTACTTACACTGGGTTACTCATCCATACATCAGTGAAACACACTCTCTCTGTCACTCACACACTATGGGCGAACCTGAACAGCATGTCTTTGAACCTTGGACTTCTAACCAATGAATGATAGTTTTAATATGATCTTAGCACCTCTGCGTGCCTCTTTTGAACCTTTACCCATTCTGATACAGCTAATGTATGATGGTCAAACATCCACAAGAGGATAAACCATAATTTGAATGTTCACACAAAATCAAAAAAGTTTTAGAAGTTTTCCATGTGGAAATTATTTCTACAAGAAGCAGCAACGTTGGATATGCGTCCACACGGAATTTCATCTGTACAGTGGGTTTGCCGACCACTTTCTGTTTCCATACGCATGAAGCACTTCCCTCGTGACTGCACCTCTTCCGCTGTTCACATGTAAAAAAGTGTCATGTGCAACTTGACGAAAGCAAGAGAAAAAAACAATAGCATCATAGGAGTAATGAGAAAAACAATTTTTTTCCACGTTTTTCTCTCCTTTGTTAATTAATCCTCTGTAGGGTATTAACAGCCCCATGTGCAAACCCTCTAGCGCATTTTCCATCCCATTTATTGTATATGGTTTCTTTTGTAAGGTGGACAGGCTTACATGGAAAGTTTAGGTGCTGCCTAAGAAAGGTTATTTTTATTTGAGGACTCATTAGCTGTAGAAACATCCTCACACTTTTAAAATAGTATCTACTACTATTCACATTTCACAGCACATTTTTTTGCAGGAGAACCCAGGTTTGACCATTTTACCTTCAAGTGCCACAGCATTCGGAGGCGTGGTTGAAGCAGATTTCACGACCTGGTGCCATTCCTGATGTCAACCCTCACCGCTTACCTGGGCTTGGGAACAGCCCTGACTAACCAGTGGCTGAGGCTACGGGCAATTTATGGCCACCAACTCACCTGAAACACGTCCTAGGGCTGAGGAAGGAAACCCACAGTATTCAGTGAATCTGATCAATTTAAAATAGGGATATCAAATTCTGCGCAAGAATTTAAGGATAGCACATGTGTCTCTGACATGCTTAAAGTGTTGTTCAGGTGGCAGTAATTTTGAGTTTCAAATGTTTTTGGATCAGCTTTTTTTATTCATTTATGTTTCACCCAGTTTTCCCCTTCAGTACAGGAGACTTTTTTTTAAAAACCAAGTGTTATGATGCCTCACTTGCCACACCTGTGCCCTCCTGTGTCTCAGCATGAAATGTAGTTATACAGACAGATTTGATGCTACAGGAAGAAACCAAGATTTGTCTGGCTGTACCGATTCTTCCGCATAGCACTTTGAACTCATTTTAATTTGAAATTCATGAATATGTTTTTCATTATTATATTTATTTATCAATAGTTCTGCTTAATAATACTTGCCAAATAGATTTTTCCATTCTTACAGCTAAAAAAACAGTGGCCCTATTATGGTGCATATAGTTTATCTCACAGTGGAAATAATTTATATATTTATACATAAACTTACAAAAACAAACAGATTTGTGGGGCAGCTGGTAGAATAGTTGTTAGAGTTACTGCCTTTGGACCCAGGTTTGATTCCCACCTCCGGCTATAGTACCCTTGAGCAAGGTACTTACCCTAAATTGTTCCAGTAAAATTATATCTCTGCATAAATAAATGATTGTAACTTAACACTGTGAGCCACTTTGTAAAAAAGTATCAGCTAAATGAATAAATATAACTAGCTGTCCAATTAAAGGAACAATGATATTTACATTTATTTATTTAGCAGATGCTTTTCTCCAAAGCGACTTACAATGGATACTATGTAGTGTTGAGCCCACACACCTTATTCACCACGGTGACTTACACTGCTAGATACACTACTTACACTGGGTCACTCATTCATACATCAATAAAACACACACTCTCTGTGTCACTCACACACTATGGGGAACCTGAACAGCATGTCTTTGGAGTGTGAGAGGAAACCCACACAGACACAGGGAGAAAAATGCGAACTCCACACAGACTGAGCGGGGATCGAACCCATGTCCTCTCGCCCCACCCAGGTGCTATTTTAGTTTTTTTAGGAAGTAGCTGATTTGGCCACATCTTTTTTTAAATTATTTTGAAACACTGAACAGCATGATACAGAGAGAGGGTAAATTAAATCCTATATTGTGCCTATTTCTTTGGACTGTGGGAGGAAACCAGAGCACCTGTAGGAAACCCACGCAGACATGGGGAAAACATACAAACTCCACACAGACAGAGCAGGACTCGAACGTATATATCTTCTTGAATTTTCATATATCTCTGATTTACCATATATCCAGTCATGCGGTTATAATGTCATAACAATCAAATCCTTTCGTTATCTGCTTTCATAAAGATTACTTTAAAAAATCTAAGCATTGTCTACCCATCATCAAAACGGTTACGTGTACAGTATGTCTGTGCAAGTTACACGAGGGGGTAACTGATCAAGCGCAGCGCAGCAGGAGGGGGCATTCGAACCAGCGACCTTCACACGGCAAAGACAACGAAGCCCCTCAACCACTGCGCCACCTGCTGTGGAGTCCGCAGCCGCGCACCTCGGGCCTTCTGCAGCCTCAGTGAAATCGCGTGCCGCTTCCGCGCCCCTGGGGACACGTTCCCCTTCAAATCAAAGACGATCATCTCTGGGTTGTGATGAATATCACATTCTCCGGATCGGGCGCTGTGTGGTGGCGCGCGCCTTTTCTGCAGCTCCTCGGTCCCTTTTGAGGCGCTTCCGCTCTCCGCGCTCCCCTCCCTCCGGTCTCCCAGCGCGCGCGCGCGTGTCGGAGTGAGGGAGACGCGCGCGGCGAGCGCGTGCACAGAACTCTTAGTAATTCAAATGAATTCATTTCGAATTTAAATTTAGGACACAGACCGGGGGAGAGAGAGCGAAACAAAGAGAATTTCATTAGGCTATACTTAGCTTGGCGTGGGGGGGGGGGCGTGCGGCAAAATTTCTACCCATGATTTTTAGCAATATTTTGCGCTCATTTCCGAAAAACTCGCTAATATATCCTTCTTTATTGGTTACGGCTGCCGCCTTGCAGTCGGAAGGTCCAGGGCTCCAATCTCACTTCTGCTGTAATACCCTTGATCAAGTTATTTACACTGAATTAATGTAGCGAGAGTACTCTGCTGTATATATTGATTAATTGTCGTCCAAGGTGCCTAAGGCTATACTGGCAGACAGCAGCACAGCGGTTAGCGTCTCACTGCCTTTGGCTCCGAAGGTCCCGCTTTGGATGCCCACCTCGCGCTGTGCCTAACCTTGATCAAAGTGCCTACCCTGAAATTGCTCAACTGTAAATATTGTAAGTCGCTAAATGAAAGAAGTACGGGCAGGTCATCATGAAAAAGCCTGTAGGGAAATTCTTATAGGTAGTTTAATCGAATCTGTGAAACCGCAAGGTGTGATCATCATGATGATGATGATGCGGTGAAATAGACTCATTCTGCCGCGTCTTCCGCCGGTTACTGCGGAGCCCCGATGGACCGTTCGAGTCCCGCAAACCAAAGATGGCTCTGCTTTCTCAAAATCCTCAGACACACCATGAGGAGGCGGCCCGAACGCAGGCTCCAAAGGGGGTTATCCGGATCCTTCGAGACGGCCACGCGAGAGCAGCGCTCTGAGAGGCGCCGGTGGGCGCGCGACTGCGGCCACGCGCCCTCCTGTGCTCAGGTGTCTGAACGTGTAAGGTGTGACAGGAGAGGGGGGCGTACCCTATGCTCATGCAAACCTGCAATCCCGAGCTTCCAATGTGGAATGTGGAATATTACTTGACTGAGCATTAATATTTTTGGGCCCCCAATACCTTACAAGGTGTTGCGCCCCTATGCTCAGCCATCGCGACGCTGCTAAATATAAAACATCTGCCACCTGCTTAATACATTTCCATTGAAGAAACCTTGCAGAAAACACCGAGAAGATTAATCAGATTTAAACAGAATTTTTGCTTTGCTTTGCTTAGTACAGTCACAGCAGATACATCATAAAATACAACTGAACTGTTCTATTTATGGTATTTCCCTAACAGCAATAATGATAATAATTTTAGTCATCATCATAACGAGCTTAATCATGATCACAATGACAACAATGTTATTTTATGCGTTAACCTGAAGGTGACACATATACACTAATGGATAGCCACGTGTAGCCTAATTCTGCAATCTGTGATTATTTATCACCCCGGTTTTACTCCATTGCAGGAGTTATTAACACACATAAATTGTTAAACAAAACAATTATATTCGGATTTTTTTTTGTTCCAATAAAGGAAATTAATCAGAAATACAAATTTAAGGAAAAAAACTGGCTGAAAGTATTATAATAATAAGAAGGATTTCTAAATAAAAATGGAACCCTTCTAGCGATTGACCTGATTTGCTTTTTTCTGTGGACTAATTGCGCAGCTGGGAAGAGCAGGGGATTTGGAGATAAAAATGGAGAGAACCCAATTTTGCATATTTCTAGGAGGGGTGGGGTGGCGGATGAAGAGAGAGGGAGGGGGCCGGGGGGGCAGAGGTGCTAATGACTGGGGAGGAGCTGTGACATATTTATCAGAAACACCATCTCTGTACCTATGTTTTCCTCAATTCAAGGAAAAGGGCTGTTTGAAAGCAGAGATTTGTCAGCACTCAAAGTTGCGCGCAGCAGAAATGCACTGCTACCTTCACGAGGAATATTGCCAGTAATTATTTCCACCGACATAATGCTACATTAAGGTCGTTTAATGAAAAACACAACGCGAAAATTGAGAGTGAAATCTGTACTGGCTAGAAAAAAGAAAAACGATCTTTATTCCTAAACACGTTGTAAAAATCTCTTCTTTTAAATGCGAATCGGGAGACGGAACTATGTGGAATTAAAAAAAAATAAGATGAAATAAAATAAAATAACCATGCTGATTACCAACATTATAATATTGCAAAAGGGTGGTAACATTGCCATTTAATAGCCTTCTCGTACTAAAAAATTTAACGTATTTCTCTGAGAAAGAAAATCGGAGAAAAATGTGTAGACGCTATATTCATAACATAATTGAAATGCAATGCAAATTCATATTTTACTGCCGCCCTTTTCATTGCATTTAATTTCCATAAAATGATGAGTCCCTCAGCTGAGTGAGGGGTGGATGGGGGGAACATTCACTTTAAGACCCTTCCCCAGGGTTCAGGTGTGCTTGTCGGGGCTAAGTCACACATTTGGAGTGTCCACGGTTGTCGAAATTAGCACTTCTTCGAACCAAATAATTAAAACAAACCTTAAACCCCGAAAATTTCGGGAAAAAAAATCGCTGCGCTCTTCATGGTTTCCACATTTTAATCCCGTTTCCTCAATACACTACTTAAACATTGCACTTGGAGAGGAATATCTCACAATTATTTCAAATTTAAATTAATGATGGTGCGCCACGTCTATGAAATATGCATTTCTTCCATATGCTTATGCATTAATCAAACGCATTTCATCTAATATTTAATTTAACGATCATGGCAACGTCAGATTTTTTTTTTTTTTTTTTTTAAATCGGACAGGCCTTGTGCAGTTACTTGACATAAAACAATATTAATGGGTAAAGTAGCGACAAAAACACAGGATCTGCAAGTTTATGTCCACTTTAGGATTTAACAGCATCGCCTCACCTACAGCCCAGTCCACCGCCCACTTACCACACCACTCCCATCCACTGCAACCTTCAGAATCTCGAATACATTCAAGATGCAAAAGAGCCAAACCGGGCTATAATCTTTCCCATTGCAGTCCGTTACACAGGACACAGAAAAGCAATACCGCAGCCACAAAGAATTACATAAAACTTTGCAATCGGACAAAAGAACATATTAAGAACCCTGAGAATATATACTGTCACATCCCAGCACAAGTGATGATAGAGATGGAGTTAAGACTGATCACACTGCAGTGTGAAACAGCTGTGCAACACAAGGGCATCGGATTGTGGCTCGCACTGAACATTTTTAATAGAGTATTTCATTTTCATACATAAAAGTGAGCTGAAATTCAAAGAAATGTGCATGCAAGCAAGAACAAATGTAATCATGTCCTTTCAGGTGGGTGTTTTTTTTTTTATTTTTTGGAATATCACTGAGTTACAGAACAGAGAAGGGGTCCTTTCATATTTGAAGAATTCGAGGGAAACGGTAGGGAGGATCAAAGATAATTTTAAACATGTTTTATGGAACTAAGGAAACTTCCATTCTAAAGCAAATTTATTTGCATACCCCTTCCCCCCATTGAAGCACAATCTGCATTATACATTATATAATATATATTGTATTACCATGCATTTTACCCATTTGTTCTGACTTGTACACAGACAAATGTAGCTGTATTTCATGCTAAGAACGAAAAAATGAATAGAAAAAAAATACCCGGAATGATGGACTTCAGCAGCCTTAATGATGTTTCAACACCCCCCCCCTCCCCCCCCCCCCCCACACACACACACACACACACACACACACACACACACACACATACCACCACCATCACCATACACCAGCACCCCAAACATTAATAAATATTTCCAGATCCCATTCCTCCTGTAGAATTCAACAAACATGCAAATTTGCAAATTTGATGGGCTGGCTGACATAAACAAGTCTGTCAATAAAATAGCCGCAAAATTCAAGAACGGTATTATCCGGTCTGTATGTCTACAGATTTCCTAATCTCGTCCTTCTCATTTTTACATATGCACTCATGCAACATTTAATTTGGATACAATATTCTGGATGAGCGAGTATAAACATACATGATCAAATGAGAAAAATGCACATAGCGCGGCATGGTGGGCGAATCAAAACAAGAAAAAAAATAAAGTGTTTGAATTTATATCAAAATTAAAAGGACGCATTTTTATCATTTTACACCATGTGCATCACATTTCTGTGAAATTTAGCCCGTGACTGAGATTTCTTTCGCATTCCACACAGTTAAGGGTATAAACAATAAAGTAATGAAATGCATGATGATTTATACTTCGGAAATTCCTTTGAAATTTTACCAGTTCGCCGCTCGGACATGTGCTTCAAAAGTAAAAAAGGGAACATCACAGCGTATCCTCCTGCATGATTTTTATGAAATATCTGAAGTATCTGACCTACCTTCTTGAAAAGAGTACAGCAGGAAAAAAGTTACCAGCCACATGCCATAAAGAGCAGGTTCGTTTCTAGGAGTGCGGTGCGGTCCGGGCGAGCAGCAGCGCGCCGTGTTCGGCCAGGCGGCGGGCGGCGGGCAACGGGCGGCAGGCGGCAGGCAGGGCTCCGCGCTCCAGTGTGATAGCGACGCTCCCCGGCTCTCTGTGCGTCTCCGGCCCCGCGTCCAGCCCCAACTAACACCAATGAGTGCGAGTGACTGAGAGTCCCGCCTCTGCCCCCGCGCGCGCGCGCCAGCTCCCGCTCGCGCTCGCGCTCCCGGACCGCCGTTTCTCCACCCCGCCCCCCCTCCACCACAACCCCCCTACGCGGGACAACTCGTCCGCACGCGCCCCTCCTTCGCTATTCCAATGAGCCGCTGCGGAGAGGCAGAGAGGTTCCGTGCTCGGTTACGTGGACGGCTATCGCCTGGAAGAGAGGAAAGAAGCCATAATAAAATAATAATGACCGACGTGTCGCTTTTATATGCATATTACGTATGCTGGGCGTGCAGGTGCAGGTGGCCTCGCGCGCTCACCTGTCCTGTGCGCTCGCGCTGGGTCGGCGAAGACGCCGGGCGGGAAGCGGCTCAGAGAAAAATGGTGCCGCGGCTGAGCGGCTGAACGCGTCCGGGTGCGGGAGATGCGCCTCTCCTCAGCACTTCACTTCTCTCATTTCGACCTGTTTTCCGCGAACGACTTGTTCCTCATCCGAATTTCTGCACAAATTTAGCTCCGTTTCCTCAGCCATGAAACGACGTTACATGAACTCACTGGTCGCGAACGATGCCGTTTTTACCTCAGGCGCAGCAGGTTAAAAAAAATCACGTCAGGGCAGCATTTGTGGCTGCGTAAGTAAAGCACAACTTCGGTCACCCCCCGTTTGCACTGACAGATTTTAATTCCATAGTTTAAATGAATTGTAATAACGCGTTTCAGAAATGCCGGCTAACTTGGATTTTACACCTGGAAACAAAGGATGCACGCGCAACGCCGGCTTGTCATGTACGTTACACGTCATGTGTTCGCGTGCACACGTACTGTACATAAGCCTTGGACAAAAATATAAGGGAAGCAAATTATGTAATAACTGGCATATGAAGTGTAGTGAAGGCACTTCCAGCCATTTACCTTGGTTAATTTTGCTGATGCTTTTCTACAAAATAACTTACATTGTTAAGGTATTTACAGTTATTTACCCACTTATACAGGGGGGATAATTTCACTGGAGTAATAAGTAGTTTGCCGAAGGGTACTATAGTCAGAGGTGGCACTTAAACCTGCAACCTTCAGGTGCAAAGGCAGTAGTTGTAATCACTACGCTACCAACTGTCCGCATGCTTACATTTACTGCCATGTGAAGTCCGAAACTGTGGCTCAGCAGTACAAGGAGCTTGGGGGTGTTCTTGGCCCTCAACCGCTCTTCCAAAAGTTCGGCGAAAGTTGAAGGAGGCCAAAGCCTTTGCCGCACTCTGCTCTTCCCGCAGGGGGTAGATGGTGTTTCCATGGGATGACCGAGGAGACGCTCAGTGTTTGTTGTTGAAACCGCTTGCGTCTGTTCTGCTTTTCCTTTCTTCGGTCCAGTTTTTCCTCTCGGCATATGCTGTCATGATTTAAAGTGTGTGAACCCTACAGGGACTGTCATTATTTCTCTATAAAATATGGGGAAAAGCTTATAGAATGAATAAGTGATGATGATTTACACAGCTGATTCTACTTACCTACTTGGTTTAACCAATTCAGCTTGGAGTTCACTTATTTTTTGCACGTCATCCCTTCTGTTTTTTGTACTGAACGCATAATTTTCTCTGAGCTAACATATGAAATCGGTCACTATACATCTATTCTGTCGGATGAGAAAGACAGCTTTTGATAAAATGTCCATTTGATGGTAAAATTAAGGGACACAAGGGGTGCACAAACTTTCGAGCAGTGCTGTACTCGCAATTTTTGTAACGTGAGTGCTAAGCATGTCGCTCCTGCCTAGTTCTGTCCCATGTTCCTTTGTAAAGCCACATATTGTTGATTGTCAGACCCCTTCCTGAGTTGAAACATGGTACTGGGAACTGCTGCACGAGTTTTTCTGACTCATCCACACAGCTGCTTTCCTAATTATTATGTTATTACTTTAATGTCCTTTTTCATCTCTTGTTTCCATTGTTTTGCTCGGTGCGCACGTACATGTCCACACGATGATAAAGTCGTTGTCAGTTCATCTCAATTTATTTTATAGATGATCTTTCCCAACAGGCCTGTTCAGAGTGCTTAACGAAGAATAATGCAAAAGCATGTGCACACGTGACAAGCAGCATAAATAATAAATAATAACAATGGTACAGAGTTCAGCATAAATGGGGAGAAATGAGAAGGTGACAGGAGAGAAACAAAAGCCTACAAAAGCAAAGGACAAAAAATGGTGGGGATCCTAAACAACCTGGGTGTGCACTCCTCCTGACCATATAAAGTGTACTACACTGCGGTCAGGTGGTCACCCTGAATCCCTTTGCATAGTCAGCTAGGACAAGCAGTGATACCTTACGGGTCTTAACCTGGAAAACCCTTTTGCAGAGGTCTTGAAGAACCCGAATATGTCGTTACTACACATAATAACAGTAGCGCGTATAACAGCATGAATTCATGGAAAAAAGAGCATTATCAACCCTTTTACTCATATTGTGCTAAGGAAAAGTATATACTGTATATACCAGCTATATACTGTAAATATTGTCAAAGATGTTGTGGTGCGGAACGTGTATATATATATATATATATATATATTCATTCTACATGTATAACTGTTGAGTTTTCAGTTTTGCAGCAATTCTACACGTGTACCTACATGTGACCTAAAGGTCAAGCATCATATGAATTGTTTCATCATGAGCGGGAGATTCCTGATCCAGTGACGGAAATGGAACGTGATCCTCTTCCCATGGATGTTTCTGGCAGTCAGAGTTTGACAGCCTTTGTCACTTCTCTCCTAGGCATGTTCAGCACTAACTCAGCAATGACTCTTCTCGTCCCCTTCCGCCACCCACAAGGCAGTTGCCTTCAGTAATTCTCACTACGTTTAAGGACCATCTGAAAATCATTTTAAAAAATGCTAACTAATGGTGCATTTATTTCTATAAAGAGTTGTTTACATTTTTTGCTGTTCGAGTTAGAATGTTCTCAATTTAAAATAATGGGACTAGGTTTTGTGCTTCACAAATTTTCGTGCAACAGATATTAATAAATCAAGGGATGCATCTATTATACGTCACACACACAGAAATAACTTGCCAGATTTTCTGGTTAAAACAACTAAGAGTTCTGAGATTGACATTTCTCCTTCTGATTAATTAAGTTCACTGTTATGTTTCCTGCTGCTTCAAATGAATTATCATTCTTGTATCACAAATTTCAGTGAAGATCTGAGATTTCCCTGTTTATTATTTGTCCATGAATTATAGTTTCTTCACTTTGCATAGCTAATTGTATTAGAAAGACAGCTTCTATACTTCAACACTAAGAGGAATTCTATTCACTTTGGCCTTAGGCTTTGAAAAAACTCTATAGTTAAACAAATTTGGTTGATGTGCAATTAAAACATGGTAAACAGCAAAATGATATGGAGACACACCATGTGTCTAAGAAAGCCTGTGCTTTATATTGCAGTAGGATTTATTTGCATTATGTTATCCATTGTCAGTAATAACTGGTTCAGTGTAGGGTAACAGTGGTCCACAGTCTTTCCAGGAACCACTGGATGTGAGAGAGGGTATCCTCACACACTCTTACCTTAATATTGTCTAAATGCACCATGAATATTGTGTGAGGAAACACATGTGATTGCGGGGGAGCAAGCAAACTCTACACACATTCAACCAGATCCAAACCTACAAACCAGGGGATTTAAACTCCAGGGACACCCTGCTGCACCACCATGCCAACTGGTTTACTTTCAATTTCTTTTAATTGTCTGAGTGCAAACTGTGTATAGGAATCACAGTTTTACTCTCAAATATTTAAACACCCATTTGCCAAACATCCCCAAAGCTTACAACTTACACACACTTAAGTGGCCTTCCAGTTAGGTAGAAATTCCAGCAGTAAAAAGGTAATTCCAGCAGAACTTGTATAAAACCACTGTGGTTTGCTGGGAGAAACCAGTGTAAAGTACTCAGTGAATGGGACTGTAGTTCAAACGGTCTCCTCCCTCCCTGTCATTTATTGTAAACTGAAACTGCTGTAGTTATATTTCGCTTTCACTGACAGTTAATCTCAGTCTCAGACCCTGTTCATTTATAACATTCACTTATATGTCACTTAGCTTCAAATTGTCATAGTTGCTGCAGTTGTAAAAACTAATAAAGTGTGTTTATACGAACCCGCTTACCATTTTACCTGAAATGTGGTGATAAAGCACGTGATACAAAGCGATGTCACTACTTTGTACCATGGTAAAGTACAGTGAAGGGCACCGTGAAGGGGCACCGCGAATCCTATGTGTGACGCCGCTGTGTAAATAGCCCTATACTGCCATCTAGTGGTCACTCTAGGCAATGGCCGTGGAAGTACAGTAGGATTTCGCCCAAAATTATACAGTGCCACTACTGAGTAGTAAGTCTAAATAATGAGAGTACCATATGCCAAAGATAATGTAAATTTATCCTTACTGAAATTAGTGCTCGAAACTTCAAGATAATAAGGAGCAGAAGTTAAAAAGAGTGAGCAACAGCCCGTGCGCAGAACACATACAGACGGTGCCTGCCAATATAATCACTGCTCATTCACTAAAAGTTTTCTGTCATAACAGAAGATTATCACACAACCCTGCTCCAACCACGTTGGTCTGCTTTTGAAATTCATAGAAATTTCAAAAAATAACATTTCAATAGTAATTATAACACTCATTGTCTGGTCTTGGCTTAATTTGCTGGAATACACAGCAAAGGTCTTCTATTTTTTACAGCAGCTGGGACTCATTAACAGCAGGAATGAGAAACCAGTGATGAGTAAAAATACTCAGCTTGTGTAGTACACTCCGCTCTATATAACTAATGGGGAGATTTAATTAATTTGTTATTAAACTGGCTCATCCAAGTCATAACTGAATGTATTCGAACAACTAACCGTAACCGACCCTCCATTACAGTGATTAGAGTACGGAGGATCTTACTGGTTCACAGCTATCATTGCAGGTTCATTACCTGCCTCATCAAGCTGCATCTCCATTGGTGCCTTGCTCCACCTCACAGCATTATCTTGTATGAGCAGAGTAACAAGCTATAGTTACCCTTTAGGAGGTCATATTCTACCTTCTATAGGAACAGCTGGTAGCATCGTGCTTAGAAATGCAGCATCTAGACCCTGACGGTTACAGGTTCACGTCTCCCTTCCAGCCGTAGTATTGTCGAGCAGAGTACTTAACCGAAATTGCTTCTGTAAAGAATTACCCAGCTGTGCAACGTATAAAGATTGTTACTACTTGATTTTGATTATTTGCTGTATTTTATACTAACACCACATTTGCATTTACATGTCTTCATTTAGCAGACACTTTTCTCCAAATCAACATACATCTGATAGAAAATACAGTGTGTGCATTACATTAGCAGAAAGATAGACTTAGATGCAGATGCATGATTCTTAAGTACAATTAGTTTCTTTCCACCATATGAACCAATGTACATCACACGAGTAGCTGCATAAAACTTTATCCGAATATCGACGATTCCACTAACATAAATATGCTGAAATATCTTTATATAACTTACATTTAGTTTGTTGGTTTGGTTGAGATCTGTCTTATTATGATATTCCTCTAGGTGTAAATGGTCCATGTCCTTTGTAAAGACAGAATGGAGGCTTTTCAAGGGATTTATTTGCTCTGGGGCAGTGGGGAGGTGTAGATGGACGGCACTTGAAGTGTGGTGTACAACTCTAAATGTTGTGTGCAGTATCTGTTCCTTTTTCCTCACTTCTTTTGGCACTTGGTGAACACTTTTGCCATTCAATGACTTGGTACCAAGGAGTCTTACCAGCAGTTAAAGAAGAAGCCCCAGAGTAACCATGTTCACCTTTTAGACACGAGGTGTTACGGGGTAAAGGAGTAGAGCTGCCACCCAGGACCAGTTCTGGAGTTGTGGTGATGGTACTGGCAGCTGATGGTCAGTCTCAGAAGGCAGCTGAGACCTCCAGCCACCATCACAGAGACATTGCTGAGACCTGACATGATGCTACTCCCTGAAGCCTCCAGACGGGTTGTCTTGATGGAGACTACAGTCCCACGAGAAGAACGGGTTGAGGGGGCTAATGAGACAAAGAAGAAGTAGTACAAGTAGCTGGTGGAACAGTGTCACTCGAAAGGCTGGAGGGCAACGTGTGTGTCCTCCAAAGTGGCTTTTTGGGAAAGGTGTTATCAGGGCCTGTAATATGCTGGGTATCACAGGTACTGAGGTTACAGAGAGGGCATCCAGAAACGGCTGTGGATCAGGAAAGGTGAGGAGTGGCTTCAAGGAAGCGCTGTGGGCACAGGTTGTTCGAGTTGCTCTTGTTATTTTTGCTTTCGGGCTCCATTCATACACACTTGAACCTCAGCTCACCCAGTAGGGGTATGAACTCTGTAACTTGAACAAGTTTCACTTCATCACACTCAGTAAAAGCTTAATCATTTAGGTTCAAGTCCCACAAAGTATTCCGGTGAGGTTCTATAAATAAGCAAGTAAATAAATGAATGCAGCTACAATGAAAAGATATCATTGTAATACTTTGTTCATTCTATTTACATCAATTGCTCATCCAGCATAGGGTCTCAGCGTTCAAGTCTATCCTAGAAATTTAGGGTACATTGTGGGTTAGGGTACATTGACAAATTATAGGGTACATTGGGGTAAAATTAAAAGGGGACATTAGGGTACATTGAAAAATTATATATGTCTAAATTTAGGGTACATTGTGACAACCGGAGTATGGAGTACAGTACGATTCAGAAACCGTACTGTTAAAAATATTAAATCCAAGAAGTTGTATGACTGGCGTGTGAATTTTCATTGTCCAACTATGCAGTGCTGCATGAACGTATGTAAACCCCACAAAACTGTTATTTAATGAGACTCATCTGACCTAAACTGGTGTGTAGTGACCAGTTCCATACACTGAGTGCGAGTGTAAAAGTAAGTGAACCCTAAGTTGAATTGACTAAACAAGTAGGTAGGCAGAATCAGGTGTGTGAATCATAATCACTCATTCATTTTATGAGTTCCCTTTAATATTTCATTAGAATAATGACCACCCCTATAGGGTCCACATACATTCAGGTAGCACTGTACATACATTTGTTCAGATACATGCTAAAGTCAAATCTGGGATCAATATTGATATTTATAAATACATAATGGTGACTGTACATTGAATAGATAGAGAGGGATGTGATGTTAACCAGCTCTGTATGGAAGCTGAGGTGGTTGAGTCTTGGGCCAAGATGAAGGGGATCCTTCAACTGGTTGGTATGAAAAGAACAACAATCCCACTGGCCTGGTGAAGGTGAACAAAGTGCTTCATCTAGAACTGAAAGTCACATATTCTGTAAGGCTAATTCACCTCCACACGAGTTCAGCTGAATCAGTTTTGATGCAAGCTAAAATATTCTGAAAACATTAACATTTCTGTGACTTTACTGAACATGTATGAGATGAAACTGACTTAAATGATGTGTAAAATTATAGCACTGTACCTTGGTTTTTAAAGGTCATTCAGGGTCACTTTTCTGTAAAGAGCAAAAATACATTGTTTATGATGTTGACCAATGAAAAGTAGTTTGTGTGTGTGCGTGTGTGTGTGTGTGTGTGTGTGTGTGTGTGTGTGTGTGTGTGTGTGTGTGCGCACACTTCGTTTCATACTTTGCCTCCTTTTTCTTCCCACAGTGTAATTTCTTACCTGGAGAAAATGTAAAAGCATAGACAAAGATCAATAAAGTACATAAGGACTCCTAGGAAATTTAAACATGAAATATGTGGTATATTTTAACTTTGTACTTAGTAACAGAATAATGTGAAAGTGTCTTTTCTCAGGATGGTCATGTTAGCAAGTATTTTGGATAGTTAAAGGAATTACTTGTTAAACTACACATTAGTGATGTAGTTGTAAAATTAGCTGAGTTGTGTGTTAATTCCAGCTAGTTATTGTAGTGATTGGAGCTGCTGCCTTTGGACCTCAAGGTCGCGGGTTTGAGTCTCACCTCCAGCTGTAGTAACCTTGAGCAAGGTACATACTCTAAATTCCAATAAATGTGATTCACTTTCTGATACTTTCCTCCAAAGTGACTTCTAATTATTTAGACAGCTGAATAATTTCTACTGGAGCTTTTTTAGGGTAAGTACCTTACACAAGGACCCTACAGTTGGAGGTGAAACTTGAACCTGCAGCCTTTGAGTCTAAAGGCAGCAAGACTAACCACTACACCCCCAGTACTATCCTTGAAATAATAAGAATTAAAAGAAAATTATTACTGAAAATATGTCTCCACATCCTATTCAGTCTGAGTGCACTTTACTGTCATCTATTGCCTGACTCTGTGAAAAGGTAACATTCGCTCTGCTACAAATTCAGTTTTAGAAAACAAAATTCAGGCAAGCTGAAGAAAACATTGCAGTTTAAAAAAGAAATACATTTTCTTGGGTAAAACATTTGTGCCTTCAAAAATTCATCACTCAAATGTTCACAACGCAGGAACCAGGTGTTTCCTTCTATCTACTGATGTCTTCACCGAGGTCACTTACTGAAGATGATGGTCAAGCCAAGGACGAAGAAAACCACTGCCAAAATCAGCCCCCATTTCCTTAACACTTCGTAGTCTGACAAACAGCAAAAGAAAACTATTGACATGCACATCTGAACACTTGATGCATATGATCACATACATCAAGACACAAACACTGTGGATAAAAGGAGAGCCATGGTCCGGGTTACAATTTATTACTGAACCTGCACAAAATGTTGCTCAGCAGTGGTTTAGGGACTGAATGCAGTATCTAGCATCAAAACTCATTGACTTGTAGACACTTGGATTTGGACTCATCGAAAAATGCTTAGAAAATTATTGATTTGACTCCTCTTTCCATATATATCGCACTTTTGCATTTAAAGTGGTGATGCGATGAGGTGTGTGTGTGTTGCTACGCAGAAACCCCCCTGTGTCTACGTTGTGTTTTCTGCATCCATAATGTCACAGAAAGGCCCATTTGTGTCTCCTGCTACTGGTGGGATGAAGAAGAGGAAGGCAATTACTCTTGAGGAGAAACTCAAGATTATTGCCCAGCATGAAGGCGTCAAGCCCGTAATGGCCATCGCATGTATGCTAGGCTATGATGTTTGGTAGGTTAGGTGTTAGGTTAAATGCATTTTCCACTTACGATATTTTTGACTTACGATAAACCCATGTTTGTTTTCTGGGGTGTGTTACCCTGCCTTGTACCCTGGTTGGCAATGCACTGCATTTCTGTCTTGCCTTGGAAACCATGCAGCTGGTTGCTGCAAGTCTGCCACAGCTAGGTTGCACTTCCATCATCCACATATATACATATAAAAATATTAATCCTATTATAAATGCAAATATGTATTTAAAGTGTATAGCCTATTCTTTTTACACGTGCAGAATTTAGGTAAATCATTTTTTTACACCTCTCATCTGAAGGCTAATACTAGGATAGTGGTGTTGTCTGAAAATGAAAGACTTACCAAAAGTGAAGTCATCATCTCCAAACTCAGTCACTTCTGAAAAAGAGAAAAAAGATTGCAAATGTTCAATAGTGTTTTAAGGAAAATTGTGGCACAATTCATCTACATGAGACACAATACAGTTTCAGCGTCAGTGATTTATAGTTGCGGAAAACTCAGTGTAATACTTAAAACTGGGAAAAAAGGAGAAGAAACAGTTAATCCTTGACTCACCTCCAGCCATGTTTGCAGTGTATGTTGAGATTGTCCGCTTGATCCAAGTGTTACTTTGTACCGCGGTATGCCCACTTTTACATTTGTGCGTCTTGTCCTTTCCTCAGCCTCACCCCCCCTCTACGCAATCTGCTCAACTTTCAAGTTCAACAGAGCTTTCACCCGTGATCAGATGATACCAGCAATCACATGTGCAGCAGTGTGTCCTCCAGTCACCTGACAAGGTTGACCAGAAATGCAGATTATAGTGCATTCAAAACATGCAGGAAAAATTTCCATGAGTGAGGATTTTGTACAAGATAGATTTCCCTATGTGGTTAATTTTTAAAAAATATTTCAGATGATTTTTTTCCTCCTTTTTGTAATTTTTTTCATTCCTATACCAAAAATTTAAGGACAAAATTAAATGAAATTTTATTGCCTCTCTAAAACCTGAAACTCAAATGCAAAAACATTTTCATCATCATATTAATGTGACTAAGAATATTAGTCTGTAAGAGTACATGGAATTAATTCCTTAAACATTTATGCTTGCACAGAAATTGTCTCATAAATTATTTGCATTTTTTTTGAAAAGGTTACAGCAATAACTGACTGAAAGTAGAAGTTCTGGACCAGTGACTAGTTAAGGTTTAATCATGTATCTGGTGTGGGTCACATGAAGGACCTGTTTATCTTTTCCACTGGAAAAATAGAGTGGAAAATGCATTTAATTAAAGCTGTGGATTCTGTTAGAGTTCTACCGAATAATAAGAAAAATATTATGTTAGATTACAAATAAGACATGAACACTGTAAACCCGAGTCTATAAAATAACACTGTTCAAGTGGGCTGTGTCACTGTGTGAGAAGAGCTCTCTATAAAAATAAATTTAATTGAAAACTGAATTGTCGCTCAGTGATTCAGAGGAAAAAATGTCTGCACCTTGGGCACTAATTATCTGTCCTCCTCTGATGCACAACAAAATGTTATATCTGGCATGTGAATTGGTAAATGATTATAAATAACCCAGCATACACCCTAACTTACTAAGTGACTTTTTACAAAGGTGTATACACACACACACACACACACACACACACACACACACACACACACACACACTTTCAGAACCACTCGTCCCATATGGGGTCGCGGGGAACCGGAGCCTACCCGGTAACACAGGGCGTAAGGCCAGAGGGGGAGGGGACACACTCAGGATGGGACGCCAGTCCATCGCAAGGCACCCCAAGCGGGACTTGAACCCCAGACCCACTGAAGAACAGGACTGTGGTCCAACCCACTGCGCCACCGCACCCCCCTACAAAGGTGTATATTATAACTTAATACATCAGTCATACTGTATATCATGGGTAATATAGGGAATTTCCCAGTAAATGGAATTGTGTGGTCATTTGTGCAATGGAGGTAGCTAACCACGCAATAAAGGTGAAAGTCAGTAGGGTTCTATCAAAAGCATTACATCATCTGTATCATCACACACACACACACACACACACACACATTCAATAAGCACTCGTTCCTTTTCAGGGTCGCAGCAGGCCAGAGCCTATCCCAGAAGAACATCACACAAGGTAAGAAGGGGTACACCCTGGACGGAACACCAGTCCATGACAGGGTAGCCACACATGGACACTCTCTATAGGTAATTTAAAGTCACCAAATGACTTTAATGACGATAAACACAGAAAAACGAGACACACGGAGTGTTCTCACGGTAAGTGAAATGAGTTTACGTACATGAGATTAACACACCGTGATGAGACGTGGAGGGAGGGGGAGTATGAGATCTGGACGGAACTACAAAGGACGGGAGCGCAGGACTGGAACAGGACACACGGGAAGTGAACTTGGGAAACAGGATATGTATCGCTGGGGAAATCGCAAGGGATTAGCAAAGCGCTGATTGAGAATCCGAAAAGCACCTGCATGGCCTCAGCCATTTTATAGGGCTGGGAGAAGGTCATCAGATGAGTTGGGACCAGTTCTGCTGTTGTCTCGGTGCCCATTAGGACTTTCGTCTCTGCCGACGTGACAGACGGTAGAACAGTAGTTAAGTAGTATAATACTAGTTAAGAGTCTGGTTCAAGTTACAGGAAGGGTCCTACTGTTGTACCTTTTCAGGCCTTAACTTAAATTGCACAAATAAAATATTGAACCATACAAACATCTGAACCAAGTTTCTTTCTCAAAAAAAAATCCAAATAATACTTCAATTACACATTTAATTCAAAGTAATGGAATGACATGAAGTAAGTAAATCCTGAAGGTAAAGACACATATTAACCACTTGACACAGATTATTTACATTTATTTAGCAGATGCTTTTCCCCAAAGCAACTTACAATGAACTTTATGTATTGTTACCGGCCCACACACCTTATTCACCAAGGTGACTTACACTGGGTCACTCATCCCTACATCAGTGGAACACACTCTGTCACTCACACACTATGGGTGAACCTGAACAGCATGTCTTTGGACTATGGGAGGAAACCAGAGCACCCAGTGGAAAGTCAGACAGACACAGGGAGAACATACGAACTCCTCACAGACTGAGGGGGGATCAAATCCCCGTTCTCTCACACCACCCATGCACTGTGAGACAGCAGCACTACTGGCTATACCACTGTGCCACCCTAATAGCTAGCAGTAAAATATCTAGGAAAGATCTCATTATCACAGCTAAGTCATGTAGATCCCTTAAACTAATGGTGTGGAAATAGCAACTTTTTAATTCCATTGTATACTAGGTATTGAAAAGATTTGGTTTGTCATTGAGTCCTGCAGGATGAATGATGGTTTACTGATTTCGGATCATAACTACCCTAAGAATGTTGACCTTAAATAAACATTACAAATTAAGTCAGTCCTGTGCTGTGGCCTCCTGTCCTTAACAGCATTCCTTCCAGTGTGGGCAACCATCCATGACAGCCTCAAGTAAATTATTGATCACTTTTTTTTTTCGCTCTTGTGTTACTTTAGCCTGGAGACCTTGGCTGTGAAGTGTGAGTTCCAAGAGAAAGACACATTATATTTGTTTAAAGTGTAAGATTGCAGTCTTAATTATACCTGCTCTATACATAAGCAACATTTTTTTAACCCAAGACCCTCTACCCACTTGCAGCAGAGGACACCACTTCTGATTATAATTACAAATCTTACATTCTATCACCATATAGGTGTCTTCCTACTTTGTTCCTGGTGAACCTTCCCAGATACACAGACAACATTGATGAAACAAGAATTTGGGATGTGAATGAGGGATGAGTCTCATGAATGAATGTGATCAGAGTGCAGAAGTCACTTCTGAAAACGACCAAAATAGAGTAATGCCTGGAGTTTCCCACAAGAACTTTCTAGATGACAGATCCCAAGATATTATGGAAACACCTTTTGTGGTTGAGCTCTTTGACCTGAAAGTTATATTTGGTCTACCACATGATGGTATGATTATTCCGCCCGCAAAGTTTCAGACCATGGTTTTGTTTTTCAGCACAATGGACCTGGAAGCTTAAGAAGCTTCATATGTAACCTGGAGGAGTTAGAGTTGTTTTCCATGAAAGAATGTGCAAACATTTTACGCCAAAATGGCCCAAATGTGCAAACTCATACAGACAAGCCCATAAAGCAGTTAACTCTGTCAAATGATTATTTAAAAATGTTGACTTGGGGGAGTTATTATGTATATACTGTATATTATATATAGTACATAGTACATATCATGTATATATACATAAATACATACATAAATACATGTTATGTGTTTATGTGTTGTGGTTTTTTTAAATACTAAGTGTTATAGTAGGGGGGTGCAGTGGTCCAGGAGGCTTGGCCAGGACCTGCCCCGTGGTGGGTCTGGGGTTTGAGTCCTGCTTGGGGTGCCTTGTGATGGACTGGTGTCCCATCCTGGGTGTGTCCCCTCCCCCTCCAGCCTTGTACCCTGTGTTGCCGGGTTAGGCTCCGGTTCACAGCGACCTCCCTCGGGACAAGTGGTTGTAGACATTGCGCGTGTGTGTGTGTCATAGTAAAACAGAAAAAAGAAAAAGCTAGAGGGTTGGGGGCTTCTTCAAGTTTGATAGATATATGTTTACATAAGTAATAACTAATTAACTGATTATATAATAACTAATAATTGTTTTTTAAAAAATACAAGCACTTACTTATTAGTTAAAAGTATTAGAAAACTATAGTAGCTGTAGAGAAACTCTTGGTGTACTTTACCTTTGGCTTCATTTCCCTTCAAAAACAGAGTTCCTGAACCCTTCATTGTGAGAAAGGCGCATAGATGGGGTGGTAGTCGGGTTTTGCAAGCAGCAGACATGGTACCGTGGGGGTCTGTGAATGTTTAAGTGCTTCATTTGTGATTGATGTGACATTGCTGAAGGTAATGGGTGGTCTAATTGTTCTCAACTTTCATTTTTCAAAAGTCCATTTTAACGGAGGTTGATCTTGTTCACTTATTTGTAAGCTGTGTTTAACGTCTTTTGTTTCTTACGTTGGGATTTTTTTTTTGCGAAATTTTATGTACTGTTACTTAACCTCCAACAACAGAAAGTTCATTCATTCATCCATTCTATAGCTATAACCACGTCCAGTACTGGGTCACAGAAGTCCAGAGTCTGTCCTGGAAGCATCAACTAACAGGCAAACTCCATATCGACAGTCTGGGGATTGAATCTACCTCAAAACTGAAAATCCAGGCCCTTGACTTAGCGGTTCTTGCATTACTTAGCTGTCATTATATGCAGTATTTAAGCAAACTATAGCATTGCAAGGTGGCTCAGGCACGTTTCACACCTGCATAACAGGTCATGGGTTGTGGCCTCAGCTTTATCTCTAGGGAGCTTGCATGTTCACCAAGTATGTCTCTTCTGGGTACTCTGGTCTCCTCCCACTAGACATGAAAGTCAGTAAACAATTAAAACATGCATGAAATATAAAATCAGGCTTATCAACCACACTGCAGACACTTAAAGTTTTTTTAATAGAGAAAGTGAATGAAATTCTCTATAATGGCCTTTAAATGTTGAGTTAACATTCGCTTCACTAGATGTTTTAAAAGGGTTTCGAATTTGACAATGTTATTTTTATCTGTTAATGTGTTCTTTAATTTTTCATTTCACATTTAGCTTTCTAGTTTTCACACTTATGTCCTTTTACAAAAAAAATCAGAGTGAAATAATAAAATGCATTTTTTTATTTTGTAAGGAAAAAACAAGAAGCATTTTTGCTATGTAATTGCTTTTAAGTGTTTTGTATGTACATGCTTAAACCTTTTTACAATAAAGTAAAAACTTCAGGACCTGCAGCCCAACCCATGTTTTCAGAATCACTTTGGCCTTTAAATAAATTGTCAGTTAAATTGAACATTGAGTCTTTTCCTCAAAATGATATTTCTAAAGTAATATTCCTGTCAGTGTCATTTTTGCTGATTAATCTCATCTGCATAAATGAATGAAACAAAGGTATAATTATAAGAAAAGTATAATTCTGTGAAATGATTTTCTGCTAATACCAAAATGTTGGTTTTTTCTGCTAGATCTATGATTCCATTCTCATATTTACAAAGTGACACATTTTTTTATTCTGTTATCACTTCACAACAATGAACTATACTCTGGTTCAATACACTTTGTACAAACAACAAAACCAAAGTCAATATAAGAGATTTCCACACTGGAGACACTTTTATCCAAAATGTATTTATTTTCCATAATCAAGGAAAACCTGATCTGCATGGCTAAAAGGGAGAAGAACATAAGGAGCAGATGGATAAGCAGAGGAATAAGAGACACACATTCATCTTGCTATGATGCAAGTTCTGCAGAGACCAAGGGATCATCATGAGAAGAGATGGAGGTCTTGAGTTCAGCCAGCAAGTGTATTGGAGCCCAGGTATGAGGGCAACGGCAGGCATGGGCAAGGTTTGTTGGTGAAAAGTAACCTTTCCGCACTACATATCACAGCAGGAGAGTTGCCACCAATTAGAAAAGCAGTGAGTGTCTCAGTAGAGTAAATGTTCAACGTGAAGACACCAAAGAGGTCTATAGTTGGGCCCATTGTAATGGCCAGTTGGGATATCCTGACTGACTGAAACCCTCCAGCTCCTTCTAAGTAATACCAGCAAAACCTCTTGGTCACAATCAACAGACAACACAACACAAACTCTTCAACCAGAACTACAGGACTTAACCACTGCAAACGTGCTAAACAGTCTCCAGGCTGTAGTATTTCTCTTCCTGATCCGTTTCAGATTTTATTTCCCACAGATTAGTGTACACCTTTTTGGGAAAGAAAGCTTTAAATATATATATATATGCTTTTGAATATATTGTATGTACATGAGGAGCAGGATCTGTTTTGGTTCTTAATATTAAATGGAAAAATGTCCCATGTCATAAAGAATAAAATGTTGTGCCTTTTCATTTTTTAAAAAAAAGTCTCTAATAACATTAAAAATTTTTGTAATAATCTTGAACTGAGCGGGAAAAGAATTATTTCATTTACAGCACAAGGTAATGTATAACTGAAAATCATCACAAACATTATCAATGAATATTAAGTTACTAGTATGTATATTGTCTAATGCCCAGAAATACTAGGTCAGTTAAGTACTTTGCAGCAAGAAATAAGTAAGGTAAGTATGCAGCAAGAAACAATAGGAGCATCCGTTTGGTAATTAAGCCCTGAGTTCAGATCTGAGTTTGGAAGTTAAGTTATTTTTGTTATTTAACTTAATTGTTGTATATGTACATAAAACCCCATTTGTACACAGCAATAAAATACACTCAGAACAACATCAACGCAGCATTGAAAACACAATCTATAATTCACGTAACATTTGGAAATAAAGCAGAATAAGAGAATACAATCGTTTTCAACTCTTTTTATGGTACAGTAAAATTTACATGTGAGATAAACTGTTCTTAACAGTATAATTTGGTTTCATTCAGGTCTCTCAGTGAATGTTTTTAAGCAGTTCACTTAGTATAGCAAACTAAGACAATAATATGCATAATTAATTAATGATATTCAGATAGTCAATCGTTATGAGAAAAGTTGAAATTTGCTTTCTACTGTACATGAATCTCATAAAGTCAGTTTCTATATTCCTAGCCAAAAAGGCCAAAAAGCTTTCATTTTTGAAGACATATTCTTTACAAACAGAAAGCTTTTTGTGACAGTTTTATTTAATACTGATCTTTCATGGTTGTCAGTTATACTGTACTCTTTTATTTTCCTTTGTTGTGCCCAAATATGTAGGAATTGCAGATTATGAATAACATTAATAACTAATACTAATTGTGAGTTTGTTGTTTTGATGTTCAAATACAGTTGAATTTCCAAATTAAATCTATAAATTAAAACAATTATTCACAATGCAGCTAGCTAAATACCAGAAAAACACAATTTTGAAAATACTGGCTGCTTAAAGTACACACACACACACACATTTTCAGAACTGCTTGGCCCTTACGGGGTCACGGGGAACCGGAGCCCACCCGGCAACACAGGGCGTAAGGCCGGAGGGGGAAGGGGACACACCCAGGACGGGACGCCAGTCCGCCGCAAGGCACCCCAAGCGGGACTTGAACCCCAGACCCACCGGAGAGCAGGACTGCGGTCCAACCCACTGCGCCACCGCACCCCCTCTCTGCTTAAAGTAATCAAGCGAAATTCCATTTTTGCACAATTAAATTAATATTTTGAAAATATATTTGATGTAACTTAAAATATAGAAAAACACATTTTCATTCAGATCTGAAAAGTACAATTAGCAGATATGAATAATGGAAGATCAATAATTTTGTTTTTATAATAATCAGAGAAAAAAAAATTTTTAAATAGAACAGGTATAATTGTACTAAAACCAACCTGTCTGTCTGTTCTGCCCGCAGAAACATATTCTAAATAACGTTGCTAAATTTCTCACATCGACGTAACTTTTCTTAAAATCACATTTTACAATAAATCAAATAAAATCTTTCCAGATACCCATGACAAATAGCAGCAAAGTCTAACCATAATTCAAAATAGAAATTTCGAAAGTAGAGGATGCTTATATGTGCAGAAGGACAACTAAGGATATAATACAGATGTCTCTCGCTGCTTTTGGAATATTCATGTGGTATCGAGTAGGTACACAGTAGGGAAACATTTCTCCTAAACAACAGCAAACAGAATAAGTACATTACAGTAGGGTTGAAACAGCCTTGTTTTACATTCAGCTGAGTTGTGGGGACTGGGAGCTGCTACACGGACCCAAGCACTGAAGATGCAAAGGCTACCATGACTGCTCACTTTTATTGCTAGGACAACTTTATTATGAAATTGTTATTAAATCAACCTGCTTTGGTTTTAAAGTGCTGCTTTTTGCAACTTGCGTCTCCTGCACAGAAGCAAACTCCTTTTTTTTTGTAACTTTCACTGTATGGCATCAGCATTGCAAGGATAAAGACAAGTGGCATTATGAGGGTAGGAAAGTGATCATATAAAAGATTTATGTAATGATGGTGCCCTACAGTCAGTCCTATTGCAAAACCCTTCAGAAGAAATTACACAAATGGAAATGTTGCCCCCAGCACCCAGAATGCAACTCTTGAACCCCTGTGCGTTAAAGCATCCTTTTGCATGACACAGAGCCAAAAACACAGTCCCTGAAGGAAGATTCAAGTTTTAAGGAGGATCTTTTGATATGTGCTCAATGACCGCACAGAGAACAAACAGGTAAGTGTTAACATTCCACATTCCGAATGCGTTCAATACATCCCATATCACATGATGATAGCTTTGCACATTTGTCCTCCCAATCCTGCTCTTTATTTCATTATACTTTCTATTTGATAATTTCCAACAATTCACCCATTTGACAAATAAGAAGCCTGACATTATTCAAAGTTTTATTAAAGACCTTCCACAGTTATGGCATGTGTTGCATTTTGCAATTCAAGTACTGGAGGATAGGGACATTAAAGTGTCAGAAACTGAAATTAAATCTAGGCTTAAACTCTTTGATCATTGTGTACCTGCAAATATATTTACACTTACACTAAACTGATGGACAGCGGTATATTTCAAATCTCAAATGACAGCATTTTACTACAAAAATAGTTATACATCGTTTTGAACAATTGCTCTGAAACTGAAATATCTGATTAAGTGGAACACTGCTAGGGACCAACATAAAAGAAATTACTGGATTATTATGTAACAATAAAATGCTGCTATGTCAATATTTTATGCAATGAAATGTTTTTTTTTTTTTAATATGTCATCAGTTTCATAGAAGAGGCGTATTCTTCTGCCACTCATTGCGTCGTAAGTGCTGAGTTCTGTATTTCTGTGCTGTCTGGTCTCCTTCCTTCAAGGCAAATGATGCTGGGTGTAACAGTTATGATGCTATATATTTGTCAAAATATAGCTGTGGAGTACTGGCAATGCATTGATAGCATTTAACCATAGGCCACAATTTAAATATTTTGAAAAAATGGTGATTCAGAAAATATATTTTGCATTTCATTACAACAAGCAATGCAAAATATCCTCCAGTTCTTAGCAGATACATATTTTTACCTCTTCTGTGCCTTGTTTTTAAAAGTGAGATCATTGGTATAACTGCAGTTTATTACCTTTGGGAAAATATCTTTTTCAGCAAATCTGCAGAGGAAATGACCTTTCTCTTTATCACATACACTTACTATGTGTTCATTAACTTAGCTGGAAAAACAAGTTTTGCAACACATGAAGAGCAATTCATTTGTGCACTGGTGGAAAATTTGAACTTGTGTTTTTAAGCACAAATGCTTAAAAAAATCTTTTAGGTTACAGTTCGAGGGCAATTTAGAAAATCTTATCCGAGGCCCTCCTAGCAAACTCTGTTCCTGTTTGCATATCCCCTAAAGTACCGATTCACCTTCTACTAAACTTCTCAGACATGTAGGGGAAGATGTGCCTGTATCTGTCCTGGTCGGCCACATGGCGGAGCCACACCAGGGATGTGAAAACTCGAAGTCAAACCCCAGCAAACCTGTTTGCTTTAAAACAACAAACATGAATGTATATGGGTTTCAGTCCGTAAACTAAAAATTTCCTCAAGAGCTACGAGTCATCTAGAATATTTTGAAAAAACCTTTCAAAGAAATCATCTTGAAATGTAAGCAGATGCACAAGAGAGGTTCAGCTCTGGAAGGCTGTAAATTCTTGGTTTTGGCTCTGATGTGGTGGAATGAACGCCCTCTCTCCTTCAGAGCTGCTGAATCCTTCTCAACATTCAAGAAGATTCTCAAAATGTACCTCTCTCAGTCTAACTCTCCTAGTCTACTAAATGCTCCCTAATTTTCATTACATCATATACCACAATCACCTTTGAATTTCGTATCATTTCTATAAGGTGGGCACTTACGTAGTGTCCTAACTGTGCTTTGACAATTGTGTGTCTGGATCAATAACTCTTCGTCTTTGAGAAATACACTTTTGTTTATTGAGCAAAATCTGAGCCCTTTGGGTTGGATAGGACTTTCACAAGATTATTCACATATGTTTGAAATAATAGCTTTGCATTTATTTATGCGTATGGCACAGTGCTCAGCATAAAAATGCCCTTGTATTTTTCTAATCCTTTGGCTATCGGCAGATAGTTTGTGTCTGTAAGTGCCAGTGACCAATGTCTCAGTTTGTCCCTGACTCTCACCTTGTTTGCATCTAGATCTATCATCCATAATGACTTGATGTGGCATTAAATAAACACAGGAAAGTTAAAGATAATTTTTTAAAGTCAACAAATCACGATGGCCTATTCATTTATTATTAAAAGTTGTCATTATATTCTATAAGAAGATATTTGCAGTTCTTATTTCTAACCCTAGACAGCTCTAGACTTACTCCAAATTTTTGCACTTACTTTTTTACAAGAAAAAAATTGACCTTGGACCTCTTGGAAGTTTGAGTGGGTCAGTATGACACCCCATGTGAGCAGAATTAGTTTGTTTTAAAGTAATTCTTAATGAACATGTGCTAAATTTGCATATTTGGTCAAATTTCATTTTTGCTTTCGCAGTTATAATTTAAGAGTTTCATTTTCCTCAGCGCTCGTCAACAGTTGTTTACTCAGTCTCCGTTTCACTGGATATTTGACATGGTATGCATAGTGACAAAAGGCTTTGCATATTATCAACAGGCTTTCAAAATACGTCCTCTTCAGGACTGAAGTGCTGTGTTCTATTCCAGAGTGTGACAGTGCAAGAGCGGGGACCGTGGTCCTTGTGAAATGGAGCATAGTTGTGATCACACTGGCGAACACGACCGAGGCACTCAATGAAGCTTTGTGTATCTGAACAGCATATGCTATAGAATTTGTCCTGGGAACCATGTTGCTCGTTTTTCCTGTTTGCATGCACACTGTTTGTCAATTGGGCAACGACAGTGATTTTGGAATCGTACAGACTTATACTGAATTATTGTGAATAAATTTCGCCTTTTAGAATTTATAGGAACAAGCATTGTATATAAAAACCTTCAGCATCTCACCATGCTAAGAAAAATAAACTGGTTAAATTTTTGAAGCACGATTTTCAGTAGCGAATTTGTTTCTATACGAAATAGGTTTGGGGTGATTTTATTTTATAAATTAGGTTTAATTTATCCACACAGTTACGTAGCATTTTGTAAAGTAGCAGCTGAGCTTTGATTTGCAGCAGTTTATTCCCTCCCTGGCAGCAGAGGAAACATGAAGCACTAGCAGGCACGTGTGTTTTAACTAAAGCGAAGAAAATCCAACCCGTACTCAGCAGGATCCAGTGTTGCACCCCCACAACTTTTCCGTTTTCCCTGTTTCTGTTGAAATTAAACAAGTTACCTTCCGCAAAAAATAAGTTTTTTCATAGATATTCTCCCAGTAGTTTTCATAAACAGTGCTGAAGAGGAATATACTCGTGTTGTATTAAACAAGCAGTTTTAAATTTCAGCCTATGCTGGATATGTTACTCACTGAAGATAAATTCAGTATCTATACCTAGGTAACATGCACAATAGCAGCAATATTTGCTTTGTCTGTTTCAGAGTTATTCTATGGCTATACCTTGTTTTACAAGAATTAAGAATGTGCATAAAATGTCAGATCTCTCTAATCATTGTTCACGGAACGTGCATAGCATCAGCAGAAATATCAGTAGTTATTCGCGCATAGGATTTATGGTAAATGACATCTTGCATTTTCAGGCCAGGCATGTGTTTTATTGCTTTTGATTTTTATTATTTTACAGGATATTTGTGAGATTAATATTAATGATACCATGGAGGTTCACTAAATGGCTCATTATTTAATGCAGATTTATATGAACGCTGCCTGCATTGTGAACAGCTAAAAATGCATTCATTTCTATTTTTACCATTTCTGTACAATTTTTTGTAAGAAATAAAATTCGTGTGAGATGAATAATGAAACATTAGTGCAATAAGCACTAGAAACTCAGTGGAAAAAAATTGCCATTAAATCTATTTTCTGTTGAGCTGTAATTAGTTGTGGGGGTTCATCTGATCCAGCCCAGAGGAAACAGGTATTTTTTCCATATAAATGTAACGAACCAACAAAAAACGGACCATTGCTAAACAAGTAAAACAAGATAAATGTAACACAGTTCATGCCTTCTTTGGTGTCGCTTTGGAGTCGACTTTAGATCCTGAGAGGCCGTTTTCAGTATTATCAATCCCTGAGGAACTCACAAGGCACTCTTTACTGTTGACAAAAAGCAGAAGAGATGCAGTTAAAACGGCAAAGCAGAGTGGAGTGATGTGGTGAATCACCTCAATATTTATGCTGATATTTCAACATTTTAATATTCCCAGACCTTATTGCTCTACCTGATTTTTTTATATATCCCATCCTTAAATTTTGTCAATTCATAATCAACGTAGAGACTATATTTACACCCATCCTAACCCTCTCCCTTAACAGGGATAATTTATCCTATGAAATTACCCAGTTAGGCAGATTTTCAGTTTGAGTGGAAACTATGAAGGGATCATATTAATATTATTTCTTATGGAAAAATATTGCTTCCCAGTCAAAAAATGTCACCTAAATGAATTTAAAAATCAAAATAAAAGGTGTTTTTATGCATCCTAATAAAACATCAACATATTTTATATTTTTAAGAAAAATATTATTTTTACCTTGACTTTTAATGTTATGTGCTGTTTTATTCATTAATTATCAATAACCACTTGTCCATTTCACGGTCACGGTGGTCTGGAACATACCCCTCAACCACAGTGTGTGAGAAAAAGTGCACAACACAATGGACAGAGACATTCTGATATTTTGGCTCACAAATGTGAGTTGAGTGTGTGTGTGTGTGTGTGTGTGTGTGTGGTTATACTGCCCGTTGCATCCTTTTCAGGATTGCATGAAACACATTTATTCAAGTATGATGACCGCATACAGGGCAAAAAATGCTACCATGCTGAAGTTATCAGCCTGCAGTACAAAAAAAGGGTATATTTTTCTACAAAGTGATTTTTTATTATAAGGGACTCTAATAAGTGAGGGATGAGTGTACTTCCCACTTTATATGAAATGCTCTAATATGTCTTATCCCCATATCCCACAGACACACAAATGCACAAGTCACACTTTCCAAATTAGATCCAGCTCCTCCAGCCCAACTCTCATTCTGTGGTACTCACTTTTTCTCTTCAATCTTGGCAAGGACATAGAGGGTGAAGTTTTTCAACAACATGAAGGCCATCAATAGACCAATGGCACCTCCCACTGCCGACGCGATAATGATGGTCAGGGTGTTGTCAACTACCTTCACTGAAGACATAAAGTAAAGAAAATCAAAGCAGACAATGTAAGGGAGTGGTGGGGAATTAGTCAACAAACACTGTGGAAGGAATGGTGAGGAGAGCTAAAAATAATTACTGGAAAACACATTACATAATGAATTACTGGACAATATGGCCACATATATAAATACACAATATACACAGACACATTGAGTTATGTGTGCAATGTGCAAACGACACAGTAAATAAATACATTTGGACTTTTTTAAGCACTTGAACTGAAAATGCAGTATTGTGTGTTTGCCACTTTGACAACTCCTGCTTCTTTGGACAGTAGTGCAGGATATGAAGGGAACAAAAGGTGTACACTAGAGGATTGCACTCACGCTCATCCACAACAATAAGGGTAAAAATTGCACTGTGATTTTTTCCCTTTTCCTTGGGGTTGCGCCCAAAGCATGTGTACTCTCCCTCATCGTCAAAGGTGACATTCCACAGCAAGATGGAGATGTTGCTGGTTTTGCTGGAACCTATAAATTCTACACGGTCCTTATAGACATTTACATGCGGCTCCACCGTCTCGGTTGGGATCACACCTTCGCATACCTAAGGAAACAGACATGTGGTATTTAGTCAGTATGGGGGTTTATTACAGGTAACATCATGACTTTATGGCTAAGTGATTCCTCAGTGTTGAGGTGTGAGGAGACATTCCTAAATCTCCTCTTGACCTATAATCACTCTTATATTATAGAGAATGTTACAATATTTAACATTACTTTATTTCTACATATAATTAGACCTCATCAAGTTCACTTAGAAACATATTGATCAAAGCAGAATCTGTTAAAGTATAGAAACTTAAAGTATAGTACCACTGTATTATTAATTATATTAAAAGGATATATATCAGGTATTCTTGTAGAAGCCCTCCAGACATTGCAAGGCACCAGTTAACACACAAAGTGATTTCTAAAAATCATATTGGAATTATCTCATTATTCTTTGTTTATCAGCTATCGATATGGAGGTAAGGAATTAATATTTTGGGTACTTCAGCTGTTAAAGTGATCACTTCTCACCTTCCTCATTGTGCCATTATCATTGAATTGCCAATTAAAGTACAAGTCCTTGATGCCAATGCAGCTGCTGTAAATGCAGGGCAGCAACACCGTGCTCCCGTTCACTGCTTCAAGGAAGGGGATCTTCCCCACTGACATCTCCAGGGCTTCAGAACACCATGCTCCTGAAGAAAAAAGAAAAAGGGGGCGTGTTAGAGGGGAAGGGGGACAAGAAAAGAGAAGAGAATAAGACAACTATATGAGAAGAGAAAAAACTGGTGTGGGAAAAAAAGATCTGGAGTTTTTTCCCCTAAATCACTGTGATTGTAAACAAGTGACTTTTTTAGAATGAACTTTCCATTCACATCTCAATGTATTCAGCTTTGTTAAAGGCACGCTGAAGAGACACACTTCCTTTCTTCTTTTCACCCTACTAACAATTTATTCTCTCTGCATGCACTGAAACTTGACTTCCTATAGGTCTGCTTGGATAACTGACAACCCTCCAAAACTCAATCTTTCCAAGACTGAGATCCACTTCTCATCCACTTGTGGGGAATCCTTTATCAAACTCGAACATTCACTCATCTTATCTGCTTCCTTGGTCCAAATTGTCGGAATAACAAGTAACTCAAGTCTCTGCTTCACACAATACAGAGTAGCCAAAATTTGATCCTGTAGGTACTTCCTGTATAATATGTTCAGGATCTGCGTTTATTTTACACCACATTTTTAGAGCTTCCTATTATGGTTATGGCAAAATCTTGCTTGGACTACTGCAACAGCCACTTGCTAGTTCTCCTGATGGTACAACGTACAATGAATCCGAAACAGAAAAACCATATACAAATTTGTATAAGTCTGCAAATCATCTGTCACAATAACCTCTGTATTACGTATCTAGAATATTTCTGGGGGAAATATGTCTTTGTTTATTCTCATAGGACAAAATGAGGAGAAGTGTGGTTTTATGTTTACCACATTTGTAGTAAAATTGATATTTTAAAATCTAAACTTGGTCACCTGCTCAGAACGTCTTAAATCTCTACTGTAATAGGAATTATAAGGTGGGTGTCTCCCAATCACTTGCTCATCTCTCTCAGCAAATACAGTTTTTTCTAGTAAAGGGAACAGGAGTCATTAGGAGATGGGGCCTTATGCCTTTCAGATTTATGCTTGGCAGTTCTTCCTGCATGTCCAAAGTCTAGAAGCTTTACATACAGTGATTGTTTAAAGCATGGAAGATAATCAAACTTAGCAAAGATCAAGATCCTGAAAATGTTACGCTCTCTTTTTTTGAGAAACCAATGATACGAAGCCAATTATTCCTTCTCAATTTCAACTTGCCAGCATCTAGACTGAAAGTCTAACCTGCTCGAGCATGTTGTTTCGCACAAAAATTTAAAAATGTCTTGTAAAAAAGACCCTGAATATTCATCTAAAGCTGTCAGTCAGTGTTACTCTACTACTATTGTTTCTTCTGCATATCACATTAAATTGCAAATGGTACTGTAGGTGACTGAAACAATAAATCATTCATTCAGGATACACAGGACAAGATGTACACCCCATGCGTATATTACAACGGCTGCACACAGAGACCCAGTCTGACCGACCTCACCATGAAGCCACAGAGAACAACACCCCGGGTTGCCAACATACAGTATATCTCCATGACTCAAGACCAAGAAGCTTAACTGCCTTCCCTAACCAACACAACCACAGAGAAGCAACATGGGTATATCACTGAGGTTCTCAACGAAAAAAAATGTTATAATCCTTTTCAAAATAAAACTGCGAACAAAATAACCATAAGATAAAATGTCAGGAAAAGGCCACTGACTAAAGAAATAGATTTAATTCTTAATGATCCCAAGATTTCAACTAAAAAGGCTAACCCTGATGTCTTGACAAAACAAGAAACTCTTTTTTCACTAGTACTACCAGAACATCCTAAAAAGTCTCTTAAGGCCTTGTTATAGTCTTTCTCATCTGATCCATAAGTTCTTTTATAAAATGCAGGCAGTGGTGTAGATAGGAATTCTGAGCTCCCTGAAAGAATATTGCTCTGCCCACCAAACAAAATAAATTTCATATAGAAGTGTGAAGGCTCTTTCCAAGTGTGGGCCCTATGAAAGCTCTGAAAGCAGCCCTCATTCTTATATTCATCTTGAAAACTGAGCTACAGATAGTCTTGCACTTCAAAGGTAGAAAACTAACATGACTGATCACTGTCTTGAGACTCGCTGTCTCTGAAAAAAGTAATGGCGACTGTCTAAATTACAGTACTACTAAACTGTGTATGAATAAACAAATATCTGAATTGCTGCAGGCTGTGTAATTCTTTTGTACGAGAAGAACCTTTTTTACTGGTGTTGGATTTCATCTACAACTGTAGCCCAGTAGTTCTCTGTGGTATGTGGACAGTACCTCTGAGTAGTTGCCATCATATATAACACACTCAGGTAAAGGCCTACACCTGTTTATCATGCTAGTAACCATGCCACGCAAACACATATGTCTAGGTAACAATACCAAACACTCAGTTGCCATCACTCCCCTATTTAAGCCCCTGTGTGGAAGTGAGAGATGGCTCACCCTGTGGGTGTAGGAGTTGTGCAGCTGTTGGACGAACACAAAGAGACAGAGACTGACCTCCTGAGAGACAGAGAATGGCCAAGACTATCCTCATCCCCTTCTCCCGAAAACGTTGTGCAACCTAAGAGCTCCAGAATAAAGACGACTAAATCCAGAAGCCCTGAGTCTGTGCCCTTTTGCCAAAATCCAGGAGAAGAGTAATTTGACTGTCATGAAGGACATGCCTCTGCTCCACCTACTTGACCATCTTATTGCCATGCAGCAACTGCAACATGTGGGGCAGGATTGACTGTCATGTCATCAGGGGAGATGTTGACCCTACACAATAGTGGTATGCAATCTGGATCATGGAGAGTCATAGAGAAAGTAGGTTTGACTGCCGAAGGCCATAGAAAGAAGATGAGGAGCCTCTGCTATAGAGACACTGGAAATCTGCACAGCTACACAACTCCTACACCCACTGGCTTCTATTGGAAATGTTGCTAGGCAGGAGATCATTGATCCTGTTGTGCAGGACCATTTCATCTCTGCCCTTCTGACAAAAACTGCTGACTGGCTGCACTGTTTACAGCTGGTTGAAGGGTTCAAGTTAGGGGAGAATCACATGGTAATCTCCACAGATTCACCCCCAGACCACCCCTAGCTGTGCACCCTGTAGAACAGGCAACTCAGAACAGTACCTTCAGTCCCACCATAGATAGAACCCTCATTCAGCTCAACTCCATCATAGTTGGTGCTACTTCTATCCAAAAAAAGCCCTGATGAAAGCCACTACCTGCACATCTTTACAGGCTTCCCAGTCCCCACCGTTAGTTTGATGACAAGGGTCAGAGTTACTTTTTGGATAATGAACAATAAACTATCCCAAAAAAAACAGAATGGAGAAAATAAATGAAGGTGCTCATCAGTCAAAACAGCCAGATAGCTCTTTCCCAAGCAACAAATAGTAACCTGATAGGTTCCTTTGGAGAAGACCCTATGCCACTTGCAGACCAGATTTCACTGACCAAGAGTCTGTGCCAATATGTGCCATTGATGCACAGAATGGCTTGAGTGCCAGAGTAAACCCTTTGTCCATCCCTAGGGCTCTTCTCCAGCCTCTCCAATTGATAACGGTATCTTTGAGCATGTGTGCATAGACCTTGTCAGTCCAATGGAGCACAGTGTGAAGGGGTATTTTTCACATTGGTAATTATAGGCTATGGGATCCAGTGTGCAGAAGTCATAGTGCTGCATAACATTAAGGTAAAAACTTATCTGAATACACTGTTTTCTCCTGTATGGAAATTCCCAAGGAGGTCCTTACTGATTGGGGAACATCCTTCATATTCCACACCCAGCAAGACCTGCACAAACACTTGCAGGCAATTAAAACTATCTTTAACCCCAAAGAAATGGGTTAGTTGGACGCTTCAATAAAACATTGAAGAACATGATCTGTAAGTTATTTCCCGATGACATGCAGAACTGGGATAAAATGTTAGAACCCTAGTTGTTTGTTGTCTTCAAAGTCCTGAAGGCTTCAACAGGGTTCTCTGCATCTGAGCCCCTCTATGGGAGGCATCTTGGATATTACTAGGGAGAAGAGCCCTAGGGAGGCTCTAGGGAGAAGAATTGCACACAAAGTTAAACTTATTTAGGCAAACCACAAGGGAGCCTAGTCTTATAGCACAAATTCCCAACTTAGACAATTTGAGCCAGGAGACAAAGCCCTTTTCCTCTTACAAATATCCCATTCCAAACTGCTCAGAAAGCAGAAAGAGGTCTTTGTGGTCACACAGCGAGTTGGAGGTGTTGACTACTAGGTAATCGACATAGACAAAGGCAATTTCTGTCAACTCCATCACATTCATAACTTTCTGAAAAAATGGCAGAAGAAAACAAGATGGGCTAGGCAATTTGGTGGAAACATGAGGTATCCCCAGGTTAACAGGAGGATATATGAAAGTTGCAAGCCAAGATTCCAGATATTTTTTTGCCCCTCCCAAGTCGCACCAACCTTGTAGAACATGACATAGAACCCCAACTAGGAGTAGTGTAGTGAGCCAAATTAGTGGTAGGAGCAAAGCCATTCATAACAGCTCACTGTTCACAAACAAAATCCTGTGACGAAAAGAACTAGATAAAATGGTGAAAGTGAGAGTAATAGAGGAATCAAAAAGCAAATACAGCAGCCAAATAGTACTTGTGTCTTAAGTGTACGGCTCAGTACAGTTCTGTTTCAGTTACAGAAAGGTCAATGCAGTCACCAAATTCAATGCATATCAAATAGCTTAAGTGGAAAAACTTTTGAACTGTCTAGGCTTAGTGTGCTTTTACTGAACACTGAACCTAATGAAAGGCTATCGGCATATCCCCGTCCCAAAAAAAGAGATCTCAGCCTTCTCGGCTCCTTTTGGATTGCACCAGTTTGTTGCCATTCCATTTGGGCTTCATGGGGCCCCTGCACAACATTCCGGTGAATAACAGACAAAATTCTTTACCCACATGCAAGCCATTGTGTTGCTTTTCTTGATCACATCATTATCTTTAGTACACACACATTGTCTGAAACTGCTTGTCCCAAGGTAAACTGGAGCCTCACCCAGCAACACAGGGCACAAGGCTGGAGGGGAAGGGGACACACCCAGGATGGGTTGCCAGTCCAGGGCAAGGCACCCCAAGCAGGACTCGAACCCCACACCCGCCAGCGAGCAGGATCCAGCCAATCTCACTGCACCACCGCACCCCCTTACAGTTAATAATGGCTGGCAAAGACATCTAATACATCTCAGGGCCATCTGAAATTGCTGACATGGGCTCACGCCAGGCACACAGTGAATCCAGCAAAATGTGCAGTTTGGTTAAGCGAAAATTGATAATCTAGGCTTCCTTGTGAGCGGAAGCAAGGTTTAGCACAAAATAAGATAAAACAGCAGCCATTTCAGCCTGTTCCCCAACCAAAACTAAGAAAAAAAATCAGACCTTTCTTAGGTGTTACCAACTATTATTGACATTTCATCCCCAGCTTCTCCCAGCTGATTACCCCCCACCCTAACCTGATGGGCAAGGGAAATCCTGACCTGGTCCAGGTACAGAGCAGTGCCAAACCAGACCTTGATTCAGATCGGTCAGGCTCATCTGGGTAGTCCCCCAATCAATTTGTGGCATTGGAGGAATATGGCACACAGAAAGTACACCTGCTTATGTACACCAACTATACTGAGACAGTTGTAGTGGTTTCTGGGACAAGAAGACATTGACTTAGGGCTTTTAGATGTAATGGCCATTATTCTGGAGTTCTTAGGTGACCAGGTGAGGTGTTGTGAGAAAGGGGATGAGGACAATTTTTGCCCTTCTTTGTTTCTTGCTCTAGGGTAAATATTGTCTCACCATCGCACAGGGACTTCAGTAGGGGAGGCATGGCAGCTGAGTGCTTGTTAAGGGTAACTAGGTAAAAATGTTAGGGTGACATGGTTACCAGCATGGCAACCAGGTATAGGCCTTTATGTGTGTGTTGTGTATGGCATGTGTGTGTATGCAGGTGTACTGTCCACATGCCGCACTCCTCCATTATTGGAAATCAGTTAGGGAACTACCCAGGTGTACTGTCTGCATGCAGCACCTTCCCTGGTGTTCACACACACACACATTTTCAGAACCGCTTGTCCCATACGGGGTCACGGGGAACCGGAGCCTACCCGGCAACACAGGGCTTAAGGCCGGAGGGGGAGGGGGAGGGGACACACCCAGGACGGGACGCCAGGCCGTCGCAAGGCACCCCAAGTGGGACTTGACCCCCAGACCCACCGGACAGCAGGACTGTGGCCCAACCCACTGCGCCACCACACCCCCCTCCCTGGTGTTCAGTCTTTTTCAAATTTTCAAATTTTCAAATTTTTATTACGTCTTCCATATTACAGTCCTTTTAGAAAATATGCTGTTGCTAAACTGTAACTCTTTTTCAACTGCTTTACCAGTTCACCTTTGGATGTCAAGTTACTTATTTAACATTGTATGTCACTTTGGACAAAGATGCCAATTAAATGAAGAATAACAATAACCCTTAAGCACAAAGCCCTAAAGTCATGATGTTGCAACTATAGCCTTCCCTCCAGTAAGTGATAACCCGAAAAGCAAAAAGACAGCTTGAAAGACCATTTTGACAGAAGCTTGTTGGCTGTGTGCCAGATCATCTAAAAACATTTTTTATTTTTTTTATAGCCACAGAAAGAGCATTGCATATGGGGACATAGAAATAAGATCATGTCCCTTAACTGCTTGAGTCATGAAAACAGATGTTCAGTTTTGAAATGAGGTGTGCCACATGAAACAAAAATGCTTTTTCCACTATCTTATAAATGCCATTCCCATTGCCTGGTTCTTATTTCCGTGACAAATATGATAGGAAACTTGTAACTATAACCATTTCGATAATTAATGAATTGCAAACAAAAATCACAAATGTGAATCTCTATGATGCAATCGATTACTGTGTTTGGATATGTCTTCTTTAAAAGGTAAACAAGAAATAAAAGCAAAACAAGCTATCAGGAAAATAATTTCGTTGTCAATGGTAGTTTATCAAAAAAAAAATTGACAAGCTATCTTTATCATGTCCATTATTGTTCTTTAATTAGAGGCAGCTAGTTTCCATTAGCATAAGGCAGTTCTTAAGAAGTTCTCTTCAAGGTTGGCACTACCCCAAGCAATGATTCCACGTGCCGCATGCAATATGTTAATGAACGTTGCCGTATACAAGATACATGTAGAAAACACCAAGTCAAACACAAATGTTGGCCTTTCATTCATCGGATGGATCCATTTTGTTTAATTTCACAGGAAAATGTGCAATTCTAAAACACCAGATTTATACAGTGTGCATACATTTTATCATCTGTATTACCCCTGGGGTTCAAGTCCTGCTCAGGGTGTGAGGAGTTTCTATGTTTCTCTCTGTGTTTGCACCCTGCAGGCATGCTCAGAAGAAGGCCCTGGCAAACCACATTCATCCCTCACTTGCCTTGCAAACCACACAAGCGGTCACTATGAGTCAGGGTTGACTTGATGGCGTGTCCATCATCATCATTATTGTCATCATCAGCATTACCCCAATAGCTATAGTCATTATGTTGTAAGATATTAATCATTGGAACAGTCGTGTCCCCCACAATATTTTATTAGTATACCACTTTGCCCTTTGAATTCCACAAGCATTAAGTATACAGACCTTTCCATCTCTTTTTTTTTTATAAAGTTATCTGCGTAAACACTCTCCTTGATGGTGCAGTATGGACATAAGCAAGATTATAGGTTGCCTTATAAACTCAGGGCTCTAAATTTCGTGTTGGTTTTGAGTGATGAAGAAAACAACAGAGAACACTCTTCCCACACACACACACACACACACACACACACACACACACACACACACACACACACACACAGTGGCTGAAGTCACTTGACCCAAGCAGGGTTGGGACAAGCCAGAGCCTAGCCTGGCATCACAGGGCGTAGGACACACCCAGGACAGGACGCCAGTCTGTCACAAGGCACCCCAAGCAGGACTTGAACCCCAGACCCACCAGAGAGTAGGACCTGGCTAAACCCGCTGCACCACTGCACCCCCCCAACACGCTTCCAATAAATTAAAACTTATGACCCATATATTACCTTCTGAGGAAGTATTTAATCCTGATGTAATGCAGTAGGTACTCTTTCTTCAAATGAAAGAACCTGCTGCAACCACTCCTGTAAAGCAATCTGTCTTTCCATTAGACAGTCACCTCTTCCTGATATACCACCTCTGTCAGTTTCAAAACTGCAAGCATCATAGTATTACACTAAGGGAAAAGGCTAAAAAATAAACATATTTTAATCAAATTACTATTAATCTCAAAATAGCAAAAAGAAGTAGCCCAGCAAAGAATGTGAACTCCCCATATTCAATCCTGTTTCGAACATTGCTGTCCTAAATGTAGGGCTTGCATATGGGAAACAGTGCAGCCTTTAAAAAAGGGCTCACAGAGGACCCAGAGGTATGGAACACACTGGGCTAGGATCTCTGCAATACAGCAGGAATTGCGTTTGTCCTTCACAAGCCTCTAGACCACTTTCCCAAGTCAGCATCTACTTGTCTATACGTCAACAATACAGCTTAACACAGGCTAATTTCAAGGGCAATTGCAGGAATAGAGGCAAAGAGTGCAAGCTGTCACATTTTGCAGTGATTCTGTCTAAGGTTTAGTGCTATCTGATTATTCACCCAAGTGGTAAATGGGAGAGAGAAATTAACCTACAATACTTTTAATACTGTTGTTGCTGACAACATTCCATTAATTATTGTTTCATGTCTTTTGGCAGGAGAACCCAGAGCATAGGAGACATAGCAAAATGACATTAAACCTGTGAAAATGCACTTCTGGAAAATTTCCAACACTGCACCTTACAAGGGTTCCAGCTATTCCTCGAAAGATTGAAAAACTGAATGAAAATACCTGACAGAAAAAGGAGCATCAAAACACAACTTTCTTACTGAACTAAGTGAACATATTTGGAAACAACTTAAATACAAGGTATTACAGTTAGGTAAACAAATGCAAACACTAATATATGTGACTTAAGCATCACCTCATCACCATGTTATGTCAAAGGGATTAAGAGCAGTGAGATCCTAAATAACAATGCAGGCTGCAATCTCAGTAGATGATAGATAGAGAGAGAAAAAGAAAAAGAGAGATGAGTAAGATACAAGTCGGCATGCATCCTTACCTAGCAGCAGGGTGATTAGCAGAGTGCTGTGGATTTTGTCCCTGAAGTGTGCACACTTGTGCAGAATTCCATTCGTCCAGGGCTCCGTAACCATTGCTCTGATTTAGTGCCCGTCAGCCCTCTAAACACAGGTATGAGCGGGACGCTGCTCTGTGGAGAGGGTTGGAGGTAAGAAGGTGTGTGTGATAGGTTTGGGAGAGAGGTATGGGACATAGATTTAAAAAAAAAAAACTTAAAGGAGCACTTGGTCAATCAGCAGAAGTCCTGCAGATAAATGCTCACCACTTTATTTGTTCTGGGACAGAGAATGAGAGAGAGAGAGAGAGAGAGAGAGAGAGAGAGAGAGGAAGACGGAGAGTGAGCAATAAGGCTGCAATCCACTCTGGAAGTGATAGGGTACAGAGCAATGGCTCAGTGACACTTCTACTAAATACTTCTCTTTCAAAAGCAGCAGAAAGAGCTCTTCTTTTCACCCATGAGGATAGAAGATGTCACTCCTACAAGGTTAGACTGTCAAAAGGCAAACACAATCCAGCATAAGCATCCCGCGCTCCCTCACATTAGTGACTGGAAAGGGAGATGAGCTGATTTGGTGGATCTCAGGTAGCATCTCTCCCCCAGGCGGAAAAGAAGGAGCTGTAAGACCTGCAGTGGTGCAAGGAAGAGTGGGAAACTGCTGTGGAAGGGTGCTCTGGGACGGAATCCAAAGTTCAGTCCAGTTCGGTCCAGTTTCTTCCCCAGCCTGACGCTGCAAATATTCACAGCCCTCAGCTTCTCTATCGTCGTCCCTCTCCTTGCCGCCCCCCCTCCCTTACACCCTCTCTCAGTGCTGGGTTTTCGATGTGTTTGCAAATGCATGCAGTTTTGGACTGAAGACTGCTACATCAGAGGTGTGTCTTCAGTGCAGATTCCAGTCACAATGAGTTACAAAGTCAGGACCTCAAAACTAGGTCTCATGGGCTGAATATAAAAGTATATATCAGGACATAAATAATTCTGAAAGAAAGTTATTTTTGTAGGTTTAGCTTAATGACTTCACATCTGTTGGACCACCCCACACCTTCTACTTGACAATATACAATATTCACTGTTTGTTCAGAATGGGGACATGAAGATGGATATGTCCCTGATCTCTTTAGGTAGATATGTGTGTTTCTTGTGTAACATTTTCAATACTCGTATCAGTTGACCTGTGTCTGTAGCAATGGTCCTGTCTGATTTTATTTTTATCCTTTTTTTAGATTATGGAAAGTTCTGTATGCATGTTTTTTGTTTCCACGTGATAATAGTTATAAACAATAATGAAGTATAACTTTACATCATTAGTGGAGGGGAGGTGTGGTGCGGTGTGGTGGTGCAGTGGGTTGGACCAGGTTCTCCTCTCTGGTGGGTCTGGGGTTTGAGTCCCGCTTGGGGTGCCTTGCGATGGACTGGCGTCCCGTCCTGGGTGTGTCCCTTCCCCCTCCAGCCTTGTGCCCTGTGTTGCTGGGTTAGGCTCTGGCTCTCCACGACCCTGTATGGGACAAGTGGTTTCAGTGTGTGCGCATGCATTATTGGAGGGGCCAGTAGGCAGCATACATTTCCTATATAGGAATGAGTCACAGAAACATGTACTTGTGTTTATGCATTTTATTTGTTCACAGACATAACTATGAATCAATGATATCATTATAATCATCATTATTAGAAATTATCCGTTCCTTAAATGTTCCTTTACCTACGAACTGATTGTTTTTTGCTATACACAACCTATGCACACAACCAATGTAATGTACACTGTACCTTTTGTCATAAGAAAAAGAAATCAGGTAATGAATAATTACTGTGATAATGAAAAAAATTGGGAAATGGAAATTACTTTGGAATTACTTTTATTTTTCTGTCATGGAGCTCAGAGTAACATGATACCTTAGTTGGGTGAAAGTGATTTATTAAGTCTCCCAAATAAAGTCTGTTTACCACATACAGTAAGACCTCCACAGTGACCTTTGCAAGTAAACATCAATGTTATAAAGAGCAGGAGCTTTGCATAATATCGTTGACCTTATAGACTTAAAAAGAAGTGAAGCAAGGAGGGGAAAAAGAGGATGGCAATGTGAAATGGAACAAGAGAAGCATTACTTTGGGAAAGGGAGGGTACATGGTATTACAAGCATACTGTACACTATAGATATAAAATTTAAAAAGTGGAGACAAAAAAGCATGAAATTTTAAAGAGAACATCGACGAGAATATACATTTTATTACTAATATCATCATAATCATTATCATGGTTACTGTATGAGAATTCAAATTTAGGAGGACATTTATTCATTTAGCAGATGCTTTTCTTCAACTAAAGTACAGTGATGATTAACTATTTTTCTGACACCTTCATTCGAGGTGACTTACATTGTTAGAAACACTGCACTAAACTCCATACAATCTTACACAGCTTTACATACCAGAACCATGTAATACACACAGGGCAAGTAAGCCACCGCACTCCCTGAAGATAGATAGATAGATAGATAGATAGATAGATAGATAGATAGATAGAATTTTTTAACCCTAAAAGAAACCGCTATGATACTAATGTTTCAGGAATGTTTGAGAACATCAAGAAATACGAAATAAAACTAAAAGACCAAGGAATAATTACTAATGACTGAATAAAGATATAAAACTGAGAGTTTTCTTATGGAGCAATGACTGTCTGCCTGTTGTCTCCATCGAAGAACTTCGTGCTCACTTCACTGGACACCTATTGGGAATATAAACACAGAGATTTTCTGAGCAGGACATTATCAATGTAACTTTGCTCATATGTGGCTGTCTTCCCATTAATCCACGTTAATCCCTCAAAAAACTCTTTCACATCATCCCTGCAGCAGCATTATATGCACTGGTCAGTCAGAGAACACGCACGTCTAGTATTTCCTCCTTCACAACCTTATTACGCAATAAACTACTACCGATAAATGTGCCCTGCATCCTGCATACTTCTCAACAACAAGATGTGTCAAACCAAAGCGAGCATTGTTCACATTGTGCATAAATAACCAGGACCAGCTGAGACTGCTCCGGGAAAATGTACAGCTGAGTGGGAATACACATAAAATAAATCGCTCTTTAGTTTGAACTAACTAATTAAGTGATCAAAATTATAAAGCATCGGGAGTTTCATTAGCCTTTAAACACACACATTTTTGAAACCGCTTGTCCCATGCGGGGTTGCGGGGAGCCAGAGCCTAACCCGGCAACACAGGGCGAATGGACACACCCAGGACAGGACGCCACTCCATCACAAGGCACCCCAAGTGGGACTCAAACCCCAGACCCACCCGAGAGCAGGATCCAGTCAAACCCACTGAGCCACCACGCCCCCCTAGCCTTTAGACACCCAATTTTATTACATTTTACATTTACACCTTAAACCCCTGGTCAGATCTACACAATTTACCTACCAGGAGTACACTGGAGTGGAGGACACCATCATCTACCTGCTGAACACATCTTACTTCCACTTGGACAAGGTAGGCAGCACTGTGAGGATTGTGTTGTTTGATTTATGTTTATAATGCATTTATTCATCTAGCGGACGCTTTCTCCGGCGTGGTCAATACCATAAAACCTGGGCCGTTGGGGGTGCACAGGAGCCATTTCTTTTCTGTTGTTTCCAATTTCCGTGAATTCCAAACAGAAAAAGAGGGCTGTCGTTGCCTGGCTCTTCCTGGGAATTCTGGTGCACATTCCAAAAGCAGGGACATAATGGTGTGTGAAACCTGTATGAGTAGCGTGACGAAAGCCGAACTTTGTAAGCCATGATGCAATGCAACTCTGCAGAGGGAGTGCAGAGCACTGCAGTACAGCCCTCTGCAGTGAGGAGGCTTTTTTTGTGCCTATTTCTGGACAGGATCCCGCTGCTGCTGCTGCTGCTGCTGCAGTTTCAACCGTAGCAGCTGTGAGTCGTACCAGTGTCCTTCTCACTGGCACAGCCACCCTCCTTCTCCATCCTAACATCTGCTTCTCTTTCCCTCCTGCCTCTCCCACATCTCCCTCTCCCTGTTTGCATCTATACTCAACCCAACTGTCCTCAGGACTAGGTGTCCTCAGCTAAGAAGAAAGTATGTTGTAAAGAGTTAAAACTAATTTCCCTCCTTCAAAAAAAGGTACAACCTGGAGATTTCGCAATCAGTTGTGCACAATGAAAACAAAGCAATGACATGTAAATAATATGATGCACAAGTAAGGGTGATGCATGCACAGTAATGAATATGAGCTTCACTATGAAAGTTGCTTTTCAGCAGAGCAAGTCGATTTAAGATATATCACATATCACACAAAGATGAATATTTCCTGGTAGAAGTCACTCCTGCAGGCACATTTTTTCCCAAACACTGTCAGGAGCAACACATATTATCCATAAATAGTGCTCCTTAAAGCATTTACCCTTGACGAGGACGTGCAACATATCCTGCGGTTTAAGATGGGCTGACTGTAAGGTATGTGAGTTAAAATCACAAATGTGCCTTTGACAAAAGGTGTAAAATAGTATCACAGGTGAAGTGAACATCTGGCGTCGCTACATCTGCGCTGTCCCTGTGGAGAACTTTAACTGCGGTCAGCATTTGCCGCAGTCGCACAGCATGCTGGCAGTACAGCATTTGCTCAGTCAGCATAAACAGATATATCTGCATGATGCCGCATCTGTGAGGCTGCTCCCCCCCATTCAACCTGTACAAAGGCTGCACTGGCCCTACGAACACTTTCAACTGTCTGTCTAAGCTGGTGATCGAAGATCAAAGAGTCGCCAGAATCTTTAATTACATTCGTAAAGAACATCATGTTTATACTGGGACATATCACAGTAAAAATATTGAGGATAGCACAAACATAGCATAGTAACTCACGTGACTTAAATTGATAAATGTCTAATTTTGTCACTTAATAACCTTCCTCCCCTTGGCAGCCGAGTCTGTTTTTGTCAGACAAAGAAACCAGCTGATATGATATTAAACTTTTTTAGAAAGCTTAAATTAGAATATCCATTGCTAGGGCCCCAGTGCTTGACAGTAACAAAATTTGCTAAGAACAGGAAGAGATTATTAAAAATAATGCTAGTAAACCAGTTTGGGAAATCAAGGATAAAATGAATTATCAGGCCATTTCTTGTAATGTATTTTTAAAATGTATCCCTTCATGAAAAAGAAATGAATTATAAAAAAAGAAAAAAAAAAAAGAACTTGGAGTCAGTCCCAGAAGACTTAAGTAACGGCTGTAAAGGCTTGATTTGATTCACCACCCCTAGGGGAATCCTGTGCTGTGCTTTCTCTGTTCTAAGTTTAAATGGCTTGTAAGCAAAAGTTATATTTTCAGCTGAAGAACACTGTTAATATGTTTGGATGTCAGTGATCAATTGTAAGGGGGTGCGGTGGTGCAGTGGGTTGGACCAGGTCCTGCTCTCTAGTGGGTCTGGGTTCAAGTCCCACTTGGGGTGCCTTGCGACAGACTGGCGTCCCGTCCTGGGTGTGTCCCCTCCCCCTCCGGCCTTACGCCCTGAGTTGCCGGGTTGGGCTCCGGTTCCCCGTGACCCCGTATGGAACAAGCGGTTCAGAAAGTGTGTGTGTGTGTGATCAATTCTATGAATGACTTTTTTTCTGCTGTGATAAAGTCTGACAGACAGATCATCACATGAATTTCACATATCCTATAAGTAATCTGTACAGTATCTAGCAGTTTATGAAAAAATCACAATTTACAGTTATGCAACTTAGATTCACACACAACTTATATCTTGTGTACCAGTTCTAACAGATGCATATTATTTATGCATGTCTATTTTTGCCCTTATTATCCACTATCAGACCTCAATATATCTGTGCACTTTATGTCCTTTAACAAGTTCATTAATTCATTCATTCATTCATTCATACTTCAGAAAACACTGTTCAGTTACACGAAGGAATAAATTAAAAATAAAATAACAGAACCATGTTCTATGTACCATATGGCATATAGTATTGATGGACAGCCACCTGATGTGATGCTGGATTCTTGTTATAACAGAAATGTGTAAACGAGCATCTCAAATGGAAAACAGAATTACTACAGGAGACTAATATATATGAGCGCAGGAAAAGATGAGCATTTGTTGCCCACATGTGCTTTTAGTGGCGCTGATGACACCAATCACTGAACAATCACCCAGTACTTGTGCAACACCAAACACTGCGCCAGATGTTCCAGCGGCTGGAATCACCTTTCGAACCGAGAACGTACAATCTGTGCAGCATCATGTCCACCAAAGACCCAGTGGGCTCGAATAAACCTGGGAAGCCGCGCACACACAGTCCCTCACGTCATAACCCAGCGGTCCACGTGAATCAGTCGCTCATCATCATGCCTTTTTCAAAAGAAGCGTTGTTAGCAACGCCGGTTGCCAGGCGGACTTTGAGTCGATGCCGCACCGGGTCGTATCCAGTTTAACAGCGATGAAAAATGTGGCCATAAAAGCGCGAACTGCCCTGCAACGCTGCACACACCCACGCGTCTAAATGCATTACTATGACAATTATACCGTTTTAATTTCAAAAGGAATATCAACATTATATAAAATGTTAAGACTTTGAAGGCTGTGTGTGTGTGTAGCGAATATCGCTAAGCACAAATCGGTTTAAATCCCCCTTTAGCCACGCGTCCCTGAAAGTCACAGTATCCATGATCATGCATGCCCTTATATACAATGTAAATACAGCGGAAAAACACTGACTGTAAATTGCCACGGAGCGGAGCACGGGTCGGCTGTGTTGGAGGGAGGGGCGGCCCGCGGAGCGCAGCGAGGAGGAGCGCGCCGCCCGACTCACCCAAGGGCAGAGCAGCGGTCCCGCGGGGCTCGAGGGCGAGCGAAACGGCGCGTTCGCTCTTCTGCGTGTTACACTGACTGTAACCTCTCTCTGTGTGAATCCATTTAATGGTGTCAGGAAACGGGAAAATGTCTCTGCGCTACAAGACGACTGGCGGGGTGTGTGCACGAGTCTCGAGATACGCGCCGCCTGCGGTACTGACTGGGGCGGAAGGCGATCCATCTTTTTCACTACAGCGGCAAGAAGCCGTGTCTTCCTCACATATGCGCGTGCACCTTGCACATAATCCATATAAAATAACCATTAGGTGCCAAGTGGTTTCCCTGTGCGGTTCTTTAAAACTGCTTTTGACAGTTTCAACCATTCCTATGACATTCGCGGGTACGTAAGTAAGTACATGAATGACTGAATGGATGGATGGATGGATGGATGAACGAATGAATGAATGAATGAAACATTCATGCGGCTTTATCTCCACAACCAAGTACGCTCACATAAATAATTCTACACAAAGATGTAAAATTTCTATTGCCATTCACTATGGTGCAATGAAGAAATTGATTATAAGTTGGGAGAAAAGCTTTGTGTTTTAAATTGCTACTACTAAGAAGTGAGCTTTGCTTATAGGCCTGCACTATGTTCCCTAAAACCTTTCCCAGAGACTTAACAGAGTCTTAGATTTATTTTTTTTTTATGAAGTGTCAGTGGAATAGACCCCAGCTTTATTAAACAGCCACGATACACCAGAAACCCTGTTTTTGATGTACCTGTATTCTTTTTTTTTTGAGATTTACTGTTTTGTTCCAACTGTATCTCAGCGCATAAAAGTACTGACAACATCACAAAGACATACCAGTCAGTTTTCTTTATTTCCTTCATATTGAGGCGGCAAAGTCTGTTCTAGCCCTTCTCCCTTGCCTGTTACTTTCACAGTTGAACCAGATTCCTCTCATTCTTGGATGTGTACATTTAAGCATGCATTTTCATTTTTTTAACATTTGTATTTGTATTTATTACACATTTCCACAGCAGCAGATATTTACATTGATTTAGCAGACGCTTTTCTCCAAAGCGACGTAAATCTCATGTATATTGACTTATTACTCACTTTATATCATCACTCATGACATATTCCTAATATTAGTTTAAGGGCGATACTCTTAATTTATATATTACATCAACACCCAGGACTCTACGAGACCCTGAACATTTGCTGCTCAACAACCAAGGAAGCCATTATCACTCTCCCGGCTCTTTCGCACCACCCAGGCGGTGAGGGGATAGCGCTGTTCACCGCATCCGCCTACTTCCGTCTAAATGCGCCTACTTCCGTCTAAATGCGCCTACTTCCGTCTAAATGCCCCTACTTCCGCCTACGTCGGAGTCTTTCGGGAAGTCAACACAAACATGCGCGACGTCCGAAGCGCTGTTGTTGCACAGCACAGCTACGACGTCCCGTAATGAGTCGCGCTCGTTGTCCCCCGCGTGTCCCTGCTCAGTAGATGCGAAAACACGCGCCGGGAGTGACACATAGGATAGGTTTTGTGCCTGGAGAGTATTATAGGAAATGGTTAGTTAGTAGCGAAATAAATAATACACACTACTGTAGCCTAGCGGCTCCGGACAGTAGGATCCCTACCGTGGCTCTTCTTTCCCATTTACGTATATTTTAATTTGACAGCACCGGCGTTTGCCCTGAAATGATGAACGCAGGAATAGAAGGCAATGAATGCCGAAGGAAGAAGTGTGGGCTGCCGTGAGAACGTTGAGAGGCACTACTTTGCAGGTAGCTGTCTGTGCTGCTGAGAGAGCGGAGACGGGAGAGTCACAGAGTGGTAGAGCTCACGTGCCGGGCGAAATATACTGTTGTTCGCGCGTCTGTTGTTCGCATTGCTGGGATTCGCGGAGGCTGCGGGCGGAGTGCGTGGAGTATCGCTCGAAGGTGTAGGTGCAAAGTCAACGATACTGTTAAATCAACCTTTTTACTAATAATAATAGCCGGTGATTTATTTTAGGAGGCAGCGTGACCAGCGAGTTCATGATATTTGCTAGAAATATTATTACCGGTATCGTGTAGAATTAAATATGTTTTAAAGATTTATACGTCACCGAAATTATTTATTCTTGCTGATGTTCGGGATAACAAGTCAAGCGGAAAATCCAAAGCAGCGATTTTGTGAGTCTGCTATTTTTCCAGAAACGTTTCATGCGTTCGTAAGTTACACTGTGTATTTTTTTTCTCAATACTACTGCCGTGAACTCGTCCATAGAGAGCACTTTTTAATGTGTTTCTTCACTGATCTTGTATATATTTTCACCAACCAACCAATGTCTGCAACCGCTTGTCCCGAGTGGGGTCGTGGTGAGCCGGAGCCTAGCCCGACGGCGCGGGACGTGGGGGGGACACACCCAGGACGGGACGCCAGTCTGTCACAAGACACCCTAAGCGGGACTCGAACCCCAGACCCACCACACAGTGGGAACCTGCTAAGCCCGCTGCGCCATCGCGCCCCCTCCCCTCCCCTCCCCTCCCCTCCCCTCCCCTCCCCTTTCCCTTCCCTCCCCTCCCCTCCCCTCCCCCTCCCCTTCCCTTTCCCTCCCCTCCCCCTCCCCTTCCCTTTCCCTCCCCTCCCCCTCCCTCCCTCCCTCTCCCCCTCCCCCTCCCTCCCTCCCCCTCCCCCTCCCCCTCCCCCTCCCTCCCTCCCTCCCTCTCCCTCTCCCCCTCCCCCTCCCTCTTTTCACCATTTATATATAGAATATATACCTGTTATTGCAGTGTATATATACATAGTCCTGAATTTGACACACATACTTCACATGTCTGAGAGTTTGGGATAATTTTTATAAACTGAATAGTTATATACTGTATATACATATATTATATATATGTATATTATATATATATACACACATCTATTACAAATTTTCATAATTGGAAATGTGTGAATTTTATCAGAATTACACAAATGTTCCGTTTCATATGAATGTACATATGGTATGTCTAACCCTGTAATATTGTCACTTCATGTGAACCTTCAGATTTTTAACTTCATATCAATAAAACATATGTGAAAGCTACATGTAAATTATAAATTACTGTCTGGACAGCAGGCGGTAAATTTGGTGAAATTGCAAAGTGTCAATAGAATACAAAGAATAAAATATGTAATACTGAATAACAATAAAATTGCAGATATGCATTCAAATTATACTGTACCAAAAATCTTAAACCTTGACCCAAGTTCAACACAGTATGTGTTTCCTCTGAAATATTCTCCAGATGATTTCTAAAAAAACAATTACCTCCTACAGCAACACATCTACTGTATAAAACTATTTTTATAGGTAAAACTTACCTATTTAGTTTGCATTTTATTATTCATATCCTTGCTTGCATTTTACCCTCGATTGTTGGTCTAAGTTTACCGAACATCAGATTTGAACATTAAACATTTTCGTTAATCTGATTTTTCTTTATCATCATTGAAGTGTAGTGTTGTTTTTAGAACCCAGTAGTTGATAGATGTACATAAGAGCGCTTTTATATCTGACATTTGAGCAGGTGAGCAGCAAGAAGGGAGGACCTCAGAGACGGAGAAAACCGCACAAGAATGTCTGCTTTGTACTGCGGCCATGACGGCGTCATGCACTTGAAGAAGAGGAAGGCTCGCTTCACGTTCAGCGAAGTCCACATCCTTCTTGATGAAGTGAGGAAGAACAGGCATATTGTTGTAGGCAAGTAGCTTCCACTTTGCATGTGATGTTACTTTAAATGTATTTATTTTGACTTGGTGCATGGTGACGGCTTGATAAATAAATTTAAAATTCCTAAATGTTTGTTTCCCATAGATTTGGAAATTTCCCAGGTTATCCAAAATCTGTTTCATGCTTTCCACATGTACTAAGTTAAAAAAAAATAGAAAAAAGCAAATCCCAGTTCCAGTTCCCCATTGTTCTTTTTTTGTCATTACGCCACTGATTTATGTTATCCATCCAGTCGCTAATCTTTATGTTCCTCCGGCAATTCTTGAAAGTACATATGCTTTTATGTGTATCCCTGAATATATATCTCCCACAGGAAAATTCAACCGTGGTGTACCAACAGATGTAAAGAAAAGCACTTGGGCAGAGATTACAGCCCGTGTTAATGAAATTGGTGATTGCCAGCGGGAAGTTATTGAGGTGATCAAGAAGTGGTCTGACCTCAAATGTGACACCAAACGCAAGGTGGCAGCCATGCGTGCCGGAACCGTCCCGTACAAAAACATCAATTCACGTCTCTCCAGGGACCTTTCTCCCATCGAGAACATTGTACACCAAATTCTAGAGCTGGATGGAAAACGTGGGAGACTGCCGACCTCTGACAAGAGCCGCTATGCAAACATAGCAGAAGACGACGATGCTGGAGATGAAGAGGAAGAGGAGGAGGAGGTTATGCTTGGAATGCCACCCTCCTCTGTTCGTGCCTCTCCTAATGGCAGGTTGGATGCATCTACAAGGCCTCCACCACCACATTCCCTTCTAAAGTCTGTGCCTGTGTCTGGAGCACTTCCAGTCACCATGGCCCCATCCTCTTTGTCCCACAAAGAAGACCATGTCACACCAGCTCCAGTGTGCTGTGGGCCACCCTGTAAGTCATCTGTGTGTGTGTGTTTGTGTGAAACAGGTATCTTAGTGCTTAAGTGGTTTAGTTACTCGTGTTTTATGGTCTTGGGATGTCTTAGTTGGGTAAGTGCTTACTAAGAATGCACATACAGCGGTGCGGTTTTTAGCATTTATGGTGTTAATTACTGTTTTAAAGTTCTAATCTGGAATTTTTCTATTATATGCTGCTCTCTGTTTTCATGCAGATTAATCTTAAATTTTAATTAATTACTAATTTGCTTGGCATAGTGGTTAGGGCTGTCAGTTTAGTGTCACAAAGTCATGCTTTTGAATGTGTTCTCCTGCTATACCTTTGAGACAACTGCTGACCCGAAATCGATATAGTACAGAATAAGCTGCAGTATAAGTAGGTGTGGTGCCCTTTGGGAATGCGTAATAATTTCCCCCATTTGATTCAGTAGAAACAGTGTCTACTTAGAGATTCGCCATGTAGACAACTTGCAGTCTTGAGTCCAATGAGTGGATGCTGAGAATACTTGATCGGTGCACACAAGCTTATTTGAAAGCGAAGGGCTAACTTCTGAACGAACTTGTTTTACCCAGATCCACAAATACAGCCGCTGGACTCAGATGAGGAGCAACAAGAGGACACCTTGCCGCCCTCCAACCCAACAGAGGAGGAAGAACTTTTAAGCAGCCTGGGTCCATCTACCAACATGGCTAACACCACTACTGCCAATCCCACTCCGTCCTCATCCTGCTCATCAGTGCCAATCCAACAGCACTTGAGTTCACGTGACAGGATGCTCCACAATGCTTCTCTCAGCATTCAGGAGCAGCACACCACCAACATGCTGCTGGAGACGGTGTCACGCTCCTTGGAGCTGCTCTCTGAGTCTGTGCAGCAGCTGGCAGAGACGCAGCAGGAATTTGTGCGTGACTCATTGCAGCTGCAGAGAGAGACCGTTCTCATCCTGCGAGATTTTGCAAGCGGGGCTTTATCACTCATGCATGACAAGCTCAACGGTAGGCCAACTATTTAACTGCTGTCCAGAGGTCCATGAACTGCACAGCTGGATCTTGGAAAATGTATGCAATGTGTGAAAGTGATTTCCGAAATGATTAACAACACAGGGATACATTTGTCGCGTACAAATAAGCATTCTGAGTCTATAAAAGGTCTTAAAACGTAGTATGGAATATGATCTGAGCGATTTTAGATTTCAAGCGACTACAAAGCAGGTACACTGTGGAAAAAAATTCCAACCATTAGGTGCCGGAGTTCAGCTGGTTTGAATCTCACTTTACTCATTATCATGTATGATAGTCGCATCCAGATATCTTAGTGAAGTGCAAAAGTGCTGCAAGCGTGAAATTATGGCGATATGATACACCCTTTTTAAGTTCTGCATTAGTCAGCCGGACAGCTGCAAGCCACACTTCTCTTCCAACATAGAGACAAAGACTTCAGTGCATCTTTTCAAGTACCGTTTGTTTCTTTTATATTGTGGATCTCAGCCCTGGTCTTTGCAGGCAGTTGCTAAATTGTTTTAACTGCACCAGAATTCAACTACTGAAGCAAACACATAATTGAGGATTCTAAATTTGCACTGCTCTAGGGATGTCCTAATAAAAATTTACCAGTACTTTTGCAAATGTTTCTGCACTCTTAAACTGAAGTGTTTTGTAAAGTCATTACAACAGTTAACTCAATTAATGAAAACTTTCACAAACACAAATTTATGCAGTTCTACTTCCAGTTCATTGGTGCTTGGGGGAGGCGAGGTGAGGCGACAGGTCGGTGTTGGGGCTTCACAGGTGCTTGGGTTAGGGTCATGTTGGTGGTTTGTTCCCTCCCCCTTCTTAGACAGCCTTTCTGTGGTCAATGGCACACATTTTATTAGGTATATGAAAAGCAGTCATATTATGGGTCAGCAGTGTGGTTGGTGAAAAATAGAAGACAAATGTGAGGATCAACTTATCAACCTTTGCAAAAAAATCTTCAGATTATTTTTGTCTCTCAGCAGACATCTATCTTCCTTGTGAGTTTAAACAGGAAATAACAGGTGAGTTGAGGTGTATTTCCCACCCTTGCACTACAACAGGCTGTCAGAGCAACTTAAATTTAGTATAATTTGTGGTGCAGTGTTCACTAGTTTTTATAGAGCTTTCTATATGTAATATATAAAAATCCAAAGTGACATGTATACTAGTTTTGCTGAAATAATAGGAAGTGGGTTTCATTGTCACAAGACTTTATTCTGCATGAGCAAAAGCCACATATCCTCTCATACTCACCTCTTCACTTAAAGATGTGTTAAGCTGATCAGTTTTCTCTTTATTTACTTGTCCTAGAGTTATAAAAAGTACATTCTACTGTTTTTCAAAAAAAATGTACCTTGTTTTTTTGTTTTTAGCTGGGAGAAGAGGTTTAAGTGGCTACCTCTGAAGCATATAACTCCGGGAAGATCAGGAATACTTTTTATTGGGGGGGGGGGGGGGGGGGAGATTTTTACAACAATATTGGTTCAAGATAAGGGGGGGGGGGGGGAGAGAGAGAGAGAGAAAAAAAAAAAAAAAAAAAAAAAATACAGCCTACTTAAGAATTCAAAGCTTCAAAGAATTAAAAGTTTTTTCCACACAATCACACTTTGCTATATTGTTCAAACATATCCACCATTTGCTTGGAGTTCCAGGGTCCTGCGCCGATGGCCATAAACTGTTCATTTACCATGGCCTTAGTGCTCTGATAAAGGTGGGCAGCAGTCTGAAATAACAACACTGAAGTCAGCTAGCATTTATTAACACTGAAAATTAATCATTTGTGTCTAAGCTTCTATTTTCACCCAAAGTGATGTTTGCAGTATTTGACTGATACAGCATGGTAATTTCATTGGAGTAATTTAATACACTAACTTCAAAAACAATTTTAGCAGGGACTGGGGTTAACTGGCAGCTCACTTTACAAACCCTTGTCCTTCCTTAACCTTTACATTGCCTGTTGCTCCACTGTAGCCAGAGTATATTTCACAGTTCAACATCATTTTGTACCAAACATTTTATACAAAATTTCTCAAGGAGCAATCAATATACAAACAGCAGTATTCATACTCAAGAGCAAGCCATGTTTCATGAGTGCACCTTGGCATCTCGATAGGTGGAGAGATCCAGGAGATCTTGACGGTGATTCATTTCTGCAATTTTGCAGAACGCCATGTAGAATGCTCTCTTACAAAGTCTACTGGAGTAACCAGGGCCACTTATAAAGGGTGACCTAAAAAAATAAACACAGAGGAAACAATTTCTGGACTATTAAAATTAGCTGCATGCAAAAGTTGTACATGAACTGAAATATGCAATTTAGCCAGGGTTGCACACAACTGCACTGCCCATGTGATTTCTGCATGTTTTACTTCCATTACAGTATTGAATTGTATAAGCTTGCTTATAGAAAGGCAAGAGTTACTGTAGGTAAAGTTCAGTATGTCTTAACATAGTTGGTAGTTTAGTGGTTACAGCTGCTGCCTTTGGACCTAAAGGTTGCAGGTTCAAATCATACTGCCAGCTATAATACCCTTGAGCAAGGCACTTACCCTAAATTGCTCCAGTGAAATAGCTCACCTATACAAATAAGCAAATGACTAAGTAGCTTAACACTGTAAGCTGCTTTGGAGAAAAGCATCTGGTAAATGAATAAATAATTACATTACACTAGAAAAATCTCAAAGCATCTTTAGGGGTGGTTTGCAAAGCCCTACTGAGCAGTATTTTTATTTATAATCTGTATACTCCTTTCAAGCACTGGTAAACAAGTTAAACCTCTCTCAGACAGAGAAGGCATGCTAAACAAAATGTCAAATGGAACAATGATTGTGTGTCTCAACGGGCATTTCAATCAGTTCATAGAGTCATAGATATTTCATCCTGGACCTGCTAGACTTGCAGACCAAAAATATAGTATACTGGCGATGAAGCCCTTATACCAAGATGACTGGTATTCTTATACTACTGTCTGGATCTGTGGAGAAGTTACTGACTATGACAGGTGACTATATAATGGACCCTCAGAATCCTCAGATAAGTGCTATTTAAAATTCACTTTTTTTTTTTTTTTTTACACAATACCTTGTGCTGAATGTTTTTATAACGAAGCATTTCCAGTTGTGTAACTCTTTGAAAGGGTAAAAATGGGATGACCATTCACAGAACTGACAACCATTGCCCACAATGTAAAACCTTGAAAAACAATGCCACCTGCTCATTTCAATAACAGATGTGCTTTTAAGAAAATGTGTTTACAAAGTGCTTCTTCAGCATATTTATTAGTAATTTAACACTCAAATGCACTAAATTGTCCCAAAGATCATCACAGCTGCACAAGTTGTGTGCATATGAACTTACCCTTCAATGGTGCAGCCAGTGGTACTGTCCAGGACCTCTATGCTGAAGTCCCCCAGACACCAGTTGAGACTCAGTTTCTGGCACTGACTTGAGCATTTCTGTGGTCCAACAGTTTCTCCACTGAAGAATATCATCTCATGCTTCCCGAATGGTGGAGGCAGTTGGTCTACCAATTCCACACCCAGTCTTTTATTTATGGTGTCCGATACCTTCTTAAAACGGTGACTGGAATCTCCTGTGTGTAAGAGGAATAAATTAACATGTTACGGCAATTCTATAATATCACACATGGTATCAGATGCTTTGTTTTTAATTTGTTGTATAACAAACATGAAGCAGTTGATATTAAAAAGGATGTTGTACAGATGTATTTATTCTTAGTAATTTATAAGTAGAATTCATTTTAATGTCACTTCAGGTTCATAAAAGTCCTACAACAGGCTGGGACCCTGTCCATGGTATATCTTGTTTCACAGTGTTCCCAGGATGGGCTCCAGAACAGAGATTCTGCATCAGAGAAGCAATTTGATAAAACTGGAATAAATGACTCTTGCGGCAAATTTTTAAATTTATTATAGCTGAGTTCCCCCCCCCCCCAGTACCTAATCTATGCATAAGGGCCACATCTGTATTAAGCTTCTGTTGATTGAAATCAAGTGGTTGAATTTACAAGTAGACTTGTTCAAACCATGTTTGTGAAACAAGGAGGCAGTGTGCAAGGCACTGGCCCTGCCCTAACCCTAAATGCAGGAACAAAAAAAACAGAAAAGTCTAGTTCTGTGCCACAACGTAACTCAACAATCCTCCTCCATTCATGTCATCACGTGATTGGGGGGGACACACCCATGAGCGTATTACAGTACATTTTTAGGCTTTGGGTTTCCTCCAGGAGCCTTAATTTCCTCCCACAGTCCAAAGAAAAGTTTTGGGTGAAACAATGACACTAAATTGACCTTTGTGTCTACATGTGTGACAGTAATTGTTACATTGCTATGTTCTGTGGATGGGCAGATAACTAAATAGCATAGTATAGTATGCCTACCACCATCTATCAAATTTTACTGCCTATATTACAGTTAAGCTACTTCACTTAAGCCATTATTAGAATCATTTTAAAACTCCACATTAACCAGTCATGGTGCATAGTAAAATCCTTTTTGCTTCACTTATTGCTTTTAATATTCTAGTTTAAAAAAAAAAAAAGCCAAACACACACACACACACACAGAACTGTGTCACAGCAACCCAAAATGGAGAGACTTCAAATTCATACAGATGCATAATATAAAGACAAAAGTTTAGAATGAATTAGCATGGTGGTAATATAGCACTGTCAAAAAAGTTCCGAAAGAGTGACCAGATATTTCAATGATAATTACTATCACATTTTCAAAAAATTGCATTAATTGTTATTAATAAACAGGTTGAGGCAACTTCTGGTGTGGAATATAGCAAAAAAAAAAAAAAAAAAAAAGATTCCTTGCTAAATGTGTAACCTACATTCCAAAGCTTTTTCACAAATGAAGTTCAGGTTGGAATTTAACAGGAATGTAAAGCAGGACAAATCAAATTTTGTTGACGATCTTTTGATCTTAACTCAGTGAAGATCTACTGCATACTGAATATCTTGGGAAGGAGTAGAAATTTCTGTATAAAAGTATTTTATACTTTTGTATGGTCATACTGTACTAGTGAAACACAGCACACATGATAGAAATATAGCTAACTTAAAGTCACAAAAAGCAAGACATGTTTGGATGATTACAGTACATCATAGAGTGAAAAAAAATCCAAGTCACCCATTTTCTCATCTCCATTAAAAAATGTACCTTACCAAGAACTACAGTGGTTATGCAGAGTGGCTCAATGAAGTGGCTTAGCAGTGCTCCCTGCAGGCCTGTCACTGCCCAGCGGCTCAGTTTATCGCTGTCTGACATGCAGCACACACACGCACCCCAGAAACTGGGGTAAACAGAGGCAGAAGGAATAAGAGAGCCTTTGACATGACACTGCAGCTTCTGAGAAAAGTAGCTGCTCCTGGGTGATTTCCTGCAGAGAAGTGGGACACACAAGACAGCATCCATGCATTTTCTACAACAAACTGCTACAATCATCTAATGTACTAAGTCCTCAATTTTAAATCTCGATTATGGCAAACGCAACAATAAAATTATTCTGATGCTATACACACCTATGTTTAGATAACATTTCATTTAAACTTAGTTTAACACATTACTCAAACCAATGTTTTATCTATTAAATATTCCAAAGCTTTGAATCACAAGTAAAATTCATATCTAAAACAATGAAATTAAGTAAAAAAAATATTGAGAGAAGGGTAAATATTTAATTTCATAGAGCATCTGGACAACAAAAAAATCACAGAAAAACAAGTGACAAAGTATAGCATAACTAAAGAAATGTGAAGAAAAGCCAGAGGGCCATGAGGAGAAGAAAGTAAATTGATAAGGCCAACCATTCAGCCCTTCTAGTTAGACCAACATTACAAAATTAAGGTGGGAAAAACTGCTAAGGCTTTTATATACATATATTATATACATAAATAATAGAAAAAACTTATGCAAGGTCTAAACTCGAGACTGCAATGTGTCAGTTCCTACTCCCTGCAACCCTTATGCATTCATTGTTGAAATCTCATTGCTGACTGCAGAATTTAATCCCTGCCTTAGTCTGCAATACATATTATAATCCACATTATTCCTCAGGTCATCCAAAAACTTCATTCTATGGTGATTAAGTGCACTTGTACAAACTCATCTTCCCATTTTCCTGCTTTCTCTAAATATAATTCAAATATATATTGTGTGTGTTTTCATACTTACATGAGAGTACACTGGGCTGCTCCTTTAGGTGCATTTGTCGTATAAAGATGCAGAAAGATTTTTGGCTTGAGTTTTAGAAGACAACTGCCAGAGGTGACTTTGTAAATTGACCTTTCTTTGCACTTCAGGTCATCACTGAACAGCAGAAGTAGCTGCTTAAACAAGAACCTAAACAAAATGTTTTTAGGATCCTTATTGATCTTGTCAATGAAATGTACGCTGTTCAAAACAAGTTCAGCACTTCCCTGTAAATTATTCAGTACACATACTGTCCAGAGTCAAAAGATCAAATGTTTCATGCAGTGTTGTTTGAAGTAATACTTACTATTAAGCACAAACCTCTATAGGAACTATTCATAATATTTAATTCCCTTCCACCACTCCAAGTGGAAAAAATCTTGACAGTAATCATTTACTTTCATTATATAAACCCACAGATCTAGGCAGGTTTTATGATCAAACCCAATCTATTTTTAATCAAAATATTGGTAAATCAACCAAAATAGGCACACTGTATATGCTTTTTGAATTAAGTAACTGCAAATATTTATTTTCCAATACGTACTGATCACATTTTTTCTAAATCATCATAGTATGATTACTGTGTTGAAAAACCCAGAGGTTCAGTTTCAAATGTAAAGAGCTTAAATGCATTTTAAAAACTGACAAATACCAACTACTTTAGGAGTGCAATATTGTTAACTATATGATGTGAGGTTATAGTGGGTGAAAACAGCATTTTATTCATTAAACCTGGAGTTCTTACTCCAAAAGAAGTACTTAAATATCATTATCACCCATAATTCCCAGCATTAAAATGTTGGAATTCTTCACCCCATAAAAGCATGCGAGTTGTAGTATTTGTTGAACCCAATCCGGATATTCATACAGAACACATATAAATCTGATTAAAAAGTTACCTGCGAAGTGCCCGACGGGCAATGACAATGGCATGGCAGTCGTGCACTACACACCCATTAAAACAAAGCCAACCACTGCAGCAGGAACTGCCAGTTCCCACTGCCACCACCTCATATTTCTCACAAGGCTGACCATCTGAATCGAAAACCCCTAGGGAAACACAAATTCCCAATGCCTGCCATAAAAATGGTCCAAGTTATGCAAATTTAAATCAGAATACATTTGCATTGTTTGAGGACTTTCCCCATTCAAGTAATAAAAAAAACAAAACAAGATGGATCATGCATCAACAGAAAAAACTAGCAGAAAACAGGTAAATTGTTTTAGTGGTGTGTGACAGCAACTAATTAAAGTATTAATGATGATCACACAAACTATCACCTTTAACTAGGGGTAACCTCACCTCTCTCCAGTATAAAGGCAGCTAGGCAGCACTTGCAGTTGTGGAACTCTGGGTAGTCCTGAAGGAGACGGTCAAAGTGCTCGCTGCAGACAGCAGCTGTCCGACCCTTGTGCCAGTCTGAGTATGCTAATGCAAAATGGAAGAGTACATTTTTCCTCTCTGACATGTAAAAGTAGCTAAACAGAAATCCATCTATAGAAAATTTTGGCATGTGTAAAATTTTGTCATATAATCCTACCGTATACACCCATTCCTCATACAGCAAGGTCCCGCACAAAGAAAAACTGCAACAGCATTTATCAAAATATACCTTCTACACAACAGGCTTATTCCATTCAAAAACACCCTCTTTAAATTCTATGGCGTTATATATTAGGCCATTTAAAAAAAAAAAAAAAACCCATCTGGCCTTCACCAGGTCTTAGAAACAGATAAGTTAACTTCAACAATAATTACTAATAAAAAAATAAGCCAACATGTAACAGCCATCTGTGGAAAAATGGAAGCATATGCCATGATTCAGTAGGTGGTAGAACCACCTTTAGTAGCAATAAATTGACGTAATTGTTTGCTACAGGAGTTTATCAGTCGCTCACATTGTTCTGGAAGATTTTTGTTCCACTCTTCACAACATTACTTCAGTTCACTGAAGAAATTTTACAAGTCCACTGTTTTGTTTATCAAGTGCTGTTGAATATCTCATGAACAAAGAACACGGTGATTTAAAATCAATTTTCTACTGGATGCATTAATATGTGGGCAAACAGTGACCTGAAAATCAAGTATATGCAGAAACAAACACTCAATGTGTCAAATGACATCTGTTCTTACACCCCTAAACACATCAGTATACATGTATGGAAGTTTTTTTTTTTTTTTTACACTAAGTACTTTTAAAGTTTTTAAGAAACATATGTAAAACAACTGCAGAAGCAGCCACTTTTGTGTCTCATGAACAATCAGCAAGGGTCACACATTCCATTGAAAATTAGAGATGGATTTAACCAAGTTTCAAAGATTTGTATCTCCTGAAGGCAAAATTCAGTATTTCATGCCATTTCATTTGCCATCTTTATGTACAAAGACCACAGACTTGAAACATTTTCAGCAAAGTAAAGAACCGGTGAGCTGTCACATCCAACTTACGCATTCGGGGTGGGATCTTTAAGTTGCTGGCACGTTCCTCACGAAAATGAGTCTTCTTGCTCTCAGAAGGTTTTGTGCACAAATCTCCTTTCGACTTTCCATCCAGCGTTAACTTTACATGTTGCAGAACCAGATTTTTAATTTGCAAGTTGTGTTCTTCAGTCGCCTCCTTCTTGGCCTCTTCCGAAGGGACAGCATGGTCGGGTTTGTCAGCGCTGAGGCCTGCTGAGGCGAAGGGCGCATGAACGCTGGGAATCTCTCTTCTTTCCTCCCTCTTCACAGGAGCTTGACTGAGAGAAGCTGCCATCTGCATTAACTGTTTTTTCTCCCGCTTCCTTGGGTAACTCCCCATTGCGATCAATCTGCACTCACAAAGACAAAAACACAAAACTCACCTTGTCCAGTCTTCTATTTTCAAGGCATCAAACTGGGGGTTAGGGGCATTTCACAAAGCTTTGCAACCTGCTCATTTTTGTATTCATGTGGCTTTTATTCCCACACTCCAAAGACATGTGTTTCAGTAAAACTGACCGCTCTGAGTGCCCTTAGAGTGTGTGTGTGTGGAGTTTAATATTAAAAGCTACTGCTGCACTGTGTGACAATTTTTCTAGAAGAATCTGAGGGGCTCAGCGTTCCTAGATCATGAGCTCGTTTAGCCTCAGCTTCTGCTCTCTCACAACAGCCTACTATCTAAATATAAGAAAATATAATTATCGACGTGCACAATAACTGAGCTACTGAATGTAAACCTTTAAAATACAAACATATTTGTTAGAAAGAAAATTTAATTAAAGTCAATATGATTTAATTTTTTTTTTTTTAAAGTACATGTGAAAGCCGTAGAAAGCAGAAAACCTACCTTTATGCAAAAGCAGTATAACACTCACTCCTTTAACAGAGACTCCACCGTGCAACCTACCGAACAAGAGACAAAGAACTGCACTTTTCGCAAGAGAGGCACTTAATGGACTACAGACGAATGGACTGACGAACAATATGGCGCCGAGAAACTTCCAGAATGCCGCCACTTTCCTCAAGACTACTTTAATATGTTTCATTCCTCTTTTAGTTGAAGGCAAGGGAAGATTTACACGTAGCAAATTTTTATAACGTTACAATCTATGGTAATATATAGCAAAAAAGACGAGGCACGAAGCACTTAAAGTTCATTGCTTACTTACTAGTGCCCCGTTTCCACACGTTAACTAACAACCAGCAGCTTCTGATTCGGCGAGGAATAGTTAAACTTCTTGATGTGCAGAATTGAAGAGTAAATATGGTATTTATAAATTTTTCGTTTTGGTAGCGTTTTCAGATTTGTATAAATAAAATGCTTTTCTTTAACATTGAACTTCCCAAAATTAGTGAGTTCCACAGTTTGAAAAGGCAAGACACATTCGATTCGATTTGACTGAGCGGTTGCTTGGCTTGGCATTTAAATCGGATGTTATTTGAAACATTTCCATGTACGGGTTAAAATCATGTACACCGGATCAGATACTCCAGAATTAGCAGTTCATAAACGAAAAAGTTACCTAAGGAGATGTATCAAATAAGTCTAGGTGTAAGAACAGGAATACTTAGAATACTTTAATACTTCATCGGTAGTTATACAGGAACATGCAGCACAAATGAGTAAGGCAGTTACTATATATATTATATAGTATTGATAATATACTGGCTTTTCTGTGGGGACATTGCCCCAGTTTAAAGACGAAGATTGGCGAGCTTTGGGTAAGATTAATTTAAACTTATTTGGTGTAAAAGAAACTAATTAAATTGTACATCAGTATACTTGTTATAAGGCAGTACGGTGGCACAGCGAGTAGCGCTATCTCATAGCGCCTGGGTGGTGCGAGAGAACGTGGGTTCGATCCCTGCTCAGTCTGTGTGGAGTTTGCATGTTCTCCCCGTGTCTGTGTGGGTTTCCTCCCACAGTCCAAAGACATGCTGTTCAGGTTCCCCCATACATAGTGTGAGTGACACAAAGAGAGTGTGTGTTCCACTGATGTATGGATGAGTGACCCATTGTAAGTAGTGTATCTAGCAGTGTAAGTCACCTGGGTGAATAAGGCATGTGGGCTGATAACACTACATAGAGTTCATTGGAAGTCGCTTTGGAGAAAAGCGTCTGCTATGTGAATAAATGTAATGTAATTCAACTACACTTAATATTTCTAACCCTTATCTAAGCACTGTATTTGACGAATGTTCATCCTTATTTTACTGAGGAAATATAAGCAAGTTACAGTTTCAGCTCTTTTAAATGGATGTACGTTGTGGGAGGGTACGGTGTAAGTTATATTTAACACTGCGAGAAGAAATTACCTTTTATAAATCCTCTGGTACAACAATAACTAAACTAAAGCACATTAATTAATTAAACAATCAGCAACTGGTAAATGGTTTTGGCTTCCCTAAATTTAACTGGACTCATGATGGGGTTAGTAAGGTAAACGAACTGAATCTGCCTGGTCATGTCATCTACTTGTGGTGTTCACTGTAATGTAGGGTACAGGTATGGTTTGCCATGTTTGCTCGAGGACAGTGCCACATGCTAAGTCCTGATACCGGAGTATGACTGTTTTCACCTTGATTGACGGACCTGCATAAATCGCCGCGCGCGCTCGTACGTGTTATTCCAGTGAAATTTAAGGGAAGCACCCGGAAACAGCAGCTGTGAGTGACAGGATTGGGCGCTTCTCAGTGAACAAATAGAGCCAAAAAAGATCCAGGAAAGCTTCATTCTAGTGATCCCATAAATAGGAGGGTTTTATAGAGGGATCGAAACAACTGATTAAGAAACGAGACAGAATCTTCCGACGGGTTCCGTACAGTGACATCTAGTGGCAGGTGGTGCTCAATACAACCCCGTTTATCAGGTCGACGAGATCTGATGGAGCGTGAGAATCAGAATCCTATTTATTTGGCCAAGTATACACACACATACAAGGACTTTCCCAATGGTTCGTTTTGTAGAGTAGACAGAAAACAAAAATATACATATACACACATATAGACATACATACAGGGATTCGTGATGTTGGAGGGAGGATAAGTAAACGGGGGAATAAATAAAGAAGGACGGAGAGTAAGTAAGAGGGAAAAGGTAACAAGGGTCAGCTGTTCATGGATAGTAAATGAGTAAACCGCAGTTCCCCTGGCTAGGTTTGATTGTTCTGGATTATGTTTTTGTGAGTGTTTGAATTGTTTAATATGTATGAGTAAACTGCAGTAGAAATAAGAGGTTCGTCATGAGACCGTAGTGTCTTGAAGAAACGTGCAAAGAACAGAACACCGAGGACGTTGTTGTTTTTAATTCACTCTTCAATAAATAATGATTTGTTTGGGTCATTTTCTACTGGGTCTGTTATACACCCGTAATCCCACAATGCAACTGTAACTTCCCACAATGCAACGGTAACCTCCGGGCTTGTTTATATATATATGGCGGCTCAGTCGGCGATGTTTCTATTTTGAATAGAAGACCTTTGTTGTAATGCGATTTTTATAGCGCTGTGTTCTGTGACTTCTGTATATATAGAGTAATTTGTTGAATCGACTAAGGGTGTTATTGCTCTATTGAGGAGAATAAAATCTGCATAATCGCTACTGTAAAGCACCCTGAACTGAAGTTGAACACGACGTGTTTATTCTGTATGGAATTAATTACTCACTGTCGTCGGTAAAAGTGGCCATTTTTGTACAGTATTGTGGCTATACACGGCAATTTAGGTTGAACTAATTTTAGTAGGTTAGACTGGCATGGAAGGATCTCCGGGGCAAATCTCTAAGGATCTTGAACGTTATGTAATTAAAGATGTAAGGAGTTTTCTCGTTTCCCCCCTCGCCGTGATTCACTCTTTTTTCGGGAGAGCGGCCGTTAGTGAAGTGCGAGTGTTAGTAAATTTCTTTTAAAAAAAAAAAAAAAAAAAAATTTAATTAGCTCCGTACAGTTGGTGGCCTTATTCACGTTGTAGTGCCGACGCCTGCTGATGGACACGCTGGCTGGTCGTGATTCTCACACATTTTAAGTCATTAAGTGTTCAGACATCATTGCCGTCGGTATCATTCGTGCAATTTAAACAATGCAATGGTGCCTCGTCTGGTGAGTCAGGAACTCGATTTTATGGGATGTTTAGGTTTTAGACAATTTCTTCATTTCTGGAATAATACAGGCTCCGTTTCTGTATGCAGCCATCTGTCAAATGCCAATGTTCAAGCTGTTTTACATCCATTAAAATACTACACCAAAGAGTACTAGGTTGGGGAATTTACAGAAGCCTTGGTTTGTAAAAAAAAAAAATTCACGTTTTTATAGAAAGTGGCATCTTTACATTTGTATGTTATTGCATGTGTTGCATTGATTAAGTAGTTTTGCACAAAGCTTTTTACCATAGGATACACTATTTATGGGGTAAAGTGAATTGTGTTCAAACTGGGGGGGTAGTTTTCATTTTTTCATTATTTTCACTGAAATTTTATTTATATATTAAATGGTCATTACAAGGTAACAGTCTGTGGGCTCTGGTTAATTTCAGCACTTATGCGTAGTTTTTACAAGGTGTCCAGTTTTGGGAATCTGTTCATAGGCTGAGAATATGGTGTTTTGTCAGACTTTGTGTTTAAGTTAATCATGTTTCAGAATTCTTTGTCACAATTCTTAAATTACTTAGCATGTCTTACTTTTCCAGTTAGAATTTATATGGAAGTTTACAGTAGTGCACATTTTGTTGATGTTTTTTTTTTTTTTCTTTTTTTTTTTTTTAGGCTCCCCCTACTGTTTATTATGTTCCAGAGTTCATAACAAAAAGTGAGGAGGCATACCTTCTTCAACAGGTAATATTTTATTTTCACATTTATATTGGCATGTCATGCTGGAATATTAAACTGAGAATTCATCAAAGTATATAGTTTTATTTTTGGAAACGCTTATGAAATAATGCATTGAAGTCTTATGATTTTTTTTTCTTCTTCTTCTTAAATTTTCCCAAATGTCTACCGTTTGAGGAAAATATGTTGCTTTTTCTTGATTAAGGTGTACAAAGCCCCAAAACCTAAATGGACTCAGCTGCTGGGTAGACGACTCCAGAACTGGGGTACAGTATGATGTCCAAATACATTCACTATCTTTTACTCCTTATTTATCTAGCACAAATAATAAAATGTAGTTCATTTGTTCTAGCTATTAAAAATTGACATTCAAGCAACGTGTGGTTTGAAGTTTTTGTGAGGATCAAAGATTTTTTTTTTTCTTTTTATTCGTCACTGACCTGTTGTTAGCAGGTAGTTAAATTTTAATTCAGTGTCACTAGGGAGATCCTGTTATTTGAAAGTCAGCAGAACTATGCCAGAGGAGCAGCTTAGAAACTATTTTATACCCTGCATATAAATGGAGGTTACTGGAATTCAACTTTAAGAAAAGTTTTATTTAATATCCTTATGCAGGCAGTTTTTTCATTTAAGAAGAATGAGTTTGGTTAAGTTCTGCTATACTAATATTAACATTTGAAGTAATTGAGTCCATTTTAATGGGATTTGGTGATTCTTTAGTGTAAATTGGTGTCAGTTTTGGAGCTCAGGAATGTATGAAATTTTCCCCATGAAGCTCATAGTGACTTAATCTGTCATTTATTACAATTCACTAACTATGAAAGATTCTTCAGATACATCATACGTTTGTAGGATGTTAATATACAGTATGTCATTTTGCTTTTCAGAAACTATAGCTTTAGGATATTTAGTTCTTTCAGTCTGAGGTCAATTAAACTTGAGGAGTGTGTTTTTTCATGGTAGAGTAGCAAATCCATATCAAAATACTGAAAAACACAGTCACTTGGTGAAAGCCAAAAGTTACCATTTTGTCAAAATTTCAAAAATGCTTCTTCTGTGAACTGTAAGTTCATGGACTTAAACAGTTCAAGAACTGAGAAAAAAAGTTTACAACACAGACTTCTTTTGCTAATCCATCTGTCCATACATTGTCAACAACCACTTGTCCTGAGTGGGGTCATGGCGAACCGGAGCCTAACCCGGCAACACAGGGTTCAAGGCTGAAGGGGGAGAGGACACACCCAGGATGGGACACCAGTCCATCACAAGGCACCCCAAGCAGAGCTCAAACCCCAGACCTGCCACACAGCAGGCCTGGTGGAACCAACCGTGCCCTCCCTCTGTTGTTAATATAAAGCTGAATTAAGCTGAAAAACTGAATTATAGCTAGATTTCAGCATTTTAAATGTTACTACCTTTACTTTTAAAATATATCTGTAAAACTGAATGAGGGAAGGCTGCACATTGATGGTTTGTTATACAAATAGTTTTTTTTCTTCTTCTTCTTCCAGGTGGACTCCCGCATCTTAATGGCATGCTAGCAGAAAAACTGCCCATTTGGCTTCAGCAGTACTGTAATAAAATCTCTGACCTGGGAGTATTTGGGGGGAAAACTGCTAATCATGTCTTGGTGAATGAATACAAGCCAGGAGAGGGAATAATGGTATGATTCTAAGCTGCCTTGGTGTTAAGTACCCATGAAAAGAATGTATCACCTCAAAGTATATATTAAATAGTCAGTTTTGTTATTTGCAGGAATATGTGTTCTGACGTGGATTAAACGTTCAGTGCAATTTCACAGCAGGAATTCTGTCCAACCCCAGGAACTGTATAGCAGTTTTATACACATGCTCCACAACTGAAGAATACACAACCTATCTAATCTTTTTCAATGTTTTCCTTTCTCTCAGCCTCATGTAGATGGACCACTGTACTATCCAACAGTGACAACTGTCAGCCTTGGGTCCCATACTCTGTTAGACTTCTATCATTCTGTATCTACTGCTCAGGTGAACACTTAAAAAGACAGTTTTCTCTTCCCTCCCAGACTAAAATTGAAAGTCATTGTAGAAGTAATATTACAGTACAGTGGTTTTAACAGAGACAAAATATACTTCAATTTTACACATACCTTTATTTCATCATCCATTAAGTGTTCCTGTTTTATGAAATATGCACCTAATTAGTCTTTTTCATTGCCAGATATCTTTAGAATTTAACAGTTTAGAATGTAGTTAAGTTCTTGCCTGAAATGCTTTTATTAATCTTTACATGATTTAAAAAAGTTAGTGTAAGCAAAACACTGATGCTCTGCGTTACCCATTTTGTACAGTATACTTGTTTTTAAAATCATGCCATAATTTTTGATGGTACAAAGGAAATACATATGGCAATAATACTCAGTTGAGTTAATTGCTTAAGTCAGAAAATGCTTCCCACCATTGAGATGGTATATGTTAAAACATATACAGCCAGCTTTAAAAGATGCTATTCGAGGTGACCAGCTATATATTTTAATACATTTTGCATAATCTGCACTGCTTACTTCAGCAAAATATTCAATGGTGAGTGCAGTCCATTTGTTAGCAATATCTCTGTTTTAGTTTATGTGATGAAGATACAGTTTTTTTTCACAGGATGACCTTCCAAAGACAGAAGAGAGCCGGTACTTCTTGTCCCTGCTGGTAGAGCCCAGGAGTCTTCTGGTCCTTCGAGATGAGATGTATGTGCAATTTCTCCATGGTATTAAAGGTGTGAACCAGGACATCATCACTGACAAGGTGGCCAACCTGTCGGCCAGCAGTGCAGCCCTTGGAGACTATCTTACCCGGAGTACTAGAGTGTCATTGACAATACGTCATGTTCCCAAAGTGCTGAGAGCAACCTTGCGACTGGGAAAGTAGTTTTTTCTGTAATTTTTGAAAGTCAGAAAAGAAAAAAGAGATAGATTAATTCTTCAGGTGCAATAAAGTGACAGAAGAATTGGTACAAAAAAGTTGATGCCGGTGTCTGTGTAGTCGGTGTAGCACTGATGGTCCTGTTGTCTTCTGCTGTCTGGTTGAAAATTGCAGTATTATCAGAGTGAATAATTGTGCCTGAGATTCTCATTTAGACAGTCAGTATACCTGTGTGGAGCGTTGCAGGTTTCTCTTTCTTCTCCCCACCCTTTGAATTTAAACAGTAAGTTATTTATTCATAAATGTCATATATTGTTGTAATTTACAGGTATTAAGAACGAAAATAACTATACATTGCTTTAAACGTGCATACCTTTATATACAGGGTAAAGGCTACTGTGCTATAAAAAAGTAATTATTTTTTCAAATAAATATATACTTAAGAAAAAAATGTTCTTTTTAATTGAAATTAAAACACCTTTATTTTGTTCACCAACATAACCAACCAATGGTGATTAACACAGGTCTAAGAAAGGTCACCCATAGTGTGTGTGTGACAGAGAGAAAATATTTTTCACTGGTGCATGAATGAGTGCCTCATTGTAAGTAGTGTATGTAGCATTTTAGATCACACTATACGGTGTTCATTGGAGAAAAGCATCTGTTAGATGAATGAATGTAAAACACAAAATAACTTACTCCCACACTCCAAAGACATGCGGTTCAGGTGGATTGGTGTCTGTAAATTGTCTGTAATGTGTGAATGGATGAGCGACTGTGTGTGGCTACCCTGCAATGGACTGGCATCCCGTCCAGGGTGTACTTCACCTCAGCCTTGCGTCTAGCGATTCCAGGATAAGCTTCGGTCCATCACAACCCTGCTCTGGATAGGCAGTTATTCAAATTAGATGGATAGATTAAAAAAGGCAACTCGGTTTAGTGCGACCACACATGGCGAATGAATCATGAAAGAAATAAATAGTTTTTTAATCACAACAGTTACTTCAATGAATTACTGTTCTGAGTGTCAGGGATGGGGTGGTGCAGCAGGTTTGGCTGGGGCCTGCTCTGTGCTGGGTCTGGGGTTCGAGCCCTGCTTTGTGTGCCCTGCGGTGGACTGGTGTCCCGTCCGGGGTGTGTCCCCACCTTCCTTAGCCCTGCGGCCTGTGCTGCCGGGCTGGGCTCTGGCTTGCTGCGACCTCTTGGGACAAGCGGTTGTAGACCGTGTGTGTGTGTGTGTGTGTGTGTGTGTGTGTTCTGACTGTGGGGTCTCACACAAAGTAATCAAGGATTTTCATTGACCTCAAGCATTCCTGTCAATGTTGACTCACATGGCAGTTAATTCAAGTGAATTAGTTAATCTGGCTAAGCCTTCACTTGCAGAAAATTAAGAGGTAACTGATATGTTCAATATTAACCTCGTTTCTGTAAACTGAGACTGAATCGCTACTTCAGGGCGCCACTTGTATCACCAGGGCTTTTAGTTTTGACAAAAACTTACAACAACTCTGACATTTTAATGTTTAAGAGTTTCAAACCGGTTACAGAACTGTAATTATAAGGATGTCAACGGGCCCAGTTTGGACTTCAAGTTTGCCACTCATATTCATCACGTGACGCGAGACGAGGCTCGTGCCCGCGCACAGATGGAGTAACAGCAGTTGAATACAGAGAGTACTGCACTGTGAAAGATACATTCGTGGAGGGAGACCGAATACTATTATAAAATCTGATAATAAATAAATGTGAAACAATATATTACAAGCTTAGTTTGTTTCGTGGTGGTCCAAGTTTGTTCGGAGTTGCGAGCAACACGTTACCGTTACGTGATCCACGCGCTTTTTTTAGGAAGGATAGCAAATGTGGTGGGGGGGGGGAACCGGGATTCTGTCTTAACCTTATCAGCTCATAGAAAAGTGAACAACGGCTGTGTTTATTTATAGTGCATCGATTACTACGCGTACTGCTCCTTTGACTTTCACACGGAACTGTGTACAGGGGAAAAACTTTAAAGGGCGAACTTGACCCGGAAGCGAACATGTGAAGAGGGTCGGAACCCCCTTCCCCGCCGCTTTTATTCGGATGCAAAAGTAGGTTCGGTCAGCTGTCACGCAACAGTGATGCTCTCGTTTCCGTAGGTCTGTGGTCAGAGAGCGGTTTGTTACTGGATCTCGTTCGAACAGCTGCACGGAGCGGTAGGAGCGACACGGCTCTCCTTCCTACACAACACCGCAGACGTCGTGGTATAAAGCAGTTATTTATTTATTTATTTATTTATTTATTTATTTATTTTTAAAATAGAAATTGATCTCTACTGTGTCATTCCGTATCCGTTCTCTATTGTGAATGGACTTTTGCACTTCTGCTGCAAAGACTCGGGATTAACGAGCAACAAATGATGTCAGTATAAATAAGTCGCTCGTTTAAAATAATTATAACACGTTATGAGCAGCGATTTTGGAATTATTTCAATAATATGCAAAATTTTTCCCTTTTTTTTTTTTTTTTACTTTTAATGGTGTACATGATGTTCAGCTGTTATTTATGAATAGAAAATAGAGAATCTCGATTTACGTCAGGTAATTTTGTACGTGTTGAATGTAATGGAGTAGGTTGAATGGACACATTTCTTTCTGTTTAAACATCCACCCAGTTCAGTTTGTTAAAACACTGCAGCGCAGAGCAAACCGTTTATAATAAATGGACCCAAAGTGGGAGTACAGGTAAACTGATGTTATTGTGCAGTAAAATACTTCAGTTTTCCTCACCGGCTCACAAATACATTGACCTGTGAGTGTGATTTTTCTGAGTACTTGTTTTCAGGACCTTCTCCTGTACAGTATAAATTTATTCATTTCACTCAACTTTTCTCCAAAGAAACTTGCCATGTTAAGATACTTACCCATTTACACAGCTGGGTAATTTCTACTGGAGCAATTTAGGGTAAGTACCTTGCTCAAGGGTACCACAGCCAGAGGTGGGATTCGAACCTGTCACCTTTGGGTAGAAGGGCAGAGGCTGTGACCACAACGCTCCCAGGTGTGCCCTGTACACACCTGGCTGATCTAGGCCGAACTGTGAAAGGTGCCTCTGTTCGGCTGTCTGTGGGAGCCATGGATCTGGTCCAGTTCCTGGTGTCCCTGCTGGACCTGCACAAGCAGCAGCTGCAGGTTCTGACCCGGCAGGGCGAGATCCAAGGCGAGGTCCTCGCTCAGCTGCTCAAACAGGACCAGTGCGAGAAGCTGTGCTCGTTAAGCTTCGCCAACAGAAAGCTGCACATTCCCAGGATGAACATGGAGGACATGGACACCGAGGCATACTTGGTGCTCTTTGAGCAGGCGGCTGCCCGCTGCAGGTTGCCCCGAGAGCAGTGGGGCATTAAGCTGGCAGAGCTGCTCTGTGACATGGACGCTGAGACCTTCCCCATGTCCCAGTTTCAAAATTACGATGCCCTGAAAAATACACTGTTGAGTCAGGCGCAAGCAGTGGAAGACCAGTGTCGCATGGATTTCCTTTCCGTAAAGTACGACCCACAGAAGGGGGTCCGGTACCTGGGAGAGAACCTGGACTTGGCTGCCAAACGTTGGCTTCGGCCGGAGCGAAGGACGTCCGCTCAAGTTGAGCAGTTAGTTGCCGTCGAGAAGTTCATCTCTCTTCTGCCAAAGGAAGCTGGTGTCTGGGTGCACAGACGGCATCCACGGGACATGGAGGAGGCTATTTTCATGGCGGAGCAATACCTCGACTGCTCATCGCCCAAGGACTCTTCTACGAATGTCTCCGCTGATGCTCCGGGCGAAATGACCGGCCGTCTGAATGACACAGCGGAAGCAACGTAAGTCGTGAGAGTTTCGTAAAATCCCCCCCAGACTTTTCAAAGTGGTGGTGAATTTGTTGTTAGGTGCCATCAAGTTGATGTGGACTTTTGGTGACCATGAGAGAATGTCTCCACTAACTTCTGTCTTGCACTTGTATTCAGTGTTGAAATGGGTGTGTCTGTTGTTACCATGGTTGCTGGTTGTCCTCTTCTTTTTCCCTTAACTTTCAAGTCAGAACTTATACCATAACTGTATGGACTATTGAGCCTTGCTGAATTTTTGTTTCATTTTGAAATGAGTGAAAGCTATTATTTGTTGAGTCAGATGAATTGACTGGCAGCCTTTAAGATAATGAAGCCATATTTACCTATTACCAGGAGATTTACCTTCTACTAGCAGATGTAGCAGAGTGGTTAGAGCTACTGCCTTTGGACCCAAAGGTTGTAGCTTCAAGTCTTACCTCCAGCTGTTGTACTCTTGAGCAAGGTACTTTATCTTAAATTGCTCCAGTAAAATTACCCAGCTGTATAAATGGGTAAATAACTGTAAGTATCTTAACATTGTAAGTTGTTTTGGAGAAAAGCATCAGTTAAATGACCAGCAAGCTGCAACATCCCACCAGTCTTGGATGGTTCCTGAGATATAGACATAGCGTAAACCATCAAACCTGAACCGAAAAGATTGATCCAAAAGTTATGTATGGTACATGTATCACATTCATAAAAGATCAAATTTTTCCCAGATTTTCACAAATGCAGAATATACCCTGAATGGGACACCAGTCCACTACATGGCAGTTATACTCACACATATACACTGCAAGCAATTTAGTCACCAGATCACCTGAAACACGTCTTTGTACTATGGGAGGAAGACCACGCAAACACACGGATACATTCAGACTTTGCACAATGGATTCAGACTCATATCCAAACCCACAGTCCTGAAGCTGTGAGGCACCAGCACTACCTGCTGTACCACGGTGCCAACCATCATAAAAGATTTCTAAGTCAACTTCAGACTAGAAACCTCCCAAATACCTGAAATATATGGAGACATTTGTCCATTTCTCTTTGACATGTGGGTGTCCCCAGCCTCATGCTCTATTCTTATAATTCCTAAGAGGTTATTGGTAATGCCACACATTGGATGTGGGATTTCTCTCCAGCAACTTTTCATATTCAGGTTGCAGATATGCATTAATGTAATCAAAGTATATTGCATGCTCTTATCTTTAAGATCTCATGTTTACTTAATTTTCTAGGGATGCTAAAACTCGAAAAACCAGTGTTAATGTGGACATCAAAGAATCTTTCATCAGATCTACCCAAAAAAAGCTGGACATAATGAAAAAGGAGTCGGTCCAGTTCAATGCAGAAATTCCTGAGATCCAGGTGGTGTGTCTGGAGAATGAGGATGTGCTGGGAATCTCAGTCCCTGTATTTAAAGAAGAAGTGAGTGAACAAGATAATTTGGGCTCGTTTGAGATGCTCCAATCTTCTGAAGTTCATGAGCTGCATCAGCAAGACTCTGCCTCTGCTGTCTTCCCATCGCCTTCTTCCTCCCTGGGTTTGGCCATTTCTGACCTAAGTGCAGCTGCAGCACCGCAACCTTCCATGCCTCTGTCAGTGCCGCTGCCACCTGAGCGCTCCCTTCCGCATTCCCAGGGAGCTGAACATAAAACAAGTGACAATGATAAGTGGGACAACCTTAAATGTAGCGAGAGTCGACGGGCCTCTTTTCCCAAATCAATTCAAAAGACATGTTTACCCAAAATAAAACGCATGGATCACTTCAGCAACACTTTGTGGGATCGTGGCAAGCTGGATTACCACCAGAAGACCTACGCAGGCGAGCGCACGCATCACTGTCCGGACTGTGGACGCACCTTCACCCAGGTCAGCAGCCTCCAGGAACATCGCAATATTCACACCGGCGAGAAGCCTTTCCGCTGTGAGGTGTGTGGAAAGGCCTTCCATCACAGACGGACGCTCAACAAGCACAGTCGGGTCCACTCCAGGGAGAGGCCTTTCCACTGCACCCAGTGCGGTTCAACGTTCAAACTGAAAGATGCCCTTAAGAGACACCAGATGACTCACAATAAGGAAAAATACAGCAATAGCTGTGCAGTAAAACCTGACTTTCAGAAACTTGCGGAGTTTCACTCTCTGGCTGAACAGTTCTTTCAAACTACTTAAACTTTTTTTAACAGTTGAAAATTCTTTTATTTTTTTTCTTAGCTCATCAGTTACTAGCAATACTGTAGACAAGTTGTCGTTGTGTTGCTCTTGAGCTCAGGTGTGGCACCATATTCCTTTGCAGTAAGATGTTTCCTTTTCTCATGTTCCCAAGAGCACAAACACAGTACGGGTTGTCCCCGACATACGATGGGATTATGTTCCGCGAAACCCATCATAAAGTGAAAATATCACGTTGAAAATGCATTTAATACACCTGATACACACCTCTGCATGAAAGACTGGGAGATGCAGATCACTGCTGCTGCCCAGCCTTGCGAGAGAGTATCTCTCTGCATATTGCTTGCCTGGGGAAAAAAAAAAATTAAAATTCAAAATTTGAATTACGGTTTCTACTGACTGTCTATTGCCAACTCATCATCATGAAGTCAAAAGAATTGTAAGTCGAACCAGCATAAGTCAGGGATCGCCTGTAGTTACCTTTTGCTATGTTGCTCAGTGTCATTTAAAGTGTTAGAAGGTAGTTTGTAGAAATCCATTTTTTGAGTGGTGGAAGAAACATGCAAGTATTTTTAGGAGAATAAACTAATTTTATTATTTGGTCCCAATGCACAGATTAATAAATCCAGTGTGCAGAAGTATACTCTGAAAACAGCAAGTGTCAGTCCTGTTTTCACCTTGTTCTCCTTCTGATGAGCAAGTGAACTGAAGTAAGAGTATGACTAAAACACAATTAAAGAAACAAAGGAAACTGAACATCGGTGATCTCTTAAAAATAAGATTAGTAATTTCTCATCGCTGTGCATTTTAATACGGTGGGACACGAAGTGGGTGCTGTCAATTTTACTGGGTCTGAATTTGACTGGGTCTTTTGTTTCTTGATCTTTATTTTTCACTTTTAACTGTTAGTATTGCAGTGTTTATCCACACACTCTCCTTGTTTCCTATGATTTGTGTGAAGTATTCAGTTACTGGATTCATCCAGCTGTTTCATAACCTATTGCATGTCCTATACACTGTATATGTGCCTCTCTTTATGCAGTGTACATGCATGGTGATGAAGGCACTTAAAAGACATGTGGTTTGTAAAAATTGTTGCTTCACAAAGTCTGAAAGTTTGTAAAGCTCCTTATTTCTAGTAGGACAAGTGAACTGGGATCCCCTCCAGCAGTCAACTTTCAGCAAGCCTGCTCACACACTGTGCCTACTGGGTAAAGGGAGATTTAAAAAGTAGGATGAGACCTGTTTGCACATGGTGGACTTGCTTCAAATACTTATAATAGCCTTCAACCCCAGTGGTAAAGAAAAATAAATAGAATAGTAAACTGAAACAGGGAAATTCAAATTGACTCTATTAGCACAGACATTTAAAAGTAAGAAGTGTTATTTGCAGGGTCCTGAAAACTTGGGTCTTAGTCATGCTAGTTGTCTTCTTTGTTTTAATGTACTATTGCGATATTCTCAATTTATAAAATATAATGTTGGAATGGTAAATATTAATAGTTACACACCAGCTATTGTTCTCTTAATTTAGAGCTGAACTCATGTGACCTCAAATATTATGCTCTTTAATTGACACTGTTGGAGTAATGTTCAGGTTTTTACAGCTGATGGGGGGGGGGTTTTGTTCCATTTAAATTTCAGATGGTCTATCCAGCTGTATCCATGTTTGTCAAATTTACAGAATAATGAAAACATGTCAGTATCATATCAGTAGTGCCACTCTTTCACTCCAGGCCAGGTTCAGTCCTCAGAATGTTACTGTGTTAGTGGCAGGTACTATAGTAGTTAGAGAAGTCATCTTCCTCTTGAAGAAGCCTAGTTGAAATCCCACCTCCTGCTGTAGTTCCCTTAAGAAAGGTACTTACCTTGCACTGATGGATGGATGGATAGATAGATCGATAGATTCTTGAGCTGTATAATCGGGTACATCATTGTAAGTAGCTTAGTATCAAGCTTGGAAGTTGCCTTCGACCAAGATTTCAAGCAGAAAAAGTTAATACAGCTTACCTGTATATTAGGAGTGACAAATGTGACCTAGTATTTACAAAGTTTATTTTTATTTGGTATTTCTATTGGTATGTCCACCCCAGCAAGTATTATTACACGACCAAGTTTTGAATTTGGTATCATTCAAATATTTCAATAGTTCTCAGAATCTGAACAAATTCTGTAAGTTTAATGTGCATATGTTATTTTATTAGGCAGTTTTGCTCATTTCAGTTATGTAACTTAAAATGTATTTAAATAGCTGGTTGCTGAGGAAAAATCTTTAAGTACAGTACCTTTTGATTGTATTAGTATCCATTTTTATACTTTCAGGTTCCCTCATCTTTACCTGAATTATTCATATCGTGCAACAAGAAACACACACACACACACACACACACACATTTTCAGAACCGCTTGTCCCATACGGGGTCACGGGGGAACCAGAGCCTACCCAGCAACACAGGGCGTAAGGCCGGAGGGAGAGGGGACACACCCAGGACAGGACGCCAGTCTGTCGCAAGGCACCCCAAGCGGGACTTGAACCCCAGACCCACCAGAGAGCAGGACTGTGGTCCAACCCACTGCGCCACCGTGCCACCCTACAAGGACACTTTCTTACTAAATGAAAGCAGACAGACACTGGGAGAGGCAGAAACACTTTTTTTAATATAAAAATAAACTTAAACTGAATCACTGCAGGTATTCACTTATGTAATTCATTCCACATACATGTACACTGATTTCTTCAGTGGCATGAAATGCTAAAATTTCATTTTTAAATGCTGATTGTCAGTCTTATTTAGTCACCAGTGGTAGGCCTCAGATCTTAATTTCAGTTCTTGAAGTTGTCCCATTTAATAGTTAACATCAATTTTAGTAGATTGTTACACTGGTACAGTTGCAGTCATGGGCATGTACCATATTACAGTAATCGGCAGGAAAACATACTTCTCTTAATTACTTTTCAAACTTTTCCTTTCAAAACCATTTATGACACTTAATGTTTAAAGAGTAAATGTATCTAAAGAAAGCATGTTATTTTCAGTGGTTTGTTCAATACCCTCACTTTTGTGTAGTGGAAAATGGGAATGTAATTTACAAATTAATTTATCAAAGTTTGTGTCCTTTTTGAATATGTTGTATGTTGCTGTATGGCATTTGTGATCTTATTCTTAAATGTAAAGACTTTTTATTGATTCTATATAATAAAGCTATATTATTATGAACAGCATGAAATCTTTTGTCATCTAAAAATTGTTCATTACCTAGGCCAATACAAATTATTCACTAAAATTGTGAAAAATTGTATTTAAAAACTGTTTTTGTTAAAACTGCATCGGTGATTAATAAAAAAGCTAATTTACAGTTTCTTTGAGTAGTATCAGTAGCAATCAGTGGTCCCTGCATCTTCATTCTAGTTTTTTAAAAAAAAAAAAAATCCTCCATTTATTTCCAAAGCCAACAAAAGCATGCAGAAAAAATACATGACCCCATTGCTGTATTTTCCAAAAGGTTAAAAAAAAAAAAAAAAAAAGTACCATTACTACAAGTCATCATTTTGTCACCTTTCCCCCTCATATTAATATAATAAACACTGCAAGATGAAGCAGCTCAAAGGTAAGACAAGAACACCCACATATCAAGCTGTGGTGTGCAAGACCACACCTACCCCTAGGATTATCGGCTGCATCCGTGTTGGACACGAGGACCAAAAGCAGCCCGGGTACCTGAGTACCTGAGGTGCTTAAGTAGACTGACAGAGACAAGTGGAGACTGGACTGTGGAAGTCTGAGCAGCTGTGCTGTTGTAGATCAGCGCTGCCCTTTTGTGTGGAAGTTGCTCCACCCTCTCATTTATATTGAAAATTAAACTCTAAGCCCACCCCTTACTGTCTGACATTCAGCCACTGGAGACACATTGGTATGTCACAAGTCAATTTTGATAACCAGCTAAAGTTTAGGAAGTAACAGAACATTTTCCAAAAATGCAAATAATAGAACCTAGCATCACTGAGAAACTTTTCCCAAAGTTCTAAATTGGGGTTTTTATACATGTATCAAAAAATAACCACACTGCTGCAGTCATGCAGAGGCAGATGCTATTTAAAAATCTATCAAATTCCAAATAATTCAACTGTGTCCAAGCTGATTTTCAGATATGTCATTGTATAGATCCTGTCTGAACTTCAGCATCTCTTCCAAGTTCTTGTTTTTCAAGATCTCCTGCAAAGATAACAATTTGACATCTTTGGGAAATCTGAAGTTGGAATTACCACGTAAAGCATAAATCATCTGCAATGACATTTCAAAGGAACTGCTCAGATCAGAGCACTGTGGGAAGATCCTGGCATTCCATAAACTAAAGCTATGTCTGTCACCTGAAAACTTCAGCTCTTCTACACTAATGCCCCAGTGGTCAAGGCACTTCTCCAGACTAACTCCAAAATAATGTAGCTTGTTTATTTCCTTTGGGGTTGTCAAACTTTGTTTAAGATTGTCCTCTATTGCAAATGAGACAGTGACAAAGGTGGTGGCACCACTGATGCTGACACTCAGTGAGTGCATGAACACTCCAGAGGGTACTCTGAAACCATTGCCTATCTGGCAACCACTGATGATGGTCCCTTTTTCCACTGTAACATTGGCATCCAGCCTGGAGTATTCTATCACTGAGCCTGAGGCTATATCACAGCTAGGGTGGACAACGCTATGCATTATGCAACTACCTTTTATTTCCCTTGGACAGATGCTGAAGGCATTGGAAACCAGTCCAAGCTCAGCCCTAAGGTTATGATCCTTGGTGAAATGAAAAAGATACTCTCTTGTAGTGCCTACATGATAGAATTTTGAGTTATTGAGAAGAATGACATTAAGAGGCATCCCCTGAAGCTCATGAAATATCTTTTGCCGGGTTTGTATGAGATTGTTTTCTTCCTCTGTCACGTTGGCAGAATTCTGGGTGTATGTTGATGTAGCCCCAGGACCCAAAGCCTGGAGGAAATCACCATAAGCATCAATCTCGCAGCACAAAGGTTCAATAACTTTCAGTAAAGCAAGCAACCTTACTGTTGTTGTGTGGTCCACATAATACGTACTGTCAGTGTAAACAAATTCAGAATCATTCAAAGCTACAATTTCAGCAGCTTTGTTGCAAACAGCGCCGCTTGAGTGCATTTCATCGATGCTTGGTTTATGCAGAAAGCGGTAACAAGACCTATATTCCATTTGGCAAATTTTGGATTTCTTCTCTGGTTCCAGTACAAACACTCCATGAGTACTTCCGATGGACAGAGACGAAGGGTGGGCTAAGGCGGTAAACCCAGACCTATCAAATGCAATGTTCTCCGTTTCTGAGATGCTGTAGAGTTCAATGTCATCCGCGCAGGTCACCACAATTCCTGGCTTCATGTACAAAGGGAAGTCCACATAAATGGCCAGTTTGAGCTCTAGCATCTGGAACACTGGATCACCAAGAGGCAAGGCAAGAAAGATCTTTCCTAGGGCACTAGCATTTGGCAGTCTTTGACTCAGTCCTCCTGTAACAGCACAGAAAATTTTTTACAAATCGATTTTTCAGTACAGGGTTGCACGGGTCCATGTCGGGGGGAAATGGGAGCACTCACAAAAACATGGAGAACATTAAAACACAACACAAACCGAGCTGGATTCAAATTACATTAAAACCTGCAGCCCAGCAACTTTGAGGTACCAGTGCTACCTGCTGTGCCACCCTCCTGCCCCTTACTAGCATTCAACTGTTTTAAAACTAAACTCAAGCACTGACTTTAAGTTTTTCCTAAACTTCTTACTAATTCCTGTACACACAAAGAATGACTGAGGAGAGTAATCGTACATACCAGCATGAATCAAAATGATTCTAAACCCACTGAGTCTCTGCCCATACTCTGTCTCAAGGTGGCGCAGGGCATACAGTGTAGATCCTCCATTTCCTAGAAGTGAATAAAGGTGCATTTTGACAAATTTGTCCGTGCACTGCTTTCATAGGAAACTACCTCTTGTGAAGGACGTACCTATTTTAGGGCCTGGGGGGTCAGCGAACACATGGTAGCGAACGCCGAGGGGAAGCTCCTTCCTCCGCAGTTTGCCGGAGATCTGCGCCTCAAAAGCCCGCTTCTGCTCCTCATCCACCGCCGTGACGACAACCACATCCCAGAATTCCCCCGTTCGTACTTCGTGGCCTACAGACATAGTGCATGGTAAGGTTCCCAGCAATCACTCTTTTGTTGTGAACAAACTTTACTGACAAAAATGCAGCAATTAGAAGTTGCGATCATACAGAAAACATGGAACCATCCAAATTTTAGAACAAACAACAATTTACATGCCAAGGGAATATACAGAGAAGATAGATAGATAGATAGAAAAGAAAATATACAGGAAAAGTAAATAAAGACATTCATCACCGACAGGGTAAGACGTGAATAGAAGCAGATCAGCACTGACTGCTCAGTCTGGTTTGAATTTGGACTCTTCTTCTGTTCAGAATTTGAATGATGACACTGACACTGACAGGTGGCTAAGTGTACAGGAGGAGGCTGCTCACTTCTTATATCACTCTATTTATTGTCAGTGTCGGAGAGACTTGCATAAAAAGGCACTTCATTCGTCACTAATTTAGAAAATGTAACTGTCAAAATTAGACAATTGTCCAAAACCAATTAATGCACAATGTTGTTCCGTAAACAAACCGAGCTCGTGCCTGGCTGGGTCTCCATCATCATCACATCTAACCTGAAAGTAATTAATATCTGCCAAAAAAGTTAAACAAAAACTTGGCACGGTTTACCTCGTAATTTCTGGAACTTCCTCAGCTTCTCCTCAGTAGATCTTTGCAACTCTGTATTTATCACTTTATTCATTTCACAGATATTTCTATGGAAAACTAGTTCCTAGTTCACTAGCTGGAACTGGCGAAGAGGCGGATCGGCACTTCGTCACGTGACCCTGACGTCACGACTACAGCCCGGAACTCAACAAAACGGAAACCGTCTAAAGTGGGAGGAGTCAACAAATCAATTGGTACAAAAATTCGTCAATAATTTCTTATGCGGCCAATCAGATCCAAAAGTGACTCGTCAGTCACTTTTTGCAGCGGTTGTCTCTTCATTTCGTCTCGGTGACGAAATTGCTCGTCGATACGTAATTAATCTTCAAAACATCCGTAATCATTGGTTTAATAGACTGGAGAGCATGTTTGTCACGTTTATTTACGTAAGGTGCATTTAAACATTTTGTGAACTTAAAGCTACATTAGATTGAAGTTAAATTTAAATGGCTGAAAATAAAGGAATTCTAGAAAATTACGAGGATGTGATGAAAATGCTGTCAAAATAAAATGAATGAAAAGAGCGATTAATATTTAAATTGAAGCGCTTCTATCAAAAATGTGTACCTCACTGCGTATTCAGTACTGAAGCAAGCCTGAGTATAACTGGCAGTGTTTGTAAAAGTATAAATTGGTAACTTCGAAATAAAAGTATTAGATTAAAAACCTTCCTTACTACGTTCTTCTACGTGTTCCTCTCCGGTGTGTCAGTGATATTGTAGTCACTAAACTCAACTGTTAAGTGTTATTGCTGTATAGTATAGTTATTTGTTTTTATTCAGTAAACATATTCAAGTTGTTGTTATGCTGATGTAATGAACTCGTATTTTCTGAGATGTACGTCGCTTTGGCGAAAAGCGTCTACAAATGCAGATTAATTTTTTATTGCTGTGGCTACACTCACCGTCACAAGAAAAGAAGAACAGAGTTTTCGTGTCAAACGAATCCTTGTGTGTTTTACTCACATCACGTGGGAAGACCTTTCGCGGACTTAAAAATCGCATTTATATTTTCTTCTGGGAGAAGCATTAAAAACGGTACATTCTCTGACTGTGTGTCTGTATTACTTTGAAAATCATGTACGTAACCTTTCCTCATTTATGTTTATAGAAAACCTAAGACATACGGAATAAACACATCATGTCTTTTTTGGCTCGTACTTTTTCCAGCGAGCCTGCTAAGTTAAGTGGGTTGACATTTTTTATTTTTTTAATATACCGTGTGTGCGAGCTAATGTTTGTAACTAAACATTTACTGCTGTGGCCCGGTTGGCCCCGTTTAGTTACATTGTAACAGCAGCATTCAGTCAGGCGCCTTTTTAACCTGCGAATGCAGCACTAATGTAACATCTAGACGGCTGCATCAATTCATGCTTCATCATTCCCTTCAATCCATATTTCCAAGTAAAAATCCATATAATCCAAGTAAAAATGGCATTATTACTTCAGTTGTGCAGACAGCTTACACAGTGATGGAAGGACAAATCACCCAAAAGCTAATTAAATATTTAGGGGAAAAGAAAAAAAAAAACAAATCAATCCTTCCCCTTTTTTATATTTAACTTTCCTCATGTTTAGAAGCCATGCCCATGTCCTTCTCAGCAGCGCTGTCATTTCTGCATATTAGAGTAATGATGATGTGATGGTGCAAAGACACAAGGCCTCTTGTTGGTGTGAGAGGACAGATGCTGGGTGTGTCCAGAGGGAGCACCGTGCCAGGGAGTGTGTGTATGTGTGTGTGTGTGTGTGTGTGTGTGTGTGTGTGTGTGTGTGTGTGCGTGTGTGTGTGAGGTGAGAGAGACTGCGAGTGATGTCATTGTTAGTACTGGGCTGTGCTTTCTCCCTTCGCTTCCTACACACACAAGGCGAGGGGAGCTCAAGACACACTGAGGGCTTACAAAAGCATCCCTGCATCCTTCCCTGCAGAAACACCTCTCAGGTACTGTAAGCTTCAAACACGGTAAACTGAATTGCTTTACTGATGCTCAAATAAGGATCCTTCTATAACAGCATGCTGCTGTTATCATAGGCCTTGAAGACAGTAAATGTGCATTGTTCAGACCTTATTTTTTAATCATAAGCCATTGTCATTTGTTCCATTATGCTTTATATCGTTATTCCTACACTGATTAAACCCCTTTGTTATCCAGAGTTGAAGGTTTAACTAATACAGCTGCTAAATGCCATATTTCCTGTATTCTGTATCACAGAGCCACATGAAATTTCCTACTGGCAATGATATGGTATAATGATGATAATCTAATCCAAATTTTATTTTGCATTTATCAACTATTTTGGAAAATTAACTTGTAAATCATATGTGCTGGAACTGTTTTGGAAATTGTCTTTGGCAGACGGTGTTTAAGGCAGCTGTTGACGTAAGTGTTTATGTTGACATGAGTGTTTACGTGTCTTTCCTTGCATTTATATGAAACTATATTTATGTTATGTATAATATATGTTTATTAGGAAGTGTATATAGTGTAGCATTGTCCTACTGAAAGTATGAAAATACGTGGGCTGATTTATTTTTAGATATGGCTTCATAACTGAAAACATAAAATATTGGACTTAGCTTTCTTATCTTATTACTTTTTTATAGATTTTTTTGCCTTTATTAAGATATGTTTTTGATAAGTAAAGTACAGTTATGCAGTGATATATGTTATGAGTAAAATGTAAAGGGGAAAAATGTTATTATTAAAGGATTCTATTGGTTTTTGCCATCCTTTTGTTTAGTCACTTAAAGAAATCCAATACATAGTATAAATGAATATGAGTCATAACAGTTTTAAAAAGCTGGAATTCAAAACATATTGAAGCTTTGAGTGTACACTTTCCCAGACTGCTCTTCTTTCTTTCTTTCTTTCTTTCTTTCTTTCTTTCAAAGCCACACCCTTCCCATAATTTCATTTCACTAATGTAGCAGTCACATTTTGGCAGCACTTCAATCTGAGTAATGGAGAAAAAAATGGCCTGGAAAGCCAAGAGGATTCACTGTGGTCTATATCTCAGCCAGTCTGTACCCAATATCCAATGAATACTCTAAACCCAGAGATAGATAAACTGATAGTTTAACGCCTACTTACTTTATTTAATTTCTGAACAATGCATAATGCTCCCAAGCAAATCAACCCAAATTTGGCATTAGTGATACATATTCACATGAAAATAGCTTAAGAAAACATTGGAAGAACACATTTTTGGTTTACATACTGTATATGTCAATACAGTTGATAAAGCAAAATGAAGAATTAGAATGGCGTCAAACATTATAATGCTTGTCATTCAGTCAAAGATGCAACTTTATTGAAAAATTAAAAAAAAAAATAATATTCAACAATATAATCATAGTAGAATGCACATTATGTAAACACGATGACAGCTAAATATTGCATGGTATTAAGTTATAAATGATTATATTATAATATACACTCACTATATTAAGTACACCTGCAATTTCATGCATACACAAAATATTTCCACACACGGTAAGTCCTTATGGCATATATAAAGCATACAGCCAGGGTTAAGAGATCCAGTTATGACTGAATGTTGAAATGAACAAGAAGCGTTACTGAATTGACTTTGAAAATGGCTGGTATCAGACATGGGTTTCAGCATCTCAGAAGGAGCAAGGCTTTTCTCATTGTCAGGCAATGAGATGCAAGCAAGAGTTTGTACCAAATAGAATGATAACCGAAAAAAATTCCCAGCATAGCAGTCCTGTGGGCAAAAATACTTTGTTGTTGAATGGCGGAGTTGTGCAAGCTAACAATTGTGCCACAGTTATGCAAGTAACGGATTAGTACAACAGTGTTTTGCACGAGGGCACAAATTTCTTAGCACATATTGGGCCCCTTAGTACCACCTGAGTATTGTTTGAGCACCTCCGCGTACGTAGGCATTGTTCCTAACCAGGTGCACCTCTGAACACAGTGAACCCTTTTATAAATCGATAGTTTGTTAGAACTGTATGTACTATGTTTGTGAACTCAGGGGATCTCCTTCACTCTCGTTTCTCCTTAACTCAGAAGAGCCAATTAACAAGCGACACAAACTCAGAAGGAACTGCTGGAGACTGTTGGATATCATCTATGACACACAAAGCAAACTCTGAGAACCTGCTCCAACCTCTTGTCTGGAAGATGGCGACTAATCGTTCACTGATCTCAGTCCCTTTTTCCAGGCTCTACTGCTAGGAATCACAGGATCCTGATTCTGGGCCTCTGTTCAAGTTTTTAGTGGACTCTCTGCAAACCTTGGCTCGGCTGTCAATGAATGTAGATACCAGCTAGTTTCATCTATTGACATGTATTGTTATTGGTTGCGATATTCTCAAAATTCTTAGTTCCTTTGTCTTTGTATCTACATCTTTTCTTATTATTATTAGTAGCATATCATTTCTGTAGATTGTAATATTAATCATGCTTTAAAACTTTTTTATAATCCACAGAAAAGCATGTTTCTTGTTCTTATATTTTTGTTTTTCATTACGCTGGTGTAGAACATTCATTCGGTGTGCCTTGTAATTCTTTAATAGTGTTTCACTGATAGTGGCTAGTGCATTTAAACAGAAGGCAAACCTTTATATTTCTGTCTGGGTTTCCCTAGTTTTACTTAAAATATTAGTCTACGTTATTTTTTTCGCAATGGGGACGTAGTGGTGCAGTGGGTTTGGCCCAGTGCTGTTTTCTAGGGGGTCTGGGGTTCAAGTCCTGCTTGGGGTGCCTTGTGATGGACTGGTGTTCTGTCTTGGGTGTGTCCCCTCCCTCTCCAGCCTTGTACCCTGGGTTAGGCTTCAGTTTGCTGCAACCCTGCTTGGGACAAGTGGTTTTAGCCAGGGTGTGTGTATATATTTCTTTTCTGCCAGAGTGATATAAAAAAGTAAAGCTAACAGTCAAAAATATATGCACTCCTGCATCAGTACATAAGTCAGATTCTATATCTGCAGGTATTAGATTGGTCTTTGGATAACATATTAAGGTGTTAGCATGATTTCCTAATTTGACAGTGGTTGCAGTTTGAAAACTAAAGCCACGAAGTGTCTATACACAAAATATGCAATACTTAATTCTCACTCACTATTAATAACTCCTAGGGCAGGTTTGTGCTGGTATGAAACCTATTTCTATTTCTGGAGCACAGGACTCTATGTTATGTATCACAGACAGGACATAAATTCATTGCAGGATAGTTACTCATAGTCACACACTATGGGCAAATTAGAGTAATCAGCTCCTTTGAAACGTGTCTCTGGGCTTCTGGAAGAAAACGGAGCACATGGAGGAAACTCACACGAAGGTGGGGAGAACATGCAAACTCCACGCAGACTGCTTGGGGATCAAACCTACATCCAGTCACACAGCCAGGGACTGGGAGGCACCCATGCTACCCACTGTGATGCCCAGTGTATATTTTTGTTGAATTAAATTCCATGTGTGTAGTATGTGAATGAGTGGCAGCCTTACCATTGACTGGGCTCCATAATCAGTTTACCCTGACTAACCTATAGCTCCCTGTCTGTGGGATATGCTTAAGACCACCATTACTCAATATTGGACAAACACACACACACACACACACACACACACACACACACACACACACTTTCAGAACTGCTCGTCCCATACAGGGTCACGGGGAACCGGAGCCTACCTGACAACACAGGGCGTAAGGCCGGAGGGGGACGGGACACACCCAGGACAGGACGCCAGTCCGTCGCAAGGCACCCCAAGCAGGACTCAAACCCCAGACCCACTGAAGAGCAGGACCCAGTCCAACCCATTACGCCACCGCACCCCCATTGGACAAACAGTTTTGGACAATAAATTAATGAATTTTTATCTTTCTCAACATACAGCCTCAAAGAGCTTTACATACAGTGCCACTTGAAAGTACTCTATGGGTATGGTCATTATCCTTGTATAAAATATTAAAATAAACTTATGAAATTTAAATGTTAAACTTATTGAATACCCACATCGTCTGAACTGCTTGTCCCATACGGGGTCGCGGGGAGCCGGAGCCTAACCCAACAACACAGGGCGTAAGGCTGGAGGGGGAGGGGACACACTCAGGACAGGATGCCAGTCCATCACAAGGCACCCCAAGGGGGACTTGAACCCCAGACCTACCAGAGAGCAGGACCTGGTCCAACCTACCACACCACCACACCCCCCTCACTTATTGAATAAATATGTGATTATGATTTACACAGTTGATTCTACCTACCTGCTCGATTTAACAAAGGCAACTTGGGGTTCATGTATTTTTGCACCTGCACTACTTCTGTTTCTCTCCTATACACAATTTCCTCTAAAGCAACACATGGAATTGGTAATTGTACACCTATTATGTCAGACAAGAAAGGTTGGTTCTTATTAAATAACAATTTCATGGTAAAACTAAGGGACACAAGGGATTCATATAATTTCATGCAACGTTGTAGAATGGACACACTTCATTATTCCACAAGGAAAGATATTAGTATTTTGTACATATTAAGTTTATTTGCTGGTAGTACACTGGTTAGAGAAACTGCCTTTGGATCTAAAGATTGCAGGTTCAATTCCCATCTTCATTTGGGAGATCTGGTAGCTTAGTGGTTAGTGATATTACCTTTGGATCTGAAAGTTGGAGGTTTGAGCCTCACCTCTGGCTGTAGTATCCTTGAGCAATGTACTTGCCCTAAATTGCTCCAGTAAAATTACCCAGGTAAATAATTGTAACTTCAACACTATAAGTCAGTTTGGAGAAAAACACCAGATAAATGTAAATTTCTGTGCTCTACTCTTCTGAAAAATGTTTGGTCTCTAACAGTTCATAGGTGAGTGTATTGCTACTTTGGAATTGTGTGGAATGGTTTTATTCTTACTGGGTTGACATTTTCCACCTAGATTGTTGTAATCACGGCCAGATATTTGGAAAGCGGCAACAGGTTCTCCAACCTTTTTCATTGAACTGCTAAATTAGTTTTTTATTTTTAGAAAAAAATTGTAATCCAAGCTAAACTTATTTTGTTCAGTGTACCAATTTTTACAGATATCTTGAGCTACTGCATTCTTGGACTTAAGACTGTAGCTGTTCTTTATTCTTCTGGATTAAATTTTGCAGCATGTTACAGAATCTGAAGTCAAACCTACATTTATTGTATTAAAGCAAATGACAAAACATTAGTTCAAGAAAATCTGTGCCCTGTCAGTCCTCTCCATACATACTTTTCCTCTGTCCTCTTATAATTTTCCTGTACAGTTTCTACCCACCTATACAAGAGGTTGTTGTCTGTTATAAATTCTTTCCCACATCACTTTTGTCCTTGACACTTTCCTCCATCAAATGTCTGTCTCCTCCTGTCTGACCTTTTTTTGCAACTTTAATTTTGTCTTCCTTTTTGATCCATTTTCTGAGTACATTTACTTTACAAAGTTCTTTCATGTGTCTCCATGCTGTCTCTTAGGATGGCAGAGTCATCTGTAACCCTCGAGGAAGTTGAGAAGTCCTTCCAGAAATTTGCGGTGCATGGAGACACTAAGGCCACTGGGAAGGAAATGAATGGGAAGAACTTTGTAAAGTTATGCAAGGACTGTCGCATCATTGATAGCAAGAATGTCACCAGCACAGATGTGGATATCGTTTTTAGCAAAGTCAAGTGAGGACTTGGTGGTTCATAAATATGTAGTGATCTTAATATGAATCAGCACTGTAACTGTTTTTTGCATATGCCACAAAAAGTCAATTCAAGAGTAAATTTTTATATGGTGTTTGGATTCTTATATGATTGTTGTTCACCCCATCTATATGTGTATGAAATATATATTTATTGCATTTTATATTAAATGTGTGCAGCTTTTATTTAGGTAATGTAGCTGAAGTCCCCTAAGCCATTCAGTCAAAATCCTTCTAATGAGGACTGAATAATTTAACCTCATCTGATATGAAAATCAATGCTCCCTGTGGAATCTGAACACCAAGCTGGTTGACCCCTTGCATTAATGGTCAACGCTCAAAACATTGTTGACCAGCTACTTATAGCAGTTTCTTAGAATGGAGAAATTAATTGTTACACCCGGTCCAAATGGCCAGTCAGAAACGTCCTCCATGTACGTATGTGTGTGGGTGTGTATATTATCAATATTTAGTTTATTTTCAATGTATTTTTAATTCTTATATAAAAACAGACATGACTCACAGTAATGACTGGTTATATAAGGAATCCTGTTGGATAACTTTGGGAAGTTTGATTCCCATTTAATCTTAATGAGTTTGTACTAGTATGTGCATGAAATTTAGGGATGTCATGTCTTAGGTTTTTTTAACTGCATAAAATAAAACTGTTTGTTCAGGGCAAAGACCGCAAGGGTGATCACCTTTGAGCAGTTCAACCAGGCCCTGATTGAGCTGGCACCTAAGCGCTTTAAAGGCAAAGCCCAGGATGAGGCCCTGCAGCTCATTTATGCTTTGATTGCAGGCAAAGAACCTGCCAACATGGGAATCACTGTGAGTGTCAACTATGGAATTAAGGTTCCTCAAAACAGAGTAAATAAACATGTCAACGACGAAAAGGTGATTCCATCATCTCATCCTTCTGCATGTCTTTCTGTCCCTTTTCCATTCAGAAAGTGGCCAAGACAGGAGCTGTGGACAGACTAACAGACACGAGCAAGTTCACAGGGTCACACAAGGAGCGCTTTGATGAGACTGGAAAGGGTAAAGGCAAGGCTGGCAGGGAAGACATACACGACAACAGCGGATACGTGGCTGCCTACAAGGAACAGGGCACCTATGACAAGAAAATGAAGGAAAAGGAGTAAAAAACAGCAATGAAGTGAAGAAGCAGTCTCACACTCCTACCTTTCTGGACACTAACTTCGCTATTTAAAAAAAAATCATTAAAAAAATTATATACGTTACTGAGGTAAAAGCTGTATATAAATGTCATTATACAATATTTTATTACAATATTTCAAGCCTCTGCCAGTAGGATTTAACCAGACATTAATTTCAGCCTGAAAAAACACATACATACTAGAGACATTAGGAAAAAAGAGATCTAAATATTAAGTTACTTAAACTCTCGAAGTGTCAGTGTTAACATCTCAATGATGCATCATCAGAAAATGTACAAAATACAGTACTCTTGTTTTAAAATGTAGTCATTTTATAAGGGTGAATTTGTAGAATATTTTGTTTTTCATTAAAATGAATTCTATACAGAAGAAACAGCATATCAAACATTTTAAACAATTCACTGAGCTGCCTTTAACTGAGTTGAACATTCTGTTGCAAAGATGTATATTTTTTGTTAAACTGCAACTTTTAACTGAGAGAATATTAGCTATTAGTAGTGCATTATAACAATATAAAAATAAAATCAAGCAATGGAATATCCACGGTCATATTTCTGCACAGCAATGGAGAATTACACAAAATAAATACTTATTCCAAGGACATTTCACGGCATGCCACGGAGAATGAATGAATGAATGAATGAATGAATGAATGAACTGGCAGAAAAATACTGTGATAATATACATGCTAAACGGGAACACAACAGTACAAGCTTCACAAAATTTTCGATGTCTGATGTTATGGATCCCAAGTCAAGCTTATCATCTGATTTATGATTGAAAAACCTTGAAAAGGTCAATTACTGTATTGGAAATGGACAACAGAGGAAAAGCTGTCCTTAAAAACAATGAAAAAATATCATAGAAATGAATAAGCCCCCTGTGAAGCGGTGTCAGCAAAAATGTTTGTTGTGAATTTTACAAAGCTAATATTTATGGTTGACTTGTTTGGAAACTTCTTGTGTCTAAAAGCAATAAATAAAATTTATAACCCGGAATTATGACTATAAAACTTGGGTAACCACGCAATGGGAAAACTATTAGTCGAGTGAGACATTTTATTTTTTCCTAGAGCTAGAAGACTTTATCTTTAGAGAAGGACAAAGGATTCCTTTTGCCCAAACTGTGTTGCAAAATATTTGTGAAACATTATGATTTCTGGTGGCCATCCATCTCGGTCCACTTATTACATCTAAAGATGGCTTTGCAGGATCACATATCAGCCAAGGAAAATGAGGCCAATTTAGGTTCCCCCTGTGTGCACCCTGCCCTCTTTCTTCCAAGATTTTCCATGGTCTATAATAATACCCTCATACACAGTGTGAAATGCATTCAAGGCTGGTTTCATGAGAACCAGAATGAAGTCTAACATCTTTCGAGCACAATCATAAAATCTAAGCCCTTACCAAACATTCATGGGTAGCTGTAAAACATTTCAAAGAAACTCACATTTATTTCTTGAAGAATTTTCCACCACCTTGCTACAGAGAGTTCAGGCCTTGAATGACACTGCTCCAAGAAGGATGGGCCGAGTGACTGAGGCATAGTGATCCAACACCTTGTTAGTTCTATTACCCTTCAGTTCTGCGTCAATGTGTAAATGAAATAATGTCCATACTAGAAAAACATAGCTGTTGCAAGAAATTCAAATTGTATTTGGTTCCTTTCCTAAGGCTTCAATCAAAGCAATGGGCATTTTTTAAACCTCTTTATACACTTACCTTGTTTAATGCACCCATAAAGGCAAACTTTGTGCAAAAACTGATTGGTCAAAACTTAGACCTTAATTTCAGTCAAAGATCTGAGTGTTTAAGAGGCAGTGGTTGAAAGAACTGGAATTCAAGTTCATATATTACCATAATGAAAGCTATTTTCTGCCAAATATGATTGGCTGTTAGGTTATAGTTTCCCAGAATCAGTTCTTGTAATTATGTTTTTTAAATGCATGCAAATTAGAGTCAAAGGGTTGCAATTTCTAAAATTTACTTAAACAGGAATAAAATAATTAACCTCAGTATAGGGATTGCTTTCATAAAATGCAAGGTAAGGGAGAAAACTACAAGCACTTGACTTCACTGAAAAAGAAAAATATTTTGTGGCACTGGTACCAAAAGGCTATAGTGTGCATGTTCTAGCTGTTGAATATTTATTTTAGAGGTTAAGGTTGAGGGGGGCACAGTGGTGCAGTGGCGCAGTGGGTTGGACCAGGCCCTGCTCTCCGGTGGGTCTGGGGTTCGAGTCCCGCTTGGGGTACCTTGCGGCGGTCTGGCGTCCCATCCTGGGTGTGTCCCCTCCCCTTACGCCCTGTGTTGCCGGGTAGGCTCCGTGACCCTGTATGGGACAAGCGGTTCTGAAAGTGTGTGTGTGTTAAGGTTGAAAGCATTTTTGTGGGATATAAAGACTTTTTTTTTTTTAACTTATAATTGCATGACATCAATTTGACATAAAATTACCTACTGTACATTGCAAGATGTGAAAATGTGAAAACTGTCTTTCTTCAAGTTGTCTGTAAACAGGTATAACATGCTTTAGTCTTATAACATTAACTTAAATGATGCATTAAAGGTATTACTGTAAGACAGGTGTGGCAACTATTCTTCAGTCTCAAAAATTAATCCTGGAATGTTTATTTACAGGGTGGCACGGTAGCACAGCAGGTACTCTTGGTGCCTCATGGTTCCTGGACTCTGGGTTCAGAAATAGGTTCAAATTTGATTTGATCCTTGTTGTTTGCATGTTCTCACCCTCTCTCTGGGTGCTTTGGTTTCCATCCACAGTCTAAAGACACTTTTCAGTAGAACTGATAGCTCTAAATTCCCTGCAGCGCCCGTATTTAAGAATGTAGGCTACGTGTGTGTGTATGATTGCCATGCAATGGACTGGCATCCCATCCAGAGTGTGCAGTACTTTTGGGTAAAGGGCACAAATTGGATAATTTAGGTTTCCTTTCTTGTAAATCAAAAACTTTCCTAAAGGGCTGATCTCCCATAAAATTTTAAGAGGATGTTTAAATGGTTTCCCGACTGGTCAAACATTTCTACTTCATCAGAATTATTTGACTTAAGAGGCACACACAGTCAGTAAAAAGGCTCATCAACGTCTCCACTTCCTCAAGCATCTGAAGAAAGCCAGGATGTCCACTACAGTCCTCACCACTTTCTACAGGTGTGCTGTGGAGTCCGTCCTCACCCCATCATAGTCACCCCGCATGGGCACTCTTCTCTGCCGTCTGCAAAGTGGATCAGATCTATTCGAGCCCACACCGCTAGGTACAGGAACAGCTTTTACCCCACTGCCGTAAGAGTATACAACACTGAACAATGTGCCACCTTTCGTAACTAGAGTTGGACTTTTCCCTCCAAGCGCATCGGCACATTACTTACACTGTCACTTTAAGTATTCTCAGTTTTAAGTACTCTGGCTGTATATTGCTATTTATTGCTATTGGCATTATTTATTGTTTTGTTTTTGTGCAGTACTATCTATTGTTTTTCGTTCATAGTCTGTGGAGAAGCACTCAAACAAGAATTTCGTGGCACTTGTACTTATGACAATAAACCTTGAACTTGGATGCACAGGACTTGTGCTGAGAACCATTGCGCTCCTTCGTCTGTCAACTTCCTTCTGCCTCCTTCACCCTCTCCTTCTCTGGTTAAACATTTTTTTTCTGGTAGGGCAGTTCCACAGGGTGTTTGGAGAAGTGCCAAAGTTGACCCAACCAAGCCCTTTGGCCACAGTCCTACCCTCCTTTCCTTTTCCAAATAAGGAGTTTTTTTTTTTTTTTTCTTTTGAACAAATATGAGGCAGAAAGTAGGAAGAGGCAGGGACAGGAAATTGAGAGGATATGACAAAAAAAGGACATGCCCTTTTAACGTCATAATCCTCCCCCCTTTCCCTTCACGATAATGTAAGTATGCTGAAGTCATTCAGGCCTATTTGTTCCTTCTTCACAGCGGATTCTAACTGAGCAGGACACACCAAGAACAGGCAGCAGATATATACGCAGAGGAGATCCAAACGGCCACATAAAGCGGAATATCTTCCAGCACATTCGGAAAAGTAAGTCCCAAAAATCTTTTAACATTTAGACTGATATGTGGATCACGTTGTTTTTGCCTCTCTTACTGGAAACAAGCTGCTGCAGTTTGTAATTGTGGAAAGGAAGGCAAACTAAGTCAGTTTTACAGGAAATTAAGAGAACTGCGATAGAGACTTTAGGTTTGACGTTAAAAATAAATGTGTTTTTATTGCACGCTGAGCAGGAAAAAGACCTAAGTTCAGTTTCTCCTTATCGCTGCTAATTTGGCACTTATTTGTGTACAATCTGTGAGTTATTTTACAACTTAATCAGTAGGCGGTCGCTCACAATTTATCAACAGTATGTTAGACTAAGATGGCTTATTAGTGCTGTAATTTATGATCAACACATTATATGGTATATACCATGCTGAGTCTTATTCACAAACCATTTTTACTTATTGCATGATGGGAAAACAAAGGGTCCAGTGAACCATTTCTGCAAACACAAATCTGTATGTTATACACTTACAATATAGTCCCACAAGGAAGACTAAAAATGACCACCATCCGTGAAAGCTACGCTTGGAATGGTTGCGGCCGATGTTGCAACAGTAAACTGTTGAACAGCAACAGAGTCAGATACAGAGATATTTGTTCCAGGTCCGTTACGCAGAAGACTTAATGATGTGGTTTGCATTAACTATAGTTCATGGACTGATGCAGAGACCAGTCTTTAGGTCAGCAGTGTGTTCCTATTCAGTGGCCAGTCTATGCAAAAATTATGAAGACATAAAACAATTATAAAAACTAAACAACGATACAGAAAAGGATGTGTAAAGCTTTTATAGAAACACACACACACACATTTTCAGAACCGCTCGTCCCATACGGGGTCACGGGGAACCGGAGCCTACCCGGCAACACAGGGCGTAAGGCCGGAGGGGGAGGGGATACACCCAGGACAGGACGCCAGGCCGTCGCAAGGCACCCCAAGCGAGACTCGAACCCCAGACCCACCGGACAGCAGGACCGTGGTCCAACCCACTGCGCCACCGCACCCCCGGACCTTTTATAGAAACACTTTTAACAAAATTAGTTCAGGAACATTCTCCTCCATACAAAGATGAGAGTAGATGTGCAACTTTCTGCCCATCCTCACAGGAGGCCAATCACTCTCGTTTATTCATTTAGGTGACACTTTTCTCCAAAGCAACTTACAATTATTTACCCATTTAAACAGCTGAGTAATTCTACTGGAGCAATTTAGGGTAAGTACCTTGCTCAAGGGTACTATAGCCTGAGATGAGGCTCAAACCTGCAACCTTTGGGTCCAAAGGGTGAAGTGCATCTAATAATAGAGGAATATTTCAAGATTGAGGGGGAATGGTAGCTCAGTGGGTTAGACCGGGTTCTGCTCTCCAGTGGGTCTGGGGTTCGAGTCCCGCTTGGGGTGCCTTGCGGCAGACTGGTGTCCTGTCCTGGGTGTGTCCCCTCCAGCCTTGTGCCCTGTGTTACTGGGTAGGCTCTGGTTCCCTGCAATCCCGTATGGGACTATCGGTTCTGAAAAGGTGTGTGTGTGTTTCAGGCTAAGGATAATCACATCCAATCTCATAAAATACTGAAGCATAGCCACAAATCAAACCTGGAAATCAGTAAATACTAATAATCACTTGAAATTTTACATCTGTCTGTTGGTGGCTCTGGATGTACTGTGAACACCATGCAAGCAGTGTAAAAAAAATCACAAAAATCTTAAAAAATATTTCACTCAAAATTTCAGGACTCTATAGTTGACATTGAAAATAAATAAAGAGAACTCTTCATTTGCTCAACTGTTTAGTGTGTTGGTCCCTAATGCAATCTGACAGTCTTAGTAATATTTTAAGTAATTAGAAATTAGTACTAATTATTTAAATTCATTCTCTAAATAGTGTGGCAGAAAACAGGCTAGGGAACACCTGGGGAAAAGCTCATTAAGAAGAAACAAGCACCAAGTGTAGCCATTAAGTCTTAAATAACACTCAAGACTGGACACTGCTTGAAAGAGGGACTTGATAGTTCTGTTATATAGGTCAGTTTGGGATTAAACCACATGTGATTATCTTTTTTTTTATTTTAAATTTTTGTGTTTGGACTGAGGGGCTCTTTTCTCTTAGGTGTTTGAGAGGATTGCTGCATGGGTATGTATGTGATTTTTGAGAATAGACTGTCAGTTGAAAAAACTAAAGTCTAGCCATTTCCACCTCCTGCTAAGTCCTTTGTGGGACTAGACATGCTTGTTGTCACATGGGATTTTTAGGAAGTGCTCTATTACACTTCTTCCTAAGAAGGGTTGCTTACAATCTGTCATTTGTCACATGTGTCACTAAGAAAAGAACATCAACTGCAAACATGGCTTTAACACTTGGCACACACACATATAGTACTGTGGTTTATGTGAAACATATTGTTCAAACATGATCTAGCATAACAGTGATCCTTGAGCCTTCTGTTGTTATTTCTTGTAAATGCTCAAAACTGACCAAAGACTTAAACTTAAAGACTAATCTACCAGGTATACTTTGTCTCCATTCTATGTGGTTCTGGCAGGTACCATGTCAAGGTGAGCAAGGTGCCTAAGTTGCTTTGAGCTCAGTGTATATCTAGCTGTAACAAGTAATCAATGCTTGGGGAGGAAAAAGTGTTTGCAGTCACTGTTGTAGTTTCTGATTTGTGTTTGTGTTCTGTATGTCTTTAAAGTTACAAAACCAATGATATGACCAGCTCTGGTTCACATTGGTTAATCCACTTTGTTACCCAAGGGTTAAAGTGTTCACATTTTGTGTCCTTACTACTCAGTCATAATGCAAGAGGTGTATTTCTAGAGGGGGTTTTGATAATATTGCTGTGGAAATTTCTCATTCTAAAGATTCTTGTAATGGAGTTGGGCATTTCAATGTATGTTGGTTCCTATATGAGTCTAGATAGATGGTGTGTGTGTTCCAAGTTACACAGTTAAAGCAAAACCAAAATGACAATATTCAGATCAGTACTGCAATATTCTTACAAGGCAAACTGTTTCATGTCTTGAAAAATGAGAACCAAAGCTATACAACTGGAACAATTCAATACCATCACCATGAATACACATAAACTGCCTCCACCCTATTCACAAATTCATCAGTCAATATACAGTGTTCTCACTGCATTAGAATTTGGGCTGTTCCACAATGTCCTTGTAAAACTCTTGCAAGTGCTGGTTATTCCAGGATGTTCAATCCATGAGAAATAACCACTTGTGTACATACTAGATGCATGTTACCAGAATTGCATAAATCCTGTTTGGTCACATTTGTTTTGCTTTAATTATAAAAAAAAAAAATTAGTGTGCAATGCATAATACCATGTTTATTGATCACATAAGTACACCTTTGGTAAACTCATTAATGGTTTAAATAATTATTTGATCTTTACAGAAAGAAATCCAGGCAGCTTACATGTTGTCTGCATTTCAATTAAATTAATCATAATATGAAAGCTATATCTTCAAGCTGTGCTGTGAGCAGGAATGTATAATTGATGGAACTGCTTACTGGCAATTGGCACATATGTCAAGATACTAAGTTCTTGAACATGGTCAGTCATCAGCCAACCATATACTGCAAAACTGGATGATGTTTAGCATGTGAAAGTCCCATCTAAAATGATTAAAAGTACACTTGCTTGGGGGGGGAAAAAAAAAAAACTTGTAAACTAGTGCATGAATAAATTGGTGAAAAACCTGAAAGAAAGGTAGGGTGGCTTCCTGCTGAAACTTACCTGACCTTTTGAGTTAAGAAAAAAGGGGGGGGGGGGGACTAGGTTCCAGCTCAAGAAGGCAAATGTTTGGACTGGTACTACATGTCCTGCGTGCAAGGCAAGAGTTCAAAACCATAAACACTTGCCAAGTTATCACAAAGCAGCATATCTCATGTGATCATAAACCAGTCCATATTTTTTTCTCTAAACTATACCTTGGAAATATTGGAATACCTCTAATTGTTTTTAAAAGACTTCGAAACACAATGTAAAAATAGGGTCTTTGTGCATACCATAAGAGAAGATGGTGCTGTGCTGTTACTTCAATGAAATTCTCTCCCCCTTTCCACTGTCTTTGAATTTGTTCAGTTTAGCTTTCCTGTAGCCCAAGTATTGACAAGAGACTCCAACCATGGCCAACAAAGGTCCATCTTATGGTCTGAGCCGGGAAGTGCAGAGCAAAATTGAGAAGAAATATGACCCAGACTTGGAGGAAAGACTGACAGAGTGGATTGTGGCACAGTGTGGCTCTGGAGCAGGTCGACCAGAGCCAGGAAGGGTCGGCTTCCAGACGTGGCTCAAGGATGGCTGCGTGAGTCCCGCAACCTTCACTCTATGTTAACAAGGCCTTATAGCACTGTGGGTGTGTCAGTGAAACAGATCCACTCTGGGTCATAAAGACACTGTACTTTCAAGTTTATTGAGCATGTACTGCTACCCCCCTAACTTTGGATGAATTCTGGCATTGTATTGGTGAAAGTACTAAACTTAATTTTCTCTAATAGGTCTTGAGTGAGTTGATTAACAGCCTGTGCAGTCAGAACAAGCCCATCAAGAAGATCCAAACTTCTTCTATGGCCTTCAAGCAGATGGAGCAGATATCTCAATTCCTGCATGCAGCAGAGCGTTATGGTGTTAGTAAGACTGACATGTTCCAGACAGTTGACCTCTGGGAAGGTGAGGACAAAGTGGTGGTAAAGCAGATTTCAGGAATTAGAAGTGTTAGAGGTATGTGTTTCTCTAAATGTCCAGTGTGCTTTCCATAGGGGCTCAGTCAACTGCCATTGAGTTGTCTGTCTGGGACCCGTATTATCCAGGCACTAGTACCTGGTACACTGCAGTATGGTAATGCTGCTGCCTTATAGTGCCTGGGCTGTTTTTAAGTGTAGGTTTGAACCCAGCTCATTCTGTGTAGTTTGCATTTCCTCCCTGTGTCTGCATGGGTTTCCTCCGGATGCTTCAGTTTCCTCCCACAGTCCAAAGACATGCAGTTCAAGTGAACTGGACACACTAAATGGCCCACATTTGTGTATGGCTAACCTGTTATGAGCTGGGGTTCTGTACCCCCCAAGCCTTGTGCCCAATGGTTCTGGGATAGGGTCACAATAGTTCAGAGCCTAACAAGAACAAGCAGTGAGAGTGGTACCTGGAGGGCTTTTCACACAGTAACTTTGACTCGCCAAACGGCACTAATAAAGCACAGTTGCTGGCGGTATCAAGATTGCAGTATTTTTGCAGCGTTCAGAGATGGCTGACCGGTTGCAAACCTTTTTTTCTCTATGACAGGGAAGGACTTGGCAGCAGTCCAGAGGACCCTGATGGCTCTCGGCTCTCTGGCAGTTACCAAGGATGACGGCAATTACCGTGGCGATCCAAACTGGTTCCATAAGTGAGTGCTTCCTGTTTAGGTTGCATAACGCAAAAGAACGCATCACAAAATCACCAGGATGTATGGTGCATGGGGTATTCATTTCATCAGAAGTGTCTTCTCCAATGAATGTTTTTCAGTGTCTCCAGAAATAGTTCAAAATGTATTGATATTCAACATAATTCTACTAATAATCGTAACGGTGATTCCAGCACACCTTTAAGCAAGCTTGGAAAAGTTAGTATTAAAACCAATGAGTGAAGTTCATGTTGCAGCAAATCTAAATTTTACGAGATATGAAGATGCCAAATAGATCTGATGTGTAAACTGATACTGACATGATAAAAAAAAAAAAAACCCAAATGATGGATCTTGCAGTTCTGTACAGTATGTTTGACTATTCTAACCAACGCTCACTGATTTGTCAATGCAGGAAGGCTCAGGAAAACCGAAGGGACTTTTCAGAGGAACAGCTGAAGGAAGGCCAGAGCGTCATTGGGTTGCAGATGGGAACGAACAAGGGGGCATCCCAAGCAGGCATGACAGGATATGGGCGTCCCCGACAGATAATTAACAATTAGACACTCATCGGGCAGGGAAGAGCCGGCCAGCTCCAAATAATTATATTCTTGCAACTTGTCTGTAAGCCAGTACTATGCAGGTATACATTTTAACTCCTTCAAGTAAAGATTGTACTTTACACAGTCACAATAGTGATAGTTTAGTCCAGGCAATGAAAGTTTTCCTGTTTGCTAGAAGTTATTTTCAGGTTCAGAAAAGAAAGCATGTACCATTTGTGTATTTTTCTCTTCCCTCTTTTAATAGATCAAAATGTAATATGCTAAAATAGTCAAATGAAAATAATTTGAACTGTTATGTTTATGTACCTTGTGGTTCTTTTAGGGTTTAAAGAATTGTATAGCATTGCTACAGTAATATAAACAAAACCTGGAAAATAATTCTTCATGCTATTTCTGAAGACTATATTATTCCTGACCTGAATCTTGATAGACAATTTTTATGCATTACCTACCACTAACTTTTTTTTCTAAAATAAAGGTTTATTAACAGCAGTCTTTGGTTTTTCTTGCTTTTGCTAGTCCAAGGCAATACTTTCTCTCAAATGGTGAAAATATGTGCTCAGGAAAAACATAACACTCATTGTGAAACACTGCATTCTGCACTATGCAGGCAAGAAAGCATGTCTAATACACAGTTCTGTATTATGCATGAAACACAATTGCTATGACATACAACTCAAAAGTTGCCATTGTCTTAAATGTATTTTGGGGAAAAAAATCCAGGTGTCACAGAAACCACAAATGCGTCTGAGTTTAAAATTCAATTCAAGTCACTAATTGCATAATGAGGGCTGCTTATACCATTGCAAGAAACAAGATAGTCCTTTGTCTAATGGACTGGTGTCCTTTGTCTATCTTCAATAAATTCATGAGCAATTCAGCTTGAAGTCAAAACTACTTGCATTTAAAGTTCTCCCATATTTAATAAAAAAAAAAAAAAATTCCAGCCTTCACTAGATTTATGAAGTTCTTCACATTCCTACTGGAAGCATAGGAATTCTTTCCCCTTTATTTACTTGTGAAAAAGTTATAACACAGAAATTTGTAGTCTGAAATGTCAGGGATCCTATGCAATGAATTCACAAAAGCATGCATTACATGCACATCTACTTTCCTCTTGTCTCCATTCTTATTCTCCACATAGCCTTGAGATCTTCAAAAAATGAGGTGGGAATTTTCTTCAGGCTTCATGTAAACATTAACAGTTAAAATGCTTATCTGATAAAGTGCCTGTAAAAAGGAGAAAAAGGGAATGAGAGAACACTTGACTGGATCTGGTAATACTGTTTACAAGTTCCTTTTAGCAAGATCTGTGTTCATAAAGAAGAAAATGATCCAGAAAAAGGGATTTTACCTTTTTCCTGAAATACAGCCAACAATTGTGGAACAAGAAACCCAGACTGAGAATGTTGAAAAAATAAAACTGGCAACTCTTTATCATATTTTAATGTTTAACAGAGGCGTTAAAAGTTCAGAACATTTCAAGCACAGTAGCAAGAATTTCAACACAATAACCTTATGAACTTCCCTTTTTCAAGCACAAGTGTTTGTACTTGCTATGTATTCTCAAGTAGGAGTTTAAAAAGATTTAAACACCGGGGAAAAAAAAAAGGTCACCGGTGGTAAAATGTGGTTCTTTAAAGTGAACTTGGAAGAGTGCAATGTGAAATTTGCTTGGTCCGAGCTTTCCACCACATCATGTTGTGAACTACAGAGAGCAATTTGACAGTTTTACATGATTCCATGTAAATTTAGCAAATGTCACCTTGTTATTCACCTCATTCTACTGCGAAAAGGCAGATGCTTCTATGCTAAGTGAAGGAGGGTAGGACAGAACTTGTTTGCAGGAGGCAGTGCTCTGCATATGAGCAAATTGCTGCACAAACCATGATATCACTGGGCAAAGCTGTCTCCATGGAGATGGCAACAAACAACAGCAAACACAGGAGCTGTAGCTCCCTCTATTCAAACTTACTTCCTTCCTCTGCGCTCTCAGAATAATCACACACTGTGGATGTTTATTTCTCCAAAAGTAAATCAAACCAACTGAAGTGTGACTTTATTGCTAAACTGTCTAATTACAAAGACAATTACGCTTGGAGTAATTTGAGTTGGTACAAGTAATTCTTGCAAATAATATGCACTCGATGCTCTAAGATCAAATCTAATCTGGTGTGAGCAGTGCTACACAGGGATTGAATGGCAACCCCAGAGGCAATCCCATAAATCAAATATTTGTGTTCAGTATGATGAGAGATCTGGACACCTATTCTGAACAGGTGTGGTTGCTTACTTATGAAACCACAGTATAGGGTGGGAATGACCCATGCTAAATCCTTCTGGGAAATGAGAGCGACTCGCATGTTCCTAGAGGGATGATGAAGGAAAATATTTATGGCACTTGGTGTGGGGTCTGGGTGCAGGGAGAATGGAGAAAACTGGCAAGGAACAGACGTGTTTCCTGACCTTAGGTATTGTGGGATTTTGCCTGAAGTTATGAACATTTGTGTCTGCCCCTTACATTTCCGTTCTTCTTTCAGAGGCCATGTCCCCAGTTTTAGACTGTGTCTTTGGTAAAGGCTTGCTTTGTTTTGGAAAAAACCTACTCTACTGAGCCTCTGTCCTGCCCATGAGGCCACCTCCATCCCACAGATGGTCACAGTATTATATGAGTTCAGCTGCAGTTTTCACCACAGACGATCCTCTGACATCTTTAAACAGCATGATTGTTTTCCCAACACATTTTGCTATTGACAAAATAATACTTGTATGAGATAGCAGTGAATTTGTACCAAAAGAATGTGTGCAGTTTATTGTCATTACCCATAATGGACAAGTTTATTTTGGTTTCTATTGGATTGGCTTGAATTATTCTATATTTATAAGATGATGCACACATATCAATAATATATTGAAAACGTGTACAGGCAGAGCCATTTTTAGATGTATTTCTTTGCAAGGTGAAGGTTTCCAGTTTGAATTCTGCACTTGCTATGGTGCCCTTGAGCAAAGTACTTACCCTGAATTACTCCAGTGATCCTGTACAAACAGGTAATCAATTGTAAGTCTCTTAGCATACAAAGATAATACTGTACATTGTCTTGCAAACATGCTGCAACTAAATGAAAGAATGGAAAATTTACATTACATTTATTCATTTAGCTGATGCTTTTTTGAAGCAAGTTACAATTATATAGTTACCCATTTATACAGCTGGGCTCAAATCACACTACTTGCAACAATTCACCCATTTACACACCAATTTACATTTATTTATTTAGCTGAGGCTTTTCTTCAAAGCAACTTACAATGTTAATCTACGTACACTTATTTACCCACATACAGTTATTTACTCAAATATATCATTGTAGTTTGCTGCAGAAAAGCATCATCAGCTAAATGAATAAGCCCTGTGTTGCCGGGTAGGCTCCGGCTCCCCGTGACCCCGTATGGGACAAGCGGTTCTGAAAAAAATGTTTTCAAGACAATTTACAGTATTAACTTTATATGCTAAGAGACTTACAGCTGATTACCTGTTTGGAGGAAATTGATGCAATGCATCACATCCATAATGAGCTAATATTTGTATCTGAACTGACTTTGGATAATGCATTTACGAGTGTGACAAACACTCGTGCAAGCATGCAACTGATAATCACTTTTTCGATTCTGTACCACACACACCCAAAGCTTTTTACTTTAGTAGCAATGCTTCCTGATGGTTTCAAAAATGCAAAGCCAGGGGCGTTGAAGAAGCTAGTAAAAGGACTTCCATAATCACAACCCTGGTAATGTGATTATAATCAAAAATTAAAAACTGGATATCAAAAAGGTTTTTGAGAAGTCATTTTTTTTTCAATATTACTTTGAGAGGCTGGTCTGAGAGAATATCTGAAAGAACAAGGTCAAAGCCATTAGTGAAGAAAACTGGGAAATAAATCACTGCAATCAATCACTGGACTAATGTGCCAGTACAGCGGTTCCCTCACCTGGCAAAGTGGTGTAAAATACTTGCTCTTCACAACAATACTCAAACATTTTAAACACGTTATTCTGCTGGATTTGCATTCAAAGTGACCAAATAGAAGGAAGTACACCAAAAATGACTGGAATGAAATGTTCCTATTTTATGTGTACTTAATTAATAAAAGGATCAAGTGGCGATGCAGCCCTGGCCTGGACACATAAACTGTTTCACTGCGATTCTCCAGCAACAACAGTAGAAGCTGTAAATATTCCTTACATATCATATGTGTCACAAAGACCCGGTGTGGGATGACTCACAATATATTTTATTTAACAGAATATTTTTTCAGCATATCTTTCCTTAAGCACTATCTTGACTTCACTAAGACTGAAAAGTGTTTGAGTACTTTAAATTTAATATCTATAGTGCTAAAGTGACCACATTTATTTATTTATTGCTGACTATTCTGGGTAACGACGGATAAATTTTGTAAATACTACCCATATATTTCTACGAACAAATAAATGCGTATTACGCCAAAAAGACGAGCTTTTATTTTGAAATGCGGAATTGCGTTACACCGGAAGTAGAAAATCTGCTTTAATGTCGGAGCAATTCAAACTGAAAGTGTACGTGCTTCTCGTTCGTATAACTGGCTTGGTAAAATATTTAACAAATATGGAAGCGCCTCTTTTTTTCCCCACGTTGCATTTCGAAAAAAAATAAATGTTTTCAATAGGCGAGGGAAAAAGTGATAAAGCTGCTCACAACGCTCGTGACGTGAACTAACCAGCAGCCGTGAACACGAACAAAGGGTTGGTGTTGTGCTTTGTTTTTGAAGCGTAACTATGTTTCAAGGCCTGACTTCTTAAACACACAGGTGCGCGTCTGATGAATAGTTTTAAACGTACGCAAGAAAGAGGTTAGTGTGGAACTTTTTAAGAACGACTGCACGCAGTGGGCTACTAGTATTGTGTAGCTCCGATTAGCTGGCGTCGCTAGTTGCGGTTAGCAGGGGCGCCTCGCGACACGCGCTCGGGACGTCGTTGCGTCACACGGCGCCGCACAAACACACAGATCTTCCCGAGAATAAGTTTGGCGCCGACCTTTGCTTAGCCGCGGCCCGGCGCACGTGTATGGATGCCGGCGGCGTTGCGGAAGCGCCAGTTCTAATTAAAATTGGTCACGTTGGAGATTTGCCTTCTCAGTGTGTCCATCATCATCATCATCATGTCCTTCGCAGGTGGTGATGGACGGCGCAGCCCTTCCCGAGGAGGACACCCCTCGCTGGAGTGTGGAGGAGGAGATGTCCAACCAGCTCATGTAATAAGGCCTGCAAACACCTCTCTCTCTCTCTCGCACTGGTGCCTTAGATTTACATTTATTCACTTAGCAGATGCTTTTTTCCAAAGCGACTTATAATAATGGATACTATGTTACTGCACACGTTCACCAAGGTGACTTACACTGCTAGATACACAACTAATGGGTCACTGATCCATGCTTCAGTGGAACACACTCTCTCTCTGTCACTCACACACTATAGTATGGGGAACCTGAACAGCATGTCTTTGGAGTGTGGGAGGAAACCAGAGCACCCGGAGGAAACCCACACAGATACGGGGAGAACATGCAAACTCCACACAGACTGAGCGGGGATCGAACCCATGTTCTCTCGCACCACCCAGGTGTTGTGAGACAGGAGCGCTACTCCTGCCTCTTCTGTGTCGGCTCTGTCCTGTTTTACAAATTCCTCTGTGGTTGTGCTTTGACTTTTAAAGGCCTCGTGTGACTAATCCAGACCTGAGGGTTCAGAACATGGCATTTCTGAGTATTTAGAAGCTGGTATTTAGGTTGAAAAGTGAACAGGTAGTCCTACTACCCTCATTCCTTACACTCCTGGTTCACCTGAAACACCTTTTTGTGGCTCTCAGTGGAAAGTGGAGGAAACCACCTTACCCCAGTAGTCTGAAAAGCGATTCGTAAAATTACTGTGATTGCGTTACTTCATTTTAGCTTTTTCTCCCAAGCAACTTCCAATGAACTCTATCTAGTGTTATCAGCCCACACATCTTATTCACCAAGGTGACTTACGCTGCTAGATACATTACTTACAATGGGTCACTCATCCATACATCAGTGGAACACACTCTGTGTCATTCACACACTATGGGGGAACCTGAACAGCATGTCTTTAGATTGTGGGAGGAAACCAGAGCACCCACACACAGGGAACTCGTGCAGTTCCCACACAGACTGAGCAGGGATCGAACTCGCATCCTCTTGCACCACTTATAACTTATAAGGCACCGTGCGGCAGCATTGCTACTTGCTGTGCTGTCATGCCATCCTGAAGTCCTGGAATTAATTTGCCTTACTTATGATGATGTGTTTTTTTTTTTTTTTTGGGGGGGGGGACTGGCACTCTTTGCTGCAACTCTATCTGAGAATCGAGAGAATTGGTTACCTGTGCATTTACTTCCTTACAATGAAACTTGTTGGGAAAGAAAATGTATTGCGTGCCTAACTTAACTGACCCCTGTGCATCTACATCCTGTAGGTCCTGGTCCCTGGAGGAGGCCAGCTGCTGGGTGGCTCCATTTGGAGACACGGGAGACCAGCTGTACGGCATGGGGCTTCCTGGGCAGGGTACCAAAACAGAGAAACAAGAGGACAAACAAGTTGAGGTATGGATCTGTAAACTGACTTGAGTTAAAGGAAGTGGACAAGGTGTTGCTGTGTATGGTTGGAAAAGTAAATGTGTATTATGAATGCTCTTTGCATTTTTTATATGTTATTGGTTAAGTACGTTATGATGCATAACTGCGCTTTGCTATAAGACAGCTGAACTCCTAGCTCGGTTCTACTCTGTGGGTCTGTGTGATCGTAGCTGACGCGCTTGTCTGTCTCCCCCAACAGACAGAGCCATGGACATTAGAGACGGCAGTCAACACTGAGGAGAACTGGGAGTCATTGATGGTACCATGCGCACCGAGTTCACGTGTTTACACACTGCATGTAGTTTTGTACTCTCAGGTGGGAAACAACCTCCACAGTGCTGTCCCAACGTCAGAGCATGAGAGCTTGTTATCTCCGTGGTCACGCAGTGGTTCTTTTCATTTGGGATGTCTTGGTGCAGTGCTTCAAAGATGACTGAAATGATCTGTGACATCGCTTTCGCTTATTTTTTGCAGAGTAGATTGCTGTGCTACGGACAATATGCAGTCTGTATGTCATAGAGAGGCGGAAAACCTGATTTGAAGCTCTTGTATAAATTAACGTCGCCTATGAAACACAGCTGCTTTGTAGTTTTTTGTATGATTAAAATCGTGAGATATACGTGCTTTTTCTCTCCTTTTATAGCTGTATAGCTCTACGGGCAGCTAGTAGCGTAGTGGTTAGAGCTGCCACCCTTGACCCTGAAGGTCACGTGTTCGAATCTCCTCTCCGACTGTAGTACCCTTGAACAAGATATTTGCCCTAAAATTGCTCCTGTAAAATTACCCTGCTGTACAAAAGGGTAACTAACTGTATGTAGATTAACATTGTAAATTGCTTTGGAGAAAAGCATCAGCTGAATAAATGTACAGTGAATGAAATTCTTAGTCACGACCACATTTTCAGAAAGTCACTTGGAAGGCAAACAAATCTCAGAGAAGGAATTGCAAAAAACGGAATGAAATGTTGCGTCGTACTTTGTGATAAACCATAATGCATGGGTATTTTGTATCCCTTCTTGCATTTGTTTGTCACCTTCAGTCTCTTCTTATGTTTGCAGAAGTCAGTGGGCGATTACAGTGCACAGCTGAGCCTGAGGTATGAGGCTTTACACAAAGAGCAGGAGGTGGAGCAAGTGAAAGATGAAAGCCAAATGAAGCTCCTGGAGCTCAAGAGGGAAGATGCCATACGGCAGCAGCAGGTCAGCAATCGGGAGACATTAAATATCTCATACAGTGGTCCAAACAACATTTCAAAGAAATGTCAGATAATTTGAATTGCTGCCCAGAGGAAGTGTTCTCTTAGAGCAGCACATATGAACCATTGCTAGTTTTATAAGCTCACCATCAGCCTGTGTGGAAATTTACATTTACATTAATTCATTTAGCAGGCGCTTTGGTCCAAAGTGACGTACATCTCGGCAAAAGTACAATTTATGCATTACATTAAGAGAAAGAGACATAGCTGACTAATTTAACAGAGTGACTAATCTGGGTAGTTGGTCGATTATTGTTGGGTTTATACATTGCATATTCACAAATTAGAGAAAGGGTCTTATGATTGAATGAAAAGGTCTCATTAAATTGGTGTCATTTGAACATAGTTGCTTGTGGTTAAGGACAGAAACTTATCATTTGAAAGGGGCCAGTTTAAGTGTCCTTCCCTTACACTCAACTGTAAGGAGCAGATTAGTAATTTGCTTTAGTTAAAAAATATAAAGTAATCCAGGCAATGGTAATGCTACAGATTTATTAGCCTGTTATTACTTGTAATTTGTTTTTAGGATTACATCAGCTTGCAGAATCCGTCTTGAGTAGCGAATTTCGTTTTGCACAGGCGCTGATTGACAAGATGGAGTCCCTACAAGTGAAGCTCAAATTGAATTGCTACAAGACCACACGCAAGAACTTCAGTGCCAAGAAGGCAGAGCTGTCTGAAGAACGGGACCGGCTAAAGGAGGACGCAAACAGGTGATGGGGTGTGACGGGACTGGGGGTCACCATGAGAAGAACAGGGACAAATGAGTGCATCCATAAGAGATCAGGGTAAAAGTAAGGTGGACGATATGGAAGAGAGAGTGCAAAGAGCGATGGAGTTAAAGGTGTGTTAACATGCGTGATAAGACCATCTGAACCGATTTCTCTGTCCTCGTGTCAGACTATCTGTGGAGCTGGAGGATGCAGACAAAAAACTGGCATCACTAGTAAAAGAGCAGACTGAGGAAAGGTAAGACTCCGCACGCAAGCCTTTGCCTTGGACGTTCCCACCACGTCGAAACGTCACGTTCGAAAGTGTGTTTTTCTGCACAGCGACACGTTACAGCGCGAGATTGCCGATTTGCACAAGGAGATGAATCGACTGCAAAAAGGGTATGAGGAGGCCAGCCAAGCCGCTCTAAAGGATGAGGTAAGGGCTCTGTCTGCTTGCCTGCTTGTAAACTGGCCTGACTCAGTGGTTCATTGAATTAACGGCAGGTTTAAAAACTTAACTAAAAGCATTGCCTGAGGACTTACTGTAATTTGTACTCTTCAATAAATATTAAGAATTTAAGATGTCTTTTTTTACCTTGTAAAATGCAATAAAAAAAATGACTTCATGGTTTGTTACTGAGGGATTACGCTAAATATGGGACAAGTTATTTCATTGTGTTAGTGAATCACGTTGGAATTTAATATCCGTTAATTGTTTGCTCATGTTTTCTTGACACAAATGTACATGGCAGAGTTTTACAATGTCTTCACTGAAAAGGGTGTTCCTCCAAAAGACTGAAAAATTGTAGTCATGAGCTACTGCATTCAGTTCTGCATGATTTTTGTGTTGTGCGGTTTGTCCCGTGAACAGCTCAGGACAGGAGGTCACTCAAAGCAGGGCGGCGATCTCCTGGGTTAAATCAAGAGTCGGGGAAAAAATCATGAGAATATTGAGGGGGAAATGCTTAATAGATTTTAAGTTTTTCTATAGGTCTGTTAATATTAATATGAAAGTCCTGCATGTTCAAGTGTGTGTTTCAGCACATGGGGATGTGCACCTACAGTATTTCAGAAACATAGAAACCATATTTGAAGAAACTGCTGTGATCTATTACCTTGATCAATTGTACATTCTTTGTAGAGTATACCAAAGCATTCTAATTATATTTTAGCCAATTTTAAGTGAGCTACTTATGTGTGGAATGTGAACTGATGGTTTTTTTTTTTTTTTTTTTTGTTTAGATATCTGCTGTGGAGATGCAGCGTGAAGCAAGTATCTCTCAAGTGGAGGAGTGGCTAGCAAGTGCCCAGCGATACCTCGATATGCTCCGGAGGTATGGTGCCTGTCGCTGCCCGTCAGCTCCTTCTTTCGCGTGTCTCTCTCGGTTCTGTTCGATTCATCTTTGTGTTTGGTTTGGATGTTATCACTGTAAAACAGGCCCCTTCAATTGGCAGTCCAAGGCCCAAGTCCAGTCTCTGATTATATTTACATTTGTTCATTTAGCTGATGCTTTTCTCCAAAGTGACTTAGTGTTATGATTATAATTATTAGTTACAATCTTTTACAAAGATTTACTCATTTTTACAGCTGGGTAAGGCTACTGGACCAATTTAGCATAGGTACCTTACTCAAAGGTACTACAGGCAGAGGTGGGGATCGAACCTACGACCTTTGGATCCAGAGGCAGCAACTCTAACCACTACGCTACCAGCTGTCCCCAGAATAATTTTTATCCGACTCTCTTTTTCTGATTTTGAATATTAAAAATGAAATGCATTTTTCTCTGCAAAAAAAGCTGTTTCTGGCCAGAAATGTAACGACTCCAAATTCTTCAAATAGGGAACTGCTCTTCTTCTTTGCCCCAGCCCTTGTTGTCCAATCCTGGTTGGTTGCTTCTGACACCCGCCCTCCGAAGCTTGACAAAGTCTCAAGGTTCCGCACTATTCTAGGTATCTCCTTCTCTTGAAGAGAAAAGTCGACGGTGAAAATAGACACTTTAGTAATGACCGGACTGAGAAATATCGATTTATAAATACTGTAAGGTAGTTCTGCTTGCTTTGATGTATATGTGCGAATCAAGGTTTTCGCATATGACTGGCATTAAAATGGACATTTGGAGTGCTGCCCCCTCTGCAGAAGTGTCTGGGGGTGTTGGTCTACATGGTATAAACCATAACTTTACAGCTCTTGCTAAGTAAGTTCAGTTTTAGTCATTAGAAGACAAATAGAGCACTGGTTGGTAGTTGTGCACCTTACATAAACATAGATTAGAAGGAAAAAAAAAATAGGGTAAAGTAAGATTGCATAACAAAACGACCCTGTGTTCCTGTGGATGTCTTCTGTTCTCTTAAAATGAAATCTAACAAATTTGATTATAAAAAATGTAACGGAAAAACGTATCAAGAGCAAGACAGTCCATCCCATTGCTACACACTTAAAGGGCATCCCTCAGTACATTTTTTTTTTCTTTTTTTGCATGGATTTTGTGAATGTAATTCATATTAATTCAAATGTCAGTATTAATGGTAATAAACACCTTTTAATACACAGTATTATATTTAGTGTTGTTTTTCGTGTTCACATATAAGTGTTGAGGTCTGAGAAATTATTATTTTTTTTTTTTTTTTTATTTAAGAGAGGTTTGGCCCTCCATCATTTACATGATTTGGCCCTCATGAGATCCCTGCTCCAAATACTAAAGGTTCACTACATAGACCTGTGAAAAGAATATTGGCTGCCTTCTTCTGTATAGCATCTTTGTAATTTTCACTTTTCAAATTGGTTTTTAGATCGAGTCACTGCTGATTATCGATTTATGCAAAGAACTAAGCAGACAAGATTAAGAGAATGGGGGGAAGAAATAAAGGAAGTTTTAGATTTATACCTATATATATATATATATATATATATATATATATATATATATATATATATAAGGAAAATACAGGCCTTTAATGTTTTGCTAGCTTTACTATACCAGAATGATATAAATGTATTTAAATTGTTTCCTTCTACTTTTTCTGGCATTTGCCTTTAACAGGTCAGACGCCTCCCACCAGAACATGCAGCGCAGGCTGGAATGGGAAAAAAAAGTAGCAGCTGCCCGCAGCAGCCTGGGGAACTTGCAGGTAAGGTGGAGGAAAGTGGAGCGGGAAACTTTGTAAGTGGTCACTGCCTCCATCTGTGTTTCTAAGCATCGTGCCTTTGCCTTTTTTCCTTTCTCAGCGCAGTTTCAATGAGCAGCTGCAGTTCCTCCGCCAAGGTGAGCAGCTGGACAGCCTTGTCCCTGTCACGCTGCCCTCTCTTCCCCACATCCCCTCGGTTAGTAAGCCTGTCTCAATATGTTCGCACATCTTTGCATACAGGTTGAATGACTCTGGATCATTTTTGTCAGTTTCTTTTTTGAGCAGTGGGTTTGCAGAATATCCATTGTATCAGAGATAAGGCCATGCCTTTAAAAAGGAAGCACAGTTTTAAAAAAAAAAAAAAAAAAAAAAAAATGTGTCTAGGGTTTCCCATCATGAAAAGTTGTTTCATAATTATTGTATCTGAAAATATCACTTATAGACCTGTCTGTTAGTTTACACCGGCTATAAATTGCAGTGACATTGTTAGGTAACTGTTGCCTTTCCCTGTGACTGACGGTTCATGAAGAACAATTCATTCTCTTCTAGCTTGAATTTCAGATGGGCCTTCCTGCTTCATTTGCACCAATGCACATGCCTCCCGTCTTCATTCCTTCCCCTGCGATTGTACTTCAGCCTCATTTCCCATCAGCCGCCACCAATTCCAGTCACGCTAGATCAAACTCCAAATCTGGAACTCCGGCCCATCAGCCTGTAGCCTCAACAGTCCCTCACACCACCCTTTTAAACAAATTAAACACCCCTTCAAGACCCCTGTCCCCTGCCAAGCCTGCTCCCGTTGCACAGCCTGCTTCGGCTCCCGCCGACACTGCACAGCCTGCCGGTTTACTCGACAAACTGTTGGAGAAGCTGGGGGCCCGATTCCCACATTGCAGCAGGTACTGCCTATCCTGTCCTTATAGTATAAAGGCGAAGATTGATATGTGTGCCTCAATTTACTCAAGCCAATCATATTTGAATTTTAATTTAAACGGGGGAAAAAAACATGGTTAAGGTTTCAGTCTGGAGTCTATTCTTTGAAATAAAAGGTGTTTCTATCTGTATACATGTTTCCTTTCATGGTAGCGGTTCAGGTTACTTTTGCATAAGTCCTGCACGCTTACAGGGCACTCCTCTCTCTTTAGGAACCAGCTCATGTCTGCGTTACAGCAAATCAAATCAGCTCGGGGCACCATGGCAGGCCTCTCCATTGAGGATCTCACCCAGCAGGTAGCACAGAGACTGGCCCAGACAGAGAAACCGGTGAGAAACACACACACACGCGTGCACACCTCTGCATATGCATGTGCATTCACTACAGAGCAATAGTACCACCACTCCCAGATAGCAAGGAGATAAGTTCTCACAGCTGCCTACACCTGGAAGTTATTACAGTTGTTATAAGAGTCAACAAAACCACATTTGTTTTTGAGCCCAGAGGTTTGTTTTGGTTAAGCTGAAGTAACCTGAGCAAGAAAGGGAATCGGAATTAGCGGTGTTTCTCGTCTCGCTTATTCTCAGGCTTTAGGTCCAATTGGGCCTCTTCAGCATGCCCAGCGGCCCACGCGTCCTACACAAGGATCTGCTGCAGCCCATGTCTTTGACATTAGGACCTCACAGGTATGATATCCTGCGCGGAGTTTATACTGTTTTGTGACTGACTGTTGTTGGTGTGTCCTGATGGCGCGGTGTCTTGCTTTCACGTGTTTCTGACACGTGTTTAAGAAGGTCTGTCTTTCTGCTCCAGAACGTGACTTCCAACAGTCGCAAATTGTGCCTGATGTGCCAGAACCAGGTGGAGGCTGGAACCCAGCACAATATGAGCTGCTCCCACATCGTGCACAAGGAGGTAGGAACACCAGTGGTACTACGGTATTACTGGTCCGACACATTAACAGCAACTTGGGTAGCTGTTGCTTTCACAAGGAGCTCTCTTGATGCTGCGTTCTACCAGAGTAAAAGTGTCACGTGGATTTTAGCTACTAATTACATTTGATTGAAACAATGTTCTTATATTTTCCTGGCATGGTTTTTTTTTATTTTTTTTTTATACATGTTAATGACAAGCTGTTCTAGGTAAATTGAATTTCCAATTCTAAAAGTATGGGAACTTCCTTTATGCTTGTGTTGTTGTCATGACTCACTCACACATTTTGAACTTTTTTCTGTTAAAATTACAATCTTCAGTTAATTTTATTTGCATTTTCTGTTTGTGGCAAGTCTCGGTGAACGAAAAGTGGTTGATGGAAACCATGCACATTCTTGGATGCTGAACAAAGTATTTTCTAGAATATAGGAATTCCCTGGTGTTCGGAACAGGGCGTATTCATTATTAAAGTGTGCCACATTCCTGTATGCGTCAAAGGCCTGCCTCCTACAGCTTTGAGGGAGTATGTGCCGAGTTTAAAACAAGAAAACAGTGGAACGCTACATTCATAGGTTATGTATGAAATGATGTACGTCATGGGAAGTATTGGTGTAGGCAGTATTAAATTTGTATTTCTCTCTATCTCTGTCCACAGATGAGCTAAATTTTTCCAAAGATTAATGCTGAATGTCCTTTTCGTGTGGCATTTAAGTTCAGTGACCTTAGTCATCACATCGCATCGTCTGAACCGCTTGTCCTATACGGGATCGCGGGGAGCCGGGGCCTAACCCGGCAACACAGGGCATGAGGCTGGAGGGGACACACCCAGGACGGAACGCCAGTCCATCGCAAGGCACCCTAAGCGGGACACGAACCCGAGACCCACCGGAGAGCAGGACGAGGGCCAAGCCTAAGCCACTGCGCCCCCTGACCTTAGTCATGTCTTCAGTTAATTCTAAGGTGTATACAGTGTTGTTTATATACTACAAACTTTTTTCTTTTAAGTTTATTTATAAAGATCTAGTTTGGTTTTGGGGGGTCATGGTGGCACAGTGCGTTTGGCCGGTTCCCACTGTGTGGCGGGTCGGGTTTGAGCCCTGCTTTGAGGTGCCTTGTGACGGACTGGCATCCCGTCCTGAGTGTCCCCCATGTCCCCGTTCGGCCTTGCGCCCTGCGATGCTGGGTTAGGCTCCGGCTCGCCGCGACCCCATTCGAGACAAGCTTGTGGTTGACGGTTGGTTGGTTGGTAGTTTGGTTTTCCGTAATTTAAGAAAATATATTGAGAACCTTGTAATGTGTTTAGAAGAGCATGTTTAAAAAGGCTGACTTATTTGACAGATGAATTATGCCATTCATTCTGAAAGTTTTAAAAAAAAAACCGGACTCTATCTTTTGCTGGAATACTTGGTGGAATCTTGTGACACCTCCAACACTGTCATGTAATGGAATGTCACTACGCAATTTTCCATTAAAACAGAAACTGGGGGATTTGCCAAACAATCTTTTGGACAGAAAGTTCCAGGAAAAAAAAAGTAGAGTTTTGCTGAAAGTACCCAGAAATACAAATAATCATTTAGGTGAGCAGTGGGGTTTCCCCTGATGTTACAAGAAGTAGCTGCAGGAAATTCCCACGCGCCACAGGTAATTTGACATTAAATCATAATTTGCATTTCTGCCATTACTTTTTTTTTTTTTTCCAGTGTATCAGCTTGTGGCTGCAGTCCAGCAAGAACAACTCCTGTCCCTTCTGTCCATCCAAGTGACCAAATTCCAGGAAGAAGTTTGGAGGTTTGAGGAAAATCTCTGAACGAATCTGTAACAAGACGAATGTGTTTTTGTCTTTTCTTCTCTTTTGGCCACCTGCTCATTTTCAAAATTGTGTAATGGCAGATCATTTGATGAATTGATACAGAAATGTTGTCCAATTTCAGTTCTTTAAATTAGGGGTGGACTCTTTAACCCAATACGCTTTAATGCTGTATTATAGACTTATTTAACATAATTTGTCACTTTTTTCTTATTTGAAATTCAAGTAAAGTACTGCTTTCATTAATTTTGATCAGCCATGTTTGAATGTCTTCAAGTGTCAGTAGGAATAAATTTCAAAGAAATTTACTTGAGACCTCTGAAGTTTTTTACATTTGCTTTAACAGTGCAGTGGTTCTTAGAATTTCTTATGGATAAATGATGTAAAACCATGTTTTATTTCTGAATCCATTTTTAGTGATGTCAGTTATCAGTTTGCACAGTTTCATAAAGCTAATAGAACATCATTGGGTCTTTAACAGACTCCCAGTAGGTTGTTGTAGGGTTGATTTTAATATTAATGCAGCTCAGATGTTTCAGTGACCCTACACAGTTACTTAGCCAAGTTTATACAAATATTAGATGTTACCTCGATTTTGGTTGGAAAGCACCTATGACTAGAGTTGATTTTCACTGTCAGTGAATGCACCACATTCAAGGGGCTTAATTTTTTTAATTTTTTTTTTTAACCCAAGAATTAAAAGTAATTTAGGGGCTTCTTTCTAGTTGTCCTCCTGAAACAGACAGATGCATTGCTAAAAAGACACTTGATCACTGACAGGGTTTCACTTTTCATAGCTCTGTGGCTTTGGCAGTATTGCAGCTGTACTCTTGGCCTCTTTGCTGACAGCTGTCTTCTCTCAGTTTAATACGACATCCCGAGTTTGGCTACGTTTGGGTTGTACTTTAATTTCTGCTAGGAAAGTTCAAAGCTTTGCTGCCAATTTTTAACTGTTTCTTTGTCACGTATGACTTCATTAATGTTTTATTATAATGGCAAAGTACGACTGGGGCTCAGTGTATGCTGTTTAATAAATGCATGCACCATTCTTCATCCTGTTATTGATCACCAATATTCAAACTCAAGAGACAAACTGTAAGCACTGTGGAAATGAGGTGAATTATTCTGGTGCCACATTTTGAATTTGTTTTAATTTCTTCTGATATTTACACAGAAGCTACTCCGAGTGGCACGGGGACATTTGCATTAGCTGTTATTGACTGTGACGTAGTGGTTACTGTTATGACTTTTTTCACCTTTTTGTCTTGTATTTTAAAGGTAGTCATTGACTATTGACTTACTGACCACAAGAATGTTACACACTGATTAATTTTTAATGGGGCCAATTTTATTTAATTTGATTACTTTGTACAACCAAAAGAGAAATTCAAATTAAGGTGATTTCATAATGTCAGGTGTGCCTGACTTTTGATCCCAGGATGTTACCAACTATACAAGAAACAGAAAAATAACAATGGAAAAAGGGAAAAGAACCAAAAGGGGGAAACAAGGGAGCAGAATTAAGAGTCTCTATAAAGATTACTTTGGTTTTGTCAACATGCTTGATAGTTCAGTTAATTTGAAATATAGAAAAGGTGTAGCTCCCTTTACTTCTGAGAAGGAATCATGCTATCAATGGCCTCTCCCTTTTCCAGCTTTTTCTCCATTTCAACCATGAGCTTCACACCATCAACCACCAGCTGGACCTGCTCCACTTCGGAGGAGCCCAGACGGTCAGCATTGGAGATGTCAAAAACACCACCCACTGATGCAGTGTCCACACCACCTGGTGAAAACAGCACAAGGAGATCTGTTCACTACCTGAATTCTCTAATGCCTTTTCACTTGCCCTCTTGTGAATGAGGTATAAGAGGGGAAAAAAAGTGTGAGAAAGTTCAAATTCTTTCCTAAGCAAAAATTTAAAGGACAGGAAAATGTACCTGTGCCGCGCTTCTGCAGACGCAGCCTGGTGAGAATCTCCTCGAACTTGGGATGGGTGCTCAGCTTGGGCAGCTTGACGTGCACACCGCCACGGAGGCCAGTGCCCAAATTGGAGGGGCAAGTCAGAATGAAGCCAAGATGCTCGTTCCACATGAAACCGTGGTTGTGTTTCTTGAAGATCTCCTCAATCTGACAGATATAGCGAGAGGAAACGCATGAGCAGCTACTGTATAATCCTGCATTTCAATGATTTCCCTCATTTGCAAAACTGGATTATACGTATCACGTCACTTTAAACGTGAAAAAAAAAGTGTTGAATATAAATGTAGAAAAAAATTGTGTATGATCAGTTTTAAGTGCTGAAGTTGTAATTCTTGTTTGCGGTGGCACAGTGAATAGTGCTGCTGTCTAGCACCGGGGTGGTGGAAGAGGACGTGGGTTCGATCCCCACTCTGTATGAAGTTTGCATATTCTCCCTGTGTCTGTGTGGGTTTCCTCCAGGTGCTCTGGTTTCCTCCCACAATCTAAAGACATGCTATTCAGGTTCCCCCATAGTGTGTGAGTGACAAGAGTGTGTTTCACTGATGTATGGATGAGTGACCCATTGTAAGTAGTGTATCTAGCAGTGTAAGTCACCTTGGGGAATAAGGTGTGTGGGCCGATGACTCAGTGAACACTATGTAGTGTTGTTTTGGAGAAAAGTATCTGCCAAATGAAGTAATGTAAATAGGGGCCCTGTCACTGTATACTTGTGAAAGGACTTCAGCATAAATTTTCACAACAGAGTGTATGTCACGTTGTGCGCCGTGAACCACTTGTTACACTTCAGCACGTTTTACCCTTTAAAGCTGTCTTGAATAAAAGCAATTATCAGAAGTAACGATTCACACCTTCTTCAGACCAAGACAGAATCGCCTGAAGACTTCCCTCATGTTGCCACCCTGCTGCATGGAGATGACACGCAGATGATCCTCTTCATTCACCCAGACAAGGAAAGTCTTCTCATCATTGTGCCTTGGTTTAAAAAAAAAAAAAAAAAAAAAAAAAAACTGAATCATAAATTATGTTATCGGATGAATAACTGTCAACAGGTTTTGACATGATGGAAACTACAGAAGTTGTCACATTTTACTAATGTTATAAAACTAGAATAAAAATGAAAATACAAGGGTGAGTCAGAAACGTGACTGCAATATAAAAAGAAGAATTTGCAATAGCATTAATGTGGATATTTTTTTGGCTTAGCCTCATTCAAGAAGCGTCTGAAAATTCCCCTTTTCTGGATTCACTTCATTCCGTGATCTCTCAAGCTCATGTATGGTGTAAATGTTCATACACCGTAACTTTATGATCATGCCCAAATAAGCCTTTACACAGCCGCTACTCCAGTATTATATGTAAATGTTTCTGTACCTTTTTATTTAAATAAAAAAAAAAAAATTGTAGGAAGGTGATCAGGATTCGTCTGTTCTGAGTTTTATGCACCTTCTCAAGCGATGAACATTGGTGCACAAAATAGAAAGAAAAGTTTACTTAATCACACGTCTGCAACTATGTCTCTTTCTCCCAATGTAACGCGCAAATTGTATTTTCTCCGAGATGTACGTCGCTTTGGAGGAAACGCGTCCGCCAAATGAATAAATTGTTAGTAAATGTCGATCAAACGTATGGTAATAAAACTGGAATTCACATGATTTTGGTAGCGTTTATGCCAAAAAATAAACATAAAAAGCCTTACTATTGATGTGCAATAGTGGGTGCAGTGGCAAACATGCCACCATCAGTCTTACCAAATGCCTCTTGCATCAGGCCAGTCGCGAGCCATGCCGGCGGCTAGAAGAAGGGGCGAGACTGGTTTGTCAAAGAGGAAGTGGTCAGCAATCAGCTGCTCCTGCTCCTGGTCAGTCATGTCCTTCAGGGGATAGTATTTGCCCTTGAACTCTCCGCCCAGGCTGTTCAGAGCTGGAAGAATGAAAAAATGATGGAATGAACAATTGTCGGGAAATGGCACGCAGCAGAAACGAAAGATGAGGGCTTTCTCATGTGCTCAAACGAAGCTTTTGCTTAAAAAAAAAAAAAAAAAGTTTGTTTTGCAATGGGCTGATGTTCATTCCCGATCTTGGTACTCTTTCGTTCTACTGAAGCGCTTTGGCAGTCGATTGAATAAACGTAATTACGAAATCAATGGTCTTCCTCGGGCCTGAAATTAAGTGCTGTAAAGTCTCAACACATTGCAACTCTTCCGAAGCCAAAGGACCACCTGTGAGCTGCGCTGTGAGCGACGCAGAGACACGTGAAAAGATCCCATCCCTGCTTTACCGCAGCTGAAGTTGCTCGTTTGACTTCTACTTACCTTCGATAGACAGCTTCTCAATGGCTCTGCGCTCACCGCGGCTGTTATGGGGGGGCAGGGAGTATCCCTTGATGCTGCGTCCGGTACGCACGCGACTGCTCACAACATAGTTAGGGTCAAGGTCATCACCGCCCTGCACGCAGACACGGCACACATCCATTAAAAAAAAAAATGTTCAGTAAAAGTTTTGGTAATTTTTCAAAATCACATTTAGAAAGAGAAAAAAAAAAAAAAAAAATATCGAAAGGTTCTTCCTGAAAATGTTCGTATTTGTAAATGGTGGCACAGCAGACGGGGCTGTTGCACCACAGTTTCTGTGCTGTGGGTTTGGACGTTGGGCTCAAACCCAGCTCAGCCTATGCAGAATTTGTATGGTCTTCTTGTGTGTGGCATCGCACGGTGTCACAGCGAGTAGCGCTGCTGTCTCACAGCGCCCGAGTGGTGCAAGAGAACGTGGGTTGGATCCCTGCTCAGTGTGTGTGTGTGGAGTTTGCATGGGAGACACACCCAGGACAGGACGCTAGTCCATCACAAGGCACCCCAAGCGGGACTCGAACCCCAGACCCACCGGAGAGCAGGACTCGGTCAAACCCGCTGTGTCACCGCACTCCCCAAGGAGTGCTAAATAAATAAGTGTAAATGTAATAAATGTGGGGGTGCGGTGGCGCAGTGGTCCAAAGTGTAGTTAATGCACTCAACAGGACCGCGACTAAAGCCCACAATACAACAAGCACAACAAGCTCTTGTTGATGTAAACATCTCTGAAACGTGATGTAAAAGGCATACCTTCAGGTTCTCATGGTTCAGGTCAGTCCTGTGCTTGTCTGTGGCCTTGTAGCCACCATGACGGTCAGAAATGACAGGATCTAAAAGGTCCTTGAAAACGTCATAGGACTCCTCATCGCCAGCAACACAGCCCACGGTCATGATGAAGGGGTGACCTGCAAAGAGAGCGAATACGATGAGTCAGTGCTTGTTAATCACACCTTCATTTATAATACTCATATAAGTAGTAACACTAAGTGATTCCAAACATTTCACCAAACTTGCATTAAACAAGATCTAACAAGTGTTTCATGTCAAGTCATTAATTGTGCGGGAGCCTGTGTGAAGGGTTTGAGATGAGCTGAGGAATTCTTCAGTTCAGTATAATTATTATGAAGCCTTGTAAATGCAGTTATTTCCCAAATGAACAGGCAATTGCTGGGAGTTGACTGGAAAAAAGCGAAATATTTGTGGACGATGTGTTGACGCTTACGGTAATTGCCGGACTCACCTGGGTTGTCCACTCCGGTCTGAATGACATCATCCAGAGTGTAACCAGTGGGAGTCTGCTTGTCCCTCAGTTTGGCATATATTTCTTTAGTCAACGCCTTGGCCATGTGGTTGTTGTGCTGGGAAAGGTCGGGGAACTCATCATCCAACGAATAGTTCAGCTTGAAGTTGTTGTGAGTGTTTCCAAAAGGCATGGTTGCGTTTCTAAGAGTCTGCAAAAAAAAAAAAAAAGATTCACAAAATGGGAAGACATTATAAAAATCATGCTACAAGTTGAGCAAGTCACAACTTTACTCCATGCATCTGTCATACACGACGTCAAAAATATTGTTGCAGTGCCATTGTGAAAAAGGTCACTTGTTGAATTTGAGTTCAACTGACAGCGTCTCTATTTACACGCTCTTATCATGCCTTGGCGGCATAGCCGGCAGGTACATCACAGCTGCCTCGTGGGTTCAAATCCCGGCCTGTCGGCGCAGAAATACCGTGTTTCCCCACAGTTGTCCGGGATTCCTCCCATGGTCGAAAGACACGCATTTAAGATGCGTCTAAATTTTCTGTAGTGTGAGCATGTGTGTGACAGCCCTGAGACTGAGACGAATCCCACCCGGGATGTGTCCTGCCTCGTGCCCTATGCTTCCACGACAGCCTTCAGACCACCCTGACCCTCACCGGATCATCACACCTTCTTTTTGGCAATTAGGAACAAAAGGATGGCGAGAAAAAACAACCGATGGTGCCGTTTAGTTCATTTTATTTAGATTGGCTAGGCGGCGGCGATAACCACTCCTCACAATGGTTGAATGCTGATGAAGCAAACCACTTAAAAGGATTAAATTACTCCTGCACAACATACCACAGGTCATGTGTCAAGGAAAACCTGTTATCTTACACTCGACTGACTGCCTTCATAAAATAACTCATGTTTCGCCTATAAATAGACAGACTCCATGCTCTGAGCAGCAGAAGATATTTTTAAGCTCATCCCGACCCCCCTTCATACAATCTCAGTCCCTTATTGGACACGATGAGAAGTGTATTGCTCCGTTCTGTCCGCTTCGAAAAGTCTCATTCTTAGTACTTGTCTGAATAATAACAAAGAAAAAAAAAAAAAAAAAAAAAAAAAAAAAAAACACACAACATGTCCACGTTGCTTTCATGGAATATATATTAAAAGTGCTGTGTTACTTGTTTCTGGTTAAATTCAGTTGCCTTTTTTAATATAAAAGCTGCAGTTTTCAGTAATTGCACAAGGCACGGTGCCCAAAGTCAGTCAGCGAAGGGCCTGTTTGCTGGATTTTACCTTAACCGCTACATTTTATTAGCAGCCCACATTAGTGCAGCCACTTCCTAGAATATTTGAATGATCAGGGTTCTTTTTATCAATTACAGTAGAAGAAAATCAAGATCATGTTTTTGTGCAAATCTTCCTGAAGAGGTACAGATGTGACCAAGAGTGAAATATGCAGTCAAAGAATAAACAGAAGGGATTAATGGCCACTCACCTAAGACAGCAACTTTGGCTAAAGTGAAAATCCAGCATGCGTGTGACCTGAGTCAGACAATGCTTGTTCAGTGGGTTATTACAATATTCTTGATGAAAAACTGAATTACACTTGGTAACAGAGGTATCTCTCCATTAGGCAAACTCGGATATCGTGCAGTTGTCAAAACTCACTATACTTGCAAACACAAATTTATGAGCATAGTAAAAATTAATTTCCAGTAACTATGTCCATAAGTAGACATATTTTAGACATACCACGCAAGACACCTATGCTACTAAATGAAATGTACATATTTTTGTTCTATTTTTCATATGAACATTTTCTGCAGACCTACCATTTCTTAAATGTGTGTCATATACAATTAAATTACCATTCTTTCACATACAAGCTCCCATGGTAGAAATCTAACATATGAGAACACATTAGGGCATATATAATGAAAATAGTCACTAGAATTTTTGCTGTTGTTAAAGAACCCTTCTTCCTCAGGTAAACTTGAATTGCCAGTAGTGTACAAGCCAAAAGCCTCACATAGCACATTAATTCAATAATTCAATAATTTCAAACATTTCCTGCTCCAAAGGATTTCCAGACCAGTATCTGTCACTGACACATCTGCTTGTGAATTTGCTCTTTGTTTCCTCCTCCCAGCCTGACTTTGAGAACAACTGGCAGCTTCATTCTACAGCTGTTACTCTCTTTTTCCCTCTGCAGAACTCGACACGCCGTCCCTAATGCAGGAAATATAACTTTCTCTGCCCACCATGCACGTATTGTACGATATATCATTAATCTGAACATATTCCCAGAAAAAAATCATCTATCGTGAGGCTGTAAAGTTGGCAATCAAATTATAAATTGAAATCACACTAGAACCAAAAACACAAAGATCTTTTAATTCCATAAACCCTACGGTATGACACTAAATGTTTGCCTACGACAAGTCTAACTAAAGCAGTTTTTCCAGGCATTTCCGGAAATAAAATTTCTGGAGGTCCTTTCTCCAGCTTTTACGACAGATTTATTAGAGTGTTTTAAGAGACGTCCAGTATACCTGCACAAGAGAATAGCGGTAACAGTCCTTGGGATCAGATCCTGTTCACCAAAACCAAAGTAGGGGTTGCCCAACTTTGAAGGTTGCAAACCATGCTTTATATACCTGGTAGCTCCTCACTCATTGGTCAGGTCGTTGTCCGCATGCTCACTTCTCATTGGCTGCCGTATGTCTCTAATGCCCAGTTTAGTTTTTGAAAGGCCGGCGACTTACATCACGGTCACCCAAGATGGGACAACTGCTTTCCTCCTCTTCTCAGGACCCTTCCCATATGTAGATGGGAGGGACAGGGGAGGGTTAGTAGAACAGAGTGACACAAGTGGAAGAAAAGCTGAGCCAAGCTTTTACAGAACCTGCCTGGGATTTTATTAATGTCTGTGCCAGCCTGAAGTTTTAGGACATTGTTGCTATTTCCTGTGTTAATGGTGTTGACCCTTATCTGAAGCAGTTGGTCTTCATTGCTGTGTTCATTTTCCTCTATATTTCTGCACGTTAATATTGAAAAGTGCCCTCCATTTTGGCAGCCACACAAATTTTTCCTTGGCACAGAGTACAGAATCAAGTGATTCTGGCTGGGAAGTGATTCAGAGCTTTGGAAGTAAAGTTGCTGCAGCCTGTCCCTAAGAGACACAGTTGCTGAGAACTTGCTGATGGAGGTTAATTAACTCCTTCAGTTGCCAACATTGTAAATATTACAAATATGCAGAATGCTGAGTGTGACTGTTTTAAAGCTGCCTGTTCTTTCTATTGCATATCTACAGTATTCGGACCAGAGCCTCATTCCCTACTTTTCCTTGGAGAAGCCATCTGTGAAGTGATTTGCACCGTTAGACTGTAGAAGCTTCAGCCTTTAATGGTACCTCGCAGAACTGAGCTTCAATATCTGACCAACTTCTGTTAATTACAAATGCAAACGATAGTTGAACATGGGCTTGGATTCGGTTCGGTTCATAAATCGCATCTAGTGTGTAAATTATATCTGAAAATATGACATTGCCATTACAAAATATGTCAGTATTTAATGCAGCATCAGTTAAAGCCAACTTTTAATGCCAAATATAAAACTAGAATACAAAAGTGCATCTCAATGTTATAACTCAAACTCCCAAACAACTCCCGCTTTCTAAATATGTGAATTATACTCCGAGAAATGATACCCGAAAACCGTAAACCTTGCCTCTTAGTGTCATATATCCTGCTAGTAAGCTCTGACCACACCTCCTCCAGCTAACCTTCTTGTCCTCAACACCATTGTGCAAAGACAAGGTGTTTAAAGCACTAGTTTAAAATATGACATGTCAGGGATGTGGATCGTGGAAGCCAGCCGAGCGTCTGAAAGGAGAGACGGCGAACAAGCAGTTGTTACCACAGCTAATGTGTTTTTAAGGCTGCGACGTGCCAGTTTTCATGGGAGCTGTTCATTACGAAAGACTGCTCCGAGGATCCTGCGGAGAACCTACGCGAGCTACAAACCAAATCTGTAACATCCTCATATGCGCAAACACGTCCACAATTCGCAGAATAATTGCATATTATTAGCAGGTGCTGAGCTGACACAAAGCGTCCTGTATAACAACACTATATTACGCTTTGCAGTTTACACACAAAGGGAAATGTAGAATAAAGAAAGCTAAAGAGATGGATGGAGCGCACCGTTTAAGTCCACAGGAGAGGCGAGAACAATCGCTGGGGGATGGGAGGTGCAGAATGTCTGGGTGTATAGTGCATCGGTACTGTCTTTGCAATTTGTCACAGTGCCCTTGTACTAAATCGACACCCAGTGTCCAGTTTCACAGCTGTCCTCTACTCATCCAACCCTGACATGACTTACCAAATTAGTATTTGCACTGGCTCGTGCAAATCTTCTGCCGCAGCCCCCACCCTTGGCCAAGACAGCCTGTACTCAAACATTCTCGCTGTTGCCTTGGCTGCACATTATGACACACAGCTAAAAGATTAACAAAAAAACCGTGCTACTAAAAATTTTGTTTCTAAATTGTTAAATCTTGTCTAAGCTAATGGTAAACATTTAAATTACCATAATATGTCCCCTGTGAGACATTTTAAAGGTAGCTCTATGCATTAAGCTGCTGTATTAGTCAATTGATTTAAATTTAAAATAAGGCATTTTAGCTTTCAGTTAAAAATATTAATAAAATCAGTGTAAAAATGAAGGTAATTTATAGAAAACTAAATACAATGCCTTTTGACCATTTTAAGTTATCTACATTAAACACAATATACAAAGCAGTGCAATATGAAGGACAGGTTTTAAAAGGTCACAGTTTTACAATTAGACACCGCTTTGTCAAGTGGATTGATGTTGTTTGGATCGTTATACCTTGACGCCTCCCAAGTAACAGAATAAAATGGCCCAATAAAAGTACCATGAAAAGGTATAGATTTCACATGGTTAATGTACAGCATTTGACCTCCACAATAGCATATGTTCTACTTTTCTGGCACTAAAGCATTATTGTTTCAAGGTTCCTGGAAAGTCCCAACAAAAAGTTCATTATAATAAATATAGATTTAAAAAGTTGACTTTAATAGTATGTGCACTGAACCACATAACATTTAACCTCAGACTTATATGTTACAGAACAAGAACACATTTTATTTAGAGAACATGTGCAATATGTGTGTGTAGGCATGACAGGTGTAAAATTTTTGGAGAGCACAAGCGTAGCTCCCCCTTCGAGATGCACAATTTTTCTTGCATGCACAGGATGTTGTATGATGAGAAATCCATAAGATATCTTACCCTATGCAAGAATTCGATTTTTTTTTCCGTCACATTACAGACAATTGCAAGGCAACCCATTGCACAAATTTTGAAAAGCTGGATAATTATATACGCAATGAAGGAACTGTTGAAAAAGAATTGAAATGAATACAATGTAACACAGTATTAAATAGTTGTGTTTCAATAAACACGTACCAGACCAGTGTCATGGCCTGTGCTTTTCTCTCTCAAAGACAGTCCTCAAGAGACTAGGAGTTCCCGTAATACACACACGCACTTTCAGAACCCCTTGTCCCATACGGGGTCACGGAGCCTACCCGGCAACACAGGGCGGAAGGCCAGAGGGGGAGGGGACACACCCAGGACGGGACGCCAGTCCGCCGCAAGGCACCCCAAGCGGGACTCGAACCCCAGACCCACCGGAGAGCAGGACTGTGGTCCAACCCACTGCGCCACCGCACCCCCATTCCCGTAATAAAGTAGTTATATTATTTTAGACAAACTGTATGAACATAAAAATCTGAGCTTTTAAAACTTATTTTATCTTATTTTATTGACTGTTTCATCCATCTCGCAGCACCTCACAGAGTCCCACTTCTTGCTAGTTATAGTACCCTTTGAACAAGGTGCAGTAAAACACACATTACGATTAATTGGTCAGATACCGAAAGTGACCCGTGATAAAATAATAATCCCTAATATTATTGGTAATAATTGTGAACTCGTCTAATTAGCACAACAGCGGCAGAAATGTAATGGAGCAACTGTAGTTACGTAAGACTTAACCCTTTAGTATATGTTAGCCACCTGTGCTCACTCATGTAAGAAGAGTATGTTTGTAATCTGGAAGGCTTAAAATACATTCTGCCATTTGAAACATGACTCTAGCAGCTAATGTGGAGTTCAGCATGAGCACGTATTTAAAGTTTTGAATGCAAAAAGGAGAAGTGTGAGGGTTTCCCCCGAAAAAGTAAATTAGCACGAAGCTTCAGTGCTAAAACAAAGTGCATCAGTAAAATAAGAAGACGCCACTAAAAGTAAATTCTGAATTTCATTCACATCAAATTCCAAAAAGAATAATTAACTAAGAATGATTCATTTATATATACTCTATACAGAACCTCCAGTCTCCACCTGATCCAAAATGACTTCCATGTTTGGCCACACTGGTTTACTAAGTAATAGGTAGTAAAGGTTTTAGAAAACCATGACGGGCCTAAGCAACACAACCTGGTGAAGTATGCGCAACGATGTGCAAAAGGAGATGTTTTCTGAAAGTTACACCACATTCTCTCCTTGTGGTGTGGCATGGTGTGCTCAGAGTAAGACCTAATTCTGCCACATCAGAGCCAAAACCAAGAACCTCTGTACCCTTGGTTCCGAACCTCTCGTGCATGGGACTACCAAGCAGCCTTTCTGGGGTGTAAGGAGTGATCATACACTGAAAACAATCAGCGAACAGATCCTTGGAACATCTTGTAGGCCGTAGCCATAGACATGAACTTATGGGCAGCCGCAAGAAGCCAATGAGAGCTATAAGGAGAAGCACATGGAAATGCCTTGGGAGGTGAAACAACTTGTGCAATGCCATTTGAATGAGCTGGAAAGGGTTGATAACAAAGGGCAGAAGGCCAGGAAGGCGGGAGTTGCACTAGTCCAATCAAGGTATCCCCAGGGCCTATTAGGAGCTGTATAGAGTGTGTACGAGATCTTGCGAATGTTGTACAGGAGGTATCTCCTGGATCAGGTTATGGTTTCAGTGCGCTGGGAGAGACAGACTGTTACACACAGGCTGTTTACCAAAGAAGCAAATGAAATGAACAGACTGTCCCGTTTGATAGCCTCCACAAGGGAAGGACCTGCTGGAAGACAGAGGATCTCATTTACTGGAGACACTTCACGAGGCAGCAGATATTGCAGAGGTCAGAGCTGTGCCTTGCGCTTGAAGGACAAGGTTTGAATTCGAACTCCTGTACCCTTGAGCGCACGCACACACACACACACACACACACACACACACTTTCTGAACTGCATAAATTTGTAAATCATAGTAGCTTAACACTGCAAGTCACACTTGGGAAAAAAGTGTCAGTTAAATGAATAAACTGGAATGCAGATAGTGGTTGGTTATTCAAGCAGAGGTGTCAGAGACAAGCTGCAAAAAGACAAGATATGTTTGTGGCGCTTGGGCGAAAAGAGAAGAGGACCTTGGTATTATTAGCACAGTAGTGACAGGAGAAACTGTAAGAGGCAATGACAGAGCCCCGGAAAGCAGCGCACATTAAAAACAGTAAGGGACCAAGCACCGAACCCTGCTGAACACCACTGGAGAGAGACTGAGGGGCAGAGATTTGTGCAAAGTCACTTGGTGTGATTTACCCAATGGCTACAACTTAGATCATTTCAGCGCTGATACTTTGATTTCAAGCTGTTCAAGAGGATCCAGTAGTTGACAGGGTCAAATGCTGCAGAGAGAATGATGACTTGAGGACAGGAAGGGAACTTTAGCTGAGCTTTCAGTGCTGCAAGAACAGTCTCATACAATGGTGAAACTTGATTACATACTGGAAACCTTGAAGAAAATCATCCTGGTGCAAAGAATGCAGACAACTGGTGTTAGGGGGCATTTTAAAGAGTGTTTGAGAGGGAGATAAGAGACTCACCTGTAATTCAGAACTGAGTTTAGGTCCAGAGATGTTTTTTTTTTTTTTTTTTTTTTAAACACATAAGATTTGGGTAAATTTAAAAGGTGATAGGAAGCAACCAGAGCAGGATGAGGGATTAATGGTTGAAGAAACAAAAGAATTGAGTTGTGGAGAAATGGACTGTGAGAGAGGAAGGCGGGAACAAGGGAAGAGGTGATGGCTTGGTGTTGTTGCAGAAGGTCAAAGATTTCATTTTCTTAGATGTCCAGCATCAGGAGCCTGCTGGTGGTGGAATTTACCGTGCGTAAAGAATAAAGCAAAATCCTCAGCATTGAGGGTGGATGACAGGTGGAGGAAGCAAAATGTGTGAAGAGATTGTAGTTTATTATAAAAGGATGTACTTTTTGCTGATGAAACAGCAGAGAAGTGGACCAGTATGAGAATGGAAAGGTCCTTACCGGGTTTCATAATGATGGATTATTCTAAAGCTCGTCTAATGGGTATTAATATATCGTGTAAATGAGTAAATAACTAATCTTAACATTGTAAACCACTTTGGAGAAAAGTGTCAGCCAAACAAATAAATGTAATGGATGCTGAAAGCTCATTCATAGAATATGTGTTTTCTAAGTGACCAATTTTCAAATATGACATATTTTCAAAGTTTAACCATTATTCCAGGTTGAGTTTCAGATTAAAATCGACAAACCGTTCCATAGTTACTGGCTTTTCACTGACAGTTTACAATTATAGCACGAAAAATAGGATGAGATGTTGGTATGACGCACCAGGCCACTTCGGTGATGGAGAGAACATCAGGCCGAAGTTCTGGGGAACTTGAAAAATGTGTTCCCAAATTATGGCTTACTGAGGGGGGGGGGGAATGTTAATGGAGAAGTCTGCTCCTATTTTTTAAATACCTGTTCAGTCTTATTACATTTTTCTGAGATTATATATATTTAAGCATGAGTTCCTTTCTTTTAAATTTTGGATCATGCATGAGTTTGTATCAGACTAGTCATTTGTGTTGTGTTCCAGTGAAACAAGAGCGCACTCCGCTCCTCGAACAGAGATGTGGTCCAGAGGCTATATTTACTACAGTATTAGACAGCCGCTCCTTCCATAGTTGTTATAGTGACCGATTTCCATTGCGTCAGTCGCACGTACTTCCTAAGAATCCAACAGTCCACTGGAGGTACACAGGAACAGAGTACAGTCACAGAAATCTGTGTGCACATGAGTTTGTTTGCAACTCCTCATGAAGGCTGCTCTGTCCTTCTGCTTCTGTGCACAGAAACTTGTTTGTTGGCTTTGTTGCATATTGTACGTAGTACCTGGCACATGGTTACGTACAACAGAAATGTTTCTAAAACTCAAGAAAAGCTTCTAACCTGATCAATTTACAAGCTCTCTGCAATAACCCTTTGGTATCAAAGTTACAAAAATGTTCACATCCCCCCCCCCCCCCATCATGAGCTCCAATGGCAACAAAACAAAGTCCTACAGATATTTTATATTTCCCAGTATTTGTTATGTTCTCTGATTCTATTAACAGTAAAAGGCAAGGGGTGACATTTCCTGCATGGGAAACTGCACTGTATTCAGGTGATCACACTCCCTGCATTTAGCAATGACACTGCATTAGCCCCTTCACCAACTGGGCAATAGGCAGTGGAAAATGCCCCCCCCCCTTAACTATTTAAAAGTCCCAGCCTGTTCTGAAAAGTTATTTCTCATACGTGTTTGCTTTTCAACCAATCAAAGACAGAATATGAATCAAGATCTTAAATGAGCCAGTGTTTAGACAAATTAGAAAATTATATCACACACACACACACACACACACACACACACACGTCTACAACTGCTTGTCCCAAGTGGGATCGCAGCGAGTCGGAGCCTAACCCGGCAACACAGGGCGTAAGGCTGGAGGGGGAGGGGACACACCCAGGATGGGATTCCAGTCCGTCGCAAGGCACCCCAAGCAGCATTCGAACCCCAGACCCACTAGAGAGTGGGACCCGGCCAAGCCCGCTGCGCCACCGTGCCCCCCAAAATTAGGTAATTTAAATATTAAATTTTATAGTGAACAAAGATGCTTTTGATTTGAAATGCCCCCTGTCGGTCTTGTGATGTATCAGTGTGGTAAATGTGTGTTATAATCAGATATTGTCAAAAATAAGGGTCACAAATCTGCTGGAAAAAACCTACAGCAGGGCATCATACAGCTGGGTCTCTGTGTAGTTCACACCTTATAGCATATTCATCTTACCTTAGCCAAACCTGCCATCGATCCGTTATCAATATCCGCTTGTCCGCTACAGGGTCACAGTGGTCCAGAGCCTATCCTGGAAGCAGAGGGAGTGAGACAGAATATAACCTGGATGACCACTGCTGCAAAGCAATCACGTGCCCTTATTAGTTCACACATATATACACTGAGGGCAACTTAGAGTAACCAACTCAAATGAAATCCATCTCAGAGTTTTGTGGGGAGAACATGCGCAATATGCAAACACTTGATTTGAACACAGGAGCTGTGAAGCACCTGCATTACCCATTTCCTCATTAATTGCTTATTGTTCTATAGGTCAATATTATATACGCAAATTCCCCCTCCCCCATGCTGCTGGTTTTGTCTTCGAATTTAAAAGTCGGTGAACTGTAGAACCACCCAAACATCTCGTTGTTCACCACCAACAAAGCTCAGTACAACTCCTCTCCATACTGTAATCATGCGAAGTGGTGATGGATGTCACTGGGAACGAGCGAGAGACTAGGATGATAACCAAGATTGTTGTACACAGGTTGGAACCTGAAGAAAAATGAGGGGAAAGTACCATGGATAAATTCATGTTAAAAGTTGCTGATATTAACAGGTTTTATCTTGTTAATGTATAAATACTGCAAATATCCCATTTCCTTATATTGCACCTCTTCATTATATACTGTTTAGTTAAATGTTAAAGCAATGCTGTTCTGAGATTTAATAAGGACTCTTGTTTTTTGGGTTCTTCCCCACTGCTCCGGTGCTGGTGGACAATGTGGTACTTTCTACACATGCAGCACACTAGATTTTGTCCACTTTGGCAGCACAGCTCTTCACCGACTAAAAAAAAAAAAAAGTATGCATTAATAAAAACAAATGTCTGCTACCCAAAGGCAGTGTATAGGTTGTCGTTATACTCCTTACTAAACCCGTGTTGTATTTAAAATAACTGTGTTCTCATTCCTTACCAGCATCAGCGCTCATCCATCCCGAATTTCACGGACCTAAGTCCTGTCAGCTCCTCTGAGACCGCATCATCTCACATCTAATTCACCACCTTTATCATCTCCCCCCCCCCAAAAAAAATCACTTGCTTGAGCGCACTGTACCTTGCTTTAGATTGATGCCCCGGCCAGATCATTTCTCCTACTGCTTTGGATCGCTGACCTGTGTTGTCTGTAACTGCAGTGGCCCTGGTGATACAGCCATGCTTCAGAGAAGCTGGACCAGCACTCAGTGGTGCCCCTAGTGGTACAAGCCACGTAAAGACACACAATGTGTCAATGGTGTATTACACACACACACACACACACACACACACACACACACACACACACACACACACAAGCTGTTGTCACAAGCAGAGTTGCGGGGAGCCAGAGCCCAACCCGGCAACACAGGCTGTAGGGGCAGGGGACACACCCAGGACGGGATGCTAGTCTGTCGCAGGGTACCCCAAGCGAGACTCGAACCCCAAACTTGCCAGAAAGCAGGACCCATCCAACCCCACTGCGCCACCGCACCCCCCTGGTGTATTACAAGGACAAAACACCTAAAGGTCACAACCAACCCTCTAATCCAGTTCTACCACATGCTTTTAGTAAAGGGCAAATACATATAGCAAACAAAAACACACCTCCTAATGTGTTTATTTATGGCATTTGAAATGCCTTGCATTGTACTTAAAAGTACACAAAGGAACACAATACTTGAATTCACCAAAGTATTGACAGCTGCATTAGTCTTAAAAAAAAAATTACTTACACATTTCTAGACAAAATACATCCACAATATTGCAGTAGTAATTGTACTGAAGTAAAGCCTATGTCAATTTAATTTTCAGTTTTATAACCAGACCAGCTGCTTATTTTCAGCAGCATGCCATTTAACCACCCATTTTACATGAACCAATTAAGTTTCAGTTTTATATAAAATGGATATTTTACAGAAACACTCACTTTACATATTTGTTTTGGTGAAAAAAGTAATAGCTTATGCATTTCAGTTTTAAGGGATCCAGTGCTTCTCACAAAGCAGAGGATAAGATGGTTTTTGTTCTTGCCAAGTTCTTTGACACTCAGTCCTGTCATTTCAGTTTTAACACAATGCAACCACCTTCTTGTCTGAAAAATTACCCAGAAAACCCTACTACATAAACAGCACTGACACTTTCCCTCCTTTTCTGTAAAAACACCCAGAATTTTGACCTGAAACTGCAGCTGAGATTTTCCACATCTATTCTAGTAAACCAAAATGCTAAATTTGCCAGATGTTTTCACTAGGTTTTTCAAGAAAATCCCTTAAAATTACAATAGACAGCACTAGGCCTGACACTTCCTTCCAGTCATACTACTTATATGGCAACAAACTTTGACAAGAGCTATTCAACAATTACACACACACACACAAAAAAAAAAAAAAAAAGGCAATATGTCACTGGAAAGACCATGGATGAGCCACATCCCACCACTCAAATCACATTTTTTTTGGGAACATTCAATCAACATTCAATCATTTCACATAAAATCAATAGCAAAGTGGCCATATATATGGTTGTGGTAAGAGCAATTTTACATATGGATACATTAAACATGGGGGACATGGTAGCACAGCAAGTGAAGCCAGTACATCTCAGCTCCTAAGCTGCTTAGTGGCCATGGGGTCTGAGTCTAGCTCACTGTGTGGAATTTGCCTGTTTCTCCCCATGTTTGCACTGCCCACACATGCACAGAACACAGCAAACCACTCAAACCACTTGTGTTCCTCCCTTGCCTTGAAATCCAAGTTGTTTTTTCAACGGCACATCCATTGCAAGGAACATATTTCGCAAGCTCCATCAGCTTCATCGCATTACTTATCCAGAGAATGACATACCTACATGTTTCAACTGTCACTTTAAACCAGAAGCCAGATATTTTGTGATGCTTCCCAAAAAAAAAAAAAAAAAAAAAAAAAAAAAAAAAAAAAAAAAAAAAAACACTTTGCTAGTTAAATACATATACAGTTGATACAAAACATACATTAAAAATTTTAGAGCAGACAGTGTAAGATAGGAGCATATGTGCTTTGGCAAAAAAAACTTCTGAAATACAAACATCTTCATAAATATGATCATTCTTCCATTAAAGAGGTGCTATTTTTTAGCTTACTTACAGATTCACACATTGAGCTTGAAACTACCACTTTAAAAATATTTACGTCGAAAACACTGCAAAAACTAAAAACATTAAGTTGACATTCTTTCTCCATTAACTGCTTATGATTTTTAAAAAAAAAAAAGACTTGGAAGGTTCTGTTTCAAAAGCAATACAAAAGGTCAATTCACAGTACTACAACTGGATATTAAATGAAAAGCTTCAGTTTCCACAGTATGCATTCTTCATATGTTTGCTCTTTATGGGTCTTGAAACCAGTTTTCAAATTTCAGGAGAGAAGAAGAGAAAAAAAAACCACACACAAACACAGATTGGTGTGGTTTTTAACTTGTAACATACAAGAGTCACCAGGACATATTTAACGCCAGATCATCAATAAAAACTGGATGTTTTGTCCACAAAAACCAACTTAACAGAAATTAAATTTAATTTTTCTTTCAAGCATACTGTAACAAATATTGTAGGACCATTCTGAAAGTTTTTCAGTGACTTTTTAGATTGTAAGTTACAATGTCAGGAATATCGTTATCTAATGACTGCAATCAGGAATAAATATTCAAAATCTGAAAGAGAAAAAAATTAAAATATTGCACACAGCAGTAAAGCAAGTTCATTCTCACAGCCTTCAGGAAATCGAATGTCACAGAAGTCCTCAAACTGATTAAAGCAGCACACTTATTTGTTAAGAAGAATCTGCCACTGATGCATTTATCACAAAGGTCAGCTGAGTAAGAGTTTAAAAGATTGTGTTCTCTGGGCCACATCCTGTTATGCTGCAGGTTCATCAGAGGTATTCAAGCAATTTTTAAATGCGTCACTTTCACTCACTGTGCCAGGAAATACCTGGAAAGACAAGGCACCATATACTCTTTTCAAGAGATAAAACTGTATTTGAATGCAATTCACAAGCCATGTGACATACATATAGTGAAAGAGGAAATGGCAGATTGTGAAGCCAAAGGAATTTGTGTTTTTTTTTTTTTTTTAAATAAATATTACCACTGTTAGAAAGAAACAGAACAGAAAAGCAGACTAGAAATGCATTGTTTGCTAGAGTATTAGTTCAACAACTACATGCAACTAATCAATGAAAGATTAGGAAAGGAAAGTTCGGACAGTGCCCTTGACAAGCCCTCTGCAGATAGGGCACTTGCGTAATGATGGTGCACACTCTTTGCACACCACCAGATGCCCACAGGGTATGAAGACAATGTTGACCTCCTTGTCCATGCACACTTTACAAGTACGCTCCTCCTGCAGTCTCCTTAATTGTTCCTCCATAGGCAAGTCTGTTAAGAAAAAAAAAAGCAATCATACTTTTCTTTTAGTGGTTACATTTGTCAGGTTTTTAAATCTGAATTCTTGTGTGATAGCAACACACAAATTAAAAAAAAAAAAAAAGAATTTATCCCTCTACATACCTGAAAGATCTTGACTCGGTGACACAGCTTCATTTGACTGGGCTGAAATTGCAGTGAGAAGAAAAATTAAACAATAGTTTTTAGTTCTAAGGAGTAAAGGAGATCAAGGATTTTTTCTTTGTTTGGAGCCGGGACGGGGTGGGGGAAGTCTGAAACCGCGTCTCTTGAACATCACCTGTTGTTGGCAGCTCTTCACTTGAAATCCCTTTTACAATGTGCCTACCTGACTGGCTGATTACCAGTGTCCATCACAAAGTTATCACAGTGAAGTGGTCAGGTTAAAACAATTGTTTTTGTGAAAGCTGAAAAATTAAATACCCATTAGTTCTCTTAAGAGGTATACGTCGTTCTTTTGGATCCAGTTTCGGAACACCTCAGCTGCCGCGTTCCCTTTTGATAGCACCAGGTCTATAAGCTGGCTGGTCTGTTGCTTGACTGAAGTGCAGCTCGCAATGGTGTCGTATTCCCGCTGGAGGATTACAGACTGCTCTAGCAGATGGTCCATCAAGCTTTGAACACTCTTCAAGCGCTGAGTAAGGGCAATGTGATGTTTCTTCAAAAATGTGAAGCCATCTGAAAACAATTATAAATCAATGTTATAGCATCTTTAAGAAGTTAACTTATCTGTGGACCTCTGGAACCAGCCTCAAAAATGTCTTTTTACTTTACTCACAGTTTAACATTACAGACAGAAACACTTGAGAAATTCCAGTGGAGACTCAAATAAGTCACATTTCCAATTATTTATTTAGTGTCAATAGTAGTTCCAACAGAAAACCCTCAAATAATTTAAGACAACATTACATTTGATAAACAGATTCTTCACTAAACTGATGAGCCCCTGTTTGTACCTGAGGCCATTTCCTCTGCAAACCTCTCCTTCTCCTCTTCCCTTTTTTCATCTTCAGCACTGAGTAGGTCTGACACTAATTCTTGAACAGCCTTGTAATTCTCGCCACTAGTGAGAATTTTGCTTTGCACAGTTTGTTTGACCAGAGCACGATCAAACCCCATCTCCAAGGCTGACATCACCACAGGAGTGTTCATCATAACTGCATCTTCTGAACGTTCTTCTCCAGGCGCAAGGTGCACCACTGTTGAAAACAAATACAATAAGCATTTTACCATACTGTAGACAAAGAGCTCTTTCCCAGCCAGTGGACATGATGCACACTGTAACCACTAAAGAATGACAGAAGCCGTAACCAGTTGTAGACTATTATTTCCATCTGTACATCACTTTGTACAGCTTTAACAAGGCAGAAATTTCAAAACATTTACATGCCAGTTTTATCATGAGATTAAAAAAAAACTGCATATAGCTGTTCGCCTACCTGGTGGATCAGTGAACTCCCGTGAAGTACCGTCACCATTTGTCAAGAGCTAGAGAGTAAGAATTTGTTTTAGTTTTTAATCTTACACTATTTTTACAAAAAGCTTTTTTTCCCCCCCTTTCAATCACCAAAATATTTACCTGCTCAAACAACCGTGGAAATCGAGCTTGAATCTGATGGACAAACTCTTGGCCCTTTTCTTGCAGAAGGTATTCACATCTGCAAATACATCACACAGAATGAGTAAATTTAAGGGTACTCCACAGACTAAAACTAGCATTTGTGTGGCTTGCAACCGCAGAGGTGAAAGCATCAAATGTAAAAACTAAATTGCACGTATGTGATTCTTGGGCATCACCATTTACCTCGATACTAGCAAGCATAAGCCATTTTTCCATCAGACAGCATTACACTGACATAAAATTACAAAATCTCTTAAGTTTATGGAAAATTTGTTAGTTGCTGATATTCTTATTAAATTCTTCATTTAAGCACTTGCACATATTGCTGAATTAAGTTCTGAAAGAAGTTTGACACCATTTCCAAACATTGCTAATTTTAAAATTGTATTACACTGAAAGATAAAATGGTTGTAAAACTGGAACCTTATTGGAATTAAGCAGAAACTGTAATATCAGTTCTTTGATAATACTCAGCTTTACGATACGGACACCTTTAAGTTATAAGCCTGAAATCTAAATTGCTTAACTACCTTAATCAGTAAACTGCAGTTTAGTGCAGTATTTGAGACATTTTTTAAAATGATGCTGATAATAATAATAATAATAATAATACCTTGGAAACCACTTGGCATGCTCCACCCAGGGATCGTCACCTGACTCCCAGCATCTGAGTCCTCCATCACAGCAAAAACACTTCACATCATCATTGCGACCTACACAAAACACAGAATTTTAATTGAATCTGACAGGCTATAATTCTGCAACATAATATTTTCATTAAAAATAAAGGAACTCAGCAAACAAAATGGAGGCAAACCCTTACCCACATAGTAAAAGCCAGCTTTTGCCAGCTGATCTGGTCGCACTGGTATTCTGGTTGGCCAGTTGACAAATGTCAGCAGTCTTTCCTCACACTGCTGCATGGCTGGATTAGACACATTTACCAGACTACCAGGAGTGATAGGAACATTTTCAGTTCTGTCTCCTCTCACAAAGCGACAGTTGGGGTAATGCCTCTGATGCTCTGATACTGCCCTGTCACCAGGCTCCCAATTGCTGAGCTGTCCTCCACAGCTAAAGCAGGCCACTCGATCACCCTGTCCCAAGTAATAAAAGCCAGCTTTGGCTAGATCAGCAGGAGTGACTGTTGTTAGCGTCCAGTTCTGAAAAGTATCTAGGCGTTCCTGCTCACGGCACATGCTTGGGTTGTGACAGGTGGGTGGACGCTGATGTAACATGTCCTCCACACCACGGGAGCTTAGGGGACTAGCCGGGGCCAGACTTGTGAACCCCATGTTGAAGTAGCCCCCTTGTTCATCTGGCTGCCCAGAAGAAGAGGAAGTAGTGTTGGTAGCAGAAGATGATACTTGCAAAACTGGCAAATTGCGCAGAGGTGAGAATGCAGAGTGGGAAGACGACAAAAGGCTAGAGGTGGAAGGTAAACTCTTGATGAATGTACAAGAAGGAGAGAGCTGTCTGTGCCTCTCAGTGGGGCACTCTCCTGACTGCCAATTGTCTGCAGTGACATTACAGCGAAAACACTGGACACGATCCCCAACGCCTGTATAAAAAAACCCTGCACGGGCAAGACTCCTCTCTGTAACAGCTGCAGTTGAGGGGAATTTGGCAAACGTGGAGATTCGGAACAGTTCGGAAGAGTTATCATAGAGCAAATCTGCTGGGGTACTGCTGCTGCACAGGCTCCTTAAGAATGAACTGTTTTGTAAAATTTCCATTTGAGAAGCTGTAAAAGGGATGCCCTTTTCAGGGAGAGAGGTTTGAATTTTTAGTCCCTGTGGAATAAATAAATAGAAATATGTATAAACTATTAGATTTAATTTAGGAAAATGAATAAATGTACATGTAATTAAAGAATATGGTGTATTCTTTTGAGTGTCATTCTGTCTAACATTTGTTCTCATTATTTCAGTGAGTATAGCCATAGATGCCTTCTCCATCAAGACATCTGGATTCTAATAGGAAACACACTAGTTACACAACACTATGAGAACTCTGTTCTTAACAGGAAATTAAACAAATTACTGATGCTACTAATAAAACTAAAAGAGGGACTAACATACAGCTACCATTTAACATCAGCCTGGATCACTCACACTGTGGTTTATTAAATGAATATTAGCAGGGACTATGGTAAAAACTGGGGTATGTCTTTTAAGTCTGCACATAATTTAACAAGCACAAATTATAACAGATTCAAATTTTATACTATGTAAAAAGGTAAAGTATTAAACTATTCAAACCTCTCTCCCAGAAATGAACATCCCTTGTTTTAATATTTAGATTTCCATTGTTGAAATATTAATCGACATCCAAAAAAAATGAAATAAATAAAAATATTAAAAATGGGAACTTCTTTGTTGACTTCAGCACACCAACCTAGAGGATGAAAAAAAAACAAGTAAATGTTAAATGTCTTCCCATAAGTTGCATTACAACACAAGAAATCATGTGATGTCTGATGAACTAGAGAACAGCAGCAGTGTGTTAAAAACCCAGTTTTAATATAAGGGAACAGGGTAGCTAGTACTGAAAGCATGTGCTACTATTTAATATTTAACAGAAACTGTAAAAGATATCAGTTTCTTCTGGTCTAAAAATTGAGTTACATACACATCCAAATGCATTGCAAATTTTACTTAAGTCTAACCACTCATTCCATGAACAAGTACCCTGTACCAATCAAAACAATTTTTCAGAAACAGAAATATGGTGGATTATTGTAAAACTATACTGAGATCAACAAATTATACTGAATAAGTTACTGAACGAACCAATAATGGGTTATTGCTACAATTTTACATTGCACAAATTCAATATCAATCACAAGGGAGCCCAAAACCCACTACTCCCCAAGACCATATGACTACAACATTGTGAACCTGAATGATGGGACAAAAACAGTTAAGTCACTGCCACGTCCTGATTTCATCTGCAATCTTGATACAAACCAACAGCACAAAAATTACTTAAATTCATTTATCCTCCACAAACTGCATATATTGTACTGTTCTGATATGCTGACTCAGACATCCAATATTAAGTAAACTGATTCTATTGTCCAGTTGACTGTCAGCATCATTTAGCCAATACTCACAGCAAAAAATAAAACAATGCAAAAAAAAAAAAAAAACTATCAATCAATGTTTCTAATCATAATTAAGTCCTATAAACAACGACGTTATTCGGAATATGTTTTAAAAAAAGCTGCATTAGCCTATGATTAGCCACTCAAAGGGAGAGGAATCTGCTTCATGACTAAGGTGACACTGACATATTTGAAGATCATGTGGATCATTGCTCATCTGCTTAGTGCCTCAGAAATAAAAACCCAAAAATGTCTATAAATGTTTAAAATTCAACGTTCCTTCAAAAATACATCAAATTTAGCCAATTCTTTTGGATGATTTATGATTATTAACTAGCGTCCCAAACCGTGTCTCGTCTGCAATTCTGTGTCAATATGGGCAATACCCGGGAAGCAACGACTGAACAATAGGTGCCCTTTTCTATTAAACAGCAAGTGTGGTTATATTTCTAAATCTGGCATCTAATTCTAAGACGGTACGTAACAATGGTGCAAACAAAGCAAAGGGTGCCGCGAGGACAGTGCAGCGTCCGGGTGCCACGCGCTTCAGCCCTTCAGAGCCGACAACCGCGAGGTGCGGCGCGCGCTCCCGCATCTTCTTTTCCTCATTTTCGCCACAGCTTTGCTGAAGTACTTCCGCAAGGTTATTTTAAACTGTTTAAACATTTCCACTATGTGTCATATATCCTATACACGTCACCATACATACACATTACACCAAAGATTCAGAAACGCTGAAAACAACTATTCATAGGTCGTTCCAAATCTCAAGCCTACTGACTGAAGCAAGGATACACAGACAGAGGAAGCCATTCTATTCACACTAACTAAGCGCGCAGCAGACTCAGTGAATTGAGCTTATTGATGAGGACGACGTCGCCATTACTCCAATTACAGTTACGACGGAATGACTAAAATAAATGCGTACCGGCGTCGCCGCACTGCTCTATAATCGCCACTTTAAAAATAATACTAATTAATTCCCTTAGCACTATCAAGTGACACACATGCTAAACGGGTGAACCACCTTACGATCGTGAGCTGAGCGAGCGGCTGTGCTGACGGGAACAGGTTCGCAGCACAAAATGGCTCCACGGCACTCTGCCGAGCCCGAGGGAGAGCGCGCGAGAGTGGGCGCGCGCGGCGCTCGGGCTAACGGCGCGCCGCAGTGCCAGTGGCCCTTCCGTATCACGGAGACTCAAACCGTTCTCTCAAACGGCTAGAATCAGAAATCACGAGCACTCAGGAAGCAAAGGGTAACCCCAACGTGGTAACAGTGCTTTAAAAAAAAAAAAAAAAAAAAAAAAATCTTATTTTAAATTGCGATTACTAAGGCCGCCTAGCTAGCCGCCTCTCTCGTCAATACAAATGAAATGAAAGAAAGAGTAAAAACTCTCGAAGTCAGACAGCCACATAAATATTTTCTGAAAACAGTACATTTTAAAATTTAAAAGACCGATGAGGAAAACATCCACTCAATGCTTACTGTTCTCTAGTAATTAAAAACCGAATCAGCTGCAGAGGCAGCACGAGAGACGTTACCCCTAATATGGCGTAACTTAAAGTGGCAGAAACACTTACTCCGTGTACTCAAGGTGCCGCAAAGCACCGGCTCCACTGTGAGAAATCCGACGCAGACGAGGAAGGGTGTAAACACCAGGTTATGACTGACTCCCTCTGAATGTGGATTCAAGCTCGTCTGACTGCTGTAAGTTTCAACTAGTGCGTAAAGAGACACGGAAGCAGCGGGGGACTTTCCCACCAAGTTCGGCGACTTGGGTACTTTCCTGTATTGTTTTTCGAGAACACGCAGCAGACGCTTGGGAACCTTACTCAACCGGGGCGATTCTCGAACTGACAGCTCATCGCGGATTTCCAGCTATAACCCCCGGCAGTGACCAGGGCTGCCCGCCCACCGTTCCTTTCAAATCAAATATGCCCAGTCAGTGCGTCTTCGAATAAACCGCTCATTTCTACCAAGAGAGCACCATACAGGCGGGTTCGTCAGCGTACCTTATCCTCGAGCTCAGTCAGTCCCCGCTGGAAACGAAACTGAGCGGAACTCGTCCGGAAATGACGTTCGAAACTTGACATGCCGTGGCGGCTTTACGTTCCATTTTCATACATGTACATTTATTTATTCATTTAGCAGATGCTTTTCTCCAAAGCGATGTACATCTGATAGAAAATACAGTGTGTGCATTACAGCAGGAAGAGAGACTTAAATGCAGAAGCGTGATTCTTAAGTACAATTAGTTTCTTTCCACCATGAATGTGAAACAATGTCACAACGAGTAGCTGCGGAAAACTACAAAAGTGAAGAGCGCGGAACGTGTCAATATGTTGAATTGTGTATTTATGTTAGTTGGTCTTATTGATTTTTCTTGTTTTATTTTACATTTTATTATTGGCATGACAGTTTTTAGGATTAATTTATTTATAAAATAAAGATTTTAATCACCGGAAATGATGAAGGGAGAAATTCGAGTTGGACAGTGTGTGGAACCAGACACCGCTTTGGTGGGCTGGTAATCCAGTCTGATCCGTGAGGGAAAAAAAAAAAAAAGAATATCTCTTTTATTTTTAATTGGAGTTGATGTAGATTAAAAAATAAAGAAATACTGCCTTTATAATTCCTTTTAAGATCTGTATGAATCCTTGGAGCAGTAGCAATTTCTAAAGGCTAAGGAACTGTAGTAGACTGGGTCCTCAACTTAAAAACACAACAGAAAGTCAGACCGTAACCCAGCTGTTGTTGGATCATAACTCAAAAGTCTTTTTAAATAATACGTATGCATGGCTGCAGTGGTGGGACTCGGTTTAAAATACAAACCAGGCCCTTAGTAGTAGTTTCTGGCTACTCAACACTGAAATATTATCACTAATGTAGCTGTCATGCCCCATATACCAACCAAATAGGCTAAATGTGGCAGATTAAGCAATGATGCATAAAAGGGAAACAAATTAACACTAATGAAAAATCAACTCCCTCTAAACCATTTTCATTTCTGAAAGGGATTACCTGTGGAGCCTTTGCATCTTCTCAGGAAAACCTTGACAAGGACTATCTTACCCAAAAACAATTATTAAGAAGTAGAATGATTCACAGTGCTCCTGGGTGAGGGGTCCTTCTGTTCTGTAGAGCCCTAAGTGCAGAAATCAGTAAATGCACTACTATATTAATCCAAATGTACTGGAACACATAGGGAAACAAGACTTATCTGAGGGTAAAACAAAAATTCTTAAGAAATAAGAGGCTTTCATCTATTGGTGCACATCTCATTTCATTTGCACTTTTAATAACACGGTGCACACCTAAAGTTGTTCTTTCATTTTCTGCACTCATTCTGAAACACCAAAAAATCCCATCATTCTATAATAAAATAAATAAAAACCCTTGCAACACTCCCCTCCATCCATTTGTCATCTACACAATCAATAAATGTTTAATAAATCAGATGTCCCTCAATTTATATTTGGTTAAGCTTCCATAAAAATCTCACAGAAATGAAAAACTATATTTTGTAAGACTTTTCATTTTTAACATTTTTATTGATTTTGAAGTACATTGGAATGAAAGCTAATTTGAAACGAGTGTAAATAAAAATATATTGTCTCCACAATCCCCTGTTCAGTTCAAGACTGTAGAACAATTTATCCCATAAACATGTGCAGCATTCTTCATCTTGTTACTGATCACTGAAATCAGGGACACCAGACAGGAGTTAGCACTGGAAGTGGGTTGAATAAAGGCAGAATGCATTTTCAGTTTATTGGTGCTCTTTTGTCTCCATGGTAACAGGGCACCTTCCAACTCAAGCGTTATTAGAATCACCAAAATTCATAAACACCAGGCCAACTTTAAGTGAGCTGAATTAAGGTGGTTCTACTCCATTCCCTGAGGAAGTGTTTACTGACACCTGTCGACTACATATTAAATACAGTTGGTCCCTTTTTGTCTTAATGGGGATTCATTACTCAATAAGTTCAAAAGTCAAATGTAACAGAGAGCAGATGAGGGGTTTTCGGCAATTCTGTCTGCAGGTACTTGTGCAATGGTTGCTGGCAAAAATAACTTTATTTAGTTTTCTCTTTTTACTTTCAGTCATTCATTTTACTTTAGCTCAAAGTTAATAAAAAATGTTCTTACATGATATTTTGATTTATTATAGCTACTGAGACACTTTTTTTTGCTGAGACACTTCCAAAACCTATCCAGTGGGAACTGAGATACATCTCTGTTCTTAAGCTTTTATTGATCATGTAGAGGGAGTGTGGCGGTGCAGCAGGTTTGGCCGGGGCCTGCTCTCCGGTGGGTCTGGGGTTTGAGTCCTGCTTGGGATGCCTTGTGATGGACTGGCGACCCGTCCTGGGTGTGTCCCCTCCCCCTCCAGCCTTGCGCCCCGTGTTGCCGGGTTAGGCTCTGGCTCACTGCGACCCTGCTTGGGAGAAGCAGCTTCAGACAATGTGTGTGTGATTGTGTAGACAATGGTGTGGAGTGCAAGCAAATGTAGCTTTGATCCCCGCTATGTCTACGGGGAGTTTTCATGGGTTCCCTCTAGGTCTCCAGTTTCATCCCACAGTCCAGAGACACAGAGTTCAAATAGACTGGACGCCAAAGTGTGTGTGTCTGTCCATCCTATGACCTGGCTAGTATGTACCCCCTTTTACCTGGCTTCTGGGATAGATCATGGCAACCCTGCTGAGGACAAAGTGTTTACTTAAATTACATGGATAATTGTCGAAATGACAAACATTGAAACATGCTTGATGCTGACTAATACTACACTCTTGTTTGAATTGGTCAAAAAGGAGCATTTAAAAGGTTATGGAATTGATATGGTTCTGTTTTCTGTCATTTTAAAGTGGACCTAATTTTAATGTTGTTCTGAGATGATGGAAGAGAACGCAACCGTCAACATGTACCCTGCCCTGCGCACTATGTCTGGGATCGGCTCCGGAGCGCTGCGACCCCGACAAGAACAAGGGGTTACCGGAAGTGAGCGACTTTTGGATTTATAAACAAATCAAGTTATGGAAAGAGTTCTGCTCTTGACTGTTAAGCAAATGTTACAATAACAATATCACTTAGTCAGTTTTGTTAATCGCATACCCTTGCAAGGGTCACACACATTATTTTACATTAACTAATTTTTAGCTGATACTTTTCTCCAAAGTGAGTTACAATTATTTACCCATTTATACAACTGGATAATTTTACCGGAGCAATTCAGGGTAAGTACCTTGCTCAAGGGGGGTGCGGTGGCGCAGTGGGTTGGACCGCAGTCCTGCTCTCCAGTGGGTCTGGGGTTCGAGTCCCGCTTGGGGTGCCTTGTGGCGGACTGGCATCCCGTCCTAGGTGTGTCCCCTCCCCCTCCGGCCTTACGCCCTGTGTTACCGGGTAGGCTCCGGTTCCCCGTGACCCCGTAAGGGACAAGCGGTTCTGAAAATGTGTGTGTGTGTGTGTGTGTGTGTGTGTGTGTGTGTGTGTGTACCTTGCTCAAGGGTACTACAGCCAGAGGTGGGGATCAAACCTGCAACCTTGGGGTCCAAAGGCAGTAGTTCTAACCATTACGATACCAGCTGTCCTTTGTAAGGGTCACTTTGGTCTGGAGCCTGTCCCCAAAGCACCGGGCACTAGGCCAGGAGGGATGCACACTGGATGGGATCCCAGGCCATGGAAAATCTAACTAGCGGTTGATCCAATGTCTATGCGTTGGATCTTATGTTATTAAGGCTGATAACATACGGTCTTCGTATCAGTAAGGCAAGCACAGCCCCATTATAATAAATGAGCATTTATCCATTCATCCAAGCCCAAAACGATACGGCCTTGTGTCAGGTCACGATTGTCCACGTGACGACAGTCCCGCCCCTGCGCTGGTAAGCAAAAGGGCATTTGGCCAAAAATCGTGACCCATGTGACGCTTGTTTGAATAACGTCACAACGAGACAGGAATGTTGGAGCATCTGTAATGGAGTTTCCGTCCAGTGTAGTTGCGCTCACTCCCGGTGTAAGCGGGACACGTCCGCCCCCGTCTGGTCAAATAAATTCCCCAACGTGAAGGTCCGGTACAATATGTACCAAGTAACCATTGTTACTTAAATGTCGCTTGCGTTTCAAAGTAGCACGAAGAATGAATATATATGAAGTTAACCGAATTTTCTTATACACCGTATCTCCTCCATGAACAAAAAGTGCACTGTTCCATTTCAGCCGGCACGATGAAAGCATGTGAACATGAAAATGAGTACAATTACATTTATTGTATTTCTCTTTTATGTGGAATTTAATTATGGTATTTATAATACTTCCGTATGCCTCCTTTTGAACGCGTGACTGGATGCCGTGGGGTAAATTCTGTCGTATTCACCACTGAATTTGTATAAGAAAAGAGATGGTTTTACCTACATCCATTAGGTGGCTCCGCTTGATCTATGCAGCGAAAGTAAAATGTATTCCTAAAATATGACGCCTATGTGGAGTGAATTGTGTAACAATGGAAAGAGCACACGACGTCCACATGCCCGAATTTCATTGAGCAGAAAACCCGCAGCAGCTCCATCATCAAATTCTTCTTGTACTTTCGGTTATCAGTTTCATTTCGCGCCGCTTTCCTCAGCATGTACATTTTTTTTTTCCCCCCCCGTCACCATTCACATAGGCATTTCGTCTCAAGGAAAATAAAAGTTCGTTAATTCAGAAACGCAAGCGTACACGAATACATATGAACATATATGTCATTAAACGTATGCGTGTGTCGTGTTCGTGGAACATGGTGGCGCGAAACGGCTGGGACCGTCGTCGCGTGCGACATGTTCCGAATACGTATAACGACGTTCATTGATGCCCGGAACAAAATGTCTATAAATAAGATTTGCTGCAGCTTTAAGGCTGACTGTTGTCGTCTAGACTTGAGAGAGACGCTCACACCTGCCACTGTCTAGACAGAGGTGGTGGTGGTGGTGCTGCTGCTGCTGGTGGGGCTCGTGACAGTGGATACAGGGTGGGGGGCCACAAAAACGCCTTTCACAATCACTGCCATTCCGCGTCACTCGGGCTTTTCCACGAACGTACCGGGGAATATAAACCGTTCTCTGTACGTTTATCCGACCCGATTGGCCTGGGGTCAACTCGGGTCGCTCTCTTAAAAAATAAATAAATGAGAAAATAGAAATGCGTAGAAAGTAAAAAACTCCGAAGGCGATCTAGCTTGATGGTATTAAAGATGATAGGCAGCGTCGTCGCCCAGTATAAAACTGAAAATAATTCTGCTAGATTAACTGACAACCATTCCATCCAATGTCTGGCGAGAGTAAATGATAGACATGTTTAATTATCAATGAATTGCCGCGCTCGGAGAAGATGCGGCATGAGGACTTTCGGGAGTTTTCCCTCAAACGTTGTTTAATTTTGTAGACGTGGAGCGACTGTGCGCGCAGCCGTCTATTAATATGTGTCAGTTACGAGTCTGTGTGAAGCGAATGCCGTGAGAAATTCGCTGCGATCGATGCAAGACAATGTCACACCGAACCACTAAATAATCCACTGGCTGAAGTTGGCGAAGCGTACACCTTGATTTGATTGAGAAACTAGATACCGTCGCGCTCCATGTTGGATCAAGTCGCGCCACTTACGGGCCACAAACACGTTCTTGCGCGGAGCCGCAATGGCGTTAGTTTCACCGGGGTTTAGCGCTCTGAAATGTGGGCTTGCGACGTAACGATTGGGTCATTGTAACGTTGAACGATTTATTCCCCGACCTACGCGCTTGAAGACATCGTTTTCTGTTCCAATCGCGGACGAAAAGGCGTGCCTGTCCAAAATCTTCCACAAATAGTGAAAAACGGGCGGGAACTGGATGTACTGGCCGAGGTCTCTTGCGTAGGTAGGCTGCAGCGTGTGTTTATTGATGAGATGAAAGAAGATGGAAGTGAGAAATGAAACAAAGTAGGGAAAAATATTAAAAACTCAAGCCCTTGCCGGGGGGAAAAAAAGCGGAGAAAGCAGCGAAGAGCGAGCAGCACAAGGGCAGGAGAACAAGTTTAAAATAAAAGGTAAGAAATAAGAAAAGGAAGGGGAAGGGGCGGGTGTTGATAGTGCCTGCGTTATTTATAAGACCAGAATGCCTGCTATTCCACAAAACAATTTTAAGAAACTTCTTAATTGGAAAGAAAGTAAATGTGAGGACGAGCATAAATCGACACCGCCGAATTCATTAATACCAGTTTTTTTTTTTTCCTACTTTAGCAAATATTTTACTTTATTGCTTCTTTCATCTCGTTCACTTTTGGCATAATGCGTGAATCTTTGGCATTGTAAAATGTCAAACCCATATCATATTTACTCCAGTCTTTCAGTAGTCAGTTGCTGTTGAATGTGGTTTTTTTTTTTTTTTTTTTTTTTTGGCTGTAAAATTCAACTCTTAATATATATGATCCCTAAGTGAGCGTACAATGAAGATCAATTGCTTTTAGCCAAGAATTAAAAAGAACACTGGGTGCAGTACTTACTTAATAATGTCAAATATAATTTACGTTCATTATAGGAGGTGGGAGACTGTCAAAAAAAATATGCCACCCCCTCCCCTCCCTGTTGTGTTTTACTGAGGTCAACCAAGGCAATTTAATAGGCTACGTATAGTAAAATTATTCATTCATACGTGACATTTGCTGCTGATAATGAGACTGAACTTTCTATTAATTTGTTATCACTTTACTGCCTAAATGTAACTGTTTTGTTACACACAGACAGATGATTTATAGAACTTTCCCACTGTAGCCACTCGCATCTAAAATCTCATTGCACAAACATGGGAACAAGCATTTTTTTTTCCTTAGATGTACATATTCTTGGTGTCTTTATTCTGTAGAAAAGTAAAGAACCTGACAGAGCTACAGTTTGAGTCCGAAAAGAGACTTAAACGCGGTTTAAAATCTAAAACAGAAAAGGCCGTGAAAGAAAATCCGTTTCCATCCGCTAAAGATTAAAGTGCCATGTTGTACAAAACCGGTCTCCTTTTTAAATAGAGCAAGTGTTGCAAAAGGCCAGTTTTTCCCCAACACAAAATGGTAAACTTGCGAGCCTGGGCTTTTTTTAATTGGTTTGTTAGTTTTTTTTTTTTTTTCCTCCTTTTTTTTTAATATATTCGTTTTGTGAGAGAGAAGGCCATGGATTCTAAATCAATGACAAAATGTTTTTCGTGTTGAAGGCTGAATATGGCAGTGGGTCAAATCCCATGTGGTTATTTATCATAGTTGTGCTGGGCAGTCAAGACGACCAAAGGTATCGGTTTACCTTCTTTCTATTAGTAGGAAAAGCACTGTTTGAAAAGAAAACTACTTCTCACAAGACAAGAACGTGTGCTGTGTATTTTATTTTTCTTGTCACTACATTATCAGCTAAGACAACCTTGCAAGCATCCACCTTGAGGGCTTTTTTTTTTTTTTTTTTTTTTTTTTAATAAATACTAGTGAACAAAGATGAAAACATGAGGTACATTAGATTTCCTGAATTATTATAAATGAAAATGATTGAGGCAGGTGGTTTCACCAATAAGACTATTGTAAATTGAGGGAATGAGGGAGTTGCCAGTATCACTTATAAGTCGTGCGTGTGTGCGCGTGTATGCATGCATGCACAAATATATTTCACAGTTGCAAATATTTGCATTAGACTGCTGAACGGCGATATTGCATTTTAAATGTAGAAAAATCAGTATTATTTTGACCATATTGTCTCATCAGTTCATATACTTTTATGTCTGAACTAGCATAGTCTTTATGTTTAGATTCTGTCTTTTTTTGTACACTCTAAGCCCTTTCTGTTAAAATTGGTCTGAGCTTTTTTTCCTTTTTATTAGATTAATGATCTGAGACGCATTTTAAAACTTAAAATGACATATGCATGTAAAAGTAGGACATGATGCAAACTAGGCTATAATATATGGTACCAGATGTTCCATGTTTTATGTGAACGCTATGACATCTATCTGAGTTAACATTTGCATTCGAATGTATGTACTTTTAAAACTTAAATGCAACATAACATTCTCAATATTTTTATTTATTCTTTGAAAAAATGTTTTAACTCTAAACTTGTTTTTAAATGTACAAAAGGAGACATTTTAAAGATGTGATGCTTGTAAGTGCAATGCTATGACTGATGTGGAAAAAATATGGCAACTTTATATGCATAATAGAGCATTTTACAACTTGCATCCCTTACTATTTATGTTATTGGCAACTTTAGAGATAATAAAACAAGAACCATGCATTTTGAGGTCAGAATATGACATAGTGTAAAATCCCATGTGATGATTGCAGCAATATTTAGTATTGGCACCGGTCTGCCGTGCAGCTAAGATGAACAAAGATATTAGTTCACTCCCTCTGAGTTGGTGTTGATTTACGTTGTGGATTATGCTGATATTTTTACACTCGCCGTTTCAACTCGGGATGACGAAATGTGACTTTTCACGTTGGCATTTCCTGTCCCCAGAGGTGAGATTCTGGCACCGTGGTAAAAAAAAGAAAATCAAGGGTGACATGATCGGGGTTAAAGCATTTTCATACTGTAATATTTGAAACTGTAAGGACCCCAGGGCGAATTACCTTGTCGTGTTTCACGTTGGCATTGCCCTCAGTGTGTTCTAATATTTTGGAATTGAATTCAGCCAAGGTTGGAAGGGATCTTTTCACACAATACTGTTTCATCCCAGCCCGAGAATGCTTCTGATTATAACTTTTATAATTGAATTTTCTACATAGATACCGTTGCTAAGATGTAGAATACCCATACAGAATAATGACAATAGGCTTTAATAATCATGTCGTAATCTGACATTTCACTTTGAGGCTGAAATACAAAAAATATTTTGGTGCTGCTTGTAATGAATATGCTTTTGATTATCTTGCAAGAAGAAGAGGAGGATCAGTAGTGCTCAGGAACCTGGAAATATTCAAATGTGTGGATTGCGGAATTCAACTCAAGTTCAAGTTGTGCCGTGTGAAAAGACCTTGTCCCACCCCAGGTTGAATTAATCTCCAGAATGAGTGGAGAGCAGTGGCAGTGTGAAAACACAGAAGGTTGAATGCAGGGGTGAGTCACCCTGGGCTCGAATGGTCTTGTCACAAACGCCTGTTATTTGAAAAGAAACCTCATCTCAGAACTCAACATGCCCACATATTTTATACCACCCTGTCATATGGTCATCGGGGAAATTGGAAATTCTTGCAATAGTGTATTTTATAGTGTAGCCCTCATATCATGCACGGAAAAGATTTCATTTCATTGAGGTCTAAATTAATATTCTTAAACTAATTATCTCTACAGGCAGTTATCGTAAATTTCTTTAGGTGCATTAATGTCGAATTTTTGATTATTTTTACCGTGCTAGAACAAGGGTTTGTCAGTGTTTTAATAGAAACTATAAACAGTAAATCATTTATTTTGACATCAATAATATTTGGTGTCTCGGGGGTGCGGTGGCGCAGCGGGTTTGGCCGGGTCCGGCTCTCTGGTGGGTCTGGGGTGCGAGTCCCGCTTGGGGTACCCTGCGATTGACTGGCATCCCGTCCTGGGTGTGTCCCCTCCCCCTCCAGCCTTACGCCCTGTGTTGCCGGGTTAGGCTCTGGTTTGCCGCGACCCCACTCGGGACAAGCGGTCTCAGAGAGAGTGTGTGTGTGTGTGTGTGTGTGTGTGTGTGTGTGTGTGTGTGTGTGTGTGTGTGTGTGTGTGTGTAATATTTGGTATCCCTTGAAGGGAAAAGGCCATAGATGGTATCGCTAAATACTGTACATTAACACGGCAAATCTGCCCCCCCCCCCCCCATAACAGGTTTTATTTTGATCTTTGTTATCAGTTTAATTTTTTTGTAATGTTGCAGTGGGCTTGGTCATTTCCCCCAGTAAGATGGCAGGGTACTGTGTTGTTGAACTTTATTAGTAGAAGATGGAATGTGTAATTCTGTTAGGAGACTAGATGAAATTTTGCGTAAATATCAAGGTTCAAAAAGGCTGTGATCTTTAAGCCCAAACAGACTCTCCCTTCTTCAGTACGGATGTGAAACGGAAGGAGTTCTTCTGAAATGAGGGTGTGCCTCATTATTTTCGGAGCTAGTGGATCCAGATTTGGACAAGCAAAGCCTTTCTATAAAAGCCTTTATTTGCACAGATTCTTCTGTGCTTGGTCATGTGGTGTGGAGTGGAATCAGAATAACTGGCAGTCAATTGAGCTTTACACGAAAAGTCTTTTTTATAAATAATAATAATAAGAATAATAATAAATAAAAATCTGCAAAGATTTTTGCAAACTGGTCTGTTATGGACATTACAGCAATACCTTGAATTGGGAGTTTTTTTTTTACAGAAAGTCAGCGGTTTGCAGTTGAGTTCTGAAACCGTCTTGTGAAATGTCCAGTTTTTGCTTTTTCTTCTTTTTTTTTTTTTTTTTTTTTTTTTTTTTTTTTTTTGGGGACCTTTTTTAAAAGTTGAAGTTGAGAGATCATGTTAGATCATCACCTTTAAGACAGTGCATATGTATTAAGACTGTTGGTCAGCTTTTTGTAATATAAACAAATGATTGATTGTTTTTCGTGGTGATGAGTTTTTGTGCATCGTTTTTGTGACATGGTCCCATTGGCAGAGCCGCACTACACACTCTGTTTAAAAAAAAATCCAGATATTTTTTTCAATTAAAAAAAGAAGAATACTGAAAAATCATGGGGGATGCCGTGGCGCAGTGGGTTTGGCCGGGTCCCGCTCTCTGGCGGGTCTGGGGTTCGAGTCCCGCTTGGGGTGCCTTGCGACGGACTGGCGTCCCGTCCTGGGTGTGTCCCCTCTCCCTCCGGCCTTACGCCCTGTGTTGCCGGGTTAGGCTCCGGCTCACCGCGACCCCGCTTGGGATGAGCGGTTTCAGACTGTGTGTGTGTGTGTGTGTGTGTGTGTGTGTGTGCGCGAAAAATCATGTTTGCTGAAGACCTTTAAAACTATACATTCCCGCAGTTGTCCTTCCACGGTGCTGGTGCATGTGTCTGGATCATGCAGGAATCTCGTAAGCACTGGGTCGACACAAAACCAACACTGAATCCTCCTGAGTAAAAACCACACACAACACAGCTGCCTTAGACAAAATGGCTGTAGTACCCAGTGAGCCAGTTAAAGTATTTCTGCAAAATTTCATTGCTCTCCATTGTTATGCTGTGTTTTGGCAATGCGGTAGATGCTCCGGAAACATAAAAGCGAGATTTACCTCTGTCGGCAACACGCGCGGATCCTCCTGATTATCGCTCCGCCTGTCGGTACGCACCTTTAGTTCTAACAAAGTTATGGAAAGTGGCTTTTTTGTTTGTTAATTTTTATTTTCGGTTTTAAAAATTTAAAGTCATATCTGTGGACCATGTTCACAATCCACACGTGGTTCCGAAGGAACTCGAAAGTTGCTCTCCTAACGTAGTATGGCACCAATTACAGAGTAAGAGTCATGTGTTTTGACGGTGCTCTTGAAATACTAAAACGGTCGACAGTAATCAATAGAACAACCCGTATCTCTCCGACCTGCTGCATACCTTTGAATTATGAAACCCCACATAAGCACGCCAGATTGGTCTTGAGTCCTGTAAATATTTATATTAAATTAAAATAAACAATACACTGCATTTCTCTAATCAACTGAAACTGTGTAGATTTGGCTATAGTTGCATACTTTGACAATTATCTCTCTACCAGGCCATTTCGGAGTTCTGCTGTAATAATAATAATAATAATAATCTTTAAAAATCACCACCACATGTAGCAATCATCAGATGTGGAGTAAACAGTGGAGTCACAATTTTTCATATGCGTATGCTTAATTTAATTTACATTCACATTTATTTAGCAGACGCTTTTCTCCAAAGCGAATTCCAATGAACTCACACACACACACACACACACACACCTTATTCAGCAAGGTGACTTACACTGCTAGATACACTACGTACAATGGGTCACTCATCCATACATCAGTGGAACACACTCTCTGTCAGTTTTAATTTCACCCCAGCCAAAGAAAAAAAAAAAATTTCAATTTAAATGAGCTGTATTTTGCCCATATATCTAACCTACATAAGCAATAATTGTAAAAAATGATTCTGTCATGATCAAGTATGGTACTTGTAATCCAGATCTGGGAAACTGCTGTGCTTATAAAACTTACAGGATACTTTACAGAACTATGGTCAATTTGAATATTTATTTTGCATAGCCTCTATTATCCCAGTTTGGAGCCAAAAGTATTTTTCCCCTGCTAGTTATTTATTATTTAATGGACATTTTTATCTAAAGCAATTTGAAAATAGTTACAGCAGGGCCTGCAGTAATTCAGCCTCAGTACTTTGCCTAAGGGTTCTGTAGAAGGAGCGGGATTGAAACAGACAACCTTTGAATTACGTAGCAGCAGCACTGTACAAAATAAAGTGTACTTTTTTGTGGAAAAGAAGTCTAAAACCCCAGACTGAACCAGGGACTGTTAGAGCTTCAGTGTAACACTCTATTAGCTGAGCACTTTAAAAATGCATAACTTGACTGAAACTGCTTTTCACGGCAAACCGGAGCCTAATCCTGCAACACAGGGCGCGAGGAGGGGACACACCCAGGATGGGACGCCACTCCATCACAAGGCACCCCAAGCAGGACTCAAACCCCAGACCCACCAGAGAGCAGGCACAGGCCAAACCCACTGTGCCACCGCTCCCCCACTGCAATAAAAACAGATAAATACATATCAATTAGAGGTTTTTGATATAAATTTGTACGCATATAGTAAGGGCAGTGTTAGGAGGGCCCACCAGTCTTTGTCTGATTGGCCGCTTGACAGGTTCTTGCCTTCCAAATGAAAAGTCAAAGTTCATTTGACATGTACGTCCAGCCCCAAGTTCGCCGTATTCCGTTTATGAGATCGGATCACTTTTACAGTCCAGTGAAAATTATACTTTAATCTTGATTTATGACCTACCTACTATATGCATTTGGAAGAAATGCCTTATAATCAAAAAGCTAAAAAAAAAAACCAAACTGCTTTGTGATATGGAGCCATCACATGAGCACCTTTCTCAAAGCTCAGTTCTTGAGCAACCGTGTCTCCATATGTTTGTGTTTATTGTTGTTTTTTTTTTTTTTTTTTTTCCGCAAATCAAACTTTACAAAATAGCTCAATCACAGCAGAGCAGCTCAGTGAAGCAATAGGTAGCGCTTGTGCCGCACAGCTCCTGCATATTGTCACTGTGATTGTCTGGTTTCCTCCCATAGTGGGGGGGGATCGTGAAAAACATTCCTCCAGATTGTAATATTTGTAATATCACATTAACTCATTTAGTAGATGCTTTTCTCCAAAGAGACATCCAGTGAACAGTTCGTAGTAAAAAAAAAAAAAAAGCCCACACCTTCTTCACCCAAGGTGATCTCCTATGCAAGATACACTACGTACAATGAGACACACCAGTGAAACACACTTTCTCTCTCTTTCTCTCTCACACACACACACACACACACACACACACACTGTGGGTGACTTTAGAGTCACGAAACCACCTGAACAGCATGTTTCTGGACTGTGGGAGGAAACCAGAGCCCCCTCACACAGACTGAGCAGGGATCGAACCCATCTCCTCTCACACCGCCGTGCTGCTGAACATTTGTAAATGTAAAATTTTAATTAATTTTTTTGTCTCACTATGGTGCCACAGCAAAAGAGCTGGTTCTTCACAGCTATGGGCTGTGGGTGTGGACAAACCCGCCTCAGTCTATGCAGGCTTTGAATGTTTTTCTTCTGTTTGCGTGGGTTTCCTCCAGGTGTTCTGGTTTCCTCCCACAGTCCAGCGACATGTGTTTCAGGTGATATGGTGACTGTAAATTGCCCGTAGTGTATGCCGGTGTGAGTGAATGAATGTGTGTAATTGCCCTGTTCCTTCGGGTTCTGGGATAGGCTCCAGTCCCCCGCAGCCCTCCAGCCCTGCACTGAGAATTACCTTGTTAGACTGTGGTGTGATAACCAGCAAGTATTTGAATGTTTCTACTTAGTTGTGTGATAATTTGTGATTTGTGACCCTATGATAATTTAGCCCGTCTGGGTCAATTGCACAAAATGTATTGGCTTTAGGGTTACATTCTAATTTTTTACATTTGAAATACTATTCATTTTGCATATGAAGATTATTTTCTAAAGCAGTTTTCTGGAAGGCATTGTGTTCACGAATGGAGGAAGGGTATGTATAGGTTTCCTCATAGATTATAGATTTGCCAGGAGAAAATGCACAATTCTTATTGCATTTTTGCTTTTTGATTGGGGAAAAAAAATAATATTTACTTCTTTTAGAATATGCTTTCCACCCTGGGGTCTAATTTCTGTTCCTCGCTGATCTTGAGAGTATGCTCTTTAAAAGTTATCAGACAAACTTTATACGTTCAAAAAATGTGACCATTACGGATACTGACACAGAACTTGAACTGAATTAATTATTTGAAACATGCTTTGGTAGAGATGTAAGAAGCAGGGACCTTTGTGGGTCAGTCTGGCCTTACGACATGTTGAATTTGCCTGAAAGCTTGTGCTTTTAGTTTATAATTTGAATAGCTAAAAACTCAAAATTAGGGAAATTAGGAAGGTGGAGAAAGGTATGACAACATATAACTGCAGCACTATGTGTCACACATGCACATTACACTTCTAGGGTTCACCTGATTCCTGCTGCTTGCATTTATTTATTAGGGAGCGACAAGCAGAAAGTACGAATGACCTTGTGTTCGGAACCTCTTCTCAAAACTAGTAATGTCCATTGTGTTTTTTTTTTTTTTTTTTTAAAAAGCAATTTTGACTTAATGTACTTTCTTGAATGAGAAGTGAGTTTGACATATGCTTCACACTGACAATTTTATTTAATGTGTTGGAAAAAACATGTGCACAAAGGAGTCCATGGTATCATCACAGGCAAGATTGAGTTTTGTGCTTCTAAAAACACAGCTGTCACAACCAAATGAATATGGCATATAATTACAGCCATCTTGGAGATATTCATTTGACACCTGCTCATAGATTCTGTGTTCTGTTGTTATGCGTCTTTAATGAAAATATTCTTTGCCGCAGTTTCAACAAAGGTTTTTAAAGGTGCAACAGCAGAGGAAATAATGCGGTGGACGCAACAACCATCTTACGAACGGTGAATTTCTCCTAGATTTGCAGCTATAAGCACGTAATTTAACTATTACAGAGAATTACCTGTAACAAAATCATTAAAATCACTCCTATTCATGAACCAGTATAGCAGTGTCAAGTCACTGAAATGAAGGCATGGGAATGTGATCTTTCGTGCTCCAGTTTTCGTGTGAAAGCTCAAAACATTTTCTCAGCTGCAAAAATTCTGACGCTCAGGGTTGGGTAGTGGGTCCTTCTAGGACAGGATACATAGTTTCACTGTGTAATTTCAGCCTTCACTATCCAGTTTCGTTCCTTCAGGTGTCTTTTCCCTAATGTGCCTTGCTATTTTTGGACATTTCTAATGACTATTTGAATTTCTGACCTTATGCAATTTGACACAGTTCACTAAAAGTCTATAAGACGTAGAGTGGATAATGTTAAAAATGTTGCATTAAGAACTTCTTACATTTTTATAATATCCGGGGAGGGGGGATGGCATGTCCTTGCCAATATTATAGTAAACCCATGTGTAACACCTCTAATTATTATTAACAGTATTTTTCTTTTGCCCCTCATCTAGTATGTGTTGTTTCTGTATTGATTATATTTGTAGTTTTGTCAAGTGTATCCTGCTATTCTTCTAAATGGGTGGAGGATAAGTATTTCTGTTGCTTTCATTGCATTGTGTTTTGTGCTGCTTTAACTTTTGTCTGTTTCAGTCATTTATGTTTACTGCAAACACCCTCTTTTAAATATTCTGAGTGTATTCAGAGTAAACTACATACTCATTTTAATTGAGCGTTGTGAATGAGAAGGCATTCATTTGTATTTAACTGCTTGGTTGTTTGTGTAACCGAATTTTCTTTAAATTTTTAGAAAAAAAACGTGATTCATCTTACTGGCAATTATTTTATGTTTTCTGTTTGCCACGGCATGAAAATTTTAATTAGGGTAACGAAGAGGTTGTCTTATTCTTGATCAGCTTTAACCTGTGCTAATTCACTTATTCTTGGTATTTTAAGTAATTGTTTCATGCTACACTTAGTATAAATGTTTTCTCCCCAAGTAGGAAGCTTGTAAAATAATTAGGAGTTGATTCATAGTTGTCTTTTTATGTCCCGTTGTGCCATCGTTCATGTGTGGGACATGAGGATTTAGAATCTGTATTGGCAGTACTATAAAAACAGTTTTAATCTAGTTAGTTTAATGGCACAGGTTTTAACAGATTGCACATATATTTGTAATTGCCAGTAAATCTAAATAGCAGAAGTCAGCACCATAAAAATGTCAATTTTCCTTTTATTTATCAATAACCCTTTTAAGCAGAAAAAAAAAAATTGTTACTGTTAAAAAAAATCATTGCAGCATGTCTTTTTCAAAAACATGGTTAGCATAAGTAGAGAACCTTAGGCAACCACACTAGCAAGGCAACAGTCAAAGTTTTGAAGGTAGCGTTAACGCTTTTGCCTGTGTGTTTTGGTCTCGGAATTAATATCGTTAGTGCGATTACGGCACCTTTTTTAGATTTAAATTTTCAGGATGCTGTACAGAATGCTCTATTAAGTTAGTATTAAGTCCACTGAATGTGAAATGAAATCAAACACAGGTGGGATGTTGTTTTTCTCCCTCCCATGGCACCCCGTGGATAGTTGTCCTGAACTGTGTTCGGTTTTCACGCAGACAGCTAATCATTGCGAGAGCGGCATCCATAGCTGCTGCTACTGCATCAGTCCATCACATCGCTTGTCTTCCTCTTCTACGTTGACCTTCAGCGTTGCCAAGCACGGTTTCTTTTTCTAATGATCTATCTCTTCGTATGATGTCTCCAAGTGTGAAAGTTGACGTCTTGTTATTTGAGCTTCCAGGGAAAACTCAGGTTTGATCTCCTCCAACACTGACTGATTTGTTTTTCGGGCAGTCGACGGTATGCACAGCATTCTTTGCCAACACCGTAATTCAAAGGCATTACATTTCTTCCTTTTTCTTTCTTTGCTGTCCAACGTTCAACGCCATATAGTGTTATTGTACAGCATATAGTGTTATACAATATATATTAGCTAAATATTATATATTAATAGCCTGTATTCTATATAGTGTTACTATAACTTGGAAAAAAAGTGAATTTCTATATGCAGGGATACATCTCTGCATTTAAGAATGTCATCCAGGTCCTTCATAGCCATTTTGCCAAGAGTCATTTGTCATCAGATTTCTTGACTGCTTCTCTCCTGATTACTGTTAATGGATTTGAGCAAACTGAAATAGTCTACTATTTCAACTCATGTCGTGTTTATGTGAGCGAAATCACATTTCTCTTTACGCTCTTTCTGCCGTGCGATGGACTGGCGCCACGTCAGGGATGTACTTTGCCTAGCTTAGACCTTTACACTTCTGGGATAGGCTCTGGACTACCGCAACCCGGGACAAGCGGTTATTGGTAGTGAGTGAGAGTCACGTCTGTTTCTTCCTACGCCAGGATTTTATGCTCCGGCATTCGCTGAATTTATGCTTCACCAGCTGGCACTCAATCGCCACTTACCAAAAGGACAACAAATATGCAGTTTGACATTCTTTGTATAATCTTTGAGAACCTACCTATTCATTAACTGTGTGCTCAATTAAGGATAGACTTTGACCGACCGAAGGTACGCTTTGTACACGTTTGTGTGATGTGTATGATCTACGTTAAGCAGCCTACACATTGTGTTCAAAAACATCATAGAGCTTCATCTGTTTATGTTTCAAACCAAAACTGAACGTGTTTATATACTTTGCCTTGCATGACAGTGTCAAAATGGACCTTGAAGGGACACTTGTAAAAATTCAGACGTCATTTACAATTACTCGTGATGTATACGTGTTGAGACAAATGTACACATATCTTGTGAAAAATGACACAAGTCAGAGCTAAATATATCAGCAAATATTGAGTATTATTGGCATATGCATTAATCAGTATATTTCACTCGGGACATGATGTGAAATCCTTTTGTTCTTGATAGCAGATGAAGTGGAAAAAAATTTGATAGTGCTGTCAATGACAGTCTCTCTGATGTTAAGCCACAACCTAACGATCACATACTTACGCATCAGAGACGCTTCAGGCACAAAAAGTTATGGTGGTTTGCGAGGTGCCGTAAGTTACGGCATCTTCAAAGATTTCATTTTACATACAACATATTCAGTTGGACAGTAAAGAAAGCCTTGCTAAAAAAGGGAGAAGGCTGATGTCATATAGCGCTGTTATGTTCATTTATTCCCAAGGTATCCTGTAGAAAGAAAGAGATACATAATGCATGTAACACTACTCACTCTCAGCTGGTGTCATAAGACCCAGCTTCGCCATCTTGGCCAGTGTCCGTATTACTGGGTCTTTCAGAATAGAAGCGATTCTACTGGCACACGCTGCGATACGTTGCGTCATTTAACCTCGAGTAACAGATGACTTGTGTCTTCCTTGCTGTTACGCAGCCAGTCTTAATTTTGGCTGTGTAAAATGCAACAAAAATACAGTATCTGTCAACAGATTTTTATTTTTTGTCTTAATGGTAACAATTCTGTGGGGGATAAAAAAAAAAGATTTTCCTCTGTAAATGACCATGAATAAAGAACACTGGATTTTAGTTTGCAAAAATAAGATGAGACAAAAAGGATCGAATCAGCGCAGGGGCAGTAGGCAGCCTAGTAGGTAGAGCTGCAGCCTTGCATTGAAAGCCTGGGTTCAAATCCCATCTCTTGCTATAATACCAGTGTGCCAAGTACTTATCCTGAATTGCTCCAGCTATATAAATAGGCAAATTGTTGTAGAATACCTTAACGTTGTATGTCACTTGGGGGGGTGCAGTGGCGCAACAGGTTTGGCCTGTGCTTGCTCTCTGGTGGGTCTGGGGTTCAAGTCCCGCTTGGGGTGCCCTACAATGGACTGGCGTCCCGTCCTGGGTGTGTCCCCTCCAGCCTTATGCCCTGTGCTGCCTCTTTCAGACTCTGTGTGTGTGTGTGTGTGTGTGTGTGTGTGCGTGCGCGCGCGCGCCTCACTTTGGAGAAAATAGTCAGCTAAAAGAATGGCTAACTAAAGATTTATTTTGGTTTTTTTTTTTCCCTTTTAGTTTTTCCTTCAGGTCGATCTTTCCCTTTTCACGTGGGTTCTTTTTTGGGAGTGTTCACATTGAGCTTTAAAACTGTGAAATGGGAGTATTAGTATAAGACAAGAATCAACACAATAAATGTATTAACTCTAAGAGTCTCAGAAATGACTTCGCTTGCTGAAGACGCAGATCACCATTTTAATGGACGGGAAATCCAAGTTATATTTACTAGCTGAAGGCTGAGAGGAAATTTTCGGCCACCTGCGAATTTGAATTTAATCAGAAAGAGAGAACTTTTATAACTTCTGTCACAATTTGGACTGTTTAAGGATGTATATTGAAATTAGAACCGATCGGTTCTATTTTCTCATGTTATTCGGCTCCCTGTTAAGTCCGTTTCTCTTTCCATAGAAACTGCGCACCTTTCATTACCGCCACGGTCGGTGCGTCTCGGACATACTGTGTTGGGCCAGTAAATCCACAATGGCACAGTTGAAAGACTCCAGTCTGATATGAAGCCAGCTTGCAACAAAAATGACAGCAGCTTGGCAGCGAATGTTGGGACAGCTGGGAATTCTGGTGAATGCTATCTATAGCGATGTCGTTGAACCTATATCCTATCTAAAGTGACTTGGCCGGCTATTGCTCAGTACAGGAAAGTGGACGTATGGCCAACATTATTTTCATTTCTGAAAACTGAGAAATTACAAATTGAACAAATCGATGCACTCTTTAAAGATTATACTGAATTAATTTAAATGTGATGAAATATAATTTCTTTGTCTTGTGTTCTGTGAGGCCCCTTAATTATTGAGAATTTGGTTGTATATCAACGCATATCTGCCTCCGCAAACATCCTTCGGTGACTAATAGTGCTGAACATTTGAGCTCAAAAGCACCAGTCTTAGGTATTATTTAAAAGGGTAGCAACTATTAAGGCAATCATAATAAAAATATACTATTTTTATTTTTGCTAGCTATACCGGTCCTGTACACATGTAATTATGAGGTGGGTCCTTCAGGAAACACTCACCAACCACAGGGTGACTAAAATTGTCAGTGAAATGAAATGGTCATCTCCCGAGGTATCCCCAGTTAAAAGATTTTGACTTTGAGGAGTTTTTTTTTTAATTTATGAGGCATTTCTTTCAGTTTACATGGACTGAGTTTGGATTTTGAAAGGATCCCAAGGCATTTACATTTACATTTATTTAGTTAGCAAATGCTTTACCACAATTCAAATTCCAGTAATGACTACTAGTGTTTAGCTGACAGTCATTCACACATCTATACAGTAGAGCAATGTAACACGCACGGTTGCAGCAATTTAGAGTGACCAGTTCAACTGAAACTCATTTCCTTATGAGGAAACCCATGCAACCACAGGGAGAACCTGCAGACTCCATACACACCGGTCGAACTCATGCCCAATCGCGCAGCCCGGGGGATTTGACATATTATGTTAGCTCATTGGGTGAGTGCAAAGTCATTTGCTTTCTTTTCATACATTTATTTTGTCTTTACTTTCTGCTTTGTTTTTTGTATTAAAGGTTCAATTAATTAATGCATAAAAATTAAATATATGTATGAATGTTGTGCTTGTGAGCATTCAAGTGTATGCCATATAGTAACTCAGAGTTGTCGACAATTGTACAGTACCAGCACCACTACTGCTGCTGCTACTACTACTAGTAATAATAACGATGATAATAATAACAATGATAATAAGCCATACGTCATTATAGAATAATAAGTGTTGGGATACTTCATGTTATGTTGTCTTATAGCTAATGTTAACTATTGAAGTAACTGAGTCCATTTTAATGGAACTTGGTGATATTTTAGCATAAATGGGTGTCATATTTTGTGGCTTAGGAATGCTTGGGAGTTCATGCTACAAAGACTTTTTCCGGAATGCATTATCTTTGAAAGACGACAAATTAAAAGAAATATTTGTGTATCATCGCAGGCTTACAGTGCTTGTCCTTTTCAGTCCCAGAGCTGAGTTTTTTTTTTTTTTTTTTTTTTTTTTATTTATTGTGTGAGGCTTGCGTGGGTTTCAGTCTTCAAATATGTTTCCTTGTAGTCATCACGTTAGGTGGACTGATCAGTGCTGAATTCCCCATGGATTTTGTGTGTTTGCTATGGATAGTCTGGCGTCTCATCTAGGAAAAGTGTCTGGCCTTGGACCAGTGTTGTCAGGTTCAGCTGATCCTCATGGCTATGGTCAGTATTTAGTTTGCTTATGTGGTTTTAAATATTTTATATTTTAAATAGTTGGTTTGACCTTTAAAAATGACACTCAGATAGTTTTAATTTACTTCAACATTTCAATGAGGTTCTGATTGAATTTTTACTCCATGGTTACATACAATGTCTTAAATTCTTTTGCTTCAGTAAAAACTTACAGCTTTGTAAAAGAGTTAATAAAGTTTCTTTGGATAAATTGCATTAAAAAGAGTAAAAGTTTTTGTTTACTTCATAAGCTCCTAGCTTTGTTATTCAACATAGTGTTGATGATATGTTATCAACTGTATTTATGCAAAAATAGTGTGTGAGTGACAGAAAGTGTGTGTTCCACTGATGTATGAATGAGTGACCCAGTGTGTCTAGCAGTGTAAGTCTTTGGGTGCTCTGGTTTCCTCCCACACTCCAAAGACATGCTGTTCAGGTCCCCCCCATAGTGTGTGAATGACACAGAGAGAGTGTGTTTCACTGATGTATGGATGAGTGATTCAGTGTAAGTAGTGTATCTAGTAGTGTAAGTCACCTTGGTGAATAAGGTGTGTGGGCTGATAACACTACATAGAGTTCATTGGAAGTCGCTTTGGAGAAAAGCATCTGCTAAATAAATAAATGTAGAAATACTCAAAAACCATACAATCATCAGTACAAACTGACCATGCGGTTTGAGAGGCACTACATCACTACCCTGCTACAATTCGTTGTTGCAGAGCAGAGACTAGTACATTCTGCAGCTTATCAGAATCTGTCCGTGCAGAATTTCAACTGTTTATATTGCTTTACTATCTTTTCTAAGCATGAACGGGTTATTGGAAACTATACCATTTGTTTTTCAGTGCACGTGAAGTGAGATTTCTGTCTTGTGACTACAGCTGAGACCTCAACATAAGGAATTAGAGCTCCATTCAATGTAAGTATTACATATAAAACAAATTATGGTGCATACACATTTAATTAAAAACACACAAACTGACTTGACATAACTACTGATTTAAATACCTCCATGCAATGTCATCTGGAGCTGCATATTTTTTTTTTTTTTTTTTTGTCTTTTGCTTTTTAACGATTCGCAGCCCTCATTTTATCTGCTTTCACAACGCGAAGCTGCATTGGGTCAACCAGTGCAAAAATTCTTTCACAATCTCCTAATAATGTTACATATTCAGAAAGCTCACTTAAAATATTTAGCTTTCACAAAATGTGACAAGGAAAACCACCCCTGTATTCAGGCCTCCACGCGTTCACGCCGATGCTGCTGTCTACATTTGAAATGTTCAACCTGTGGTCAGGCAGGGTGTTTTTACACTCTAATATTTTGTCCTGGACTGAGTGTCACTACTGCTTGGAACATTGCACATTTGGGTCAATGAAATAAACAGCAGTAAAGAATAGCTGTAAAGGGTTCACATGCCTGATTAACCACCATCTTGTTCAGCATAACATGGGAGTGCCATTTGAAATCTGTTAATGTAATTACACGTTCACAGTGAGGTTAAAACGGCAGCTTTTGTCTCCTTTCCACATTTCATTTTTTTTCTTGCGATTTTTAAAATGTTTTATTTTTTCCCACAGTTAGTTTTTTTTCATGTTCCAGTGTATGTTCCAAGTAATAATTTAGTTACGGGTCTATACTGATTTTGCAATAAGAACAAAAAAGCCTGTCATTTCATAGCATTTTTTTTTTTTTTTTTTTTTTTTTAAATTTTATAATTTTGATACAGGTCTTTCCAAGAAAAAAAAAAAAAAAGTGAAGCGAGAAGTCCAAAGGTCTGAGGAGATTTTGTTGAGAATTTGAACATTCACAGAGCTGCTGTAGTGCATCTGAATGACCATTTTGCATAAAAATCACAAAATTTTACCTCTGCTTTGAAGGCATACATTTTCGGTAGCAGCAGCTTCTTTACAATGTAGCGAGGCATTTACCGTGAATTGCTCTAGTGAAAATAGCTGGCTTCATACATTGATCAAATATTAGTAGTCTCTTTGGAGTACTGTGTCGGGGAGTAGCACTGCTGTCTCACGTGGCCGGGCT